>NC_135185.1:2625694-3289861 GCF_041146795.1 Maylandia zebra | reverse complement strand
TATAAGATAAAGCCATGATCATGTGTTTCCGAGTCTTCTATCAAAAGTTACAGCGATTTATATGAAGTTGTACGAAAACGCTTTATTTCGCCAAGACAATGTGTTTCTCACTGTTACATGCACTTGAATGGGAAACTCGCCTGAAACAAAGTATAGGTTTTCATTATGTGAATAATTTTAAAATCTTAGCTCAAACGGCTGCAAAACCTGTTTGCCCAGCACGGGGATATTGAGTTCTATAAGTTAAAGCCATGATCATGTGTTTCCGAGTCTTCTATCAAAAGTGACGGCGATTTATATGAAGTTGTACGAAAACGCTTTATTTCGCCAAGACAATGTGTTTCTCACTGTTACATGCATTTGAATGGGAAACTCGCCTGAAACAAAGTATAGGTTTTCATTATGTGAATAATTTTAAAATCTTAGCTCAAACAGCTGCAAAACCTGTTTGCCCAGCACGAGGATATTGAGTTCTATAAGATAAAGCCATAGACATGTGTGTCTGAGTCTTCTATCAAAAGTTGCACCGATTTATATAAAGTTGTGCAAAAACGCTTTATTTCGCCAAGACAATGTGTTTCTCACTGTTACATGCATTTGAATGGGAAACTCGCCCGAGAGAAAGTATAGGTTTTCATTATGTGAATAATTTTAAAATCTTAGCTCAAACAGCTGCAAAACCTGTTTGCCCAGCACGGGGATATTGAGTTCTATAAGATAAAGCCATGAACATGTTTGTCTGAGTCTTCTATCAAAAGTGACGGCGATTTATATGAAGTTGTACGAAAATGCTTTCTTTCGCCAAGACAGTGTGTTTCTCACTGTTACATGCATTTGAATGGGAAACTCGCCTGAAACAAAGTATAGGTTTTCATTATGTGAATAATTTTAAAATCTTAGCTCAAACGGCTGCAAAACCTGTTTGCCCAGCACGGGGATATTGAGTTCTATAAGATAAAGCCATAAACATGTGTTTCTGAGTCTTCTATCAAAAGTTACAGCGATTTATATGAAGTTGTACGAAAATGCTTTCTTTCGCCAAGACAGTGTGTTTCTCACTGTTACATGCATTTGAATGGGAAACTCGCCCGAGACAAAGTATAGGTTTTCATTATGTGAATAATTTTAAAATCTTAGCTCAAACGGCTGCAAAACCTGTTTGCCCAGCACGAGGATATTGAATTCTTTAAGATGAAGCCATAGACATGTGTGTCTGAGTCGTCTATCAAAAGTTGCACCGATTTATATAAAGTTGTGCAAAAACGCTTTATTTCGCCAAGACAATGTGTTTCTCACTGTTACATGCATTTGAATGGGAAACTCGCCTGAAACAAAGTATAGGTTTTCATTATGTGAATAATTTTAAAATCTTAGCTCAAACGGCTGCAAAAACCTGTTTGCCCAGCACGGGGATATTGAGTTCTATAAGATAAAGCCATGATCATGTGTTTCCGAGTCTTCTATCAAAAGTTACAGCGATTTATATGAAGTTGTACGAAAACGCTTTATTTCGCCAAGACAATGTGTTTCTCACTGTTACATGCATTTGAATGGGAAACTCGCCTGAAACAAAGTATAGGTTTTCATTATGTGAATAATTTTAAAATCTTAGCTCAAACAGCTGCAAAACCTGTTTGCCCAGCACGGGGATATTGAGTTCTATAAGATAAAGCCATGAACATGTTTGTCTGAGTCTTCTATCAAAAGTTACACCGATTTATATGAAGTTGTACGAAAACGCTTTATTTCGCCAAGACAATGTGTTTCTCACTGTTACATGCATTTGAATGGGAAACTCGCCCGAAACAAAGTATAGGTTTTCATTATGTGAATAATTTTAAAATCTTAGCTCAAACAGCTGCAAAACCTGTTTGCCCAGCACGGGGATATTGAGTTCTATAAGATAAAGCCATGATCATGTATTTCCGAGTCTTCTATCAAAAGTTACAGCGATTTATATGAAGTTGTACGAAAACGCTTTATTTCGCCAAGACAATGTGTTTCTCACTGTTACATGCATTTGAATGGGAAACTCGCCTGAAACAAAGTATAGGTTTTCATTATGTGAATAATTTTAAAATCTTAGCTCAAACAGCTGCAAAGACCTGTTTGCCCAGCACGGGGATATTGAGTTCTATAAGATAAAGCCATGAACATGTTTGTCTGAGTCTTCTATCAAAAGTGACGGCGATTTATATGAAGTTGTACGAAAATGCTTTCTTTCGCCAAGACAGTGTGTTTCTCACTGTTACATGCATTTGAATGGGAAACTCGCCTGAAACAAAGTATAGGTTTTCATTATGTGAATAATTTTAAAATCTTAGCTCAAACAGCTGCAAAACCTGTTTGCCCAGCACGAGGATATTGAGTTCTATAAGATAAAGCCATAAACATGTGTTTCTGAGTCTTCTATCAAAAGTTACACCGATTTATATGAAGTTGTACGAAAACGCTTTATTTCGCCAAGACAATGTGTTTCTCACTGTTACATGCATTTGAATGGGAAACTCGCCTGAAACAAAGTATAGGTTTTCATTATGTGAATAATTTTAAAATCTTAGCTCAAACAGCTGCAAAACCTGTTTGCCCAGCACGGGGATATTGAGTTCTATAAGATAAAGCCATGAACATGTTTGTCTGAGTCTTCTATCAAAAGTGACGGCGATTTATATGAAGTTGTACGAAAATGCTTTCTTTCGCCAAGACAGTGTGTTTCTCACTGTTACGTGCATTTGAATGGGAAACTCGCCTGAAACAAAGTATAGGTTTTCATTATGTGAATAATTTTAAAATCTTAGCTCAAACAGCTGCAAAACCTGTTTGCCCAGCACGAGGATATTGAGTTCTATAAGATAAAGCCATAAACATGTGTTTCTGAGTCTTCTATCAAAAGTTACACCGATTTATATGAAGTTGTACAAAAACGCTTTATTTCGCCAAGACAATGTGTTTCTCACTGTTACATGCATTTGAATGGGAAACTCGCCTGAAACAAAGTATAGGTTTTCATTATGTGAATAATTTTAAAATCTTAGCTCAAACAGCTGCAAAACCTGTTTGCCCAGCACGGGGATATTGAGTTCTATAAGATAAAGCCATGAACATGTTTGTCTGAGTCTTCTATCAAAAGTGACGGCGATTTATATGAAGTTGTACGAAAATGCTTTCTTTCGCCAAGACAGTGTGTTTCTCACTGTTACATGCATTTGAATGGGAAACTCGCCTGAAACAAAGTATAGGTTTTCATTATGTGAATAATTTTAAAATCTTAGCTCAAACAGCTGCAAAACCTGTTTGCCCAGCACGAGGATATTGAGTTCTATAAGATAAAGCCATGATCATGTGTTTCTGAGTCTTCTATCAAAAGTTACAGCGATTTATATGAAGTTGTACGAAAATGCTTTCTTTCGCCAAGACAGTGTGTTTCTCACTGTTACATGCATTTGAATGGGAAACTCGCCCGAGACAAAGTATAGGTTTTCATTATGTGAATAATTTTAAAATCTTAGCTCAAACTGCTGCAAAACCTGTTTGCCCAGCACGAGGATATTGAATACTTTAAGATGAAGCCATAGACATGTGTGTCTGAGTCGTCTATCAAAAGTTGCACCGATTTATATAAAGTTGTGCAAAAACGCTTTATTTCGCCAAGACAATGTGTTTCTCACTGTTACATGCATTTGAATGGGAAACTCGCCTGAAACAAAGTATAGGTTTTCATTATGTGAATAATTTTAAAATCTTAGCTCAAACGGCTGCAAAACCTGTTTGCCCAGCACGAGGATATTGAGTTCTATAAGATAAAGCCATAAACATGTGTTTCCGAGTCTTCTATCAAAAGTGACGGCGATTTATATGAAGTTGTACGAAAACGCTTTATTTCGCCAAGACAATGTGTTTCTCACTGTTACATGCATTTGAATGGGAAACTCGCCTGAAACAAAGTATAGGTTTTCATTATGTGAATAATTTTAAAATCTTAGCTCAAACGGCTGCAAAACCTGTTTGCCCAGCACGAGGATATTGAGTTCTATAAGATAAAGCCATAAACATGTGTTTCTGAGTCTTCTATCAACAGTTACACCGATTTATATGAAGTTGTACGAAAATGCTTTCTTTCGCCAAGACAGTGTGTTTCTCACTGTTACATGCATTTGAATGGGAAACTCGCCTGAAACAAAGTATAGGTTTTCATTATGTGAATAATTTTAAAATCTTAGCTCAAACAGCTGCAAAACCTGTTTGCCCAGCACGGGGATATTGAGTTCTATAAGATAAAGCCATGATCATGTGTTTCCGAGTCTTCTATCAAAAGTTACAGCGATTTATATGAAGTTGTACGAAAACGCTTTATTTCGCCAAGACAATGTGTTTCTCACTGTTACATGCATTTGAATGGGAAACTCGCCTGAAACAAAGTATAGGTTTTCATTATGTGAATAATTTTAAAATCTTAGCTCAAACGGCTGCAAAGACCTGTTTGCCCAGCACGGGGATATTGAGTTCTATAAGATAAAGCCATGAACATGTTTGTCTGAGTCTTCTATCAAAAGTGACGGCGATTTATATGAAGTTGTACGAAAATGCTTTCTTTCGCCAAGACAGTGTGTTTCTCACTGTTACATGCATTTGAATGGGAAACTCGCCTGAAACAAAGTATAGGTTTTCATTATGTGAATAATTTTAAAATCTTAGCTCAAACAGCTGCAAAACCTGTTTGCCCAGCACGAGGATATTGAGTTCTATAAGATAAAGCCATAAACATGTGTTTCTGAGTCTTCTATCAAAAGTTACACCGATTTATATGAAGTTGTACGAAAACGCTTTATTTCGCCAAGACAATGTGTTTCTCACTGTTACATGCATTTGAATGGGAAACTCGCCTGAAACAAAGTATAGGTTTTCATTATGTGAATAATTTTAAAATCTTAGCTCAAACAGCTGCAAAACCTGTTTGCCCAGCACGGGGATATTGAGTTCTATAAGATAAAGCCATGAACATGTTTGTCTGAGTCTTCTATCAAAAGTGACGGCGATTTATATGAAGTTGTACGAAAATGCTTTCTTTCGCCAAGACAGTGTGTTTCTCACTGTTACATGCATTTGAATGGGAAACTCGCCTGAAACAAAGTATAGGTTTTCATTATGTGAATAATTTTAAAATCTTAGCTCAAACAGCTGCAAAACCTGTTTGCCCAGCACGAGGATATTGAGTTCTATAAGATAAAGCCATAAACATGTGTTTCTGAGTCATCTATCAAAAGTTACACCGATTTATATGAAGTTGTACGAAAACGCTTTATTTCGCCAAGACAATGTGTTTCTCACTGTTACATGCATTTGAATGGGAAACTCGCCTGAAACAAAGTATAGGTTTTCATTATGTGAATAATTTTAAAATCTTAGCTCAAACAGCTGCAAAACCTGTTTGCCCAGCACGGGGATATTGAGTTCTATAAGATAAAGCCATGAACATGTTTGTCTGAGTCTTCTATCAAAAGTGACGGCGATTTATATGAAGTTGTACGAAAATGCTTTCTTTCGCCAAGACAGTGTGTTTCTCACTGTTACATGCATTTGAATGGGAAACTCGCCCGAGACAAAGTATAGGTTTTCATTATGTGAATAATTTTAAAATCTTAGCTCAAACTGCTGCAAAACCTGTTTGCCCAGCACGAGGATATTGAATTCTTTAAGATGAAGCCATAGACATGTGTGTCTGAGTCGTCTATCAAAAGTTGCACCGATTTATATAAAGTTGTGCAAAAACGCTTTATTTCGCCAAGACAATGTGTTTCTCACTGTTACATGCATTTGAATGGGAAACTCGCCTGAAACAAAGTATAGGTTTTCATTATGTGAATAATTTTAAAATCTTAGCTCAAACGGCTGCAAAACCTGTTTGCCCAGCACGAGGATATTGAATACTTTAAGATGAAGCCATAGACATGTGTGTCTGAGTCATCTATCAAAAGTTACACCGATTTATATAAAGTTGTGCAAAAACGCTTTATTTCGCCAAGACAATGTGTTTCTCACTGTTACATGCATTTGAATGGGAAACTCGCCCGAGACAAAGTATAGGTTTTCATTATGTGAATAATTTTAAAATCTTAGCTCAAACGGCTGCAAAACCTGTTTGCCCAGCACGAGGATATTGAATTCTTTAAGATGAAGCCATAGACATGTGTGTCTGAGTCGTCTATCAAAAGTTGCACCGATTTATATGAAGTTGTGCAAAAACGCTTTATTTCGCCAAGACAATGTGTTTCTCACTGTTACATGCATTTGAATGGGAAACTCGCCTGAAACAAAGTATAGGTTTTCATTATGTGAATAATTTTAAAATCTTAGCTCAAACTGCTGCAAAACCTGTTTGCCCAGCACGAGGATATTGAGTTCTATAAGATAAAGCCATGATCATGTGTTTCTGAGTCTTCTATCAAAAGTTACAGCGATTTATATGAAGTTGTACGAAAATGCTTTCTTTCGCCAAGACAGTGTGTTTCTCACTGTTACATGCATTTGAATGGGAAACTCGCCCGAGACAAAGTATAGGTTTTCATTATGTGAATAATTTTAAAATCTTAGCTCAAACTGCTGCAAAACCTGTTTGCCCAGCACGGGGATATTGAGTTCTATAAGATAAAGCCATGATCATGTGTTTCTGAGTCTACTATCAAAAGTTACACCGATTTATATGAAGTTGTACGAAAACGCTTTATTTCGCCAAGACAATGTGTTTCTCACTGTTACATGCATTTGAATGGGAAACTCGCCTGAAACAAAGTATAGGTTTTCATTATGTGAATAATTTTAAAATCTTAGCTCAAACGGCTGCAAAACCTGTTTGCCCAGCACGGGGATATTGAGTTCTATAAGATAAAGCCATGATCATGTGTTTCTGAGTCTTCTATCAAAAGTGACGGCGATTTATATGAAGTTGTACAAAAACGCTTTATTTCGCCAAGACAATGTGTTTCTCACTGTTACATGCATTTGAATGGGAAACTCGCCCGAGACAAAGTATAGGTTTTCATTATGTGAATAATTTTAAAATCTTAGCTCAAACTGCTGCAAAACCTGTTTGCCCAGCACGAGGATATTGAATTCTTTAAGATGAAGCCATAGACATGTGTGTCTGAGTCGTCTATCAAAAGTTGCACCGATTTATATAAAGTTGTGCAAAAACGCTTTATTTCGCCAAGACAATGTGTTTCTCACTGTTACATGCATTTGAATGGGAAACTCGCCTGAAACAAAGTATAGGTTTTCATTATGTGAATAATTTTAAAATCTTAGCTCAAACAGCTGCAAAACCTGTTTGCCCAGCACGGGGATATTGAGTTCTATAAGATAAAGCCATGATCATGTGTTTCTGAGTCTTCTATCAAAAGTTACAGCGATTTATATGAAGTTGTACGAAAACGCTTTATTTCGCCAAGACAATGTGTTTCTCACTGTTACATGCATTTGAATGGGAAACTCGCCTGAAACAAAGTATAGGTTTTCATTATGTGAATAATTTTAAAATCTTAGCTCAAACGGCTGCAAAACCTGTTTGCCCAGCACGGGGATATTGAGTTCTATAAGATAAAGCCATGATCATGTGTTTCCGAGTCTTCTATCAAAAGTTACAGCGATTTATATGAAGTTGTACGAAAACGCTTTATTTCGCCAAGACAATGTGTTTCTCACTGTTACATGCATTTGAATGGGAAACTCGCCTGAAACAAAGTATAGGTTTTCATTATGTGAATAATTTTCAAATCTTAGCTCAAACGGCTGCAAAACCTGTTTGCCCAGCACGGGGATATTGAGTTCTATAAGATAAAGCCATAAACATGTTTGTCTGAGTCGTCTATCAAAAGTTACACCGATTTATATAAAGTTGTGCAAAAACGCTTTATTTCGCCAAGACAGTGTGTTTCTCACTGTTACATGCATTTGAATGGGAAACTCGCCCGAGACAAAGTATAGGTTTTCATTATGTGAATAATTTTAAAATCTTAGCTCAAACGGCTGCAAAGACCTGTTTGCCCAGCACGGGGATATTGAGTTCTATAAGATAAAGCCATAAACATCTTTGTCTGAGTCTTCTATCAAAAGTTACACCGAGTTATATAAAGTTGTGCAAAAACGCTTTATTTCGCCAAGACAATGTGTTTCTCACTGTTACATGCATTTGAATGGGAAACTCGCCGGAGACAAAGTATAGGTTTTCATTATGTGAATAATTTTAAAATCTTAGCTCAAACGGCTGCAAAACCTGTTTGCCCAGCACGGGGATATTGAGTTCTATAAGATAAAGCCATAGACATGTGTGTCTGAGTCGTCTATCAAAAGTTGCACCGATTTATACTTTGTCTCGGGCGAGTTTCCCATTCAAATGCATGTAACAGTGAGAAACGCATTGTCTTGGCGAAATAAAGCGTTTTCGTACAACTTCATATAAATCGCTGTAACTTTTGATAGAAGACTCAGACAAACATGTTTATGGCTTTATCTTATAGAACTCAATATCCCCGTGCTGGGCAAACAGGTCTTTGCAGCCGATTGAGCTAAAATTTTAAAATTATTCACATAATGAAAACCTATACTTTGTCTCAGGCGAGTTTCCCATTCAAATGCATGTAACAGTGAGAAACGCATTGTCTTGGCGACAGAAAGCGTTTTTGAACAACTTCATATAAATCGCTGTAACTTTTGATAGAAGACTCAGACAAACATGTTTATGGTTTTATCTTATAGAACTCAATATCCCCGTGCTGGGAAAACAGGTCTTTGCAGCCGATTGAGCTAAGATTTTAAAATTATTCACATAATGAAAACCTATACTTTGTCTCGGGCGAGTTTCCCATTCAAATGCATGTAACAGTGAGAAACACACTGTCTTGGCGAAATAAAGCGTTTTCGTACAACTTCATATAAATCGCTGTAACTTTTGATAGAAGACTCAGACAAACATGTTTATGGCTTTATCTTATAGAACTCAATATCCCCGTGCTGGGCAAACAGGTCTTTGCAACTGATTGAGCTAAGATTTTAAAATTATTCACATAATGAAAACCTATACTTTGTCTCGGGCGAGTTTCCCATTCAAATGCATGTAACAGTGAGAAATGCATTGTCTTGGCGAAATAAAGCGTTTTTGAACAACTTCATATAAATCGCTGTAACTTTTGATAGAAGACTCAGACAAACATGTTTATGGCTTTATCTTATAGAACTCAATATCCCCGTGCTGGGCAAACAGGTCTTTGCAGCCGATTGAGCTAAAATTTTAAAATTATTCACATAATGAAAACCTATACTTTGTCTCGGGCGAGTTTCCCATTCAAATGCATGTAACAGTGAGAAACGCATTGTCTTGGCGAAATAAAGCGTTTTCGTACAACTTCATATAAATCGCTGTAACTTTTGATAGAAGACTCAGACAAACATGTTTATGTTTCAAATGCATGTAATCGTCAGAAACGCACTGTCTTGGCGAAAGAAAGCGTTTTTGTAAGACTTCATATAAATAGCTGTAATTTTTGATAGAAAATTCAGATATACGTATTCATGGCTTTATCTTATAGAATTCAATATGCCTCGTGCTGGGCAAACAGGTTTTGCAGCTAATATTTTCAAGTTATTCACATAATGAAAACCTATACTTTGTGTCGGGCGAGAACTCCATTCAAATGCATGTAACAGTCAGAAACGTGGTGAAACAAAGCGTTTTTCATCAACTTCAACTCTAGTTATTAAAGACAGCATGGGACCAAATGCATGTAGCCACCCTTCACCCACCTGACATTTCTTCCTCCTGAATTAAATGAATGAATGGATGAAAGTTAAATGACTACAAACGTAAAGCCACTAGTTCCCACACTGGAGCTCCCTGATACTGTGTGTTAACTGTATTTAGCTTTTATCAACAGTTGTAACAGGCTAAGCCACCTGAGACACTGCATTGAATGATTGTTCCTGTCTTAATGATTTCAGCTGACTGGTTTCAGCTCAGATGTTCTGCTTTTTCCTTTCAGTAGATCAAATCAGGTCGTGCTGCTTCTACTTCCAATTTAATGGCAAGAAGAAGAATAAGAATGCTTCAGCGAAGTGGCGTTCATGGTCTCAGTGAACAGTCATGGTCACACACTGCATGTGGTTTTAAAAGCAACATGTCTGTTCAGTACAACGATCGAGATGTGTAATATTAGTGCAGCTACGGTTTGTTCTTGAACATCAGTTCTGTTTTCTACTTTGATCACTTAGACCAAAAAAGTGTTGTTTTCAGATTCTTTCTTTTAAATCTATAAAGCACCTGCTCATTTTTTATTACAATTAGTTTCACATAAATGTTAGTGTTTCCTTTATGATCTTTTAATGCTTACACATTAGAGACATTTCTGTTACCTGTTTCTGTTGACTCAAGAGTTGTGAAATGTTCTTTTATTTAATGCACAATATGAAGTTCATAATTTTCTTACAAATAAAACTCTAATGACAAACATGAACAGCTGTGCTTATTTCTGAGACATGAGTTTTTGAATGTGTTTAGACAGTGTGCATTTGTATGCTGAAACTGTAATGGTGAACCTGAGGTGATGGTCAACAGAAGGCAAATATATATCAATATAAAACAATATTGAAGTAATGTCTTTACCCCCCTGCAGCGTGTGGACGCGGTGCACACAATCACCTTATTCACTGTAGTAAACATGCACCGCTAGCTCACGTGACTGACTGTCTCCATAGTTACATCGTATATTATTAGCTATGTAAACAGCTTCCATAGATACCGCCATAGCTCTCTGCAGCTGTAACACTTTCACACTTTGCAAATCATTTCACGTGTTTGATAGTTATGAAGACAGAATATGTTTTTAAGGTCATGCTACGCGGTTGCTATGGTGGTTGGTAAATGGTAATGGTAAATGGCCTGCATTTGTATAGCGCTTTTCTAGTCCATAGGACCCCAAAGCGCTTTACACTATATTCAGTCATTCACCCATTCACACACACATTCACACACTGGCCATGGCAAGCTACATTGTAGCCACAGCTGCCCTGGGGCGCACTGACTTGGCTGGTTGCTGTGGACTTGGCTGGACCGCGTCCGATTCCTGTTATTAGCTGTCCGCCGTAGGAAGGCTGCGTTCCATTTACAAGTAGAGACAGTCTGCCGCAACTCGAACTCAAACCCCGCTTTGTTCATTAATTATAGGCCTTTTATAGCCGTTCATGACACGCACACACACACATAAAGCACTTTGCCTCACCATGAGAATGCAAGTTTACCTAACCTAACCTGAAAGTATCTGATATAGGATAGAAAAATGAAGCAACCAGAGATTTAATGATGAAGACTCTGGGTTTTGTAGTTCACGTTTTACAGTCCTGAATGACTCTTTGCATATTGAAGAGGAGTTTAGAATGCACTTTATATTTAGACTGTTGCTGTTTAATTTTTTACATTGTTGCCGTGTTATGTCATGAATAAGGTTCACCTGCTGGGGGTTTGATGGATCAGCTGGATCCATCAAACCCTGAAGTCTGTATTAGTCAAAGTCAGACTTCAGTCATCATATGCAAGAATCCTAGTTGGATTTTTGTTGTCACTCGTGTTTTTGAACCAAATATTGAAAACAATTCTGACAGACTGGATACCTCATCAGGGTGTACATTACCTTTCACTCAAGCATCCCAGGACAGAGCCCTGCCCCACCATGAGCCTGGGTGGATCCGTGGTTATAATATAAAAGGACCAATACTGAATATGAATATTTCATGAAAATTGAATTATAATACGAATTAGTAATAAGGGTTTCTCTGCGCCCTTCTCCACCCCATACTCAAAGAGCTGTGGGCAGAGAGGGTGATAGGAGAGGATGGCACTGAAGAGAAGATGCTCGGTTTCTGGAGTCTCCTGGTCCTGTCAGTATTAGTAGGATGCATCTGCTGTGTCTTCTCGTGGATGCTCACCTACCTTGACTCATTCCAGCCTGGTATGGATTTCCCAACACTGCGGACAGTGGCCAACGTCAGAGACGTTTAATATTTATTACATATGTCTGAATTGCTAACCCTAACCCTAGCTCAACAGACCACAATGCCCTGGACTGTCAGTATTATTACATGCTGTGAACATAAGTAGCCTTGATCACAGTTTATGTTGTAAAAGAGAAGGAATATTGAAAAAAAGATCAACATTGTGATATTATTTGTTCCAAACTGACCAGAAACATGCTTGTCAGACTCTCACAGCATAGGATCAGACTCACTGTGCATGACAGCTCAGGCCAATGATGTCTGTTAGATTGTCAGCTGTTTAGTGCTTCTGTACAGTTAGGGTCACCGTCTCTATTTCAGAATAATTAATATGCGGAAAACACTAAAAGTTGATTGTCTTCCAATATTCTAGCATAATTAAAAAACTTTGACTTTGTAAGTACATATTATTAGTCCTAATGCCAGCATGATTCTTCATAACTCCTGCTTTGAAATACTGAACTTTAAAATTTACTTGATGAAAGATAATTTACAGTGGCACTCTGTCAGGATAATTCTGACTGTAAGATCACTGTATTAATCTGAATCCTTCTGAAATGTGCTGTGAATGAATGCTGATGCAACTCACTGTGGGAAAGCTGTTAATAAAATGAATCTCACATGCAACACATTCACAGAGGAAGAGGACACAAAGGGAGGACATGCAGAGGCTGTGTTAAAGTCAGAAATCCAAATCTTTAGCCAAAAACAGGCGGCGGTTACAAACAGGAAGACAAGCAGTCCATCAAACAGTCTACAGGGTCAAACATACAGAGAATTCAGTATATTCAGTGAATTATCATCAATTACAAAAGAGAAAAAGAGAATAGGAGAAAAACAATGATTTCTACGAAAATAAACCTTGATGGAAACATACAGAATGTAAACTGTGTGAATTTGGTGAACTTTGTTAGTAACAAATGAGAAAAAAAAAGAGAGACAAAAACTCAGTATTCATTACATTACATTACATTAGAAAGCATCTAAACATTCTGGTCGTGGATTTTTACAGTCTTAGTTCCGCTCGCTGTCATCATTATAATCATCATGATCAATGGCGAGGTCCTGAGGTGGGTGGGGCTGTCTCTGGTGCTGTCACCATGAAGGAACAGCATCTGGCACGTGTTGCTGAAACATCCCAGTACACTGGTGTAGTTTCCTCTCCAGCTGTTTGACATTTGACACTTCAACATTAAGGGGAAGAAGAAGAAATAGTGTTAGGTCAGGTGACCATATGGTTTCTAAAGTAACTGACAGGAAGTAACCAGGCCGTTAGAAATGGATGGCAGAAGTGGCGCAGCTGCCCCTCTGTTGGTCTTCCTTGGTCTCTTGTGTTCTGGGGGCCTCTGGATGTCTGGAGTTTTGATCTCCTCCATACCTGCTTCATGCCCTGGTGGACGGGGCTGTGGCTCCCCACACCCTCTAGCACATAGGTGTCAAACTCTGGCCCGCAGCCTAATTACATTTGGCCCGCGAAGTCATACCAAATTACTATTAGAGCTGACCTCTAATAGCTAATATATATAGTTTAGTATTAAGCTTTGCTTGTTCCATATTCAGTTTTTCAGCAAAACTTGTTTGAGTCTATAAGAAAAGATTCATTCTCATGAATGGAGGAAGATTTTTTTTTTTATATTAATGTTAGCCCGCGACTTTGTTCCAGTTTTGAATTTTGGCCCACTGTGTATTTGAGTTTGACACCCCTGCTCTAGCAGATCATTACATGAAGGAACCTTTTAAAAAGCACGTCCATGCTCACAGGTGTACACACGGGTGTTCACACACACAAACTACACCCTTTTTGGCTCCTACCTCAAAGCACACTGTGCGCTGTCGATATTATGTGCTGCACAATAATGTTTAATATTTAGTATTTACTGTTATATTCACATATATCATCGTGATGTTGTTTATTGTATTGCTCTCCTTTTCTTCTGCTGTTTTTCTTTTTTCTTTCTCAACAGGTGATCTAGGTTATTGTATTGTATGTATTTTTTTTTTTGTCTGCTTATTTAGTTGTTTTTTGTTTTTTTGCTCTTTATTCCCGTCCCTCTTCTCCGCTGTTTTTCCCCCTCTTCCTTTCTCCCTTTTCTTTTCCTCATTCAAGTCTGTCCCGTATCTAGCAAGTGAAAATAAAAAATAAATAAAATAAACAATAAAAGGTATATCAAATAGACCATTACGGCAAGGCTGGGATGGTTAATTTGGTAAAGTAAATCCGTTGGGCATCTTTCTTCGCCTTTAGACAATAATTCTGATGGCAAAAGAACCAAACGGGACAGGCAGAAAAAAAAAAAAAAGAAAAGAAATGGGTGGCATGTGTTTAGAGGTACTGGAGCTGTACTTACCAAAAGCAGAAGTACACAGATGACAGATCAGATGCTGAATGTTGCAGGAACATGCTCGTGCGGTGGTCATTCAGTGCTGCTCCGGCAGGTTAGACAGTCCAAGACTGATATGCTGCCCATCTGAGAGTTTGAAAACACACATGCAAAGATTTATTTTGTATTACAGTCAAAGTTGGATGTTCATTTTTGTCCTTTAAAAATGTTTGTGTATTTGAAAGCACTAACATTTAAGGATGACTTGGATCGTCTCCTTTAAAGGGGAGACAAGTGTATCCACTGATCTACGTCACTTTACCTGGATGATGACTCCTCTCCCCCTCACTCAGAAACACTCCTAATATAACCAAGCAAATAAATAATATTGAAGATTTACTTACATCATTACAAAAACATCAAAAACATCTCCCTTTGATTCTATTTCTCCATTCCTGCTGAACATCAGGCAACAAATATCTCAATAAATCACAGTAAAATGTAAAGCACATGTTTTCTCTGCTTTGTCTAACCTCTGCAGAGCCTCTGTCAAGAAAAACATATCTGTAAGCATAAAACAAATATACATTTCATAACACGTCACTGGACAAACCTCGGTCAGTTGATTTCCTCTGTGCAGTGCAGACGAGCATCAGTCAGCAAGTCAAGGTGGTGAGATGGACTGGTGTCCTTTGTGACTCTGCTGGTTCTTCTGAGGAAACACCATCGTCTCTCCACACCGTCACCATCTGTGAGCACAAACTGCTGCTCTGCCAGCATGTAGGAAATCACATATCACACACACAGGGGTGAAGAAACATTAGAGCTCAACTTTGGATACTTTAGATCTAAACAGATCAAAGTAGCTCTTAGCTTCAACAATCAGTGAACAGACAAACAATGATACCATACTGATTCTGTATGAATACAATATGGTATTTTCAATACAGGTGTCAAATTAATTCATTAAAACTAATACAGATATACGTATATATATTTTTTTTGATAAATTAGTTTGCTAAATTATAAGAATATTTTTTTTTTCATTTAACAATTGCAACTGAAAGAAATTAAATATTGAACAAAAATATATTGTCACATTCTGAGCATGCTCAGCATGCTGAAAGACTTGAAGTTGCTACAGATTTTAAGAAGTGATAATTATTTACAGCTGTCTTTATGAAGTTTATGGAAAAACGCTTTATTTCACCACGTTAGTGCGTTTCTCGCTATTACATGCATTTGAATGGAGTTCTCGCCCGACACAAAGTATAGGTTTTAATTTGTGAATAACTTGAAAATTTTAGCTCAAACAGCTGCAAAACCTATTTCCTCAGCATGGAGATGCTGAATTCTATAAGGCAAAGCCATAAATATGTGTGTGTGTGAGTCCTCTATCAAAAGTTACAGCTGTCTTCATGAAGTTGATACTGACCCAGGGTCAGTGTAAAATACAAGTTATTCACATAATGAAAACTTATACTTTGTTTCGTGCAAGAACTCCATTCAAATGCATGTAATAGTCAGAAACGCACTGTCTCGGCGAAATGAAGCCTTTTTGTACAACTTCATGAAGTTAGCTGTAACTTTTGATAAAAGGCTCAAAGCAGAGGGATAACGACGGCTATTCAACATCTTTACACGACACATTCGAGCTGCATGACACAGACAAAGTGACTAAATCATCTTTTTTGTGGTTTATTGTCTTCAAACCAGCAGACAAAGCCGATTGCAGAAGATGTCGGAGAAGAACTTCAGGCCGTGGACTGAAAAGGTATTTTTTTCTTGTTATCAAAAGACATTTGGAGTGGCAGCTTCTGCAACTGGTTGCACTAAAGTAAAGCTTACAGTCTAAGAAATCACAGTGTTGATATTCAGCACAAAGAGAAAAGCTCACTTGTTTGAATTTATTTACAATCATAGTTTTATAAATTCTGACTGTAAACATCTTTTACAGCTTTGATATTGTTTGACACTAGATATCAGGTTTAATTTAAAGGTTTCTGTGTCCCAATGAGCCATTTACACTGACCAGTGTTTCACTTTAACTGTAACACATTCATTATTTAGTTCCAACATTTCTAAGAGAAATAACTGAATGTAAAAAATGGCAGCCCTCAGGCCAGGTTTAATTGATAGAGATATATGCATGCATTGTGAAATTTATGTATCCCATATAATTGTTATTCACCTAATCATGGCATACCCACCCCTTCCTCCCAAGTTAACTGCAACCCAAAAGAACTAGTGGGGCTATTTACACACTCACAACCAGTGTGGGGTAAAAAGAGCCACCAAAAAGCTGTCAGCCACAGATGTGCTAGAAGAGTTAGAAACTCTACTTATGGAGAAACTTTCTAAGTCTAACAGGGGACAGGTACTCCTGCCCAAATAACATGATATAACCCCACATACAGCCCAGCCATAAAATGAACCAAGTCATTTAATTAAAGACAGCATGGGACCAAATGCATGTAACCAGCCTGCACCAACCTGGCATTTCTTCCTCCTGAATTAAATGAATGAATGGATGAAAGTTAAATGACTACAAACCTAAAGCCACTAGTTCCCACACTGGAGCTCCCTGACACTGTGTGTTAACCGTATTTAGCTTGTATCAACAGTTGTAACAGGCTAAGCCACTTGAGACACTGCATTGAATTTGTTCCTGTCTTAATGATTTCAGCTGACTGGTTTCAACTCAGATGTTCTGCTTTTTCCTTTCAGTAGATCAAATCAGCTCGTGCTGCTTCTGCTTCCAATTTAATGGCAAGAAGAAGAATAAGAATGCTTCAGCGAAGTGGCGTTCATGGTCTCAGTGAACAGTCATGGTCACACACTGCATGTGGTTTTAAAAGCAACATGTCTGTTCAGTACAACGATCGAGATGTGTAATATTAGTGCAGCTACGGTTTGTTCTTGAACATCAGTTCTGTTTTCTACTTTGATCACTTAGACCAAAAAAGTGTTGTTTTCAGATTCTTTCTTTTAAATCTATAAAGCACCTGCTCATTTTTTATTACAATTAGTTTCACATAAATGTTAGTGTTTCCTTTATGATCTTTTAATGCTTACACTACACTGTACACATTAGAGACATTTCTGTTACCTGTTTCTGTTGACTCAAGAGTTGTGAAATGTTCTTTTATTTAATGCACAATATGAAGTTCATAATTTTCTTACAAATAAAACTCTAATGACAAACATGAACAGCTGTGCTTATTTCTGAGACATGAGTTTTTGAATGTGTTTAGACAGTGTGCATCTGTATGCTGAAACTGTAATGGTGAACCTGAGGTGATGGTCAACAGAAGGCAAATATATATCAATATAAAACAATATTGAAGTAATGTCTTTACCCCCTGCAGAGTGTGGACGCTGTGCACTCAATCACCTTATTCACTGTAGTAAACGTGCACCGCTAGCTCACGTGACTGACTGTCTCCATGGTTACATCGTATATTATTATCTATGTAAACAGCTTCCATAGATACCGCCATAGCTCTCTGCAGCTGTAACACTTTCACACTTTGCAAATCATTTCACGATTTTGATAGTTATGAAGACAGAATATGTTTTTAAGGTCATGCTAGGCGGTTGCTATGGTGGTTGCTGTGGACTTGGCTGGACCGCGTCCGATTCCTGTTATTAGCTGTCTGCCGTAGGAAGGCTGCGTTCCATTTACAAGTAGTGACAGTCTGCCGCAACTCGAACTCAAACCCCGCTTTGTTCTTTAATTATAGGCCTTTTATAGCCGTTCATGACACACACACACACATAAAGCACTTTGCCTCACCATGAGAATGGAACTTTACCTAAGCTAACCTTTAAAATATCTGATATAGGATAGCAAAATGAAGCAACCAGAGATTTAATGATGAAGACTCTGGGTTCTGTAGTGACCTGAATGACTCTTTGCATACAATTTATTGAAGAGGACTTTAGAATGCACTTTACATTTAGACTGTTGCTGTTTAATTTTTTACATTGTTGCGGTGTTATGTCATGAATAAGGTTCACCTGCTGGGGGTTTGATGGATCAGATCATCATAATCAATGGGTCCTGAGGTGGGCGGGACTGTCTCTGGTGATGTCACCATGAAGGAACAGCATCTGGCACGTGTTGCTGAAACATCCCAGTACACTGGTGTAGTTTCCTCTCCAGCTGTTTGACATTTGACACTTCAACATTAAGGGGAAGAAGAAGAAACAGTGTTAGGTCAGGTGACCACATGGTTTCTAAAGTAACTGACAGGAAGTAACCAGGCCGTTAGAAATGGATGGCATGTGTTTAGAGTTACTGGAGTTGGGTAACTCTACTTACCAAAAGCAGAAGCACACAGATGACAGATCAGATGCTGAATGTTGCAGGAACATGCTCGTGCGGTGGTCATTCAGTGCTGCTCCGGCAGGTTAGACAGTCCAAGACTGATATGCTGCCCATCTGAGAGTTTGAAAACACACATGCAAAGATTTATTTTGTATTACAGTCAAAGTTGGATGTTCATTTTTGTCCTTTAAAAATGTTTGTGTATTTGAAAGCACTAACATTTAAGGATGACTTGGATCGTCTCCTTTAAAGGGGAGACAAGTGTATCCACTGATCCACGTCACTTTACCTGGATGATGACTCCTCTCCCCCTCACTCAGAAACACTCCTAATATAACCAAGCAAATAAATAATATTGAAGATTTACTTACATCATTACAAAAACATCAAAAACATCTCCCTTTGATTCTATTTCTCCATTCCTGCTGAACATCAGGCAACAAATATCTCAATAAATCACAGTAAAATGTAAAGCACATGTTTTCTCTGCTTTGTCTAACCTCTGCAGAGCCTCTGTCAAGAAAAACATATCTGTAAGCATAAAACAAATATACATTTCATAACACGTCACTGGACAAACCTCGGTCAGTTGATTTCCTCTGTGCAGTGCAGACGAGCATCAGTCAGCAAGTCAAGGTGGTGAGATGGACTGGTGTCCTTTGTGACTCTGCTGGTTCTTCTGAGGAAACACCACCGTCTCTCCACACCGTCACCATTTGTGAGCACAAACTGCTGCTCTGCCAGCATGTAGGAAATCACATATCACATACACAGGGGCGAAGAAACATTAGAGCTCAACTTTGGATACTTTAGATCTAAACAGATCAAAGTAGCTCTTAGCTTCAACAATCAGTGAACAGACAAACAATGATACCATACTGATTCTGTATGAATACAATATGGTATTTTCAATACAGGTGTCAAATTAATTCATTAAAACTACTACAGATATATGTATATATATATATTTTTTGATAAATTAGTTTGCTAAATTATAAGAATTTTTTTTTTCATTTAACAATTGCAACTGAAAGAAATTAAATATTGAACAAAAATATATTGTCACATTCTGAGCATGCTCAGCATGCTGAAAGACTTGAAGTTGCTACAGATTTTAAGAAGTGATAATTATAGGGAAAAAACTTCTCTTTTTCATCCGTTTAATCAAACATTTGATGCCTCAGCTGTCTCAGTCCTATAGCGTTCTGCAACTACAACTAACCTGAAGCTTGGATTTGGCTGCAGGTGCCCCTGTACATCCTTCTCAGCAGCACACATGTGGGTACCATTTAATCACACTTCTTCCTGAGCTTTGCTTCATCACAAGACCAAAGGTGGCATCCCGTGTCAGTCTTATCATCATCCAGAAGAAACATTTGAAGAAACATCATGGAGAAGAAACATTTACGCGCCTCCTGGTTTTGTTTTCTGATCCTGCAAAAAGACTGAGGACAACAAAGCCCAGAGAACACGAGATACACAACATCCAACATTCAGACTCAACAGCCTCCATAAATGAAGAGCACCAGGTTGGTTCAGTTATAGTAGATATGAGCATACTTCACATTACTGGGTATGAATAATAATCAAGAGACAAACTTTAAAGATGCAGAGCATGATGTCCCACCATCAGACTGTAAACAAACATCCACCAGGCTTCTTTGCTGGCAAAATTGATGATTCTCCTATCAGGGATCAGTAACAGTATTAACCTGTGGTATAAGCAGCAGTCACTGAAATATTACTGTTTCAGATAAGAAATCTAGCACATAAAAGCCAGGGTGGGAGGGATCTCTGCAAACTGACTTACCTCTGCAAGTATGAAGCTCAACAAAAATCTGACTCTCCAGTCACAGACAAACAAAAAACTCCAGCTGGGAGATAGAAAACGCTGTCTGGGTCTTGCTGGATGTTGCTGGTCAGAGTCCACACATTAGCAGAGTGCTTCTTGGTCCCACTGACCCATATGGACACTGACTGTGGAGAACTGTTCTGGAAAACAGAAAAGAGAATTAAAATAACAAAAAGCCAAAGAGGATTTCCACAAAGACTCTCTTGGAATCAGCAATCAAAAAATCACTGGTTCATATTTCAATTAAATATGAACAGGTTCCTTAAATGTACGCATTTCAGATCTGATTTAATTTAATTTCCTTCACACAGCACATTCGTCCAGGCTGACAGGTAAACATAGAATTAATCTCAGGTAACATGACTCATAGTAGAGATTCAGTAAGAAAGATTGCAGGCTCTAATATTATTACCACACAATCCAAGGACACACCAACAGCTCAGATTTCTAGAACTATTTAAACAAATGTCTTCTGAATATTCAATTCATGTTCACAGTGGGAGGGTGGGGGGTGTCGTGGAATTTTTTAAATAAAGTCTGCAACACAGAAAGAGCTGTGATCAAGCTATTTATTACTGCGCACAGGAGAGCAAACACACATCAAACATTACAGTTCAGTCATGTCAGCTCTGCTACTTCAGCGTTATCAGCACCTGTAAAGGGAGTTGTTTTCTCAAACTGCTGAAGTAAGTTCATCTAGTTTTAGAAACTTTCATTGAACAGTCTATAACAGTGTCACAACTAAGCATATGCATAAGCACTTAAATGCTTTAAATGAGAATAACATAAAATTTCTATTACAGGAGCTAGAGCCTGTCCCAGTAGTCATAGGTAGAGCACACCTGGACAGGTCACCAGTCTGTCAGAGGACTAACACAGATGCAGCCTGACTCAATCCTAAATGTTCAGCACACAGAGACACAGAGGTGCCGTTTAAAGTTTAGTGTTAACTTGAGTCACTGATCATTTGCAGTATTACAGAGTCTGGCAGTCTTTGCATGATGTCCACGTCACTGTACGTTTCTAGCTGACTCTCAGGTGTGACAGGTGTGCCAGCAGGAAAGAGTAATAATAGCCTGCATCCTGAGGTTTTTCATGCAGGATTAAAGGAGCCAGGCTTTGTTCACACAGCTAGGATTGTATTTTACACTGACCCTGGGTCAGTATAAGTATCATACAGTTTAAACGAAGCACTGAAACTTGCACATATTTATTACAGATGCACTGAAGCTAATCGAGATATTTGCTGTCAATCTGTGGCTGCGATTAAACACTTTACTGGAAACTTTATTAACTAGTAACTTCGTCAGTCATGACAGAAGCTAATATTTCTGTGCTAACATCGTTTAAACAGTAACAGCTTTACTCCAATATAAGCTAACGTTTACACCGTAACTTTAAGCTAGCACCAATAAAGACGGTAAAACACGTAATAACATCTACAAATGCATCTTAAAGCTGTTATATTAGCACTCGGTGTATTACTAAGATAACCACATTAACATTATTGACACTCGCTGACTTTTTCTATAAATGCTGTCCGTTTAAATGGTATTACCTGTAAACACTGCTGTATCCACCGGATTGCAGCCAGAGTGGATTCTGGAGTCTTCCCACGCTCCTGTTAGTGATCCTCCATCTGGATGGATGATAACAACCTTCTGAACAATCTAGCAGGAGATGTTCCATATCTATGGGACTGATTTGTGCTAATAACGCCCATTGTATGGACTGATAACAGCCGAAGCGGGTGAATAAAGTCACCCAGTCGCTAGCTGTGCCATTACCCAGCATACACCAGCACAATATTAGGCACAGCACCACCATAGACATTTTCAGTGGTTTTGAATGCAGGACATGGTTATCTTACCTTGTAAAATGCATGACAATAAAACAGCTAACCACCATAAAATGGTATTGTGTGTGTATGTATGTCCATGTGTGTGTGTGTGAGAGAGAGAGAGAAAGAGAGAGAGAGAGAGAGGGGGGGGGGGGAGAGATCAAAGGCGTGCGTTTATGTTTTTTCTTGATCAAGAGTGTGCCTCCTCTCTCTTATTGGATGTATGGTATAGCATGTTTATTCAGGTGCACCTTTGAAGTCTATGAGAATACTTTGCAGCCTGGTCTGAGTGGTCATTTCTGCACAGACACAATGAAGCGTGCACTCAGTTTAGAGGAGGCTGTTGCTGCAGTTTTGCACTCTCCACAAGCAGTGGAGATACTTCTGACAGCGAAGAAGAATTTTTGCCAGGCACCGAGGAGCTTTGCAGCTCATGTGCGGAGGAGGAGAAGGAGAAGGAGAAGGAGGAAGAAGAGCAGGAGGAAGAGACAAGACTGGAGGATGGCCAGTGGAGATCTAAAAATGGAGAAATCATGTGGCAACCCACACTCGAAGAGGTCCTGCCATTTTTTCCTCCCCCCATTTTAACCCGAGGACCAACCCATTATGCAATTCAATTCGTATAGGATCAGCAGCCCTGTGAGCACTTTCCATCTTTTTTTTGCAGAGGACATTATGCAGCTAATCCTGCATTTCACCAACCTGCAGGGGCAACAGGTCAGTAAAAGACTGGAAGGACATAGATGAGGAGTTGCAGGCTTACATGGGGCTTGTGATGCTGGCTGGCCTGTACAGGTCTCAACATGAAACGACAACAACCCTGTGAAATGGGGAGACAGGGCTCTTCTGTTTCCTGCTACCAAGTCCAGGACTCTGGGAAGAGAGAGCCCCACATCATCCTGGATTATAACAAATGCAAAGGGGCTGTGGATCATCTGGACCAGGTAAGCACAATTATAAGTCATTTATTTGCCAAATTGTTTACCGTTTCTCATTGTTATAACTGATAAAGTCAGATAATGTGATTATAATAGTTTTGATATGAGATGATAGTTTTAGACTATGATAGTTTTGATAGTTACAGTAAGGAGGGGGGGGGGGGGGGGGGGGGGGGGGGGGGGGGTCCAGTTTGACGCAAGAAGAATCTCTTGCTTATGGCTGTATAAATCTGTTCATGTCACCTGATCATTTCTTTTTGTTTTGCAGGTTTGTGGCAACTACTCCTGCCGTAGGAGGACACGTAGGTGGCCCATGTGTCTGTTCTACCGCATGATCGAGGTAAGCTGCTATAATGCTTTCATTCAGACAGCTGTAACTTTTGATAGAAGACGCATATACACATATTTATGGCTTTATCTTATAAAGTTCGATATCCCCGTGTTGAGCAAACAGGTTTTCCAGCTGTTTGAGCTAAGATTTCCAAGTTATTCACATAATGAAAACCTATACTTTGTTTCGGTCGAGTTCCCCATTCAAATGCATGTAACAGTGAGAAACGCACTGTCTTGGCGAAAGAAAGCGTTTTTGTACAACTTCATATAAATAGCTGTAACTGTTGATAGAAGACTCGGATACACATGTTTATGGCTTTATCTTATAAAACTCAAGGTCCCTGTGCTGGCAAAACAGGTTTTGCAGCTGTTTGAGCTAAGATTTCCAAGTTATTCACATAATGAAAACCTATACTTTGTTTCGGTCGAGTTCCCCATTCAAATGCATGTAACAGTGAGAAACGCACTGTCTTAGCGAAAGAAAGCGTTTTTGTACAACTTCATATAAATAGCTGTAACTGTTGATAGAAGACTCGGATACACATGTTTATGGCTTTATCTTATAGAACTCAAGGTCCCCGTGCTGGCAAAATAGGTTTTGCAGCTGTTTGAGCTAAGATTTCCAAGTTATTCATATAATGAAAACCTATACTTTGTTTCGGTCGAGTTCCCCATTCAAATGCATGTAACAGTGAGAAACGCACTGTCTTGGCGAAAGAAAGCGTTTTTGTACAACTTCATATAAATAGCTGTAACTGTTGATAGAAGACTCGGATACACATGTTTATGGCTTTATCTTATAGAACTCAAGGTCCCCGTGCTGGCAAAACAGGTTTTGCAGCTGTTTGAGCTAAGATTTCCAAGTTATTCACATAATGAAAACCTATAATTTGTTCCGGTCGAGTTCCCCATTCAAATGCATGTAACAGTGAGAAACGCACTGTCTTGGCGAAAGAAAGCGTTTTTGTACAACTTCATATAAATAGCTGTAACTTTTGATAGAAGACTCGGATACACATGTTTATGGCTTTATCTTATAGAACTCAAGGTCCCCGTGCTGGCAAAATAGGTTTTGCAGCTGTTTGAGCTAAGATTTCCAAGTTATTCACATAATGAAAACCTATACTTTGTTTCGGTCGAGTTCCCCATTCAAATGCATGTAACAGTGAGAAACGCACTGTCTTGGCGAAAGAAAGCGTTTTTGTACAACTTCATATAAATAGCTGTAACTTTTGATAGAAGACTCGGATACACATGTTTATGGCTTTATCTTATAGAACTCAAGGTCCTCGTGCTGGGAAAACAGGTTTTGCAGCTGTTTGAGCTAAGATTTCCAAGTTATTCACATAATGAAAACCTATACTTTGTTTTGGGCGAGTTCCCCATTCAAATGCATGTAACAGTGAGAAACGCACTGTCTTGGCGAAAGAAAGCGTTTTTGTACAACTTCATATAAATAGCTGTAACTTTTGATAGAAGACTCGGATACACATGTTTATGGCTTCATCTTATAGAACTCAAGGTCCCCGTGCTGGCAAAACAGGTTTTGCAGCTGTTTGAGCTAAGATTTCCAAGTTATTCACATAATGAAAACCTATACTTTGTTTCGGTCGAGTTCCCCATTCAAATGCATGTAACAGTGAGAAACGCACTGTCTTGGCGAAAGAAAGCGTTTTTGTACAACTTCATATAAATAGCTGTAACTTTTGATAGAAGACTCGGATACACATGTTCATGGCTTTAACTAATAAATTCAAGGTCCCCGTGCTGGCAAAACAGGTTTTGCAGCTGTCTGAGCTAAGATTTCCAAGTTATTCACATAATGAAAACCTATACTTTGTTTCGGTCGAGTTCCCCATTCAAATGCATGTAACAGTGAGAAACGCACTGTCTTGGCGAAAGAAAGCATTTTTGTACAACTTCATATAAATAGCTGTAACTGTTGATAGAAGACTCGGATACACATGTTTATGGCTTTATCTTATAGAACTCAAGGTCCCCGTGCTGGCAAAACAGGTTTTGCAGCTGTTTGAGCTAAGATTTCCAAGTTATTCACATAATGAAAACCTATACTTTGTTTCGGTCGAGTTCCCCATTCAAATGCATGTAACAGTGAGAAACGCACTGTCTTGGCGAAAGAAAGCGTTTTTGTACAACTTCATATAAATAGCTGTAACTTTTGATAGAAGACTCGGATACACATGTTTATGGCTTTATCTTATAGAACCCAAGGTCCCCGTGCTGGTAAAACAGGTTTTGCAGCTGTGTGAGCTAAGATTTCCAAGTTATTCACATAATGAAAACCTATACTTTGTTTCGGTCGAGTTCTCATTCAAATGCATGTAACTGAGAAACGCACTGTCTTGGCGAAAGAAAGCGTTTTTGTACAACTTCATATAAATAGCTGTAACTGTTGATAGAAGACTCGGATACACATGTTTATGGCTTTATCTTATAGAACTCAAGGTCCCCGTGCTGGCAAAACAGGTTTTGCAGCTGTTTGAGCTAAGATTTCCAAGTTATTCACATAATGAAAACCTATAATTTGTTTCGGTCGAGTTCCCCATTCAAATGCATGTAACAGTGATAAACGCACTGTCTTGGCGAAAGAAAGCGTTTTTGTACAACTTCATATAAATAGCTGTAACTTTTGATAGAAGACTCGGATACACATGTTTATGGCTTTATCTTATAGAACTCAAAGGACCCCGTGCTGGGAAAACAGGTTTCGCAGCTGTTTGAGCTAAGATTTCCAAGTTATTCACATAATGAAAACCTATACTTTGTTTCGGTCGAGTTCCCCATTCAAATGCATGTAACAGTGAGAAACGCACTGTCTTGGCGAAAGAAAGCGTTTTTGTACAACTTCATATAAATAGCTGTAACTTTTGATAGAAGACTCGGATACACATGTTTATGGCTTTGTCTTATAGAACTCAAGGTCCCCGTGCTGGGAAAACAGGATTTGCAGCTGTTTGAGCTAAGATTTCCAAGTTATTCACATAATGAAAACCTATACTTTGTTTCGGTCGAGTTCCCCATTCAAATGCATGTAACAGTGAGAAACGCACTGTCTTGGCGAAAGAAAGCGTTTTTGTACAACTTCATATAAATAGCTGTAACTTTTGATAGAAGACTCGGATACACATGTTTATGGCTTTATCTTATAGAACTCAAGGTCCCCGTGCTGGCAAAATAGGTTTTGCAGCTGTTTGAGCTAAGATTTCCAAGTTATTCACATAATGAAAACCTATACTTTGTTTCGGGCGAGTTCACCATTCAAATGCATGTAACAGTGAGAAACGCACTGTTTTGGCGAAAGAAAGCGTTTTTGTACAACTTCATATAAATAGCTGTAACTGTTGATAGAAGACTCGGATACACATGTTTATGGCTTTATCTTATAGAACTCAAGGTCCCAGTGCTGGCAAAACAGGACAGTGCGTTTCTCACTGTTACATGCATTTGAATGGGGAACTCGACCAAAACTAAGTATAGGTTTTCATTATGTGAATAACTTGGAAATCTTAGCTCAAACAACTGTGAAACCTGTTTTCCCAGCACGAGGACCTTGAGTTCTATAAGATACAGCCATAAACATGTGTATCTGAGTCTTCTATCAAAAGTTACAGCTATTTATATGAAGTTGTACAAAAACGCTTTCTTTCGCCAAGAAAGTGCGTTTCTCACTGTTACATGCATTTGAATGGGGAACTTGACCGAAACAAAGTATAGGTTTTCATTATGTGAATAACTTGGAAATCTTAGCTCAAACGGCTGCAAAACCTGTTTGCCCAGCACGGGGATATTGAGTTCTATAAGATAAAGCCATAAACATGTGTTTCTGAGTCTTCTATCAAAAGTTACAGCTATTTATATGAAGTTGTACAAAAACGCTTTCTTTCGCCAAGACAGTGCGTTTCTCACTGTTACATGCATTTGAATGGGGAACTCGACCGAAACTAAGTATAGGTTTTCATTATGTGAATAACTTGGAAATCTTAGCTCAAACAACTGTGAAACCTGTTTTCCCAGCACTGGGACCTTGAGTTCTATAAGATAAAGCCATAAACATGTGTATCCGAGTCTTCTATCAAAAGTTACAGCTATTTATATGAAGTTGTATGAAGTTGTATGAAGTTGTACAAAAACAGCTGCAAAACCTGTTTTCCCAGCACGAGGACCTTGAGTTCTAAAAGATAAAGCCATAAACATGTGTATCCGAGTCTTCTATCAAAAGTTACAGCGATCTATATGAAGTTGTACAAAAACGCTTTCTTTCACCAAGAGAGTGCGTTTCTCACTGTTACATGCATTTGAATGGGGAACTCGACCAAAACAAAGTATAGGTTTTCATTATGTGAATAATTTTAAAATCTTAGCGCAAACGGCTGCAAAGACATGTTTGCCCAGCACGGGGACCTTGAGTTCTATAAGATAAAGCCATAAACATGTTTGTCTGAGTCTTCTATCAAAAGTTACAGCTATTTATATGAAGCTGTACAAAAACCCTTTCTTTCGCCAAGACAGTGCGTTTCTCACTGTTACATGCATTTGAATGGGGAACTCGACCGAAACTAAGTATAGGTTTTCATTATGTGAATAACTTGGAAATCTTAGCTCACACAGCTGCAAATCCTGTTTTCCCAGCACGGGGACCTTGAGTTCTATAAGATAAAGCCATAAACATGTTTGTCTGAGTCTTCTATCAAAAGTTACAGCTATTTATATGAAGTTGTACAAAAACGCTTTATTTTGCCAAGACAATGCGTTTCTCACTGTTACATTCATTTGAATGGGGAACTCACCGAAACAAAGTATAGGTTTTCATTATGTGTATAACTTGAAAATCTTAGCTCAAACAGCTGCAAATCCTGTTTTCCCAGCACGGGGACCTTGAGTTCTATAAGATAAAGCCATAAACATGTGTATCTGAGTCTTCTATCAAAAGTTACAGCTATTTATATGAAGTTGTACAAAAACGCTTTCTTTCGCCAAGACAGTGCGTTTCTCACTGTTACATGCATTTGAATGGGGAACTCGACCGAAACAAAGTATAGGTTTTCATTATGTGTATAACTTGGAAATCTTAGCTCAAACAGCTGCAAATCCTGTTTTCCCAGCACGGGAACCTTGAGTTCTATAAGATAAAGCCATAAACATGTTTGTCTGAGTCTTCTATCAAAAGTTACAGCTATTTATATGAAGTTGTACAAAAACGCTTTATTTCGCCAAGACAATGCGTTTCTCACTGTTACATGCATTTGAATGGGGAACTCGACCGAAACAAAGTATAGGTTTTCATTATGTGAATAACTTGGAAATCTTAGCTCAAACAGCTGCAAATCCTGTTTTCCCAGCACGGGGACCTTGAGTTCTATAAGATAAAGCCATAAACATGTTTGTCTGAGTCTTCTATCAAAAGTTACAGCTATTTATATGAAGTTGTACAAAAACGCTTTATTTCGCCAAGACAATGCGTTTCTCACTGTTACATGCATTTGAATGGGGAACTCACCGAAACAAAGTATAGGTTTTCATTATGTGTATAACTTGGAAATCTTAGCACAAACAGCTGCAAATCCTGTTTTCCCACCTCGGGGACCTTGAGTTCTATAAGATAAAGCCATAAACATGTTTGTCTGAGTCTTCTATCAAAAGTTACAGCTATTTATATGAAGTTGTACAAAAACGCTTTCTTTCGCCAAGACAGTGCGTTTCTCACTGTTACATGCATTTGAATGGGGAACTCGACCGAAACAAAGTATAGGTTTTCATTATGTGAATAACTTGGAAATCTTAGCTCAAACAGCTGCAAATCCTGTTTTCCCAGCACGGGGACCTTGAGTTCTATAAGATAAAGCCATAAACATGTGTATCCGAGTCTTCTATCAAAAGTTACAGCTATTTATATGAAGTTGTACAAAAACGCTTTATTTTGCCAAGACAATGCGTTTCTCACTGTTACATGCATTTGAATGGGGAACTCACCGAAACTAAGTATAGGTTTTCATTATGTGAATAACTTGGAAATCTTAGCTCAAACAGCTACAAAACCTGTTTTCCCAGCACGGAGACCTTGAGTTCTATAAGATAAAGCCATAAACATGTTTGTCTGAGTCTTCTATCAAAAGTTACAGCTATTTATATGAAGTTGTACAAAAACGCTTTATTTCGCCAAGACAATGCGTTTCTCACTGTTACATGCATTTGAATGGGGAACTCGACCGAAACAAAGTATAGGTTTTCATTATGTGAATAACTTGGAAATCTTAGCTCAAACAGCTGCAAATCCTGTTTTCCCAGCACGGGGACCTTGAGTTCTATAAGATAAAGCCATAAACATGTTTGTCTGAGTCTTCTATCAAAAGTTACAGCTATTTATATGAAGTTGTACAAAAACGCTTTATTTCGCCAAGACAATGCGTTTCTCACTGTTACATGCATTTGAATGGGGAACTCGACCGAAACAAAGTATAGGTTTTCATTATGTGAATAACTTGGAAATCTTAGCTCAAACAGCTGCAAATCCTGTTTTCCCAGCACGGGGACCTTGAGTTCTATAAGATAAAGCCATAAACATGTTTGTCTGAGTCTTCTATCAAAAGTTACAGCTATTTATATGAAGTTGTACAAAAACGCTTTCTTTCGCCAAGACAGAGCGTTTCTCACTGTTACATGCATTTGAATGGGGAACTCGACCGAAACAAAGTATAGGTTTTCATTATGTGAATAACTTGGAAATCTTAGCTCAAACAGCTGCAAATCCTGTTTTCCCAGCACGGGGACCTTGAGTTCTATAAGATAAAGCCATAAACATGTTTGTCTGAGTCTTCTATCAAAAGTTACAGCTATTTATATGAAGTTGTACAAAAACGCTTTCTTTCGCCAAGACAGTGCGTTTCTCACTGTTACATGCATTTGAATGGGGAACTCGACCGAAACAAAGTATAGGTTTTCATTATGTGAATAACTTGGAAATCTTAGCTCAAACAGCTGCAAATCCTGTTTTCCCAGCACGGGGACCTTGAGTTCTATAAGATAAAGCCATAAACATGTGTATCCGAGTCTTCTATCAAAAGTTACAGCTGTTTATATGAAGTTGTACAAAAACGCTTTATTTTGCCAAGACAATGCGTTTCTCACTGTTACATTCATTTGAATGGGGAACTCACCGAAACAAAGTATAGGTTTTCATTATGTGTATAACTTGAAAATCTTAGCTCAAACAGCTGCAAATCCTGTTTTCCCAGCACGGGGACCTTGAGTTCTATAAGATAAAGCCATAAACATGTGTATCTGAGTCTTCTATCAAAAGTTACAGCTATTTATATGAAGTTGTACAAAAACGCTTTATTTCGCCAAGACAATGCGTTTCTCACTGTTACATGCATTTGAATGGGGAACTCGACCGAAACAAAGTATAGGTTTTCATTATGTGAATAACTTGGAAATCTTAGCTCAAACAGCTGCAAATCCTGTTTTCCCAGCACGGGGACCTTGAGTTCTATAAGATAAAGCCATAAACATGTTTGTCTGAGTCTTCTATCAAAAGTTACAGCTATTTATATGAAGTTGTACAAAAACGCTTTATTTTGCCAAGACAATGCGTTTCTCACTGTTACATGCATTTGAATGGGGAACTCACCGAAACAAAGTATAGGTTTTCATTATGTGTATAACTTGGAAATCTTAGCACAAACAGCTGCAAATCCTGTTTTCCCACCTCGGGGACCTTGAGTTCTATAAGATAAAGCCATAAACATGTTTGTCTGAGTCTTCTATCAAAAGTTACAGCTATTTATATGAAGTTGTACAAAAACGCTTTATTTCGCCAAGACAATGCGTTTCTCACTGTTACATGCATTTGAATGGGGAACTCACCGAAACAAAGTATAGGTTTTCATTATGTGTATAACTTGGAAATCTTAGCACAAACAGCTGCAAATCCTGTTTTCCCACCTCGGGGACCTTGAGTTCTATAAGATAAAGCCATAAACATGTTTGTCTGAGTCTTCTATCAAAAGTTACAGCTATTTATATGAAGTTGTACAAAAACGCTTTATTTCGCCAAGACAATGCGTTTCTCACTGTTACATGCATTTGAATGGGGAACTCACCGAAACAAAGTATAGGTTTTCATTATGTGAATAACTTGAAAATCTTAGCTCAAACAGCTACAAAACCTGTTTTCCCAGCACGGGGACCTTGAGTTCTATAAGATAAAGCCATAAACATGTTTGTCTGAGTCTTCTATCAAAAGTTACAGCTATTTATATGAAGTTGTACAAAAACGCTTTATTTCGCCAAGACAATGCGTTTCTCACTGTTACATGCATTTGAATGGGGAACTCGACCGAAACAAAGTATAGGTTTTCATTATGTGAATAACTTGGAAATCTTAGCTCAAACAGCTGCAAATCCTGTTTTCCCAGCACGGGGACCTTGAGTTCTATAAGATAAAGCCATAAACATGTTTGTCTGAGTCTTCTATCAAAAGTTACAGCTATTTATATGAAGTTGTACAAAAACGCTTTATTTTGCCAAGACAATGCGTTTCTCACTGTTACATGCATTTGAATGGGGAACTCACCGAAACAAAGTATAGGTTTTCATTATGTGAATAACTTGGAAATCTTAGCTCAAACAGCTGCAAATCCTGTTTTCCCAGCACGGGGACCTTGAGTTCTATAAGATAAAGCCATAAACATGTTTGTCTGAGTCTTCTATCAAAAGTTACAGCTATTTATATGAAGTTGTACAAAAACGCTTTCTTTCGCCAAGACAGTGCGTTTCTCACTGTTACATGCATTTGAATGGGGAACTCGACCGAAACAAAGTATAGGTTTTCATTATGTGAATAACTTGGAAATCTTAGCTCAAACAGCTGCAAATCCTGTTTTCCCAGCACGGGGACCTTGAGTTCTATAAGATAAAGCCATAAACATGTGTATCCGAGTCTTCTATCAAAAGTTACAGCTATTTATATGAAGTTGTACAAAAACGCTTTATTTTGCCAAGACAATGCGTTTCTCACTGTTACATGCATTTGAATGGGGAACTCACCGAAACAAAGTATAGGTTTTCATTATGTGTATAACTTGAAAATCTTAGCTCAAACAGCTGCAAATCCTGTTTTCCCAGCACGGGGACCTTGAGTTCTATAAGATAAAGCCATAAACATGTGTATCTGAGTCTTCTATCAAAAGTTACAGCTATTTATATGAAGTTGTACAAAAACGCTTTCTTTCGCCAAGACAGTGCGTTTCTCACTGTTACATGCATTTGAATGGGGAACTCGACCGAAACAAAGTATAGGTTTTCATTATGTGAATAACTTGGAAATCTTAGCTCAAACAGCTGCAAATCCTGTTTTCCCAGCACGGGGACCTTGAGTTCTATAAGATAAAGCCATAAACATGTGTATCCGAGTCTTCTATCAAAAGTTACAGCTATTTATATGAAGTTGTACAAAAACGCTTTATTTTGCCAAGACAATGCGTTTCTCACTGTTACATGCATTTGAATGGGGAACTCACCGAAACAAAGTATAGGTTTTCATTATGTGAATAACTTGAAAATCTTAGCTCAAACAGCTACAAAACCTGTTTTCCCAGCACGGAGACCTTGAGTTCTATAAGATAAAGCCATAAACATGTTTGTCTGAGTCTTCTATCAAAAGTTACAGCTATTTATATGAAGTTGTACAAAAACGCTTTCTTTTGCCAAGACAGTGCGTTTCTCACTGTTACATGCATTTGAATGGGGAACTCACCGAAACAAAGTATAGGTTTTCATTATGTGAATAACTTGAAAATCTTAGCTCAAACAGCTACAAAACCTGTTTTCCCAGCACGGGGACCTTGAGTTCTATAAGATAAAGCCATAAACATGTTTGTCTGAGTCTTCTATCAAAAGTTACAGCTATTTATATGAAGTTGTACAAAAACGCTTTATTTCGCCAAGACAATGCGTTTCTCACTGTTACATGCATTTGAATGGGGAACTCGACCGAAACAAAGTATAGGTTTTCATTATGTGAATAACTTGGAAATCTTAGCTCAAACAGCTGCAAATCCTGTTTTCCCAGCACGGGGACCTTGAGTTCTATAAGATAAAGCCATAAACATGTGTATCTGAGTCTTCTATCAAAAGTTACAGCTATTTATATGAAGTTGTACAAAAACGCTTTATTTTGCCAAGACAATGCGTTTCTCACTGTTACATGCATTTGAATGGGGAACTCACCGAAACAAAGTATAGGTTTTCATTATGTGTATAACTTGAAAATCTTAGCTCAAACAGCTGCAAATCCTGTTTTCCCAGCACGGGGACCTTGAGTTCTATAAGATAAAGCCATAAACATGTGTATCTGAGTCTTCTATCAAAAGTTACAGCTATTTATATGAAGTTGTACAAAAACGCTTTCTTTCGCCAAGACAGTGCGTTTCTCACTGTTACATGCATTTGAATGGGGAACTCGACCGAAACAAAGTATAGGTTTTCATTATGTGTATAACTTGGAAATCTTAGCTCAAACAGCTGCAAATCCTGTTTTCCCAGCACGGGAACCTTGAGTTCTATAAGATAAAGCCATAAACATGTGTATCCGAGTCTTCTATCAAAAGTTACAGCTATTTATATGAAGTTGTACAAAAACGCTTTCTTTCGCCAAGACAGTGCATTTCTCACTGTTACATGCATTTGAATGGGGAACTCGACCGAAACAAAGTATAGGTTTTCATTATGTGTATAACTTGGAAATCTTAGCTCAAACAGCTGCAAATCCTGTTTTCCCAGCACGGGGACCTTGAGTTCTATAAGATAAAGCCATAAACATGTTTGTCTGAGTCTTCTATCAAAAGTTACAGCTATTTATATGAAGTTGTACAAAAACGCTTTATTTTGCCAAGACAATGCGTTTCTCACTGTTACATGCATTTGAATGGGGAACTCACCGAAACAAAGTATAGGTTTTCATTATGTGTATAACTTGAAAATCTTAGCTCAAACAGCTGCAAATCCTGTTTTCCCAGCACGGGGACCTTGAGTTCTATAAGATAAAGCCATAAACATGTGTATCTGAGTCTTCTATCAAAAGTTACAGCTATTTATATGAAGTTGTACAAAAACGCTTTCTTTCGCCAAGACAGTGCGTTTCTCACTGTTACATGCATTTGAATGGGGAACTCGACCGAAACAAAGTATAGGTTTTCATTATGTGAATAACTTGGAAATCTTAGCTCAAACAGCTGCAAATCCTGTTTTCCCAGCACGGGGACCTTGAGTTCTATAAGATAAAGCCATAAACATGTGTATCCGAGTCTTCTATCAAAAGTTACAGCTATTTATATGAAGTTGTACAAAAACGCTTTATTTTGCCAAGACAATGCGTTTCTCACTGTTACATGCATTTGAATGGGGAACTCACCGAAACAAAGTATAGGTTTTCATTATGTGAATAACTTGAAAATCTTAGCTCAAACAGCTACAAAACCTGTTTTCCCAGCACGGAGACCTTGAGTTCTATAAGATAAAGCCATAAACATGTTTGTCTGAGTCTTCTATCAAAAGTTACAGCTATTTATATGAAGTTGTACAAAAACGCTTTATTTTGCCAAGACAATGCGTTTCTCACTGTTACATGCATTTGAATGGGGAACTCACCGAAACAAAGTATAGGTTTTCATTATGTGTATAACTTGAAAATCTTAGCTCAAACAGCTGCAAATCCTGTTTTCCCAGCACGGGGACCTTGAGTTCTATAAGATAAAGCCATAAACATGTGTATCTGAGTCTTCTATCAAAAGTTACAGCTATTTATATGAAGTTGTACAAAAACGCTTTCTTTCGCCAAGACAGTGCGTTTCTCACTGTTACATGCATTTGAATGGGGAACTCGACCGAAACAAAGTATAGGTTTTCATTATGTGTATAACTTGGAAATCTTAGCTCAAACAGCTGCAAATCCTGTTTTCCCAGCACGGGGACCTTGAGTTCTATAAGATAAAGCCATAAACATGTTTGTCTGAGTCTTCTATCAAAAGTTACAGCTATTTATATGAAGTTGTACAAAAACGCTTTATTTCGCCAAGACAATGCGTTTCTCACTGTTATATGCATTTGAATGGGGAACTCACCGAAACAAAGTATAGGTTTTCATTATGTGTATAACTTGAAAATCTTAGCTCAAACAGCTGCAAATCCTGTTTTCCCAGCACGGGGACCTTGAGTTCTATAAGATAAAGCCATAAACATGTGTATCTGAGTCTTCTATCAAAAGTTACAGCTATTTATATGAAGTTGTACAAAAACGCTTTCTTTCGCCAAGACAGTGCGTTTCTCACTGTTACATGCATTTGAATGGGGAACTCGACCGAAACAAAGTATAGGTTTTCATTATGTGTATAACTTGGAAATCTTAGCTCAAACAGCTGCAAATCCTGTTTTCCCAGCACGGGAACCTTGAGTTCTATAAGATAAAGCCATAAACATGTGTATCCGAGTCTTCTATCAAAAGTTACAGCTATTTATATGAAGTTGTACAAAAACGCTTTCTTTCGCCAAGACAGTGCGTTTCTCACTGTTACATGCATTTGAATGGGGAACTCGACCGAAACAAAGTATAGGTTTTCATTATGTGTATAACTTGGAAATCTTAGCTCAAACAGCTGCAAATCCTGTTTTCCCAGCACGGGGACCTTGAGTTCTATAAGATAAAGCCATAAACATGTTTGTCTGAGTCTTCTATCAAAAGTTACAGCTATTTATATGAAGTTGTACAAAAACGCTTTCTTTCGCCAAGACAGTGCGTTTCTCACTGTTACATGCATTTGAATGGGGAACTCGACCGAAACAAAGTATAGGTTTTCATTATGTGAATAACTTGGAAATCTTAGCTCAAACAGCTGCAAATCCTGTTTTCCCAGCACGGGGACCTTGAGTTCTATAAGATAAAGCCATAAACATGTGTATCTGAGTCTTCTATCAAAAGTTACAGCTATTTATATGAAGTTGTACAAAAACGCTTTATTTTGCCAAGACAATGCGTTTCTCACTGTTACATGCATTTGAATGGGGAACTCACCGAAACAAAGTATAGGTTTTCATTATGTGTATAACTTGAAAATCTTAGCTCAAACAGCTGCAAATCCTGTTTTCCCAGCACGGGGACCTTGAGTTCTATAAGATAAAGCCATAAACATGTGTATCTGAGTCTTCTATCAAAAGTTACAGCTATTTATATGAAGTTGTACAAAAACGCTTTCTTTCGCCAAGACAGTGCGTTTCTCACTGTTACATGCATTTGAATGGGGAACTCGACCGAAACAAAGTATAGGTTTTCATTATGTGTATAACTTGGAAATCTTAGCTCAAACAGCTGCAAATCCTGTTTTCCCAGCACGGGGACCTTGAGTTCTATAAGATAAAGCCATAAACATGTTTGTCTGAGTCTTCTATCAAAAGTTACAGCTATTTATATGAAGTTGTACAAAAACGCTTTATTTCGCCAAGACAATGCGTTTCTCACTGTTATATGCATTTGAATGGGGAACTCACCGAAACAAAGTATAGGTTTTCATTATGTGTATAACTTGGAAATCTTAGCTCAAACAGCTGCAAATCCTGTTTTCCCAGCACGGGAACCTTGAGTTCTATAAGATAAAGCCATAAACATGTGTATCCGAGTCTTCTATCAAAAGTTACAGCTATTTATATGAAGTTGTACAAAAACGCTTTATTTCGCCAAGACAATGCGTTTCTCACTGTTACATGCATTTGAATGGGGAACTCGACCGAAACAAAGTATAGGTTTTCATTATGTGTATAACTTGAAAATCTTAGCTCAAACAGCTGCAAAACCTGTTTTCCCAGCACGGGGACCTTGAGTTCTATAAGATAAAGCCATAAACATGTTTGTCTGAGTCTTCTATCAAAAGTTACAGCTATTTATATGAAGTTGTACAAAAACGCTTTCTTTCGCCAAGACAGTGCGTTTCTCACTGTTACATGCATTTGAATGGGGAACTCGACCGAAACAAAGTATAGGTTTTCATTATGTGAATAACTTGGAAATCTTAGCTCAAACAGCTACAAAACCTGTTTTCCCAGCACGGGGACCTTGAGTTCTATAAGATAAAGCCATAAACATGTTTGTCTGAGTCTTCTATCAAAAGTTACAGCTATTTATATGAAGTTGTACAAAAACGCTTTCTTTCGCCAAGACAGTGCGTTTCTCACTGTTACATGCATTTGAATGGGGAACTCGACCGAAACAAAGTATAGGTTTTCATTATGTGAATAACTTGGAAATCTTAGCTCAAACAGCTGCAAATCCTGTTTTCCCAGCACGGGGACCTTGAGTTCTATAAGATAAAGCCATAAACATGTTTGTCTGAGTCTTCTATCAAAAGTTACAGCTATTTATATGAAGTTGTACAAAAACGCTTTCTTTCGCCAAGACAGTGCGTTTCTCACTGTTACATGCATTTGAATGGGGAACTCGACCGAAACAAAGTATAGGTTTTCATTATGTGTATAACTTGGAAATCTTAGCTCAAACAGCTGCAAATCCTGTTTTCCCAGCACGGGGACCTTGAGTTCTATAAGATAAAGCCATAAACATGTTTGTCTGAGTCTTCTATCAAAAGTTACAGCTATTTATATGAAGTTGTACAAAAACGCTTTATTTCGCCAAGACAATGCGTTTCTCACTGTTATATGCATTTGAATGGGGAACTCACCGAAACAAAGTATAGGTTTTCATTATGTGTATAACTTGGAAATCTTAGCTCAAACAGCTGCAAATCCTGTTTTCCCAGCACGGGAACCTTGAGTTCTATAAGATAAAGCCATAAACATGTGTATCCGAGTCTTCTATCAAAAGTTACAGCTATTTATATGAAGTTGTACAAAAACGCTTTATTTCGCCAAGACAATGCGTTTCTCACTGTTACATGCATTTGAATGGGGAACTCGACCGAAACAAAGTATAGGTTTTCATTATGTGTATAACTTGAAAATCTTAGCTCAAACAGCTGCAAAACCTGTTTTCCCAGCACGGGGACCTTGAGTTCTATAAGATAAAGCCATAAACATGTTTGTCTGAGTCTTCTATCAAAAGTTACAGCTATTTATATGAAGTTGTACAAAAACGCTTTCTTTCGCCAAGACAGTGCGTTTCTCACTGTTACATGCATTTGAATGGGGAACTCGACCGAAACAAAGTATAGGTTTTCATTATGTGAATAACTTGGAAATCTTAGCTCAAACAGCTACAAAACCTGTTTTCCCAGCACGGGGACCTTGAGTTCTATAAGATAAAGCCATAAACATGTTTGTCTGAGTCTTCTATCAAAAGTTACAGCTATTTATATGAAGTTGTACAAAAACGCTTTCTTTCGCCAAGACAGTGCGTTTCTCACTGTTACATGCATTTGAATGGGGAACTCGACCGAAACAAAGTATAGGTTTTCATTATGTGAATAACTTGGAAATCTTAGCTCAAACAGCTGCAAATCCTGTTTTCCCAGCACGGGGACCTTGAGTTCTATAAGATAAAGCCATAAACATGTTTGTCTGAGTCTTCTATCAAAAGTTACAGCTATTTATATGAAGTTGTACAAAAACGCTTTATTTTGCCAAGACAGTGCGTTTCTCACTGTTACATGCATTTGAATGGGGAACTCGACCGAAACAAAGTATAGGTTTTCATTATGTGAATAACTTGGAAATCTTAGCTCAAACAGCTACAAATCCTGTTTTCCCAGCACGGGGACCTTGAGTTCTATAAGATAAAGCCATAAACATGTTTGTCTGAGTCTTCTATCAAAAGTTACAGCTATTTATATGAAGTTGTACAAAAATGCTTTCTTTCGCCAAGACAATGCGTTTCTCACTGTTACATGCATTTGAATGGGGAACTCGACCGAAACAAAGTATAGGTTTTCATTATGTGAATAACTTGGAAATCTTAGCTCAAACAGCTACAAAACCTGTTTTCCCAGCACGGGGACCTTGAGTTCTATAAGATAAAGCCATAAACATGTTTGTCTGAGTCTTCTATCAAAAGTTACAGCTATTTATATGAAGTTGTACAAAAACGCTTTATTTTGCCAAGACAATGCGTTTCTCACTGTTACATGCATTTGAATGGGGAACTCGACCGAAACAAAGTATAGGTTTTCATTATGTGTATAACTTGAAAATCTTAGCTCAAACAGCTGCAAATCCTGTTTTCCCAGCACGGGGACCTTGAGTTCTATAAGATAAAGCCATAAACATGTTTGTCTGAGTCTTCTATCAAAAGTTACAGCTATTTATATGAAGTTGTACAAAAACGCTTTCTTTCGCCAAGACAGTGCGTTTCTCACTGTTACATGCATTTGAATGGGGAACTCGACCGAAACAAAGTATAGGTTTTCATTATGTGAATAACTTGGAAATCTTAGCTCAAACAGCTACAAAACCTGTTTTCCCAGCACGGGGACCTTGAGTTCTATAAGATAAAGCCATAAACATGTTTGTCTGAGTCTTCTATCAAAAGTTACAGCTATTTATATGAAGTTGTACAAAAACGCTTTATTTTGCCAAGACAATGCGTTTCTCACTGTTACATGCATTTGAATGGGGAACTCGACCGAAACAAAGTATAGGTTTTCATTATGTGTATAACTTGGAAATCTTAGCTCAAACAGCTGCAAATCCTGTTTTCCCAGCACGGGGACCTTGAGTTCTATAAGATAAAGCCATAAACATGTTTGTCTGAGTCTTCTATCAAAAGTTACAGCTATTTATATGAAGTTGTACAAAATGCTTTATTTCGCCAAGACAATGCGTTTCTCACTGTTACATGCATTTGAATGGGGAACTCGACCGAAACAAAGTATAGGTTTTCATTATGTGAATAACTTGGAAATCTTAGCTCAAACAGCTACAAAACCTGTTTTCCCAGCACGGGGACCTTGAGTTCTATAAGATAAAGCCATAAACATGTTTGTCTGAGTCTTCTATCAAAAGTTACAGCTATTTATATGAAGTTGTACAAAAACGCTTTCTTTCGCCAAGACAGTGCGTTTCTCACTGTTACATGCATTTGAATGGGGAACTCGACCGAAACAAAGTATAGGTTTTCATTATGTGAATAACTTGGACATCTTAGCTCAAACAGCTGCAAATCCTGTTTTCCCAGCACGGGGACCTTGAGTTCTATAAGATAAAGCCATAAACATGTTTGTCTGAGTCTTCTATCAAAAGTTACAGCTATTTATATGAAGTTGTACAAAAACGCTTTATTTTGCCAAGACAATGCGTTTCTCACTGTTACATGCATTTGAATGGGGAACTCACCGAAACAAAGTATAGGTTTTCATTATGTGAATAACTTGAAAATCTTAGCTCAAACAGCTACAAAACCTGTTTTCCCAGCACGGAGACCTTGAGTTCTATAAGATAAAGCCATAAACATGTTTGTCTGAGTCTTCTATCAAAAGTTACAGCTATTTATATGAAGTTGTACAAAAACGCTTTATTTCGCCAAGACAATGCGTTTCTCACTGTTACATGCATTTGAATGGGGAACTCGACCGAAACAAAGTATAGGTTTTCATTATGTGAATAACTTGGAAATCTTAGCTCAAACAGCTACAAAACCTGTTTTCCCAGCACGGGGACCTTGAGTTCTATAAGATAAAGCCATAAACATGTTTGTCTGAGTCTTCTATCAAAAGTTACAGCTATTTATATGAAGTTGTACAAAAACGCTTTCTTTCGCCAAGACAATGCGTTTCTCACTGTTACATGCATTTGAATGGGGAACTCGACCGAAACAAAGTATAGGTTTTCATTATGTGAATAACTTGGAAATCTTAGCTCAAACAGCTACAAATCCTGTTTTCCCAGCACGGGGACCTTGAGTTCTATAAGATAAAGCCATAAACATGTTTGTCTGAGTCTTCTATCAAAAGTTACAGCTATTTATATGAAGTTGTACAAAAACGCTTTCTTTCGCCAAGACAATGCGTTTCTCACTGTTACATGCATTTGAATGGGGAACTCGACCGAAACAAAGTATAGGTTTTCATTATGTGAATAACTTGGAAATCTTAGCTCAAACAGCTGCAAATCCTGTTTTCCCAGCACGGGGACCTTGAGTTCTATAAGATAAAGCCATAAACATGTGTATCCGAGTCTTCTATCAAAAGTTACAGCTATTTATATGAAGTTGTACAAAAACGCTTTATTTCGCCAAGACAATGCGTTTCTCACTGTTACATGCATTTGAATGGGGAACTCGACCGAAACAAAGTATAGGTTTTCATTATGTGTATAACTTGAAAATCTTAGCTCAAACAGCTGCAAAACCTGTTTTCCCAGCACGGGGACCTTGAGTTCTATAAGATAAAGCCATAAACATGTTTGTCTGAGTCTTCTATCAAAAGTTACAGCTATTTATATGAAGTTGTACAAAAACGCTTTATTTCGCCAAGACAGTGCGTTTCTCACTGTTACATGCATTTGAATGGGGAACTCGACCGAAACAAAGTATAGGTTTTCATTATGTGAATAACTTGGAAATCTTAGCTCAAACAGCTGCAAATCCTTTTTTCCCAACACGGGAACCTTGAGTTCTATAAGATAAAGCCATAAACATGTTTGTCTGAGTCTTCTATCAAAAGTTACAGCTATTTATATGAAGTTGTACAAAAACGCTTTCTTTCGCCAAGACAGTGCGTTTCTCACTGTTACATGCATTTGAATGGGGAACTCGACCGAAACAAAGTATAGGTTTTCATTATGTGAATAACTTGGAAATCTTAGCTCAAACAGCTACAAATCCTGTTTTCCCAGCACGGGGACCTTGAGTTCTATAAGATAAAGCCATAAACATGTTTGTCTGAGTCTTCTATCAAAAGTTACAGCTATTTATATGAAGTTGTACAAAAACGCTTTCTTTCGCCAAGACAATGCGTTTCTCACTGTTACATGCATTTGAATGGGGAACTCGACCGAAACAAAGTATAGGTTTTCATTATGTGAATAACTTGGAAATCTTAGCTCAAACAGCTACAAAACCTGTTTTCCCAGCACGGGGACCTTGAGTTCTATAAGATAAAGCCATAAACATGTTTGTCTGAGTCTTCTATCAAAAGTTACAGCTATTTATATGAAGTTGTACAAAAACGCTTTATTTTGCCAAGACAATGCGTTTCTCACTGTTACATGCATTTGAATGGGGAACTCGACCGAAACAAAGTATAGGTTTTCATTATGTGAATAACTTGGAAATCTTAGCTCAAACAGCTGCAAATCCTGTTTTCCCAGCACGGGGACCTTGAGTTCTATAAGATAAAGCCATAAACATGTGTATCCGAGTCTTCTATCAAAAGTTACAGCTATTTATATGAAGTTGTACAAAAACGCTTTATTTCGCCAAGACAATGCGTTTCTCACTGTTACATGCATTTGAATGGGGAACTCGACCGAAACAAAGTATAGGTTTTCATTATGTGTATAACTTGAAAATCTTAGCTCAAACAGCTGCAAAACCTGTTTTCCCAGCACGGGGACCTTGAGTTCTATAAGATAAAGCCATAAACATGTTTGTCTGAGTCTTCTATCAAAAGTTACAGCTATTTATATGAAGTTGTACAAAAACGCTTTATTTCGCCAAGACAGTGCGTTTCTCACTGTTACATGCATTTGAATGGGGAACTCGACCGAAACAAAGTATAGGTTTTCATTATGTGAATAACTTGGAAATCTTAGCTCAAACAGCTGCAAATCCTTTTTTCCCAACACGGGAACCTTGAGTTCTATAAGATAAAGCCATAAACATGTTTGTCTGAGTCTTCTATCAAAAGTTACAGCTATTTATATGAAGTTGTACAAAAACGCTTTCTTTCGCCAAGACAGTGCGTTTCTCACTGTTACATGCATTTGAATGGGGAACTCGACCGAAACAAAGTATAGGTTTTCATTATGTGAATAACTTGGAAATCTTAGCTCAAACAGCTACAAATCCTGTTTTCCCAGCACGGGGACCTTGAGTTCTATAAGATAAAGCCATAAACATGTTTGTTTGAGTCTTCTATCAAAAGTTACAGCTATTTATATGAAGTTGTACAAAAACGCTTTCTTTCGCCAAGACAATGCGTTTCTCACTGTTACATGCATTTGAATGGGGAACTCGACCGAAACAAAGTATAGGTTTTCATTATGTGAATAACTTGGAAATCTTAGCTCAAACAGCTACAAATCCTGTTTTCCCAGCACGGGGACCTTGAGTTCTATAAGATAAAGCCATAAACATGTTTGTCTGAGTCTTCTATCAAAAGTTACAGCTATTTATATGAAGTTGTACAAAAACGCTTTCTTTCGCCAAGACAATGCGTTTCTCACTGTTACATGCATTTGAATGGGGAACTCGACCGAAACAAAGTATAGGTTTTCATTATGTGAATAACTTGGAAATCTTAGCTCAAACAGCTACAAAACCTGTTTTCCCAGCACGGGGACCTTGAGTTCTATAAGATAAAGCCATAAACATGTTTGTCTGAGTCTTCTATCAAAAGTTACAGCTATTTATATGAAGTTGTACAAAAACGCTTTATTTTGCCAAGACAATGCGTTTCTCACTGTTACATGCATTTGAATGGGGAACTCGACCGAAACAAAGTATAGGTTTTCATTATGTGTATAACTTGAAAATCTTAGCTCAAACAGCTGCAAATCCTGTTTTCCCAGCACGGGGACCTTGAGTTCTATAAGATAAAGCCATAAACATGTTTGTCTGAGTCTTCTATCAAAAGTTACAGCTATTTATATGAAGTTGTACAAAAACGCTTTCTTTCGCCAAGACAGTGCGTTTCTCACTGTTACATGCATTTGAATGGGGAACTCGACCGAAACAAAGTATAGGTTTTCATTATGTGAATAACTTGGAAATCTTAGCTCAAACAGCTGCAAATCCTGTTTTCCCAGCACGGGGACCTTGAGTTCTATAAGATAAAGCCATAAACATGTTTGTCTGAGTCTTCTATCAAAAGTTACAGCTATTTATATGAAGTTGTACAAAAACGCTTTATTTTGCCAAGACAATGCGTTTCTCACTGTTACATGCATTTGACTGGGGAACTCGACCGAAACAAAGTATAGGTTTTCATTATGTGTATAACTTGAAAATCTTAGCTCAAACAGCTGCAAATCCTGTTTTCCCAGCACGGGGACCTTGAGTTCTATAAGATAAAGCCATAAACATGTTTGTCTGAGTCTTCTATCAAAAGTTACAGCTATTTATATGAAGTTGTACAAAAACGCTTTATTTCGCCAAGACAATGCGTTTCTCACTGTTACATGCATTTGAATGGGGAACTCGACCGAAACAAAGTATAGGTTTTCATTATGTGAATAACTTGGAAATCTTAGCTCAAACAGCTACAAAACCTGTTTTCCCAGCACGGGGACCTTGAGTTCTATAAGATAAAGCCATAAACATGTTTGTCTGAGTCTTCTATCAAAAGTTACAGCTATTTATATGAAGTTGTACAAAAACGCTTTATTTTGCCAAGACAATGCGTTTCTCACTGTTACATGCATTTGAATGGGGAACTCGACCGAAACAAAGTATAGGTTTTCATTATGTGTATAACTTGGAAATCTTAGCTCAAACAGCTGCAAATCCTGTTTTCCCAGCACGGGGACCTTGAGTTCTATAAGATAAAGCCATAAACATGTTTGTCTGAGTCTTCTATCAAAAGTTACAGCTATTTATATGAAGTTGTACAAAATGCTTTATTTCGCCAAGACAATGCGTTTCTCACTGTTACATGCATTTGAATGGGGAACTCGACCGAAACAAAGTATAGGTTTTCATTATGTGAATAACTTGGAAATCTTAGCTCAAACAGCTACAAAACCTGTTTTCCCAGCACGGGGACCTTGAGTTCTATAAGATAAAGCCATAAACATGTTTGTCTGAGTCTTCTATCAAAAGTTACAGCTATTTATATGAAGTTGTACAAAAACGCTTTCTTTCGCCAAGACAGTGCGTTTCTCACTGTTACATGCATTTGAATGGGGAACTCGACCGAAACAAAGTATAGGTTTTCATTATGTGAATAACTTGGACATCTTAGCTCAAACAGCTGCAAATCCTGTTTTCCCAGCACGGGGACCTTGAGTTCTATAAGATAAAGCCATAAACATGTTTGTCTGAGTCTTCTATCAAAAGTTACAGCTATTTATATGAAGTTGTACAAAAACGCTTTATTTTGCCAAGACAATGCGTTTCTCACTGTTACATGCATTTGAATGGGGAACTCACCGAAACAAAGTATAGGTTTTCATTATGTGAATAACTTGAAAATCTTAGCTCAAACAGCTACAAAACCTGTTTTCCCAGCACGGAGACCTTGAGTTCTATAAGATAAAGCCATAAACATGTTTGTCTGAGTCTTCTATCAAAAGTTACAGCTATTTATATGAAGTTGTACAAAAACGCTTTATTTCGCCAAGACAATGCGTTTCTCACTGTTACATGCATTTGAATGGGGAACTCGACCGAAACAAAGTATAGGTTTTCATTATGTGAATAACTTGGAAATCTTAGCTCAAACAGCTGCAAATCCTTTTTTCCCAACACGGGAACCTTGAGTTCTATAAGATAAAGCCATAAACATGTTTGTCTGAGTCTTCTATCAAAAGTTACAGCTATTTATATGAAGTTGTACAAAAACGCTTTCTTTCGCCAAGACAGTGCGTTTCTCACTGTTACATGCATTTGAATGGGGAACTCGACCGAAACAAAGTATAGGTTTTCATTATGTGAATAACTTGGAAATCTTAGCTCAAACAGCTACAAATCCTGTTTTCCCAGCACGGGGACCTTGAGTTCTATAAGATAAAGCCATAAACATGTTTGTCTGAGTCTTCTATCAAAAGTTACAGCTATTTATATGAAGTTGTACAAAAACGCTTTCTTTCGCCAAGACAATGCGTTTCTCACTGTTACATGCATTTGAATGGGGAACTCGACCGAAACAAAGTATAGGTTTTCATTATGTGAATAACTTGGAAATCTTAGCTCAAACAGCTACAAAACCTGTTTTCCCAGCACGGGGACCTTGAGTTCTATAAGATAAAGCCATAAACATGTTTGTCTGAGTCTTCTATCAAAAGTTACAGCTATTTATATGAAGTTGTACAAAAACGCTTTATTTTGCCAAGACAATGCGTTTCTCACTGTTACATGCATTTGAATGGGGAACTCGACCGAAACAAAGTATAGGTTTTCATTATGTGAATAACTTGGAAATCTTAGCTCAAACAGCTGCAAATCCTGTTTTCCCAGCACGGGGACCTTGAGTTCTATAAGATAAAGCCATAAACATGTGTATCCGAGTCTTCTATCAAAAGTTACAGCTATTTATATGAAGTTGTACAAAAACGCTTTATTTCGCCAAGACAATGCGTTTCTCACTGTTACATGCATTTGAATGGGGAACTCGACCGAAACAAAGTATAGGTTTTCATTATGTGTATAACTTGAAAATCTTAGCTCAAACAGCTGCAAAACCTGTTTTCCCAGCACGGGGACCTTGAGTTCTATAAGATAAAGCCATAAACATGTTTGTCTGAGTCTTCTATCAAAAGTTACAGCTATTTATATGAAGTTGTACAAAAACGCTTTATTTCGCCAAGACAATGCGTTTTTCACTGTTACATGCATTTGAATGGGGAACTCGACCGAAACAAAGTATAGGTTTTCATTATGTGAATAACTTGGAAATCTTAGCTCAAACAGCTACAAAACCTGTTTTCCCAGCACGGGGACCTTGAGTTCTATAAGATAAAGCCATAAACATGTTTGTCTGAGTCTTCTATCAAAAGTTACAGCTATTTATATGAAGTTGTACAAAAACGCTTTCTTTCGCCAAGACAGTGCGTTTCTCACTGTTACATGCATTTGAATGGGGAACTCGACCGAAACAAAGTATAGGTTTTCATTATGTGAATAACTTGGAAATCTTAGCTCAAACAGCTGCAAATCCTGTTTTCCCAGCACGGGGACCTTGAGTTCTATAAGATAAAGCCATAAACATGTTTGTCTGAGTCTTCTATCAAAAGTTACAGCTATTTATATGAAGTTGTACAAAAACGCTTTATTTTGCCAAGACAATGCGTTTCTCACTGTTACATGCATTTGACTGGGGAACTCGACCGAAACAAAGTATAGGTTTTCATTATGTGTATAACTTGAAAATCTTAGCTCAAACAGCTGCAAATCCTGTTTTCCCAGCACGGGGACCTTGAGTTCTATAAGATAAAGCCATAAACATGTTTGTCTGAGTCTTCTATCAAAAGTTACAGCTATTTATATGAAGTTGTACAAAAACGCTTTATTTCGCCAAGACAATGCGTTTCTCACTGTTACATGCATTTGAATGGGGAACTCGACCGAAACAAAGTATAGGTTTTCATTATGTGAATAACTTGGAAATCTTAGCTCAAACAGCTACAAAACCTGTTTTCCCAGCACGGGGACCTTGAGTTCTATAAGATAAAGCCATAAACATGTTTGTCTGAGTCTTCTATCAAAAGTTACAGCTATTTATATGAAGTTGTACAAAAACGCTTTATTTTGCCAAGACAATGCGTTTCTCACTGTTACATGCATTTGAATGGGGAACTCGACCGAAACAAAGTATAGGTTTTCATTATGTGTATAACTTGGAAATCTTAGCTCAAACAGCTGCAAATCCTGTTTTCCCAGCACGGGGACCTTGAGTTCTATAAGATAAAGCCATAAACATGTTTGTCTGAGTCTTCTATCAAAAGTTACAGCTATTTATATGAAGTTGTACAAAAACGCTTTCTTTCGCCAAGACAGTGCGTTTCTCACTGTTACATGCATTTGAATGGGGAACTCGACCGAAACAAAGTATAGGTTTTCATTATGTGAATAACTTGGACATCTTAGCTCAAACAGCTGCAAATCCTGTTTTCCCAGCACGGGGACCTTGAGTTCTATAAGATAAAGCCATAAACATGTTTGTCTGAGTCTTCTATCAAAAGTTACAGCTATTTATATGAAGTTGTACAAAAACGCTTTATTTTGCCAAGACAATGCGTTTCTCACTGTTACATGCATTTGAATGGGGAACTCACCGAAACAAAGTATAGGTTTTCATTATGTGAATAACTTGAAAATCTTAGCTCAAACAGCTACAAAACCTGTTTTCCCAGCACGGGGACCTTGAGTTCTATAAGATAAAGCCATAAACATGTTTGTCTGAGTCTTCTATCAAAAGTTACAGCTATTTATATGAAGTTGTACAAAAACGCTTTCTTTCGCCAAGACAGTGCGTTTCTCACTGTTACATGCATTTGAATGGGGAACTCGACCGAAACAAAGTATAGGTTTTCATTATGTGAATAACTTGGACATCTTAGCTCAAACAGCTGCAAATCCTGTTTTCCCAGCACGGGGACCTTGAGTTCTATAAGATAAAGCCATAAACATGTTTGTCTGAGTCTTCTATCAAAAGTTACAGCTATTTATATGAAGTTGTACAAAAACGCTTTATTTTGCCAAGACAATGCGTTTCTCACTGTTACATGCATTTGAATGGGGAACTCACCGAAACAAAGTATAGGTTTTCATTATGTGAATAACTTGAAAATCTTAGCTCAAACAGCTACAAAACCTGTTTTCCCAGCACGGAGACCTTGAGTTCTATAAGATAAAGCCATAAACATGTTTGTCTGAGTCTTCTATCAAAAGTTACAGCTATTTATATGAAGTTGTACAAAAACGCTTTATTTCGCCAAGACAATGCGTTTCTCACTGTTACATGCATTTGAATGGGGAACTCGACCGAAACAAAGTATAGGTTTTCATTATGTGTATAACTTGAAAATCTTAGCTCAAACAGCTGCAAAACCTGTTTTCCCAGCACGGGGACCTTGAGTTCTATAAGATAAAGCCATAAACATGTTTGTCTGAGTCTTCTATCAAAAGTTACAGCTATTTATATGAAGTTGTACAAAAACGCTTTCTTTCGCCAAGACAGTGCGTTTCTCACTGTTACATGCATTTGAATGGGGAACTCGACCGAAACAAAGTATAGGTTTTCATTATGTGAATAACTTGGAAATCTTAGCTCAAACAGCTGCAAATCCTTTTTTCCCAACACGGGAACCTTGAGTTCTATAAGATAAAGCCATAAACATGTTTGTCTGAGTCTTCTATCAAAAGTTACAGCTATTTATATGAAGTTGTACAAAAACGCTTTCTTTCGCCAAGACAGTGCGTTTCTCACTGTTACATGCATTTGAATGGGGAACTCGACCGAAACAAAGTATAGGTTTTCATTATGTGAATAACTTGGAAATCTTAGCTCAAACAGCTACAAATCCTGTTTTCCCAGCACGGGGACCTTGAGTTCTATAAGATAAAGCCATAAACATGTTTGTCTGAGTCTTCTATCAAAAGTTACAGCTATTTATATGAAGTTGTACAAAAACGCTTTATTTCGCCAAGACAATGCGTTTCTCACTGTTACATGCATTTGAATGGGGAACTCGACCGAAACAAAGTATAGGTTTTCATTATGTGAATAACTTGGAAATCTTAGCTCAAACAGCTACAAAACCTGTTTTCCCAGCACGGGGACCTTGAGTTCTATAAGATAAAGCCATAAACATGTTTGTCTGAGTCTTCTATCAAAAGTTACAGCTATTTATATGAAGTTGTACAAAAACGCTTTATTTTGCCAAGACAATGCGTTTCTCACTGTTACATGCATTTGAATGGGGAACTCACCGAAACAAAGTATAGGTTTTCATTATGTGAATAACTTGAAAATCTTAGCTCAAACAGCTACAAAACCTGTTTTCCCAGCACGGAGACCTTGAGTTCTATAAGATAAAGCCATAAACATGTTTGTCTGAGTCTTCTATCAAAAGTTACAGCTATTTATATGAAGTTGTACAAAAACGCTTTATTTCGCCAAGACAATGCGTTTCTCACTGTTACATGCATTTGAATGGGGAACTCGACCGAAACAAAGTATAGGTTTTCATTATGTGAATAACTTGGAAATCTTAGCTCAAACAGCTACAAAACCTGTTTTCCCAGCACGGGGACCTTGAGTTCTATAAGATAAAGCCATAAACATGTGTATCCGAGTCTTCTATCAAAAGTTACAGCTATTTATATGAAGTTGTACAAAAACGCTTTATTTCGCCAAGACAATGCGTTTCTCACTGTTACATGCATTTGAATGGGGAACTCGACCGAAACAAAGTATAGGTTTTCATTATGTGAATAACTTGGAAATCTTAGCTCAAACAGCTACAAAACCTGTTTTCCCAGCACGGGGACCTTGAGTTCTATAAGATAAAGCCATAAACATGTTTGTCTGAGTCTTCTATCAAAAGTTACAGCTATTTATATGAAGTTGTACAAAAACGCTTTATTTCGCCAAGACAATGCGTTTCTCACTGTTACATGCATTTGAATGGGGAACTCGACCGAAACAAAGTATAGGTTTTCATTATGTGTATAACTTGAAAATCTTAGCTCAAACAGCTGCAAAACCTGTTTTCCCAGCACGGGGACCTTGAGTTCTATAAGATAAAGCCATAAACATGTTTGTCTGAGTCTTCTATCAAAAGTTACAGCTATTTATATGAAGTTGTACAAAAACGCTTTCTTTCGCCAAGACAGTGCGTTTCTCACTGTTACATGCATTTGAATGGGGAACTCGACCGAAACAAAGTATAGGTTTTCATTATGTGAATAACTTGGAAATCTTAGCTCAAACAGCTGCAAATCCTTTTTTCCCAACACGGGAACCTTGAGTTCTATAAGATAAAGCCATAAACATGTTTGTCTGAGTCTTCTATCAAAAGTTACAGCTATTTATATGAAGTTGTACAAAAACGCTTTCTTTCGCCAAGACAGTGCGTTTCTCACTGTTACATGCATTTGAATGGGGAACTCGACCGAAACAAAGTATAGGTTTTCATTATGTGAATAACTTGGAAATCTTAGCTCAAACAGCTACAAATCCTGTTTTCCCAGCACGGGGACCTTGAGTTCTATAAGATAAAGCCATAAACATGTTTGTCTGAGTCTTCTATCAAAAGTTACAGCTATTTATATGAAGTTGTACAAAAACGCTTTATTTCGCCAAGACAATGCGTTTCTCACTGTTACATGCATTTGAATGGGGAACTCGACCGAAACAAAGTATAGGTTTTCATTATGTGAATAACTTGGAAATCTTAGCTCAAACAGCTACAAAACCTGTTTTCCCAGCACGGGGACCTTGAGTTCTATAAGATAAAGCCATAAACATGTTTGTCTGAGTCTTCTATCAAAAGTTACAGCTATTTATATGAAGTTGTACAAAAACGCTTTATTTTGCCAAGACAATGCGTTTCTCACTGTTACATGCATTTGAATGGGGAACTCACCGAAACAAAGTATAGGTTTTCATTATGTGAATAACTTGAAAATCTTAGCTCAAACAGCTACAAAACCTGTTTTCCCAGCACGGAGACCTTGAGTTCTATAAGATAAAGCCATAAACATGTTTGTCTGAGTCTTCTATCAAAAGTTACAGCTATTTATATGAAGTTGTACAAAAACGCTTTATTTCGCCAAGACAATGCGTTTCTCACTGTTACATGCATTTGAATGGGGAACTCGACCGAAACAAAGTATAGGTTTTCATTATGTGAATAACTTGGAAATCTTAGCTCAAACAGCTACAAAACCTGTTTTCCCAGCACGGGGACCTTGAGTTCTATAAGATAAAGCCATAAACATGTGTATCCGAGTCTTCTATCAAAAGTTACAGCTATTTATATGAAGTTGTACAAAAACGCTTTATTTCGCCAAGACAATGCGTTTCTCACTGTTACATGCATTTGAATGGGGAACTCGACCGAAACAAAGTATAGGTTTTCATTATGTGAATAACTTGGAAATCTTAGCTCAAACAGCTGCAAATCCTGTTTTCCCAGCACGGGGACCTTGAGTTCTATAAGATAAAGCCATAAACATGTTTGTCTGAGTCTTCTATCAAAAGTTACAGCTATTTATATGAAGTTGTACAAAAACGCTTTATTTCGCCAAGACAATGCGTTTCTCACTGTTACATGCATTTGAATGGGGAACTCGACCGAAACAAAGTATAGGTTTTCATTATGTGAATAACTTGGAAATCTTAGCTCAAACAGCTGCAAAACCTGTTTTCCCAGCACGGGGACCTTGAGTTCTATAAGATAAAGCCATAAACATGTTTGTCTGAGTCTTCTATCAAAAGTTACAGCTATTTATATGAAGTTGTACAAAAACGCTTTATTTCGCCAAGACAATGCGTTTCTCACTGTTACATGCATTTGAATGGGGAACTCGACCGAAACAAAGTATAGGTTTTCATTATGTGAATAACTTGGAAATCTTAGCTCAAACAGCTACAAAACCTGTTTTCCCAGCACGGGGACCTTGAGTTCTATAAGATAAAGCCATAAACATGTGTATCCGAGTCTTCTATCAAAAGTTACAGCTATTTATATGAAGTTGTACAAAAACGCTTTATTTCGCCAAGACAATGCGTTTCTCACTGTTACATGCATTTGAATGGGGAACTCGACCGAAACAAAGTATAGGTTTTCATTATGTGTATAACTTGAAAATCTTAGCTCAAACAGCTGCAAAACCTGTTTTCCCAGCACGGGGACCTTGAGTTCTATAAGATAAAGCCATAAACATGTTTGTCTGAGTCTTCTATCAAAAGTTACAGCTATTTATATGAAGTTGTACAAAAACGCTTTATTTCGCCAAGACAATGCGTTTCTCACTGTTACATGCATTTGAATGGGGAACTCGACCGAAACAAAGTATAGGTTTTCATTATGTGAATAACTTGGAAATCTTAGCTCAAACAGCTACAAAACCTGTTTTCCCAGCACGGGGACCTTGAGTTCTATAAGATAAAGCCATAAACATGTTTGTCTGAGTCTTCTATCAAAAGTTACAGCTATTTATATGAAGTTGTACAAAAACGCTTTCTTTCGCCAAGACAGTGCGTTTCTCACTGTTACATGCATTTGAATGGGGAACTCGACCGAAACAAAGTATAGGTTTTCATTATGTGAATAACTTGGAAATCTTAGCTCAAACAGCTGCAAATCCTGTTTTCCCAGCACGGGGACCTTGAGTTCTATAAGATAAAGCCATAAACATGTTTGTCTGAGTCTTCTATCAAAAGTTACAGCTATTTATATGAAGTTGTACAAAAACGCTTTATTTTGCCAAGACAGTGCGTTTCTCACTGTTACATGCATTTGAATGGGGAACTCGACCGAAACAAAGTATAGGTTTTCATTATGTGAATAACTTGGAAATCTTAGCTCAAACAGCTACAAATCCTGTTTTGCCAGCACGGGGACCTTGAGTTCTATAAGATAAAGCCATAAACATGTTTGTCTGAGTCTTCTATCAAAAGTTGCAGCTATTTATATGAAGTTGTACAAAAACGCTTTCTTTCGCCAAGACAATGCGTTTCTCACTGTTACATGCATTTGAATGGGGAACTCGACCGAAACAAAGTATAGGTTTTCATTATGTGTATAACTTGAAAATCTTAGCTCAAACAGCTGCAAATCCTGTTTTCCCAGCACGGGGACCTTGAGTTCTATAAGATAAAGCCATAAACATGTTTGTCTGAGTCTTCTATCAAAAGTTACAGCTATTTATATGAAGTTGTACAAAAACGCTTTCTTTCGCCAAGACAGTGCGTTTCTCACTGTTACATGCATTTGAATGGGGAACTCGACCGAAACAAAGTATAGGTTTTCATTATGTGAATAACTTGGAAATCTTAGCTCAAACAGCTGCAAATCCTGTTTTCCCAGCACGGGGACCTTGAGTTCTATAAGATAAAGCCATAAACATGTTTGTCTGAGTCTTCTATCAAAAGTTACAGCTATTTATATGAAGTTGTACAAAAACGCTTTATTTTGCCAAGACAATGCGTTTCTCACTGTTACATGCATTTGACTGGGGAACTCGACCGAAACAAAGTATAGGTTTTCATTATGTGTATAACTTGAAAATCTTAGCTCAAACAGCTGCAAATCCTGTTTTCCCAGCACGGGAACCTTGAGTTCTATAAGATAAAGCCATAAACATGTTTGTCTGAGTCTTCTATCAAAAGTTACAGCTATTTATATGAAGTTGTACAAAAACGCTTTATTTCGCCAAGACAATGCGTTTCTCACTGTTACATGCATTTGAATGGGGAACTCGACCGAAACAAAGTATAGGTTTTCATTATGTGAATAACTTGGAAATCTTAGCTCAAACAGCTACAAAACCTGTTTTCCCAGCACGGGGACCTTGAGTTCTATAAGATAAAGCCATAAACATGTTTGTCTGAGTCTTCTATCAAAAGTTACAGCTATTTATATGAAGTTGTACAAAAACGCTTTCTTTCGCCAAGACAGTGCGTTTCTCACTGTTACATGCATTTGAATGGGGAACTCGACCGAAACAAAGTATAGGTTTTCATTATGTGAATAACTTGGAAATCTTAGCTCAAACAGCTGCAAATCCTGTTTTCCCAGCACGGGGACCTTGAGTTCTATAAGATAAAGCCATAAACATGTTTGTCTGAGTCTTCTATCAAAAGTTACAGCTATTTATATGAAGTTGTACAAAAACGCTTTATTTCGCCAAGACAGTGCGTTTCTCACTGTTACATGCATTTGAATGGGGAACTCGACCGAAACAAAGTATAGGTTTTCATTATGTGAATAACTTGGAAATCTTAGCTCAAACAGCTGCAAATCCTGTTTTCCCAGCACGGGGACCTTGAGTTCTATAAGATAAAGCCATAAACATGTTTGTCTGAGTCTTCTATCAAAAGTTACAGCTATTTATATGAAGTTGTACAAAAACGCTTTATTTTGCCAAGACAGTGCGTTTCTCACTGTTACATGCATTTGAATGGGGAACTCGACCGAAACAAAGTATAGGTTTTCATTATGTGAATAACTTGGAAATCTTAGCTCAAACAGCTACAAATCCTGTTTTCCCAGCACGGGGACCTTGAGTTCTATAAGATAAAGCCATAAACATGTTTGTCTGAGTCTTCTATCAAAAGTTGCAGCTATTTATATGAAGTTGTACAAAAACGCTTTCTTTCGCCAAGACAATGCGTTTCTCACTGTTACATGCATTTGAATGGGGAACTCGACCGAAACAAAGTATAGGTTTTCATTATGTGTATAACTTGAAAATCTTAGCTCAAACAGCTGCAAATCCTGTTTTCCCAGCACGGGGACCTTGAGTTCTATAAGATAAAGCCATAAACATGTTTGTCTGAGTCTTCTATCAAAAGTTACAGCTATTTATATGAAGTTGTACAAAAACGCTTTCTTTCGCCAAGACAGTGCGTTTCTCACTGTTACATGCATTTGAATGGGGAACTCGACCGAAACAAAGTATAGGTTTTCATTATGTGAATAACTTGGAAATCTTAGCTCAAACAGCTGCAAATCCTGTTTTCCCAGCACGGGGACCTTGAGTTCTATAAGATAAAGCCATAAACATGTTTGTCTGAGTCTTCTATCAAAAGTTACAGCTATTTATATGAAGTTGTACAAAAACGCTTTATTTTGCCAAGACAATGCGTTTCTCACTGTTACATGCATTTGACTGGGGAACTCGACCGAAACAAAGTATAGGTTTTCATTATGTGTATAACTTGAAAATCTTAGCTCAAACAGCTGCAAATCCTGTTTTCCCAGCACGGGAACCTTGAGTTCTATAAGATAAAGCCATAAACATGTTTGTCTGAGTCTTCTATCAAAAGTTACAGCTATTTATATGAAGTTGTACAAAAACGCTTTATTTCGCCAAGACAATGCGTTTCTCACTGTTACATGCATTTGAATGGGGAACTCGACCGAAACAAAGTATAGGTTTTCATTATGTGAATAACTTGGAAATCTTAGCTCAAACAGCTACAAAACCTGTTTTCCCAGCACGGGGACCTTGAGTTCTATAAGATAAAGCCATAAACATGTTTGTCTGAGTCTTCTATCAAAAGTTACAGCTATTTATATGAAGTTGTACAAAAACGCTTTATTTTGCCAAGACAATGCGTTTCTCACTGTTACATGCATTTGAATGGGGAACTCGACCGAAACAAAGTATAGGTTTTCATTATGTGTATAACTTGGAAATCTTAGCTCAAACAGCTGCAAATCCTGTTTTCCCAGCACGGGGACCTTGAGTTCTATAAGATAAAGCCATAAACATGTTTGTCTGAGTCTTCTATCAAAAGTTACAGCTATTTATATGAAGTTGTACAAAAACGCTTTCTTTCGCCAAGACAATGCGTTTCTCACTGTTACATGCATTTGAATGGGGAACTCGACCGAAACAAAGTATAGGTTTTCATTATGTGAATAACTTGGAAATCTTAGCTCAAACAGCTACAAAACCTGTTTTCCCAGCACGGGGACCTTGAGTTCTATAAGATAAAGCCATAAACATGTTTGTCTGAGTCTTCTATCAAAAGTTACAGCTATTTATATGAAGTTGTACAAAAACGCTTTATTTCGCCAAGACAGTGCGTTTCTCACTGTTACATGCATTTGAATGGGGAACTCGACCGAAACAAAGTATAGGTTTTCATTATGTGAATAACTTGGACATCTTAGCTCAAACAGCTGCAAATCCTGTTTTCCCAGCACGGGGACCTTGAGTTCTATAAGATAAAGCCATAAACATGTTTGTCTGAGTCTTCTATCAAAAGTTACAGCTATTTATATGAAGTTGTACAAAAACGCTTTATTTTGCCAAGACAATGCGTTTCTCACTGTTACATGCATTTGAATGGGGAACTCGACCGAAACAAAGTATAGGTTTTCATTATGTGAATAACTTGGAAATCTTAGCTCAAACAGCTACAAATCCTGTTTTCCCAGCACGGGGACCTTGAGTTCTATAAGATAAAGCCATAAACATGTTTGTCTGAGTCTTCTATCAAAAGTTACAGCTATTTATATGAAGTTGTACAAAAACGCTTTATTTCGCCAAGACAATGCGTTTCTCACTGTTACATGCATTTGAATGGGGAACTCGACCGAAACAAAGTATAGGTTTTCATTATGTGAATAACTTGGAAATCTTAGCTCAAACAGCTACAAAACCTGTTTTCCCAGCACGGGGACCTTGAGTTCTATAAGATAAAGCCATAAACATGTTTGTCTGAGTCTTCTATCAAAAGTTACAGCTATTTATATGAAGTTGTACAAAAACGCTTTATTTTGCCAAGACAATGCGTTTCTCACTGTTACATGCATTTGAATGGGGAACTCGACCGAAACAAAGTATAGGTTTTCATTATGTGTATGACTTGGAAATCTTAGCTCAAACAGCTGCAAATCCTGTTTTCCCAGCACGGGGACCTTGAGTTCTATAAGATAAAGCCATAAACATGTTTGTCTGAGTCTTCTATCAAAAGTTACAGCTATTTATATGAAGTTGTACAAAAACGCTTTATTTCGCCAAGACAATGCGTTTCTCACTGTTACATGCATTTGAATGGGGAACTCGACCGAAACAAAGTATAGGTTTTCATTATGTGAATAACTTGGAAATCTTAGCTCAAACAGCTACAAAACCTGTTTTCCCAGCACGGGGACCTTGAGTTCTATAAGATAAAGCCATAAACATGTTTGTCTGAGTCTTCTATCAAAAGTTACAGCTATTTATATGAAGTTGTACAAAAACGCTTTCTTTCGCCAAGACAATGCGTTTCTCACTGTTACATGCATTTGAATGGGGAACTCACCGAAACAAAGTATAGGTTTTCATTATGTGAATAACTTGGAAATCTTAGCTCAAACAGCTACAAAACCTGTTTTCCCAGCACGGGAACCTTGAGTTCTATAAGATAAAGCCATAAACATGTTTGTCTGAGTCTTCTATCAAAAGTTACAGCTATTTATATGAAGTTGTACAAAAACGCTTTATTTCGCCAAGACAGTGCGTTTCTCACTGTTACATGCATTTGAATGGGGAACTCGACCGAAACAAAGTATAGGTTTTCATTATGTGAATAACTTGGACATCTTAGCTCAAACAGCTGCAAATCCTGTTTTCCCAGCACGGGGACCTTGAGTTCTATAAGATAAAGCCATAAACATGTTTGTCTGAGTCTTCTATCAAAAGTTACAGCTATTTATATGAAGTTGTACAAAAACGCTTTATTTTGCCAAGACAATGCGTTTCTCACTGTTACATGCATTTGAATGGGGAACTCACCGAAACAAAGTATAGGTTTTCATTATGTGAATAACTTGAAAATCTTAGCTCAAACAGCTACAAAACCTGTTTTCCCAGCACGGAGACCTTGAGTTCTATAAGATAAAGCCATAAACATGTTTGTCTGAGTCTTCTATCAAAAGTTACAGCTATTTATATGAAGTTGTACAAAAACGCTTTATTTCGCCAAGACAATGCGTTTCTCACTGTTACATGCATTTGAATGGGGAACTCGACCGAAACAAAGTATAGGTTTTCATTATGTGAATAACTTGGAAATCTTAGCTCAAACAGCTACAAAACCTGTTTTCCCAGCACGGGGACCTTGAGTTCTATAAGATAAAGCCATAAACATGTTTGTCTGAGTCTTCTATCAAAAGTTACAGCTATTTATATGAAGTTGTACAAAAACGCTTTCTTTCGCCAAGACAATGCGTTTCTCACTGTTACATGCATTTGAATGGGGAACTCACCGAAACAAAGTATAGGTTTTCATTATGTGAATAACTTGGAAATCTTAGCTCAAACAGCTACAAAACCTGTTTTCCCAGCACGGGGACCTTGAGTTCTATAAGATAAAGCCATAAACATGTTTGTCTGAGTCTTCTATCAAAAGTTACAGCTATTTATATGAAGTTGTACAAAAACGCTTTATTTCGCCAAGACAATGCGTTTCTCACTGTTACATGCATTTGAATGGGGAACTCGACCGAAACAAAGTATAGGTTTTCATTATGTGTATAACTTGAAAATCTTAGCTCAAACAGCTGCAAAACCTGTTTTCCCAGCACGGGGACCTTGAGTTCTATAAGATAAAGCCATAAACATGTTTGTCTGAGTCTTCTATCAAAAGTTACAGCTATTTATATGAAGTTGTACAAAAACGCTTTATTTCGCCAAGACAGTGCGTTTCTCACTGTTACATGCATTTGAATGGGGAACTCGACCGAAACAAAGTATAGGTTTTCATTATGTGAATAACTTGGAAATCTTAGCTCAAACAGCTGCAAATCCTTTTTTCCCAACACGGGAACCTTGAGTTCTATAAGATAAAGCCATAAACATGTTTGTCTGAGTCTTCTATCAAAAGTTACAGCTATTTATATGAAGTTGTACAAAAACGCTTTCTTTCGCCAAGACAGTGCGTTTCTCACTGTTACATGCATTTGAATGGGGAACTCGACCGAAACAAAGTATAGGTTTTCATTATGTGAATAACTTGGAAATCTTAGCTCAAACAGCTACAAATCCTGTTTTCCCAGCACGGGGACCTTGAGTTCTATAAGATAAAGCCATAAACATGTTTGTCTGAGTCTTCTATCAAAAGTTACAGCTATTTATATGAAGTTGTACAAAAACGCTTTATTTCGCCAAGACAATGCGTTTCTCACTGTTACATGCATTTGAATGGGGAACTCGACCGAAACAAAGTATAGGTTTTCATTATGTGAATAACTTGGAAATCTTAGCTCAAACAGCTACAAAACCTGTTTTCCCAGCACGGGGACCTTGAGTTCTATAAGATAAAGCCATAAACATGTTTGTCTGAGTCTTCTATCAAAAGTTACAGCTATTTATATGAAGTTGTACAAAAACGCTTTCTTTCGCCAAGACAGTGCGTTTCTCACTGTTACATGCATTTGAATGGGGAACTCGACCGAAACAAAGTATAGGTTTTCATTATGTGAATAACTTGGAAATCTTAGCTCAAACAGCTGCAAATCCTGTTTTCCCAGCACGGGGACCTTGAGTTCTATAAGATAAAGCCATAAACATGTTTGTCTGAGTCTTCTATCAAAAGTTACAGCTATTTATATGAAGTTGTACAAAAACGCTTTATTTTGCCAAGACAGTGCGTTTCTCACTGTTACATGCATTTGAATGGGGAACTCGACCGAAACAAAGTATAGGTTTTCATTATGTGAATAACTTGGAAATCTTAGCTCAAACAGCTACAAATCCTGTTTTCCCAGCACGGGGACCTTGAGTTCTATAAGATAAAGCCATAAACATGTTTGTCTGAGTCTTCTATCAAAAGTTACAGCTATTTATATGAAGTTGTACAAAAACGCTTTATTTTGCCAAGACAATGCGTTTCTCACTGTTACATGCATTTGAATGGGGAACTCGACCGAAACAAAGTATAGGTTTTCATTATGTGAATAACTTGGAAATCTTAGCTCAAACAGCTACAAAACCTGTTTTCCCAGCACGGGGACCTTGAGTTCTATAAGATAAAGCCATAAACATGTTTGTCTGAGTCTTCTATCAAAAGTTACAGCTATTTATATGAAGTTGTACAAAAACGCTTTATTTCGCCAAGACAGTGCGTTTCTCACTGTTACATGCATTTGAATGGGGAACTCGACCGAAACAAAGTATAGGTTTTCATTATGTGAATAACTTGGAAATCTTAGCTCAAACAGCTACAAAACCTGTTTTCCCAGCACGGGGACCTTGAGTTCTATAAGATAAAGCCATAAACATGTTTGTCTGAGTCTTCTATCAAAAGTTACAGCTATTTATATGAAGTTGTACAAAAACGCTTTCTTTCGCCAAGACAATGCGTTTCTCACTGTTACATGCATTTGAATGGGGAACTCACCGAAACAAAGTATAGGTTTTCATTATGTGAATAACTTGGAAATCTTAGCTCAAACAGCTACAAAACCTGTTTTCCCAGCACGGGGACCTTGAGTTCTATAAGATAAAGCCATAAACATGTTTGTCTGAGTCTTCTATCAAAAGTTACAGCTATTTATATGAAGTTGTACAAAAACGCTTTATTTCGCCAAGACAATGCGTTTCTCACTGTTACATGCATTTGAATGGGGAACTCGACCGAAACAAAGTATAGGTTTTCATTATGTGTATAACTTGAAAATCTTAGCTCAAACAGCTGCAAAACCTGTTTTCCCAGCACGGGGACCTTGAGTTCTATAAGATAAAGCCATAAACATGTTTGTCTGAGTCTTCTATCAAAAGTTACAGCTATTTATATGAAGTTGTACAAAAACGCTTTATTTCGCCAAGACAGTGCGTTTCTCACTGTTACATGCATTTGAATGGGGAACTCGACCGAAACAAAGTATAGGTTTTCATTATGTGAATAACTTGGAAATCTTAGCTCAAACAGCTGCAAATCCTTTTTTCCCAACACGGGAACCTTGAGTTCTATAAGATAAAGCCATAAACATGTTTGTCTGAGTCTTCTATCAAAAGTTACAGCTATTTATATGAAGTTGTACAAAAACGCTTTCTTTCGCCAAGACAGTGCGTTTCTCACTGTTACATGCATTTGAATGGGGAACTCGACCGAAACAAAGTATAGGTTTTCATTATGTGAATAACTTGGAAATCTTAGCTCAAACAGCTACAAATCCTGTTTTCCCAGCACGGGGACCTTGAGTTCTATAAGATAAAGCCATAAACATGTTTGTCTGAGTCTTCTATCAAAAGTTACAGCTATTTATATGAAGTTGTACAAAAACGCTTTATTTCGCCAAGACAATGCGTTTCTCACTGTTACATGCATTTGAATGGGGAACTCGACCGAAACAAAGTATAGGTTTTCATTATGTGAATAACTTGGAAATCTTAGCTCAAACAGCTACAAAACCTGTTTTCCCAGCACGGGGACCTTGAGTTCTATAAGATAAAGCCATAAACATGTTTGTCTGAGTCTTCTATCAAAAGTTACAGCTATTTATATGAAGTTGTACAAAAACGCTTTCTTTCGCCAAGACAGTGCGTTTCTCACTGTTACATGCATTTGAATGGGGAACTCGACCGAAACAAAGTATAGGTTTTCATTATGTGAATAACTTGGAAATCTTAGCTCAAACAGCTGCAAATCCTGTTTTCCCAGCACGGGGACCTTGAGTTCTATAAGATAAAGCCATAAACATGTTTGTCTGAGTCTTCTATCAAAAGTTACAGCTATTTATATGAAGTTGTACAAAAACGCTTTATTTTGCCAAGACAGTGCGTTTCTCACTGTTACATGCATTTGAATGGGGAACTCGACCGAAACAAAGTATAGGTTTTCATTATGTGAATAACTTGGAAATCTTAGCTCAAACAGCTACAAATCCTGTTTTCCCAGCACGGGGACCTTGAGTTCTATAAGATAAAGCCATAAACATGTTTGTCTGAGTCTTCTATCAAAAGTTACAGCTATTTATATGAAGTTGTACAAAAACGCTTTATTTTGCCAAGACAATGCGTTTCTCACTGTTACATGCATTTGAATGGGGAACTCGACCGAAACAAAGTATAGGTTTTCATTATGTGAATAACTTGGAAATCTTAGCTCAAACAGCTACAAAACCTGTTTTCCCAGCACGGGGACCTTGAGTTCTATAAGATAAAGCCATAAACATGTTTGTCTGAGTCTTCTATCAAAAGTTACAGCTATTTATATGAAGTTGTACAAAAACGCTTTATTTCGCCAAGACAGTGCGTTTCTCACTGTTACATGCATTTGAATGGGGAACTCGACCGAAACAAAGTATAGGTTTTCATTATGTGAATAACTTGGAAATCTTAGCTCAAACAGCTACAAAACCTGTTTTCCCAGCACGGGGACCTTGAGTTCTATAAGATAAAGCCATAAACATGTTTGTCTGAGTCTTCTATCAAAAGTTACAGCTATTTATATGAAGTTGTACAAAAACGCTTTCTTTCGCCAAGACAATGCGTTTCTCACTGTTACATGCATTTGAATGGGGAACTCACCGAAACAAAGTATAGGTTTTCATTATGTGAATAACTTGGAAATCTTAGCTCAAACAGCTACAAAACCTGTTTTCCCAGCACGGGGACCTTGAGTTCTATAAGATAAAGCCATAAACATGTTTGTCTGAGTCTTCTATCAAAAGTTACAGCTATTTATATGAAGTTGTACAAAAACGCTTTATTTCGCCAAGACAATGCGTTTCTCACTGTTACATGCATTTGAATGGGGAACTCGACCGAAACAAAGTATAGGTTTTCATTATGTGTATAACTTGAAAATCTTAGCTCAAACAGCTGCAAAACCTGTTTTCCCAGCACGGGGACCTTGAGTTCTATAAGATAAAGCCATAAACATGTTTGTCTGAGTCTTCTATCAAAAGTTACAGCTATTTATATGAAGTTGTACAAAAACGCTTTATTTCGCCAAGACAGTGCGTTTCTCACTGTTACATGCATTTGAATGGGGAACTCGACCGAAACAAAGTATAGGTTTTCATTATGTGAATAACTTGGAAATCTTAGCTCAAACAGCTACAAATCCTGTTTTCCCAGCACGGGGACCTTGAGTTCTATAAGATAAAGCCATAAACATGTTTGTCTGAGTCTTCTATCAAAAGTTACAGCTATTTATATGAAGTTGTACAAAAACGCTTTATTTTGCCAAGACAATGCGTTTCTCACTGTTACATGCATTTGAATGGGGAACTCGACCGAAACAAAGTATAGGTTTTCATTATGTGAATAACTTGGAAATCTTAGCTCAAACAGCTACAAAACCTGTTTTCCCAGCACGGGGACCTTGAGTTCTATAAGATAAAGCCATAAACATGTTTGTCTGAGTCTTCTATCAAAAGTTACAGCTATTTATATGAAGTTGTACAAAAACGCTTTATTTCGCCAAGACAGTGCGTTTCTCACTGTTACATGCATTTGAATGGGGAACTCGACCGAAACAAAGTATAGGTTTTCATTATGTGAATAACTTGGAAATCTTAGCTCAAACAGCTACAAAACCTGTTTTCCCAGCACGGGGACCTTGAGTTCTATAAGATAAAGCCATAAACATGTTTGTCTGAGTCTTCTATCAAAAGTTACAGCTATTTATATGAAGTTGTACAAAAACGCTTTCTTTCGCCAAGACAATGCGTTTCTCACTGTTACATGCATTTGAATGGGGAACTCGACCGAAACAAAGTATAGGTTTTCATTATGTGAATAACTTGGAAATCTTAGCTCAAACAGCTACAAAACCTGTTTTCCCAGCACGGGGACCTTGAGTTCTATAAGATAAAGCCATAAACATGTTTGTCTGAGTCTTCTATCAAAAGTTACAGCTATTTATATGAAGTTGTACAAAAACGCTTTATTTCGCCAAGACAGTGCGTTTCTCACTGTTACATGCATTTGAATGGGGAACTCGACCGAAACAAAGTATAGGTTTTCATTATGTGAATAACTTGGAAATCTTAGCTCAAACAGCTACAAAACCTGTTTTCCCAGCACGGGGACCTTGAGTTCTATAAGATAAAGCCATAAACATGTTTGTCTGAGTCTTCTATCAAAAGTTACAGCTATTTATATGAAGTTGTACAAAAACGCTTTCTTTCGCCAAGACAATGCGTTTCTCACTGTTACATGCATTTGAATGGGGAACTCACCGAAACAAAGTATAGGTTTTCATTATGTGAATAACTTGGAAATCTTAGCTCAAACAGCTACAAAACCTGTTTTCCCAGCACGGGGACCTTGAGTTCTATAAGATAAAGCCATAAACATGTTTGTCTGAGTCTTCTATCAAAAGTTACAGCTATTTATATGAAGTTGTACAAAAACGCTTTCTTTCGCCAAGACAGTGCGTTTCTCACTGTTACATGCATTTGAATGGGGAACTCGACCGAAACAAAGTATAGGTTTTCATTATGTGAATAACTTGGAAATCTTAGCTCAAACAGCTGCAAATCCTGTTTTCCCAGCACGGGGACCTTGAGTTCTATAAGATAAAGCCATAAACATGTTTGTCTGAGTCTTCTATCAAAAGTTACAGCTATTTATATGAAGTTGTACAAAAACGCTTTATTTCGCCAAGACAGTGCGTTTCTCACTGTTACATGCATTTGAATGGGGAACTCGACCGAAACAAAGTATAGGTTTTCATTATGTGAATAACTTGGAAATCTTAGCTCAAACAGCTACAAATCCTGTTTTCCCAGCACGGGGACCTTGAGTTCTATAAGATAAAGCCATAAACATGTTTGTCTGAGTCTTCTATCAAAAGTTACAGCTATTTATATGAAGTTGTACAAAAACGCTTTATTTTGCCAAGACAATGCGTTTCTCACTGTTACATGCATTTGAATGGGGAACTCGACCGAAACAAAGTATAGGTTTTCATTATGTGAATAACTTGGAAATCTTAGCTCAAACAGCTACAAAACCTGTTTTCCCAGCACGGGGACCTTGAGTTCTATAAGATAAAGCCATAAACATGTTTGTCTGAGTCTTCTATCAAAAGTTACAGCTATTTATATGAAGTTGTACAAAAACGCTTTATTTCGCCAAGACAGTGCGTTTCTCACTGTTACATGCATTTGAATGGGGAACTCGACCGAAACAAAGTATAGGTTTTCATTATGTGAATAACTTGGAAATCTTAGCTCAAACAGCTACAAAACCTGTTTTCCCAGCACGGGGACCTTGAGTTCTATAAGATAAAGCCATAAACATGTTTGTCTGAGTCTTCTATCAAAAGTTACAGCTATTTATATGAAGTTGTACAAAAACGCTTTCTTTCGCCAAGACAATGCGTTTCTCACTGTTACATGCATTTGAATGGGGAACTCACCGAAACAAAGTATAGGTTTTCATTATGTGAATAACTTGGAAATCTTAGCTCAAACAGCTACAAAACCTGTTTTCCCAGCACGGGGACCTTGAGTTCTATAAGATAAAGCCATAAACATGTTTGTCTGAGTCTTCTATCAAAAGTTACAGCTATTTATATGAAGTTGTACAAAAACGCTTTATTTTGCCAAGACAATGCGTTTCTCACTGTTACATGCATTTGAATGGGGAACTCGACCGAAACAAAGTATAGGTTTTCATTATGTGTATAACTTGAAAATCTTAGCTCAAACAGCTGCAAAACCTGTTTTCCCAGCACGGGGACCTTGAGTTCTATAAGATAAAGCCATAAACATGTTTGTCTGAGTCTTCTATCAAAAGTTACAGCTATTTATATGAAGTTGTACAAAAACGCTTTATTTCGCCAAGACAGTGCGTTTCTCACTGTTACATGCATTTGAATGGGGAACTCGACCGAAACAAAGTATAGGTTTTCATTATGTGAATAACTTGGAAATCTTAGCTCAAACAGCTGCAAATCCTTTTTTCCCAACACGGGAACCTTGAGTTCTATAAGATAAAGCCATAAACATGTTTGTCTGAGTCTTCTATCAAAAGTTACAGCTATTTATATGAAGTTGTACAAAAACGCTTTCTTTCGCCAAGACAGTGCGTTTCTCACTGTTACATGCATTTGAATGGGGAACTCGACCGAAACAAAGTATAGGTTTTCATTATGTGAATAACTTGGAAATCTTAGCTCAAACAGCTACAAATCCTGTTTTCCCAGCACGGGGACCTTGAGTTCTATAAGATAAAGCCATAAACATGTTTGTCTGAGTCTTCTATCAAAAGTTACAGCTATTTATATGAAGTTGTACAAAAACGCTTTATTTCGCCAAGACAATGCGTTTCTCACTGTTACATGCATTTGAATGGGGAACTCGACCGAAACAAAGTATAGGTTTTCATTATGTGAATAACTTGGAAATCTTAGCTCAAACAGCTACAAAACCTGTTTTCCCAGCACGGGGACCTTGAGTTCTATAAGATAAAGCCATAAACATGTTTGTCTGAGTCTTCTATCAAAAGTTACAGCTATTTATATGAAGTTGTACAAAAACGCTTTCTTTCGCCAAGACAGTGCGTTTCTCACTGTTACATGCATTTGAATGGGGAACTCGACCGAAACAAAGTATAGGTTTTCATTATGTGAATAACTTGGAAATCTTAGCTCAAACAGCTGCAAATCCTGTTTTCCCAGCACGGGGACCTTGAGTTCTATAAGATAAAGCCATAAACATGTTTGTCTGAGTCTTCTATCAAAAGTTACAGCTATTTATATGAAGTTGTACAAAAACGCTTTATTTTGCCAAGACAGTGCGTTTCTCACTGTTACATGCATTTGAATGGGGAACTCGACCGAAACAAAGTATAGGTTTTCATTATGTGAATAACTTGGAAATCTTAGCTCAAACAGCTACAAATCCTGTTTTCCCAGCACGGGGACCTTGAGTTCTATAAGATAAAGCCATAAACATGTTTGTCTGAGTCTTCTATCAAAAGTTACAGCTATTTATATGAAGTTGTACAAAAACGCTTTATTTTGCCAAGACAATGCGTTTCTCACTGTTACATGCATTTGAATGGGGAACTCGACCGAAACAAAGTATAGGTTTTCATTATGTGAATAACTTGGAAATCTTAGCTCAAACAGCTACAAATCCTGTTTTCCCAGCACGGGGACCTTGAGTTCTATAAGATAAAGCCATAAACATGTTTGTCTGAGTCTTCTATCAAAAGTTACAGCTATTTATATGAAGTTGTACAAAAACGCTTTATTTTGCCAAGACAATGCGTTTCTCACTGTTACATGCATTTGAATGGGGAACTCGACCGAAACAAAGTATAGGTTTTCATTATGTGAATAACTTGGAAATCTTAGCTCAAACAGCTGCAAATCCTGTTTTCCCAGCACGGGGACCTTGAGTTCTATAAGATAAAGCCATAAACATGTGTATCCGAGTCTTCTATCAAAAGTTACAGCTATTTATATGAAGTTGTACAAAAACGCTTTATTTCGCCAAGACAATGCGTTTCTCACTGTTACATGCATTTGAATGGGGAACTCGACCGAAACAAAGTATAGGTTTTCATTATGTGTATAACTTGAAAATCTTAGCTCAAACAGCTGCAAAACCTGTTTTCCCAGCACGGGGACCTTGAGTTCTATAAGATAAAGCCATAAACATGTTTGTCTGAGTCTTCTATCAAAAGTTACAGCTATTTATATGAAGTTGTACAAAAACGCTTTCTTTCGCCAAGACAGTGCGTTTCTCACTGTTACATGCATTTGAATGGGGAACTCGACCGAAACAAAGTATAGGTTTTCATTATGTGAATAACTTGGAAATCTTAGCTCAAACAGCTGCAAATCCTTTTTTCCCAACACGGGAACCTTGAGTTCTATAAGATAAAGCCATAAACATGTTTGTCTGAGTCTTCTATCAAAAGTTACAGCTATTTATATGAAGTTGTACAAAAACGCTTTCTTTCGCCAAGACAGTGCGTTTCTCACTGTTACATGCATTTGAATGGGGAACTCGACCGAAACAAAGTATAGGTTTTCATTATGTGAATAACTTGGAAATCTTAGCTCAAACAGCTACAAATCCTGTTTTCCCAGCACGGGGACCTTGAGTTCTATAAGATAAAGCCATAAACATGTTTGTCTGAGTCTTCTATCAAAAGTTACAGCTATTTATATGAAGTTGTACAAAAACGCTTTATTTTGCCAAGACAATGCGTTTCTCACTGTTACATGCATTTGAATGGGGAACTCGACCAAAACAAAGTATAGGTTTTCATTATGTGAATAACTTGGAAATCTTAGCTCAAACAGCTGCAAATCCTGTTTTCCCAGCACGGGGACCTTGAGTTCTATAAGATAAAGCCATAAACATGTGTATCCGAGTCTTCTATCAAAAGTTACAGCTATTTATATGAAGTTGTACAAAAACGCTTTCTTTCGCCAAGACAATGCGTTTCTCACTGTTACATGCATTTGAATGGGGAACTCACCGAAACAAAGTATAGGTTTTCATTATGTGAATAACTTGGAAATCTTAGCTCAAACAGCTACAAAACCTGTTTTCCCAGCACGGGGACCTTGAGTTCTATAAGATAAAGCCATAAACATGTTTGTCTGAGTCTTCTATCAAAAGTTACAGCTATTTATATGAAGTTGTACAAAAACGCTTTATTTCGCCAAGACAATGCGTTTCTCACTGTTACATGCATTTGAATGGGGAACTCGACCGAAACAAAGTATAGGTTTTCATTATGTGAATAACTTGGAAATCTTAGCTCAAACAGCTACAAATCCTGTTTTCCCAGCACGGGGACCTTGAGTTCTATAAGATAAAGCCATAAACATGTTTGTCTGAGTCTTCTATCAAAAGTTACAGCTATTTATATGAAGTTGTACAAAAACGCTTTCTTTTGCCAAGACAATGCGTTTCTCACTGTTACATGCATTTGAATGGGGAACTCGACCGAAACAAAGTATAGGTTTTCATTATGTGAATAACTTGGAAATCTTAGCTCAAACAGCTACAAAACCTGTTTTCCCAGCACGGGGACCTTGAGTTCTATAAGATAAAGCCATAAACATGTTTGTCTGAGTCTTCTATCAAAAGTTACAGCTATTTATATGAAGTTGTACAAAAACGCTTTATTTCGCCAAGACAGTGCGTTTCTCACTGTTACATGCATTTGAATGGGGAACTCGACCGAAACAAAGTATAGGTTTTCATTATGTGAATAACTTGGAAATCTTAGCTCAAACAGCTACAAATCCTGTTTTCCCAGCACGGGGACCTTGAGTTCTATAAGATAAAGCCATAAACATGTTTGTCTGAGTCTTCTATCAAAAGTTACAGCTATTTATATGAAGTTGTACAAAAACGCTTTCTTTCGCCAAGACAATGCGTTTCTCACTGTTACATGCATTTGAATGGGGAACTCGACCGAAACAAAGTATAGGTTTTCATTATGTGAATAACTTGGAAATCTTAGCTCAAACAGCTACAAAACCTGTTTTCCCAGCACGGGGACCTTGAGTTCTATAAGATAAAGCCATAAACATGTTTGTCTGAGTCTTCTATCAAAAGTTACAGCTATTTATATGAAGTTGTACAAAAACGCTTTCTTTTGCCAAGACAATGCGTTTCTCACTGTTACATGCATTTGAATGGGGAACTCGACCGAAACAAAGTATAGGTTTTCATTATGTGAATAACTTGGAAATCTTAGCTCAAACAGCTACAAATCCTGTTTTCCCAGCACGGGGACCTTGAGTTCTATAAGATAAAGCCATAAACATGTTTGTCTGAGTCTTCTATCAAAAGTTACAGCTATTTATATGAAGTTGTACAAAAACGCTTTATTTTGCCAAGACAATGCGTTTCTCACTGTTACATGCATTTGAATGGGGAACTCGACCGAAACAAAGTATAGGTTTTCATTATGTGAATAACTTGGAAATCTTAGCTCAAACAGCTACAAAACCTGTTTTCCCAGCACGGGGACCTTGAGTTCTATAAGATAAAGCCATAAACATGTTTGTCTGAGTCTTCTATCAAAAGTTACAGCTATTTATATGAAGTTGTACAAAAACGCTTTATTTCGCCAAGACAGTGCGTTTCTCACTGTTACATGCATTTGAATGGGGAACTCGACCGAAACAAAGTATAGGTTTTCATTATGTGAATAACTTGGAAATCTTAGCTCAAACAGCTACAAATCCTGTTTTCCCAGCACGGGGACCTTGAGTTCTATAAGATAAAGCCATAAACATGTTTGTCTGAGTCTTCTATCAAAAGTTACAGCTATTTATATGAAGTTGTACAAAAACGCTTTCTTTCGCCAAGACAATGCGTTTCTCACTGTTACATGCATTTGAATGGGGAACTCGACCGAAACAAAGTATAGGTTTTCATTATGTGAATAACTTGGAAATCTTAGCTCAAACAGCTACAAAACCTGTTTTCCCAGCACGGGGACCTTGAGTTCTATAAGATAAAGCCATAAACATGTTTGTCTGAGTCTTCTATCAAAAGTTACAGCTATTTATATGAAGTTGTACAAAAACGCTTTCTTTTGCCAAGACAATGCGTTTCTCACTGTTACATGCATTTGAATGGGGAACTCGACCGAAACAAAGTATAGGTTTTCATTATGTGAATAACTTGGAAATCTTAGCTCAAACAGCTACAAATCCTGTTTTCCCAGCACGGGGACCTTGAGTTCTATAAGATAAAGCCATAAACATGTTTGTCTGAGTCTTCTATCAAAAGTTACAGCTATTTATATGAAGTTGTACAAAAACGCTTTATTTTGCCAAGACAATGCGTTTCTCACTGTTACATGCATTTGAATGGGGAACTCGACCGAAACAAAGTATAGGTTTTCATTATGTGAATAACTTGGAAATCTTAGCTCAAACAGCTGCAAATCCTGTTTTCCCAGCACGGGGACCTTGAGTTCTATAAGATAAAGCCATAAACATGTTTGTCTGAGTCTTCTATCAAAAGTTACAGCTATTTATATGAAGTTGTACAAAAACGCTTTATTTTGCCAAGACAATGCGTTTCTCACTGTTACATGCATTTGACTGGGGAACTCGACCGAAACAAAGTATAGGTTTTCATTATGTGAATAACTTGAAAATCTTAGCTCAAACAGCTGCAAATCCTGTTTTCCCAGCACGGGGACCTTGAGTTCTATAAGATAAAGCCATAAACATGTGTATCCGAGTCTTCTATCAAAAGTTACAGCTATTTATATGAAGTTGTACAAAAACGCTTTATTTCGCCAAGACAATGCGTTTCTCACTGTTACATGCATTTGACTGGGGAACTCGACCGAAACAAAGTATAGGTTTTCATTATGTGTATAACTTGAAAATCTTAGCTCAAACAGCTGCAAATCCTGTTTTCCCAGCACGGGGACCTTGAGTTCTATAAGATAAAGCCATAAACATGTTTGTCTGAGTCTTCTATCAAAAGTTGCAGCTATTTATATGAAGTTGTACAAAAACGCTTTCTTTCGCCAAGACAATGCGTTTCTCACTGTTACATGCATTTGAATGGGGAACTCGACCGAAACAAAGTATAGGTTTTCATTATGTGTATAACTTGAAAATCTTAGCTCAAACAGCTGCAAATCCTGTTTTCCCAGCACGGGGACCTTGAGTTCTATAAGATAAAGCCATAAACATGTTTGTCTGAGTCTTCTATCAAAAGTTACAGCTATTTATATGAAGTTGTACAAAAACGCTTTCTTTCGCCAAGACAGTGCGTTTCTCACTGTTACATGCATTTGAATGGGGAACTCGACCGAAACAAAGTATAGGTTTTCATTATGTGAATAACTTGGAAATCTTAGCTCAAACAGCTGCAAATCCTGTTTTCCCAGCACGGGGACCTTGAGTTCTATAAGATAAAGCCATAAACATGTTTGTCTGAGTCTTCTATCAAAAGTTACAGCTATTTATATGAAGTTGTACAAAAACGCTTTATTTTGCCAAGACAATGCGTTTCTCACTGTTACATGCATTTGACTGGGGAACTCGACCGAAACAAAGTATAGGTTTTCATTATGTGTATAACTTGAAAATCTTAGCTCAAACAGCTGCAAATCCTGTTTTCCCAGCACGGGAACCTTGAGTTCTATAAGATAAAGCCATAAACATGTTTGTCTGAGTCTTCTATCAAAAGTTACAGCTATTTATATGAAGTTGTACAAAAACGCTTTATTTCGCCAAGACAATGCGTTTCTCACTGTTACATGCATTTGAATGGGGAACTCGACCGAAACAAAGTATAGGTTTTCATTATGTGAATAACTTGGAAATCTTAGCTCAAACAGCTGCAAATCCTGTTTTCCCAGCACGGGGACCTTGAGTTCTATAAGATAAAGCCATAAACATGTTTGTCTGAGTCTTCTATCAAAAGTTACAGCTATTTATATGAAGTTGTACAAAAACGCTTTATTTTGCCAAGACAATGCGTTTCTCACTGTTACATGCATTTGAATGGGGAACTCGACCGAAACAAAGTATAGGTTTTCATTATGTGAATAACTTGGAAATCTTAGCTCAAACAGCTGCAAATCCTGTTTTCCCAGCACGGGGACCTTGAGTTCTATAAGATAAAGCCATAAACATGTTTGTCTGAGTCTTCTATCAAAAGTTACAGCTATTTATATGAAGTTGTACAAAAACGCTTTATTTCGCCAAGACAATGCGTTTCTCACTGTTACATGCATTTGAATGGGGAACTCGACCGAAACAAAGTATAGGTTTTCATTATGTGAATAACTTGGAAATCTTAGCTCAAACAGCTACAAAACCTGTTTTCCCAGCACGGGGACCTTGAGTTCTATAAGATAAAGCCATAAACATGTTTGTCTGAGTCTTCTATCAAAAGTTACAGCTATTTATATGAAGTTGTACAAAAACGCTTTATTTCGCCAAGACAGTGCGTTTCTCACTGTTACATGCATTTGAATGGGGAACTCGACCGAAACAAAGTATAGGTTTTCATTATGTGAATAACTTGGACATCTTAGCTCAAACAGCTGCAAATCCTGTTTTCCCAGCACGGGGACCTTGAGTTCTATAAGATAAAGCCATAAACATGTTTGTCTGAGTCTTCTATCAAAAGTTACAGCTATTTATATGAAGTTGTACAAAAACGCTTTATTTTGCCAAGACAATGCGTTTCTCACTGTTACATGCATTTGAATGGGGAACTCACCGAAACAAAGTATAGGTTTTCATTATGTGAATAACTTGAAAATCTTAGCTCAAACAGCTACAAAACCTGTTTTCCCAGCACGGAGACCTTGAGTTCTATAAGATAAAGCCATAAACATGTTTGTCTGAGTCTTCTATCAAAAGTTACAGCTATTTATATGAAGTTGTACAAAAACGCTTTATTTCGCCAAGACAATGCGTTTCTCACTGTTACATGCATTTGAATGGGGAACTCGACCGAAACAAAGTATAGGTTTTCATTATGTGAATAACTTGGAAATCTTAGCTCAAACAGCTACAAAACCTGTTTTCCCAGCACGGGGACCTTGAGTTCTATAAGATAAAGCCATAAACATGTTTGTCTGAGTCTTCTATCAAAAGTTACAGCTATTTATATGAAGTTGTACAAAAACGCTTTCTTTCGCCAAGACAATGCGTTTCTCACTGTTACATGCATTTGAATGGGGAACTCACCGAAACAAAGTATAGGTTTTCATTATGTGAATAACTTGGAAATCTTAGCTCAAACAGCTACAAAACCTGTTTTCCCAGCACGGGGACCTTGAGTTCTATAAGATAAAGCCATAAACATGTTTGTCTGAGTCTTCTATCAAAAGTTACAGCTATTTATATGAAGTTGTACAAAAACGCTTTATTTCGCCAAGACAATGCGTTTCTCACTGTTACATGCATTTGAATGGGGAACTCGACCGAAACAAAGTATAGGTTTTCATTATGTGTATAACTTGAAAATCTTAGCTCAAACAGCTGCAAAACCTGTTTTCCCAGCACGGGGACCTTGAGTTCTATAAGATAAAGCCATAAACATGTTTGTCTGAGTCTTCTATCAAAAGTTACAGCTATTTATATGAAGTTGTACAAAAACGCTTTATTTCGCCAAGACAATGCGTTTCTCACTGTTACATGCATTTGAATGGGGAACTCGACCGAAACAAAGTATAGGTTTTCATTATGTGAATAACTTGGAAATCTTAGCTCAAACAGCTACAAATCCTGTTTTCCCAGCACGGGGACCTTGAGTTCTATAAGATAAAGCCATAAACATGTTTGTCTGAGTCTTCTATCAAAAGTTACAGCTATTTATATGAAGTTGTACAAAAACGCTTTATTTTGCCAAGACAATGCGTTTCTCACTGTTACATGCATTTGAATGGGGAACTCGACCGAAACAAAGTATAGGTTTTCATTATGTGTATAACTTGAAAATCTTAGCTCAAACAGCTGCAAATCCTTTTTTCCCAACACGGGAACCTTGAGTTCTATAAGATAAAGCCATAAACATGTTTGTCTGAGTCTTCTATCAAAAGTTACAGCTATTTATATGAAGTTGTACAAAAACGCTTTCTTTCGCCAAGACAGTGCGTTTCTCACTGTTACATGCATTTGAATGGGGAACTCGACCGAAACAAAGTATAGGTTTTCATTATGTGAATAACTTGGAAATCTTAGCTCAAACAGCTACAAATCCTGTTTTCCCAGCACGGGGACCTTGAGTTCTATAAGATAAAGCCATAAACATGTTTGTCTGAGTCTTCTATCAAAAGTTACAGCTATTTATATGAAGTTGTACAAAAACGCTTTCTTTCGCCAAGACAGTGCGTTTCTCACTGTTACATGCATTTGAATGGGGAACTCGACCGAAACAAAGTATAGGTTTTCATTATGTGAATAACTTGGAAATCTTAGCTCAAACAGCTGCAAATCCTGTTTTCCCAGCACGGGGACCTTGAGTTCTATAAGATAAAGCCATAAACATGTTTGTCTGAGTCTTCTATCAAAAGTTACAGCTATTTATATGAAGTTGTACAAAAACGCTTTATTTCGCCAAGACAGTGCGTTTCTCACTGTTACATGCATTTGAATGGGGAACTCGACCGAAACAAAGTATAGGTTTTCATTATGTGAATAACTTGGAAATCTTAGCTCAAACAGCTGCAAATCCTTTTTTCCCAACACGGGAACCTTGAGTTCTATAAGATAAAGCCATAAACATGTTTGTCTGAGTCTTCTATCAAAAGTTACAGCTATTTATATGAAGTTGTACAAAAACGCTTTGTTTCGCCAAGACAGTGCGTTTCTCACTGTTACATGCATTTGAATGGGGAACTCGACCGAAACAAAGTATAGGTTTTCATTATGTGAATAACTTGGAAATCTTAGCTCAAACAGCTGCAAATCCTGTTTTCCCAGCACGGGGACCTTGAGTTCTATAAGATAAAGCCATAAACATGTTTGTCTGAGTCTTCTATCAAAAGTTACAGCTATTTATATGAAGTTGTACAAAAACGCTTTCTTTCGCCAAGACAGTGCGTTTCTCACTGTTACATGCATTTGAATGGGGAACTCGACCGAAACAAAGTATAGGTTTTCATTATGTGAATAACTTGGAAATCTTAGCTCAAACAGCTGCAAATCCTTTTTTCCCAACACGGGAACCTTGAGTTCTATAAGATAAAGCCATAAACATGTTTGTCTGAGTCTTCTATCAAAAGTTACAGCTATTTATATGAAGTTGTACAAAAACGCTTTGTTTCGCCAAGACAGTGCGTTTCTCACTGTTACATGCATTTGAATGGGGAACTCGACCGAAACAAAGTATAGGTTTTCATTATGTGAATAACTTGGAAATCTTAGCTCAAACAGCTGCAAATCCTGTTTTCCCAGCACGGGGACCTTGAGTTCTATAAGATAAAGCCATAAACATGTTTGTCTGAGTCTTCTATCAAAAGTTACAGCTATTTATATGAAGTTGTACAAAAACGCTTTATTTTGCCAAGACAATGCGTTTCTCACTGTTACATGCATTTGAATGGGGAACTCGACCGAAACAAAGTATAGGTTTTCATTATGTGAATAACTTGGAAATCTTAGCTCAAACAGCTGCAAATCCTGTTTTCCCAGCACGGGGACCTTGAGTTCTATAAGATAAAGCCATAAACATGTGTATCCGAGTCTTCTATCAAAAGTTACAGCTATTTATATGAAGTTGTACAAAAACGCTTTATTTCGCCAAGACAATGCGTTTCTCACTGTTACATGCATTTGAATGGGGAACTCGACCGAAACAAAGTATAGGTTTTCATTATGTGTATAACTTGAAAATCTTAGCTCAAACAGCTGCAAAACCTGTTTTCCCAGCACGGGGACCTTGAGTTCTATAAGATAAAGCCATAAACATGTTTGTCTGAGTCTTCTATCAAAAGTTACAGCTATTTATATGAAGTTGTACAAAAACGCTTTATTTCGCCAAGACAGTGCGTTTCTCACTGTTACATGCATTTGAATGGGGAACTCGACCGAAACAAAGTATAGGTTTTCATTATGTGAATAACTTGGAAATCTTAGCTCAAACAGCTGCAAATCCTTTTTTCCCAACACGGGAACCTTGAGTTCTATAAGATAAAGCCATAAACATGTTTGTCTGAGTCTTCTATCAAAAGTTACAGCTATTTATATGAAGTTGTACAAAAACGCTTTGTTTCGCCAAGACAGTGCGTTTCTCACTGTTACATGCATTTGAATGGGGAACTCGACCGAAACAAAGTATAGGTTTTCATTATGTGAATAACTTGGAAATCTTAGCTCAAACAGCTGCAAATCCTGTTTTCCCAGCACGGGGACCTTGAGTTCTATAAGATAAAGCCATAAACATGTTTGTCTGAGTCTTCTATCAAAAGTTACAGCTATTTATATGAAGTTGTACAAAAACGCTTTCTTTCGCCAAGACAGTGCGTTTCTCACTGTTACATGCATTTGAATGGGGAACTCGACCGAAACAAAGTATAGGTTTTCATTATGTGAATAACTTGGAAATCTTAGCTCAAACAGCTGCAAATCCTTTTTTCCCAACACGGGAACCTTGAGTTCTATAAGATAAAGCCATAAACATGTTTGTCTGAGTCTTCTATCAAAAGTTACAGCTATTTATATGAAGTTGTACAAAAACGCTTTGTTTCGCCAAGACAGTGCGTTTCTCACTGTTACATGCATTTGAATGGGGAACTCGACCGAAACAAAGTATAGGTTTTCATTATGTGAATAACTTGGAAATCTTAGCTCAAACAGCTGCAAATCCTGTTTTCCCAGCACGGGGACCTTGAGTTCTATAAGATAAAGCCATAAACATGTTTGTCTGAGTCTTCTATCAAAAGTTACAGCTATTTATATGAAGTTGTACAAAAACGCTTTCTTTCGCCAAGACAGTGCGTTTCTCACTGTTACATGCATTTGAATGGGGAACTCGACCGAAACAAAGTATAGGTTTTCATTATGTGAATAACTTGGAAATCTTAGCTCAAACAGCTGCAAATCCTGTTTTCCCAGCACGGGGACCTTGAGTTCTATAAGATAAAGCCATAAACATGTTTGTCTGAGTCTTCTATCAAAAGTTACAGCTATTTATATGAAGTTGTACAAAAACGCTTTATTTTGCCAAGACAGTGCGTTTCTCACTGTTACATGCATTTGAATGGGGAACTCGACCGAAACAAAGTATAGGTTTTCATTATGTGAATAACTTGGAAATCTTAGCTCAAACAGCTGCAAATCCTGTTTTCCCAGCACGGGGACCTTGAGTTCTATAAGATAAAGCCATAAACATGTTTGTCTGAGTCTTCTATCAAAAGTTACAGCTATTTATATGAAGTTGTACAAAAACGCTTTCTTTCGCCAAGACAGTGCGTTTCTCACTGTTACATGCATTTGAATGGGGAACTCGACCGAAACAAAGTATAGGTTTTCATTATGTGAATAACTTGGAAATCTTAGCTCAAACAGCTGCAAATCCTTTTTTCCCAACACGGGAACCTTGAGTTCTATAAGATAAAGCCATAAACATGTTTGTCTGAGTCTTCTATCAAAAGTTACAGCTATTTATATGAAGTTGTACAAAAACGCTTTGTTTCGCCAAGACAGTGCGTTTCTCACTGTTACATGCATTTGAATGGGGAACTCGACCGAAACAAAGTATAGGTTTTCATTATGTGAATAACTTGGAAATCTTAGCTCAAACAGCTGCAAATCCTGTTTTCCCAGCACGGGGACCTTGAGTTCTATAAGATAAAGCCATAAACATGTTTGTCTGAGTCTTCTATCAAAAGTTACAGCTATTTATATGAAGTTGTACAAAAACGCTTTATTTTGCCAAGACAATGCGTTTCTCACTGTTACATGCATTTGAATGGGGAACTCACCGAAACAAAGTATAGGTTTTCATTATGTGAATAACTTGAAAATCTTAGCTCAAACAGCTACAAAACCTGTTTTCCCAGCACGGAGACCTTGAGTTCTATAAGATAAAGCCATAAACATGTTTGTCTGAGTCTTCTATCAAAAGTTACAGCTATTTATATGAAGTTGTACAAAAACGCTTTATTTCGCCAAGACAATGCGTTTCTCACTGTTACATGCATTTGAATGGGGAACTCGACCGAAACAAAGTATAGGTTTTCATTATGTGAATAACTTGGAAATCTTAGCTCAAACAGCTACAAAACCTGTTTTCCCAGCACGGGGACCTTGAGTTCTATAAGATAAAGCCATAAACATGTTTGTCTGAGTCTTCTATCAAAAGTTACAGCTATTTATATGAAGTTGTACAAAAACGCTTTCTTTCGCCAAGACAATGCGTTTCTCACTGTTACATGCATTTGAATGGGGAACTCACCGAAACAAAGTATAGGTTTTCATTATGTGAATAACTTGGAAATCTTAGCTCAAACAGCTACAAAACCTGTTTTCCCAGCACGGGGACCTTGAGTTCTATAAGATAAAGCCATAAACATGTTTGTCTGAGTCTTCTATCAAAAGTTACAGCTATTTATATGAAGTTGTACAAAAACGCTTTATTTCGCCAAGACAATGCGTTTCTCACTGTTACATGCATTTGAATGGGGAACTCGACCGAAACAAAGTATAGGTTTTCATTATGTGTATAACTTGAAAATCTTAGCTCAAACAGCTGCAAAACCTGTTTTCCCAGCACGGGGACCTTGAGTTCTATAAGATAAAGCCATAAACATGTTTGTCTGAGTCTTCTATCAAAAGTTACAGCTATTTATATGAAGTTGTACAAAAACGCTTTATTTCGCCAAGACAATGCGTTTCTCACTGTTACATGCATTTGAATGGGGAACTCGACCGAAACAAAGTATAGGTTTTCATTATGTGAATAACTTGGAAATCTTAGCTCAAACAGCTACAAATCCTGTTTTCCCAGCACGGGGACCTTGAGTTCTATAAGATAAAGCCATAAACATGTTTGTCTGAGTCTTCTATCAAAAGTTACAGCTATTTATATGAAGTTGTACAAAAACGCTTTATTTTGCCAAGACAATGCGTTTCTCACTGTTACATGCATTTGAATGGGGAACTCGACCGAAACAAAGTATAGGTTTTCATTATGTGAATAACTTGGAAATCTTAGCTCAAACAGCTGCAAATCCTGTTTTCCCAGCACGGGGACCTTGAGTTCTATAAGATAAAGCCATAAACATGTGTATCCGAGTCTTCTATCAAAAGTTACAGCTATTTATATGAAGTTGTACAAAAACGCTTTATTTCGCCAAGACAATGCGTTTCTCACTGTTACATGCATTTGAATGGGGAACTCGACCGAAACAAAGTATAGGTTTTCATTATGTGTATAACTTGAAAATCTTAGCTCAAACAGCTGCAAATCCTTTTTTCCCAACACGGGAACCTTGAGTTCTATAAGATAAAGCCATAAACATGTTTGTCTGAGTCTTCTATCAAAAGTTACAGCTATTTATATGAAGTTGTACAAAAACGCTTTCTTTCGCCAAGACAGTGCGTTTCTCACTGTTACATGCATTTGAATGGGGAACTCGACCGAAACAAAGTATAGGTTTTCATTATGTGAATAACTTGGAAATCTTAGCTCAAACAGCTACAAATCCTGTTTTCCCAGCACGGGGACCTTGAGTTCTATAAGATAAAGCCATAAACATGTTTGTCTGAGTCTTCTATCAAAAGTTACAGCTATTTATATGAAGTTGTACAAAAACGCTTTATTTTGCCAAGACAATGCGTTTCTCACTGTTACATGCATTTGAATGGGGAACTCGACCGAAACAAAGTATAGGTTTTCATTATGTGAATAACTTGGAAATCTTAGCTCAAACAGCTGCAAATCCTGTTTTCCCAGCACGGGGACCTTGAGTTCTATAAGATAAAGCCATAAACATGTGTATCCGAGTCTTCTATCAAAAGTTACAGCTATTTATATGAAGTTGTACAAAAACGCTTTATTTCGCCAAGACAATGCGTTTCTCACTGTTACATGCATTTGAATGGGGAACTCGACCGAAACAAAGTATAGGTTTTCATTATGTGTATAACTTGAAAATCTTAGCTCAAACAGCTGCAAAACCTGTTTTCCCAGCACGGGGACCTTGAGTTCTATAAGATAAAGCCATAAACATGTTTGTCTGAGTCTTCTATCAAAAGTTACAGCTATTTATATGAAGTTGTACAAAAACGCTTTATTTCGCCAAGACAGTGCGTTTCTCACTGTTACATGCATTTGAATGGGGAACTCGACCGAAACAAAGTATAGGTTTTCATTATGTGAATAACTTGGAAATCTTAGCTCAAACAGCTGCAAATCCTTTTTTCCCAACACGGGAACCTTGAGTTCTATAAGATAAAGCCATAAACATGTTTGTCTGAGTCTTCTATCAAAAGTTACAGCTATTTATATGAAGTTGTACAAAAACGCTTTGTTTCGCCAAGACAGTGCGTTTCTCACTGTTACATGCATTTGAATGGGGAACTCGACCGAAACAAAGTATAGGTTTTCATTATGTGAATAACTTGGAAATCTTAGCTCAAACAGCTGCAAATCCTGTTTTCCCAGCACGGGGACCTTGAGTTCTATAAGATAAAGCCATAAACATGTTTGTCTGAGTCTTCTATCAAAAGTTACAGCTATTTATATGAAGTTGTACAAAAACGCTTTCTTTCGCCAAGACAGTGCGTTTCTCACTGTTACATGCATTTGAATGGGGAACTCGACCGAAACAAAGTATAGGTTTTCATTATGTGAATAACTTGGAAATCTTAGCTCAAACAGCTGCAAATCCTTTTTTCCCAACACGGGAACCTTGAGTTCTATAAGATAAAGCCATAAACATGTTTGTCTGAGTCTTCTATCAAAAGTTACAGCTATTTATATGAAGTTGTACAAAAACGCTTTGTTTCGCCAAGACAGTGCGTTTCTCACTGTTACATGCATTTGAATGGGGAACTCGACCGAAACAAAGTATAGGTTTTCATTATGTGAATAACTTGGAAATCTTAGCTCAAACAGCTGCAAATCCTGTTTTCCCAGCACGGGGACCTTGAGTTCTATAAGATAAAGCCATAAACATGTTTGTCTGAGTCTTCTATCAAAAGTTACAGCTATTTATATGAAGTTGTACAAAAACGCTTTATTTTGCCAAGACAATGCGTTTCTCACTGTTACATGCATTTGAATGGGGAACTCGACCGAAACAAAGTATAGGTTTTCATTATGTGAATAACTTGGAAATCTTAGCTCAAACAGCTGCAAATCCTGTTTTCCCAGCACGGGGACCTTGAGTTCTATAAGATAAAGCCATAAACATGTGTATCCGAGTCTTCTATCAAAAGTTACAGCTATTTATATGAAGTTGTACAAAAACGCTTTATTTCGCCAAGACAATGCGTTTCTCACTGTTACATGCATTTGAATGGGGAACTCGACCGAAACAAAGTATAGGTTTTCATTATGTGTATAACTTGAAAATCTTAGCTCAAACAGCTGCAAAACCTGTTTTCCCAGCACGGGGACCTTGAGTTCTATAAGATAAAGCCATAAACATGTTTGTCTGAGTCTTCTATCAAAAGTTACAGCTATTTATATGAAGTTGTACAAAAACGCTTTATTTCGCCAAGACAGTGCGTTTCTCACTGTTACATGCATTTGAATGGGGAACTCGACCGAAACAAAGTATAGGTTTTCATTATGTGAATAACTTGGAAATCTTAGCTCAAACAGCTGCAAATCCTTTTTTCCCAACACGGGAACCTTGAGTTCTATAAGATAAAGCCATAAACATGTTTGTCTGAGTCTTCTATCAAAAGTTACAGCTATTTATATGAAGTTGTACAAAAACGCTTTGTTTCGCCAAGACAGTGCGTTTCTCACTGTTACATGCATTTGAATGGGGAACTCGACCGAAACAAAGTATAGGTTTTCATTATGTGAATAACTTGGAAATCTTAGCTCAAACAGCTGCAAATCCTGTTTTCCCAGCACGGGGACCTTGAGTTCTATAAGATAAAGCCATAAACATGTTTGTCTGAGTCTTCTATCAAAAGTTACAGCTATTTATATGAAGTTGTACAAAAACGCTTTCTTTCGCCAAGACAGTGCGTTTCTCACTGTTACATGCATTTGAATGGGGAACTCGACCGAAACAAAGTATAGGTTTTCATTATGTGAATAACTTGGAAATCTTAGCTCAAACAGCTGCAAATCCTTTTTTCCCAACACGGGAACCTTGAGTTCTATAAGATAAAGCCATAAACATGTTTGTCTGAGTCTTCTATCAAAAGTTACAGCTATTTATATGAAGTTGTACAAAAACGCTTTGTTTCGCCAAGACAGTGCGTTTCTCACTGTTACATGCATTTGAATGGGGAACTCGACCGAAACAAAGTATAGGTTTTCATTATGTGAATAACTTGGAAATCTTAGCTCAAACAGCTGCAAATCCTGTTTTCCCAGCACGGGGACCTTGAGTTCTATAAGATAAAGCCATAAACATGTTTGTCTGAGTCTTCTATCAAAAGTTACAGCTATTTATATGAAGTTGTACAAAAACGCTTTATTTTGCCAAGACAATGCGTTTCTCACTGTTACATGCATTTGAATGGGGAACTCGACCGAAACAAAGTATAGGTTTTCATTATGTGAATAACTTGGAAATCTTAGCTCAAACAGCTGCAAATCCTGTTTTCCCAGCACGGGGACCTTGAGTTCTATAAGATAAAGCCATAAACATGTGTATCCGAGTCTTCTATCAAAAGTTACAGCTATTTATATGAAGTTGTACAAAAACGCTTTATTTCGCCAAGACAATGCGTTTCTCACTGTTACATGCATTTGAATGGGGAACTCGACCGAAACAAAGTATAGGTTTTCATTATGTGTATAACTTGAAAATCTTAGCTCAAACAGCTGCAAAACCTGTTTTCCCAGCACGGGGACCTTGAGTTCTATAAGATAAAGCCATAAACATGTTTGTCTGAGTCTTCTATCAAAAGTTACAGCTATTTATATGAAGTTGTACAAAAACGCTTTATTTCGCCAAGACAGTGCGTTTCTCACTGTTACATGCATTTGAATGGGGAACTCGACCGAAACAAAGTATAGGTTTTCATTATGTGAATAACTTGGAAATCTTAGCTCAAACAGCTGCAAATCCTTTTTTCCCAACACGGGAACCTTGAGTTCTATAAGATAAAGCCATAAACATGTTTGTCTGAGTCTTCTATCAAAAGTTACAGCTATTTATATGAAGTTGTACAAAAACGCTTTGTTTCGCCAAGACAGTGCGTTTCTCACTGTTACATGCATTTGAATGGGGAACTCGACCGAAACAAAGTATAGGTTTTCATTATGTGAATAACTTGGAAATCTTAGCTCAAACAGCTGCAAATCCTGTTTTCCCAGCACGGGGACCTTGAGTTCTATAAGATAAAGCCATAAACATGTTTGTCTGAGTCTTCTATCAAAAGTTACAGCTATTTATATGAAGTTGTACAAAAACGCTTTCTTTCGCCAAGACAGTGCGTTTCTCACTGTTACATGCATTTGAATGGGGAACTCGACCGAAACAAAGTATAGGTTTTCATTATGTGAATAACTTGGAAATCTTAGCTCAAACAGCTGCAAATCCTTTTTTCCCAACACGGGAACCTTGAGTTCTATAAGATAAAGCCATAAACATGTTTGTCTGAGTCTTCTATCAAAAGTTACAGCTATTTATATGAAGTTGTACAAAAACGCTTTGTTTCGCCAAGACAGTGCGTTTCTCACTGTTACATGCATTTGAATGGGGAACTCGACCGAAACAAAGTATAGGTTTTCATTATGTGAATAACTTGGAAATCTTAGCTCAAACAGCTGCAAATCCTGTTTTCCCAGCACGGGGACCTTGAGTTCTATAAGATAAAGCCATAAACATGTTTGTCTGAGTCTTCTATCAAAAGTTACAGCTATTTATATGAAGTTGTACAAAAACGCTTTATTTTGCCAAGACAATGCGTTTCTCACTGTTACATGCATTTGAATGGGGAACTCGACCGAAACAAAGTATAGGTTTTCATTATGTGAATAACTTGGAAATCTTAGCTCAAACAGCTGCAAATCCTGTTTTCCCAGCACGGGGACCTTGAGTTCTATAAGATAAAGCCATAAACATGTGTATCCGAGTCTTCTATCAAAAGTTACAGCTATTTATATGAAGTTGTACAAAAACGCTTTATTTCGCCAAGACAATGCGTTTCTCACTGTTACATGCATTTGAATGGGGAACTCGACCGAAACAAAGTATAGGTTTTCATTATGTGTATAACTTGAAAATCTTAGCTCAAACAGCTGCAAAACCTGTTTTCCCAGCACGGGGACCTTGAGTTCTATAAGATAAAGCCATAAACATGTTTGTCTGAGTCTTCTATCAAAAGTTACAGCTATTTATATGAAGTTGTACAAAAACGCTTTATTTCGCCAAGACAGTGCGTTTCTCACTGTTACATGCATTTGAATGGGGAACTCGACCGAAACAAAGTATAGGTTTTCATTATGTGAATAACTTGGAAATCTTAGCTCAAACAGCTGCAAATCCTTTTTTCCCAACACGGGAACCTTGAGTTCTATAAGATAAAGCCATAAACATGTTTGTCTGAGTCTTCTATCAAAAGTTACAGCTATTTATATGAAGTTGTACAAAAACGCTTTGTTTCGCCAAGACAGTGCGTTTCTCACTGTTACATGCATTTGAATGGGGAACTCGACCGAAACAAAGTATAGGTTTTCATTATGTGAATAACTTGGAAATCTTAGCTCAAACAGCTGCAAATCCTGTTTTCCCAGCACGGGGACCTTGAGTTCTATAAGATAAAGCCATAAACATGTTTGTCTGAGTCTTCTATCAAAAGTTACAGCTATTTATATGAAGTTGTACAAAAACGCTTTCTTTCGCCAAGACAGTGCGTTTCTCACTGTTACATGCATTTGAATGGGGAACTCGACCGAAACAAAGTATAGGTTTTCATTATGTGAATAACTTGGAAATCTTAGCTCAAACAGCTGCAAATCCTTTTTTCCCAACACGGGAACCTTGAGTTCTATAAGATAAAGCCATAAACATGTTTGTCTGAGTCTTCTATCAAAAGTTACAGCTATTTATATGAAGTTGTACAAAAACGCTTTGTTTCGCCAAGACAGTGCGTTTCTCACTGTTACATGCATTTGAATGGGGAACTCGACCGAAACAAAGTATAGGTTTTCATTATGTGAATAACTTGGAAATCTTAGCTCAAACAGCTGCAAATCCTGTTTTCCCAGCACGGGGACCTTGAGTTCTATAAGATAAAGCCATAAACATGTTTGTCTGAGTCTTCTATCAAAAGTTACAGCTATTTATATGAAGTTGTACAAAAACGCTTTCTTTCGCCAAGACAGTGCGTTTCTCACTGTTACATGCATTTGAATGGGGAACTCGACCGAAACAAAGTATAGGTTTTCATTATGTGAATAACTTGGAAATCTTAGCTCAAACAGCTGCAAATCCTGTTTTCCCAGCACGGGGACCTTGAGTTCTATAAGATAAAGCCATAAACATGTTTGTCTGAGTCTTCTATCAAAAGTTACAGCTATTTATATGAAGTTGTACAAAAACGCTTTATTTTGCCAAGACAGTGCGTTTCTCACTGTTACATGCATTTGAATGGGGAACTCGACCGAAACAAAGTATAGGTTTTCATTATGTGAATAACTTGGAAATCTTAGCTCAAACAGCTGCAAATCCTGTTTTCCCAGCACGGGGACCTTGAGTTCTATAAGATAAAGCCATAAACATGTTTGTCTGAGTCTTCTATCAAAAGTTACAGCTATTTATATGAAGTTGTACAAAAACGCTTTCTTTCGCCAAGACAGTGCGTTTCTCACTGTTACATGCATTTGAATGGGGAACTCGACCGAAACAAAGTATAGGTTTTCATTATGTGAATAACTTGGAAATCTTAGCTCAAACAGCTGCAAATCCTGTTTTCCCAGCACGGGGACCTTGAGTTCTATAAGATAAAGCCATAAACATGTTTGTCTGAGTCTTCTATCAAAAGTTACAGCTATTTATATGAAGTTGTACAAAAACGCTTTATTTCGCCAAGACAGTGCGTTTCTCACTGTTACATGCATTTGAATGGGGAACTCGACCGAAACAAAGTATAGGTTTTCATTATGTGAATAACTTGGAAATCTTAGCTCAAACAGCTGCAAATCCTTTTTTCCCAACACGGGAACCTTGAGTTCTATAAGATAAAGCCATAAACATGTTTGTCTGAGTCTTCTATCAAAAGTTACAGCTATTTATATGAAGTTGTACAAAAACGCTTTGTTTCGCCAAGACAGTGCGTTTCTCACTGTTACATGCATTTGAATGGGGAACTCGACCGAAACAAAGTATAGGTTTTCATTATGTGAATAACTTGGAAATCTTAGCTCAAACAGCTGCAAATCCTGTTTTCCCAGCACGGGGACCTTGAGTTCTATAAGATAAAGCCATAAACATGTTTGTCTGAGTCTTCTATCAAAAGTTACAGCTATTTATATGAAGTTGTACAAAAACGCTTTCTTTCGCCAAGACAGTGCGTTTCTCACTGTTACATGCATTTGAATGGGGAACTCGACCGAAACAAAGTATAGGTTTTCATTATGTGAATAACTTGGAAATCTTAGCTCAAACAGCTGCAAATCCTTTTTTCCCAACACGGGAACCTTGAGTTCTATAAGATAAAGCCATAAACATGTTTGTCTGAGTCTTCTATCAAAAGTTACAGCTATTTATATGAAGTTGTACAAAAACGCTTTGTTTCGCCAAGACAGTGCGTTTCTCACTGTTACATGCATTTGAATGGGGAACTCGACCGAAACAAAGTATAGGTTTTCATTATGTGAATAACTTGGAAATCTTAGCTCAAACAGCTGCAAATCCTGTTTTCCCAGCACGGGGACCTTGAGTTCTATAAGATAAAGCCATAAACATGTTTGTCTGAGTCTTCTATCAAAAGTTACAGCTATTTATATGAAGTTGTACAAAAACGCTTTATTTTGCCAAGACAATGCGTTTCTCACTGTTACATGCATTTGAATGGGGAACTCACCGAAACAAAGTATAGGTTTTCATTATGTGAATAACTTGAAAATCTTAGCTCAAACAGCTACAAAACCTGTTTTCCCAGCACGGAGACCTTGAGTTCTATAAGATAAAGCCATAAACATGTTTGTCTGAGTCTTCTATCAAAAGTTACAGCTATTTATATGAAGTTGTACAAAAACGCTTTATTTCGCCAAGACAATGCGTTTCTCACTGTTACATGCATTTGAATGGGGAACTCGACCGAAACAAAGTATAGGTTTTCATTATGTGAATAACTTGGAAATCTTAGCTCAAACAGCTACAAAACCTGTTTTCCCAGCACGGGGACCTTGAGTTCTATAAGATAAAGCCATAAACATGTTTGTCTGAGTCTTCTATCAAAAGTTACAGCTATTTATATGAAGTTGTACAAAAACGCTTTCTTTCGCCAAGACAATGCGTTTCTCACTGTTACATGCATTTGAATGGGGAACTCACCGAAACAAAGTATAGGTTTTCATTATGTGAATAACTTGGAAATCTTAGCTCAAACAGCTACAAAACCTGTTTTCCCAGCACGGGGACCTTGAGTTCTATAAGATAAAGCCATAAACATGTTTGTCTGAGTCTTCTATCAAAAGTTACAGCTATTTATATGAAGTTGTACAAAAACGCTTTATTTCGCCAAGACAATGCGTTTCTCACTGTTACATGCATTTGAATGGGGAACTCGACCGAAACAAAGTATAGGTTTTCATTATGTGTATAACTTGAAAATCTTAGCTCAAACAGCTGCAAAACCTGTTTTCCCAGCACGGGGACCTTGAGTTCTATAAGATAAAGCCATAAACATGTTTGTCTGAGTCTTCTATCAAAAGTTACAGCTATTTATATGAAGTTGTACAAAAACGCTTTATTTCGCCAAGACAATGCGTTTCTCACTGTTACATGCATTTGAATGGGGAACTCGACCGAAACAAAGTATAGGTTTTCATTATGTGAATAACTTGGAAATCTTAGCTCAAACAGCTACAAATCCTGTTTTCCCAGCACGGGGACCTTGAGTTCTATAAGATAAAGCCATAAACATGTTTGTCTGAGTCTTCTATCAAAAGTTACAGCTATTTATATGAAGTTGTACAAAAACGCTTTATTTTGCCAAGACAATGCGTTTCTCACTGTTACATGCATTTGAATGGGGAACTCGACCGAAACAAAGTATAGGTTTTCATTATGTGAATAACTTGGAAATCTTAGCTCAAACAGCTGCAAATCCTGTTTTCCCAGCACGGGGACCTTGAGTTCTATAAGATAAAGCCATAAACATGTGTATCCGAGTCTTCTATCAAAAGTTACAGCTATTTATATGAAGTTGTACAAAAACGCTTTATTTCGCCAAGACAATGCGTTTCTCACTGTTACATGCATTTGAATGGGGAACTCGACCGAAACAAAGTATAGGTTTTCATTATGTGTATAACTTGAAAATCTTAGCTCAAACAGCTGCAAATCCTTTTTTCCCAACACGGGAACCTTGAGTTCTATAAGATAAAGCCATAAACATGTTTGTCTGAGTCTTCTATCAAAAGTTACAGCTATTTATATGAAGTTGTACAAAAACGCTTTCTTTCGCCAAGACAGTGCGTTTCTCACTGTTACATGCATTTGAATGGGGAACTCGACCGAAACAAAGTATAGGTTTTCATTATGTGAATAACTTGGAAATCTTAGCTCAAACAGCTACAAATCCTGTTTTCCCAGCACGGGGACCTTGAGTTCTATAAGATAAAGCCATAAACATGTTTGTCTGAGTCTTCTATCAAAAGTTACAGCTATTTATATGAAGTTGTACAAAAACGCTTTATTTTGCCAAGACAATGCGTTTCTCACTGTTACATGCATTTGAATGGGGAACTCGACCGAAACAAAGTATAGGTTTTCATTATGTGAATAACTTGGAAATCTTAGCTCAAACAGCTGCAAATCCTGTTTTCCCAGCACGGGGACCTTGAGTTCTATAAGATAAAGCCATAAACATGTGTATCCGAGTCTTCTATCAAAAGTTACAGCTATTTATATGAAGTTGTACAAAAACGCTTTATTTCGCCAAGACAATGCGTTTCTCACTGTTACATGCATTTGAATGGGGAACTCGACCGAAACAAAGTATAGGTTTTCATTATGTGTATAACTTGAAAATCTTAGCTCAAACAGCTGCAAAACCTGTTTTCCCAGCACGGGGACCTTGAGTTCTATAAGATAAAGCCATAAACATGTTTGTCTGAGTCTTCTATCAAAAGTTACAGCTATTTATATGAAGTTGTACAAAAACGCTTTATTTCGCCAAGACAGTGCGTTTCTCACTGTTACATGCATTTGAATGGGGAACTCGACCGAAACAAAGTATAGGTTTTCATTATGTGAATAACTTGGAAATCTTAGCTCAAACAGCTGCAAATCCTTTTTTCCCAACACGGGAACCTTGAGTTCTATAAGATAAAGCCATAAACATGTTTGTCTGAGTCTTCTATCAAAAGTTACAGCTATTTATATGAAGTTGTACAAAAACGCTTTGTTTCGCCAAGACAGTGCGTTTCTCACTGTTACATGCATTTGAATGGGGAACTCGACCGAAACAAAGTATAGGTTTTCATTATGTGAATAACTTGGAAATCTTAGCTCAAACAGCTGCAAATCCTGTTTTCCCAGCACGGGGACCTTGAGTTCTATAAGATAAAGCCATAAACATGTTTGTCTGAGTCTTCTATCAAAAGTTACAGCTATTTATATGAAGTTGTACAAAAACGCTTTCTTTCGCCAAGACAGTGCGTTTCTCACTGTTACATGCATTTGAATGGGGAACTCGACCGAAACAAAGTATAGGTTTTCATTATGTGAATAACTTGGAAATCTTAGCTCAAACAGCTGCAAATCCTTTTTTCCCAACACGGGAACCTTGAGTTCTATAAGATAAAGCCATAAACATGTTTGTCTGAGTCTTCTATCAAAAGTTACAGCTATTTATATGAAGTTGTACAAAAACGCTTTGTTTCGCCAAGACAGTGCGTTTCTCACTGTTACATGCATTTGAATGGGGAACTCGACCGAAACAAAGTATAGGTTTTCATTATGTGAATAACTTGGAAATCTTAGCTCAAACAGCTGCAAATCCTGTTTTCCCAGCACGGGGACCTTGAGTTCTATAAGATAAAGCCATAAACATGTTTGTCTGAGTCTTCTATCAAAAGTTACAGCTATTTATATGAAGTTGTACAAAAACGCTTTATTTTGCCAAGACAATGCGTTTCTCACTGTTACATGCATTTGAATGGGGAACTCGACCGAAACAAAGTATAGGTTTTCATTATGTGAATAACTTGGAAATCTTAGCTCAAACAGCTGCAAATCCTGTTTTCCCAGCACGGGGACCTTGAGTTCTATAAGATAAAGCCATAAACATGTGTATCCGAGTCTTCTATCAAAAGTTACAGCTATTTATATGAAGTTGTACAAAAACGCTTTATTTCGCCAAGACAATGCGTTTCTCACTGTTACATGCATTTGAATGGGGAACTCGACCGAAACAAAGTATAGGTTTTCATTATGTGTATAACTTGAAAATCTTAGCTCAAACAGCTGCAAAACCTGTTTTCCCAGCACGGGGACCTTGAGTTCTATAAGATAAAGCCATAAACATGTTTGTCTGAGTCTTCTATCAAAAGTTACAGCTATTTATATGAAGTTGTACAAAAACGCTTTATTTCGCCAAGACAGTGCGTTTCTCACTGTTACATGCATTTGAATGGGGAACTCGACCGAAACAAAGTATAGGTTTTCATTATGTGAATAACTTGGAAATCTTAGCTCAAACAGCTGCAAATCCTTTTTTCCCAACACGGGAACCTTGAGTTCTATAAGATAAAGCCATAAACATGTTTGTCTGAGTCTTCTATCAAAAGTTACAGCTATTTATATGAAGTTGTACAAAAACGCTTTGTTTCGCCAAGACAGTGCGTTTCTCACTGTTACATGCATTTGAATGGGGAACTCGACCGAAACAAAGTATAGGTTTTCATTATGTGAATAACTTGGAAATCTTAGCTCAAACAGCTGCAAATCCTGTTTTCCCAGCACGGGGACCTTGAGTTCTATAAGATAAAGCCATAAACATGTTTGTCTGAGTCTTCTATCAAAAGTTACAGCTATTTATATGAAGTTGTACAAAAACGCTTTCTTTCGCCAAGACAGTGCGTTTCTCACTGTTACATGCATTTGAATGGGGAACTCGACCGAAACAAAGTATAGGTTTTCATTATGTGAATAACTTGGAAATCTTAGCTCAAACAGCTGCAAATCCTTTTTTCCCAACACGGGAACCTTGAGTTCTATAAGATAAAGCCATAAACATGTTTGTCTGAGTCTTCTATCAAAAGTTACAGCTATTTATATGAAGTTGTACAAAAACGCTTTGTTTCGCCAAGACAGTGCGTTTCTCACTGTTACATGCATTTGAATGGGGAACTCGACCGAAACAAAGTATAGGTTTTCATTATGTGAATAACTTGGAAATCTTAGCTCAAACAGCTGCAAATCCTGTTTTCCCAGCACGGGGACCTTGAGTTCTATAAGATAAAGCCATAAACATGTTTGTCTGAGTCTTCTATCAAAAGTTACAGCTATTTATATGAAGTTGTACAAAAACGCTTTATTTTGCCAAGACAATGCGTTTCTCACTGTTACATGCATTTGAATGGGGAACTCGACCGAAACAAAGTATAGGTTTTCATTATGTGAATAACTTGGAAATCTTAGCTCAAACAGCTGCAAATCCTGTTTTCCCAGCACGGGGACCTTGAGTTCTATAAGATAAAGCCATAAACATGTGTATCCGAGTCTTCTATCAAAAGTTACAGCTATTTATATGAAGTTGTACAAAAACGCTTTATTTCGCCAAGACAATGCGTTTCTCACTGTTACATGCATTTGAATGGGGAACTCGACCGAAACAAAGTATAGGTTTTCATTATGTGTATAACTTGAAAATCTTAGCTCAAACAGCTGCAAAACCTGTTTTCCCAGCACGGGGACCTTGAGTTCTATAAGATAAAGCCATAAACATGTTTGTCTGAGTCTTCTATCAAAAGTTACAGCTATTTATATGAAGTTGTACAAAAACGCTTTATTTCGCCAAGACAGTGCGTTTCTCACTGTTACATGCATTTGAATGGGGAACTCGACCGAAACAAAGTATAGGTTTTCATTATGTGAATAACTTGGAAATCTTAGCTCAAACAGCTGCAAATCCTTTTTTCCCAACACGGGAACCTTGAGTTCTATAAGATAAAGCCATAAACATGTTTGTCTGAGTCTTCTATCAAAAGTTACAGCTATTTATATGAAGTTGTACAAAAACGCTTTCTTTCGCCAAGACAGTGCGTTTCTCACTGTTACATGCATTTGAATGGGGAACTCGACCGAAACAAAGTATAGGTTTTCATTATGTGAATAACTTGGAAATCTTAGCTCAAACAGCTGCAAATCCTTTTTTCCCAACACGGGAACCTTGAGTTCTATAAGATAAAGCCATAAACATGTTTGTCTGAGTCTTCTATCAAAAGTTACAGCTATTTATATGAAGTTGTACAAAAACGCTTTGTTTCGCCAAGACAGTGCGTTTCTCACTGTTACATGCATTTGAATGGGGAACTCGACCGAAACAAAGTATAGGTTTTCATTATGTGAATAACTTGGAAATCTTAGCTCAAACAGCTGCAAATCCTGTTTTCCCAGCACGGGGACCTTGAGTTCTATAAGATAAAGCCATAAACATGTTTGTCTGAGTCTTCTATCAAAAGTTACAGCTATTTATATGAAGTTGTACAAAAACGCTTTCTTTCGCCAAGACAGTGCGTTTCTCACTGTTACATGCATTTGAATGGGGAACTCGACCGAAACAAAGTATAGGTTTTCATTATGTGAATAACTTGGAAATCTTAGCTCAAACAGCTGCAAATCCTTTTTTCCCAACACGGGAACCTTGAGTTCTATAAGATAAAGCCATAAACATGTTTGTCTGAGTCTTCTATCAAAAGTTACAGCTATTTATATGAAGTTGTACAAAAACGCTTTGTTTCGCCAAGACAGTGCGTTTCTCACTGTTACATGCATTTGAATGGGGAACTCGACCGAAACAAAGTATAGGTTTTCATTATGTGAATAACTTGGAAATCTTAGCTCAAACAGCTGCAAATCCTGTTTTCCCAGCACGGGGACCTTGAGTTCTATAAGATAAAGCCATAAACATGTTTGTCTGAGTCTTCTATCAAAAGTTACAGCTATTTATATGAAGTTGTACAAAAACGCTTTCTTTCGCCAAGACAGTGCGTTTCTCACTGTTACATGCATTTGAATGGGGAACTCGACCGAAACAAAGTATAGGTTTTCATTATGTGAATAACTTGGAAATCTTAGCTCAAACAGCTGCAAATCCTGTTTTCCCAGCACGGGGACCTTGAGTTCTATAAGATAAAGCCATAAACATGTTTGTCTGAGTCTTCTATCAAAAGTTACAGCTATTTATATGAAGTTGTACAAAAACGCTTTATTTTGCCAAGACAGTGCGTTTCTCACTGTTACATGCATTTGAATGGGGAACTCGACCGAAACAAAGTATAGGTTTTCATTATGTGAATAACTTGGAAATCTTAGCTCAAACAGCTACAAATCCTGTTTTCCCAGCACGGGGACCTTGAGTTCTATAAGATAAAGCCATAAACATGTTTGTCTGAGTCTTCTATCAAAAGTTACAGCTATTTATATGAAGTTGTACAAAAACGCTTTCTTTCGCCAAGACAATGCGTTTCTCACTGTTACATGCATTTGAATGGGGAACTCGACCGAAACAAAGTATAGGTTTTCATTATGTGAATAACTTGGAAATCTTAGCTCAAACAGCTACAAAACCTGATTTCCCAGCACGGGGACCTTGAGTTCTATAAGATAAAGCCATAAACATGTTTGTCTGAGTCTTCTATCAAAAGTTACAGCTATTTATATGAAGTTGTACAAAAACGCTTTATTTTGCCAAGACAATGCGTTTCTCACTGTTACATGCATTTGAATGGGGAACTCGACCGAAACAAAGTATAGGTTTTCATTATGTGAATAACTTGGAAATCTTAGCTCAAACAGCTACAAAACCTGTTTTCCCAGCACGGGGACCTTGAGTTCTATAAGATAAAGCCATAAACATGTTTGTCTGAGTCTTCTATCAAAAGTTACAGCTATTTATATGAAGTTGTACAAAAACGCTTTATTTCGCCAAGACAGTGCGTTTCTCACTGTTACATGCATTTGAATGGGGAACTCGACCGAAACAAAGTATAGGTTTTCATTATGTGAATAACTTGGAAATCTTAGCTCAAACAGCTACAAATCCTGTTTTCCCAGCACGGGGACCTTGAGTTCTATAAGATAAAGCCATAAACATGTTTGTCTGAGTCTTCTATCAAAAGTTACAGCTATTTATATGAAGTTGTACAAAAACGCTTTCTTTCGCCAAGACAATGCGTTTCTCACTGTTACATGCATTTGAATGGGGAACTCGACCGAAACAAAGTATAGGTTTTCATTATGTGAATAACTTGGAAATCTTAGCTCAAACAGCTACAAAACCTGTTTTCCCAGCACGGGGACCTTGAGTTCTATAAGATAAAGCCATAAACATGTTTGTCTGAGTCTTCTATCAAAAGTTACAGCTATTTATATGAAGTTGTACAAAAACGCTTTATTTCGCCAAGACAATGCGTTTCTCACTGTTACATGCATTTGAATGGGGAACTCGCCTGAAACAAAGTATAGGTTTTCATTATGTGTATAACTTGAAAATCTTAGCTCAAACAGCTGCAAATCCTGTTTTCCCAGCACGGGGACCTTGAGTTCTATAAGATAAAGCCATAAACATGTTTGTCTGAGTCTTCTATCAAAAGTTACAGCTATTTATATGAAGTTGTACAAAAACGCTTTGTTTCGCCAAGACAGTGCGTTTCTCACTGTTACATGCATTTGAATGGGGAACTCGACCGAAACAAAGTATAGGTTTTCATTATGTGAATAACTTGGAAATCTTAGCTCAAACAGCTGCAAATCCTGTTTTCCCAGCACGGGGACCTTGAGTTCTATAAGATAAAGCCATAAACATGTTTGTCTGAGTCTTCTATCAAAAGTTACAGCTATTTATATGAAGTTGTACAAAAACGCTTTATTTTGCCAAGACAATGCGTTTCTCACTGTTACATGCATTTGAATGGGGAACTCGACCGAAACAAAGTATAGGTTTTCATTATGTGAATAACTTGGAAATCTTAGCTCAAACAGCTGCAAATCCTGTTTTCCCAGCACGGGGACCTTGAGTTCTATAAGATAAAGCCATAAACATGTGTATCCGAGTCTTCTATCAAAAGTTACAGCTATTTATATGAAGTTGTACAAAAACGCTTTATTTCGCCAAGACAATGCGTTTCTCACTGTTACATGCATTTGAATGGGGAACTCGACCGAAACAAAGTATAGGTTTTCATTATGTGTATAACTTGAAAATCTTAGCTCAAACAGCTGCAAAACCTGTTTTCCCAGCACGGGGACCTTGAGTTCTATAAGATAAAGCCATAAACATGTTTGTCTGAGTCTTCTATCAAAAGTTACAGCTATTTATATGAAGTTGTACAAAAACGCTTTATTTCGCCAAGACAGTGCGTTTCTCACTGTTACATGCATTTGAATGGGGAACTCGACCGAAACAAAGTATAGGTTTTCATTATGTGAATAACTTGGAAATCTTAGCTCAAACAGCTGCAAATCCTTTTTTCCCAACACGGGAACCTTGAGTTCTATAAGATAAAGCCATAAACATGTTTGTCTGAGTCTTCTATCAAAAGTTACAGCTATTTATATGAAGTTGTACAAAAACGCTTTGTTTCGCCAAGACAGTGCGTTTCTCACTGTTACATGCATTTGAATGGGGAACTCGACCGAAACAAAGTATAGGTTTTCATTATGTGAATAACTTGGAAATCTTAGCTCAAACAGCTGCAAATCCTGTTTTCCCAGCACGGGGACCTTGAGTTCTATAAGATAAAGCCATAAACATGTTTGTCTGAGTCTTCTATCAAAAGTTACAGCTATTTATATGAAGTTGTACAAAAACGCTTTGTTTCGCCAAGACAGTGCGTTTCTCACTGTTACATGCATTTGAATGGGGAACTCGACCGAAACAAAGTATAGGTTTTCATTATGTGAATAACTTGGAAATCTTAGCTCAAACAGCTGCAAATCCTGTTTTCCCAGCACGGGGACCTTGAGTTCTATAAGATAAAGCCATAAACATGTTTGTCTGAGTCTTCTATCAAAAGTTACAGCTATTTATATGAAGTTGTACAAAAACGCTTTCTTTCGCCAAGACAGTGCGTTTCTCACTGTTACATGCATTTGAATGGGGAACTCGACCGAAACAAAGTATAGGTTTTCATTATGTGAATAACTTGGAAATCTTAGCTCAAACAGCTACAAATCCTGTTTTCCCAGCACGGGGACCTTGAGTTCTATAAGATAAAGCCATAAACATGTTTGTCTGAGTCTTCTATCAAAAGTTACAGCTATTTATATGAAGTTGTACAAAAACGCTTTCTTTCGCCAAGACAATGCGTTTCTCACTGTTACATGCATTTGAATGGGGAACTCGACCGAAACAAAGTATAGGTTTTCATTATGTGAATAACTTGGAAATCTTAGCTCAAACAGCTACAAAACCTGATTTCCCAGCACGGGGACCTTGAGTTCTATAAGATAAAGCCATAAACATGTTTGTCTGAGTCTTCTATCAAAAGTTACAGCTATTTATATGACGTTGTACAAAAACGCTTTATTTTGCCAAGACAATGCGTTTCTCACTGTTACATGCATTTGAATGGGGAACTCGACCGAAACAAAGTATAGGTTTTCATTATGTGAATAACTTGGAAATCTTAGCTCAAACAGCTACAAAACCTGTTTTCCCAGCACGGGGACCTTGAGTTCTATAAGATAAAGCCATAAACATGTTTGTCTGAGTCTTCTATCAAAAGTTACAGCTATTTATATGAAGTTGTACAAAAACGCTTTATTTCGCCAAGACAGTGCGTTTCTCACTGTTACATGCATTTGAATGGGGAACTCGACCGAAACAAAGTATAGGTTTTCATTATGTGAATAACTTGGAAATCTTAGCTCAAACAGCTACAAATCCTGTTTTCCCAGCACGGGGACCTTGAGTTCTATAAGATAAAGCCATAAACATGTTTGTCTGAGTCTTCTATCAAAAGTTACAGCTATTTATATGAAGTTGTACAAAAACGCTTTATTTTGCCAAGACAATGCGTTTCTCACTGTTACATGCATTTGAATGGGGAACTCGCCTGAAACAAAGTATAGGTTTTCATTATGTGTATAACTTGAAAATCATAGCTCAAACAGCTGCAAATCCTGTTTTCCCAGCACGGGGACCTTGAGTTCTATAAGATAAAGCCATAAACATGTTTGTCTGAGTCTTCTATCAAAAGTTACAGCTATTTATATGAAGTTGTACAAAAACGCTTTATTTTGCCAAGACAGTGCGTTTCTCACTGTTACATGCATTTGAATGGGGAACTCGACCGAAACAAAGTATAGGTTTTCATTATGTGAATAACTTGGAAATCTTAGCTCAAACAGCTACAAATCCTGTTTTCCCAGCACGGGGACCTTGAGTTCTATAAGATAAAGCCATAAACATGTTTGTCTGAGTCGTCTATCAAAAGTTACAGCTATTTATATGAAGTTGTACAAAAACGCTTTCTTTCGCCAAGACAATGCGTTTCTCACTGTTACATGCATTTGAATGGGGAACTCGACCGAAACAAAGTATAGGTTTTCATTATGTGAATAACTTGGAAATCTTAGCTCAAACAGCTACAAAACCTGTTTTCCCAGCACGGGGACCTTGAGTTCTATAAGATAAAGCCATAAACATGTTTGTCTGAGTCTTCTATCAAAAGTTACAGCTATTTATATGAAGTTGTACAAAAACGCTTTATTTTGCCAAGACAATGCGTTTCTCACTGTTACATGCATTTGAATGGGGAACTCGACCGAAACAAAGTATAGGTTTTCATTATGTGAATAACTTGGAAATCTTAGCTCAAACAGCTACAAAACCTGTTTTCCCAGCACGGGGACCTTGAGTTCTATAAGATAAAGCCATAAACATGTTTGTCTGAGTCTTCTATCAAAAGTTACAGCTATTTATATGAAGTTGTACAAAAACGCTTTATTTCGCCAAGACAGTGCGTTTCTCACTGTTACATGCATTTGAATGGGGAACTCGACCGAAACAAAGTATAGGTTTTCATTATGTGAATAACTTGGAAATCTTAGCTCAAACAGCTACAAATCCTGTTTTCCCAGCACGGGGACCTTGAGTTCTATAAGATAAAGCCATAAACATGTTTGTCTGAGTCTTCTATCAAAAGTTACAGCTATTTATATGAAGTTGTACAAAAACGCTTTCTTTCGCCAAGACAATGCGTTTCTCACTGTTACATGCATTTGAATGGGGAACTCGACCGAAACAAAGTATAGGTTTTCATTATGTGAATAACTTGGAAATCTTAGCTCAAACAGCTACAAAACCTGTTTTCCCAGCACGGGGACCTTGAGTTCTATAAGATAAAGCCATAAACATGTTTGTCTGAGTCTTCTATCAAAAGTTACAGCTATTTATATGAAGTTGTACAAAAACGCTTTATTTTGCCAAGACAATGCGTTTCTCACTGTTACATGCATTTGAATGGGGAACTCGACCGAAACAAAGTATAGGTTTTCATTATGTGAATAACTTGGAAATCTTAGCTCAAACAGCTACAAATCCTGTTTTCCCAGCACGGGGACCTTGAGTTCTATAAGATAAAGCCATAAACATGTGTATCCGAGTCTTCTATCAAAAGTTACAGCTATTTATATGAAGTTGTACAAAAACGCTTTATTTTGCCAAGACAATGCGTTTCTCACTGTTACATGCATTTGAATGGGGAACTCGACCGAAACAAAGTATAGGTTTTCATTATGTGTATAACTTGAAAATCTTAGCTCAAACAGCTGCAAAACCTGTTTTCCCAGCACGGGGACCTTGAGTTCTATAAGATAAAGCCATAAACATGTTTGTCTGAGTCTTCTATCAAAAGTTACAGCTATTTATATGAAGTTGTACAAAAACGCTTTATTTCGCCAAGACAGTGCGTTTCTCACTGTTACATGCATTTGAATGGGGAACTCGACCGAAACAAAGTATAGGTTTTCATTATGTGAATAACTTGGAAATCTTAGCTCAAACAGCTACAAAACCTGTTTTCCCAGCACGGGGACCTTGAGTTCTATAAGATAAAGCCATAAACATGTTTGTCTGAGTCTTCTATCAAAAGTTACAGCTATTTATATGAAGTTGTACAAAAACGCTTTATTTCGCCAAGACAGTGCGTTTCTCACTGTTACATGCATTTGAATGGGGAACTCGACCGAAACAAAGTATAGGTTTTCATTATGTGAATAACTTGGAAATCTTAGCTCAAACAGCTGCAAATCCTTTTTTCCCAACACGGGAACCTTGAGTTCTATAAGATAAAGCCATAAACATGTTTGTCTGAGTCTTCTATCAAAAGTTACAGCTATTTATATGAAGTTGTACAAAAACGCTTTCTTTCGCCAAGACAGTGCGTTTCTCACTGTTACATGCATTTGAATGGGGAACTCGACCGAAACAAAGTATAGGTTTTCATTATGTGAATAACTTGGAAATCTTAGCTCAAACAGCTACAAATCCTGTTTTCCCAGCACGGGGACCTTGAGTTCTATAAGATAAAGCCATAAACATGTTTGTCTGAGTCTTCTATCAAAAGTTACAGCTATTTATATGAAGTTGTACAAAAACGCTTTATTTTGCCAAGACAATGCGTTTCTCACTGTTACATGCATTTGAATGGGGAACTCGACCGAAACAAAGTATAGGTTTTCATTATGTGAATAACTTGGAAATCTTAGCTCAAACAGCTGCAAATCCTGTTTTCCCAGCACGGGGACCTTGAGTTCTATAAGATAAAGCCATAAACATGTGTATCCGAGTCTTCTATCAAAAGTTACAGCTATTTATATGAAGTTGTACAAAAACGCTTTATTTCGCCAAGACAATGCGTTTCTCACTGTTACATGCATTTGAATGGGGAACTCGACCGAAACAAAGTATAGGTTTTCATTATGTGTATAACTTGAAAATCTTAGCTCAAACAGCTGCAAAACCTGTTTTCCCAGCACGGGGACCTTGAGTTCTATAAGATAAAGCCATAAACATGTTTGTCTGAGTCTTCTATCAAAAGTTACAGCTATTTATATGAAGTTGTACAAAAACGCTTTATTTCGCCAAGACAGTGCGTTTCTCACTGTTACATGCATTTGAATGGGGAACTCGACCGAAACAAAGTATAGGTTTTCATTATGTGAATAACTTGGAAATCTTAGCTCAAACAGCTGCAAATCCTTTTTTCCCAACACGGGAACCTTGAGTTCTATAAGATAAAGCCATAAACATGTTTGTCTGAGTCTTCTATCAAAAGTTACAGCTATTTATATGAAGTTGTACAAAAACGCTTTGTTTCGCCAAGACAGTGCGTTTCTCACTGTTACATGCATTTGAATGGGGAACTCGACCGAAACAAAGTATAGGTTTTCATTATGTGAATAACTTGGAAATCTTAGCTCAAACAGCTACAAATCCTGTTTTCCCAGCACGGGGACCTTGAGTTCTATAAGATAAAGCCATAAACATGTTTGTCTGAGTCTTCTATCAAAAGTTACAGCTATTTATATGAAGTTGTACAAAAACGCTTTATTTCGCCAAGACAATGCGTTTCTCACTGTTACATGCATTTGAATGGGGAACTCGACCGAAACAAAGTATAGGTTTTCATTATGTGAATAACTTGGAAATCTTAGCTCAAACAGCTACAAAACCTGTTTTCCCAGCACGGGGACCTTGAGTTCTATAAGATAAAGCCATAAACATGTTTGTCTGAGTCTTCTATCAAAAGTTACAGCTATTTATATGAAGTTGTACAAAAACGCTTTCTTTCGCCAAGACAGTGCGTTTCTCACTGTTACATGCATTTGAATGGGGAACTCGACCGAAACAAAGTATAGGTTTTCATTATGTGAATAACTTGGAAATCTTAGCTCAAACAGCTGCAAATCCTGTTTTCCCAGCACGGGGACCTTGAGTTCTATAAGATAAAGCCATAAACATGTTTGTCTGAGTCTTCTATCAAAAGTTACAGCTATTTATATGAAGTTGTACAAAAACGCTTTCTTTCGCCAAGACAATGCGTTTCTCACTGTTACATGCATTTGAATGGGGAACTCGACCGAAACAAAGTATAGGTTTTCATTATGTGAATAACTTGGAAATCTTAGCTCAAACAGCTACAAAACCTGTTTTCCCAGCACGGGGACCTTGAGTTCTATAAGATAAAGCCATAAACATGTTTGTCTGAGTCTTCTATCAAAAGTTACAGCTATTTATATGAAGTTGTACAAAAACGCTTTATTTTGCCAAGACAATGCGTTTCTCACTGTTACATGCATTTGAATGGGGAACTCGACCGAAACAAAGTATAGGTTTTCATTATGTGAATAACTTGGAAATCTTAGCTCAAACAGCTACAAAACCTGTTTTCCCAGCACGGGGACCTTGAGTTCTATAAGATAAAGCCATAAACATGTTTGTCTGAGTCTTCTATCAAAAGTTACAGCTATTTATATGAAGTTGTACAAAAACGCTTTATTTCGCCAAGACAGTGCGTTTCTCACTGTTACATGCATTTGAATGGGGAACTCGACCGAAACAAAGTATAGGTTTTCATTATGTGAATAACTTGGAAATCTTAGCTCAAACAGCTGCAAATCCTTTTTTCCCAACACGGGAACCTTGAGTTCTATAAGATAAAGCCATAAACATGTTTGTCTGAGTCTTCTATCAAAAGTTACAGCTATTTATATGAAGTTGTACAAAAACGCTTTCTTTCGCCAAGACAGTGCGTTTCTCACTGTTACATGCATTTGAATGGGGAACTCGACCGAAACAAAGTATAGGTTTTCATTATGTGAATAACTTGGAAATCTTAGCTCAAACAGCTGCAAATCCTTTTTTCCCAACACGGGGACCTTGAGTTCTATAAGATAAAGCCATAAACATGTTTGTCTGAGTCTTCTATCAAAAGTTACAGCTATTTATATGAAGTTGTACAAAAACGCTTTCTTTCGCCAAGACAGTGCGTTTCTCACTGTTACATGCATTTGAATGGGGAACTCGACCGAAACAAAGTATAGGTTTTCATTATGTGTATAACTTGAAAATCTTAGCTCAAACAGCTGCAAATCCTTTTTTCCCAACACGGGAACCTTGAGTTCTATAAGATAAAGCCATAAACATGTTTGTCTGAGTCTTCTATCAAAAGTTACAGCTATTTATATGAAGTTGTACAAAAACGCTTTCTTTCGCCAAGACAGTGCGTTTCTCACTGTTACATGCATTTGAATGGGGAACTCGACCGAAACAAAGTATAGGTTTTCATTATGTGAATAACTTGGAAATCTTAGCTCAAACAGCTACAAAACCTGTTTTCCCAGCACGGGGACCTTGAGTTCTATAAGATAAAGCCATAAACATGTTTGTCTGAGTCTTCTATCAAAAGTTACAGCTATTTATATGAAGTTGTACAAAAACGCTTTCTTTCGCCAAGACAGTGCGTTTCTCACTGTTACATGCATTTGAATGGGGAACTCGACCAAAACAAAGTATAGGTTTTCATTATGTGAATAACTTGGAAATCTTAGCTCAAACAGCTGCAAATCCTGTTTTCCCAGCACGGGGACCTTGAGTTCTATAAGATAAAGCCATAAACATGTTTGTCTGAGTCTTCTATCAAAAGTTACAGCTATTTATATGAAGTTGTACAAAAACGCTTTATTTTGCCAAGACAGTGCGTTTCTCACTGTTACATGCATTTGAATGGGGAACTCGACCGAAACAAAGTATAGGTTTTCATTATGTGAATAACTTGGAAATCTTAGCTCAAACAGCTACAAATCCTGTTTTCCCAGCACGGGGACCTTGAGTTCTATAAGATAAAGCCATAAACATGTTTGTCTGAGTCTTCTATCAAAAGTTACAGCTATTTATATGAAGTTGTACAAAAACGCTTTCTTTCGCCAAGACAATGCGTTTCTCACTGTTACATGCATTTGAATGGGGAACTCGACCGAAACAAAGTATAGGTTTTCATTATGTGAATAACTTGGAAATCTTAGCTCAAACAGCTACAAAACCTGTTTTCCCAGCACGGGGACCTTGAGTTCTATAAGATAAAGCCATAAACATGTTTGTCTGAGTCTTCTATCAAAAGTTACAGCTATTTATATGAAGTTGTACAAAAACGCTTTATTTTGCCAAGACAATGCGTTTCTCACTGTTACATGCATTTGAATGGGGAACTCGACCGAAACAAAGTATAGGTTTTCATTATGTGAATAACTTGGAAATCTTAGCTCAAACAGCTACAAAACCTGTTTTCCCAGCACGGGGACCTTGAGTTCTATAAGATAAAGCCATAAACATGTTTGTCTGAGTCTTCTATCAAAAGTTACAGCTATTTATATGAAGTTGTACAAAAACGCTTTCTTTCGCCAAGACAGTGCGTTTCTCACTGTTACATGCATTTGAATGGGGAACTCGACCGAAACAAAGTATAGGTTTTCATTATGTGAATAACTTGGAAATCTTAGCTCAAACAGCTACAAAACCTGTTTTCCCAGCACGGGGACCTTGAGTTCTATAAGATAAAGCCATAAACATGTTTGTCTGAGTCTTCTATCAAAAGTTACAGCTATTTATATGAAGTTGTACAAAAACGCTTTATTTCGCCAAGACAGTGCGTTTCTCACTGTTACATGCATTTGAATGGGGAACTCGACCGAAACAAAGTATAGGTTTTCATTATGTGAATAACTTGGAAATCTTAGCTCAAACAGCTGCAAATCCTTTTTTCCCAACACGGGAACCTTGAGTTCTATAAGATAAAGCCATAAACATGTTTGTCTGAGTCTTCTATCAAAAGTTACAGCTATTTATATGAAGTTGTACAAAAACGCTTTCTTTCGCCAAGACAGTGCGTTTCTCACCGTTACATGCATTTGAATGGGGAACTCGACCGAAACAAAGTATAGGTTTTCATTATGTGTATAACTTGAAAATCTTAGCTCAAACAGCTGCAAAACCTGTTTTCCCAGCACGGGGACCTTGAGTTCTATAAGATAAAGCCATAAACATGTTTGTCTGAGTCTTCTATCAAAAGTTACAGCTATTTATATGAAGTTGTACAAAAACGCTTTCTTTCGCCAAGACAGTGCGTTTCTCACTGTTACATGCATTTGAATGGGGAACTCGACCGAAACAAAGTATAGGTTTTCATTATGTGAATAACTTGGAAATCTTAGCTCAAACAGCTACAAAACCTGTTTTCCCAGCACGGGGACCTTGAGTTCTATAAGATAAAGCCATAAACATGTTTGTCTGAGTCTTCTATCAAAAGTTACAGCTATTTATATGAAGTTGTACAAAAACGCTTTCTTTCGCCAAGACAGTGCGTTTCTCACTGTTACATGCATTTGAATGGGGAACTCGACCGAAACAAAGTATAGGTTTTCATTATGTGAATAACTTGGAAATCTTAGCTCAAACAGCTACAAATCCTGTTTTCCCAGCACGGGGACCTTGAGTTCTATAAGATAAAGCCATAAACATGTTTGTCTGAGTCTTCTATCAAAAGTTACAGCTATTTATATGAAGTTGTACAAAAACGCTTTATTTTGCCAAGACAATGCGTTTCTCACTGTTACATGCATTTGAATGGGGAACTCGACCGAAACAAAGTATAGGTTTTCATTATGTGAATAACTTGGAAATCTTAGCTCAAACAGCTACAAAACCTGTTTTCCCAGCACGGGGACCTTGAGTTCTATAAGATAAAGCCATAAACATGTTTGTCTGAGTCTTCTATCAAAAGTTACAGCTATTTATATGAAGTTGTACAAAAACGCTTTCTTTCGCCAAGACAGTGCGTTTCTCACTGTTACATGCATTTGAATGGGGAACTCGACCGAAACAAAGTATAGGTTTTCATTATGTGAATAACTTGGAAATCTTAGCTCAAACAGCTACAAAACCTGTTTTCCCAGCACGGGGACCTTGAGTTCTATAAGATAAAGCCATAAACATGTTTGTCTGAGTCTTCTATCAAAAGTTACAGCTATTTATATGAAGTTGTACAAAAACGCTTTATTTCGCCAAGACAGTGCGTTTCTCACTGTTACATGCATTTGAATGGGGAACTCGACCGAAACAAAGTATAGGTTTTCATTATGTGAATAACTTGGAAATCTTAGCTCAAACAGCTGCAAATCCTTTTTTCCCAACACGGGAACCTTGAGTTCTATAAGATAAAGCCATAAACATGTTTGTCTGAGTCTTCTATCAAAAGTTACAGCTATTTATATGAAGTTGTACAAAAACGCTTTCTTTCGCCAAGACAGTGCGTTTCTCACCGTTACATGCATTTGAATGGGGAACTCGACCGAAACAAAGTATAGGTTTTCATTATGTGTATAACTTGAAAATCTTAGCTCAAACAGCTGCAAAACCTGTTTTCCCAGCACGGGGACCTTGAGTTCTATAAGATAAAGCCATAAACATGTTTGTCTGAGTCTTCTATCAAAAGTTACAGCTATTTATATGAAGTTGTACAAAAACGCTTTCTTTCGCCAAGACAGTGCGTTTCTCACTGTTACATGCATTTGAATGGGGAACTCGACCGAAACAAAGTATAGGTTTTCATTATGTGAATAACTTGGAAATCTTAGCTCAAACAGCTACAAAACCTGTTTTCCCAGCACGGGGACCTTGAGTTCTATAAGATAAAGCCATAAACATGTTTGTCTGAGTCTTCTATCAAAAGTTACAGCTATTTATATGAAGTTGTACAAAAACGCTTTCTTTCGCCAAGACAGTGCGTTTCTCACTGTTACATGCATTTGAATGGGGAACTCGACCGAAACAAAGTATAGGTTTTCATTATGTGAATAACTTGGAAATCTTAGCTCAAACAGCTACAAAACCTGTTTTCCCAGCACGGGGACCTTGAGTTCTATAAGATAAAGCCATAAACATGTTTGTCTGAGTCTTCTATCAAAAGTTACAGCTATTTATATGAAGTTGTACAAAAACGCTTTATTTTGCCAAGACAATGCGTTTCTCACTGTTACATGCATTTGAATGGGGAACTCGACCGAAACAAAGTATAGGTTTTCATTATGTGAATAACTTGGAAATCTTAGCTCAAACAGCTACAAAACCTGTTTTCCCAGCACGGGGACCTTGAGTTCTATAAGATAAAGCCATAAACATGTTTGTCTGAGTCTTCTATCAAAAGTTACAGCTATTTATATGAAGTTGTACAAAAACGCTTTCTTTCGCCAAGACAGTGCGTTTCTCACTGTTACATGCATTTGAATGGGGAACTCGACCGAAACAAAGTATAGGTTTTCATTATGTGAATAACTTGGAAATCTTAGCTCAAACAGCTACAAAACCTGTTTTCCCAGCACGGGGACCTTGAGTTCTATAAGATAAAGCCATAAACATGTTTGTCTGAGTCTTCTATCAAAAGTTACAGCTATTTATATGAAGTTGTACAAAAACGCTTTATTTTGCCAAGACAATGCGTTTCTCACTGTTACATGCATTTGAATGGGGAACTCGACCGAAACAAAGTATAGGTTTTCATTATGTGAATAACTTGGAAATCTTAGCTCAAACAGCTACAAAACCTGTTTTCCCAGCACGGGGACCTTGAGTTCTATAAGATAAAGCCATAAACATGTTTGTCTGAGTCTTCTATCAAAAGTTACAGCTATTTATATGAAGTTGTACAAAAACGCTTTATTTTGCCAAGACAATGCGTTTCTCACTGTTACATGCATTTGAATGGGGAACTCGACCGAAACAAAGTATAGGTTTTCATTATGTGAATAACTTGGAAATCTTAGCTCAAACAGCTACAAAACCTGTTTTCCCAGCACGGGGACCTTGAGTTCTATAAGATAAAGCCATAAACATGTTTGTCTGAGTCTTCTATCAAAAGTTACAGCTATTTATATGAAGTTGTACAAAAACGCTTTATTTCGCCAAGACAGTGCGTTTCTCACTGTTACATGCATTTGAATGGGGAACTCGACCGAAACAAAGTATAGGTTTTCATTATGTGAATAACTTGGAAATCTTAGCTCAAACAGCTGCAAATCCTTTTTTCCCAACACGGGAACCTTGAGTTCTATAAGATAAAGCCATAAACATGTTTGTCTGAGTCTTCTATCAAAAGTTACAGCTATTTATATGAAGTTGTACAAAAACGCTTTCTTTCGCCAAGACAGTGCGTTTCTCACTGTTACATGCATTTGAATGGGGAACTCGACCGAAACAAAGTATAGGTTTTCATTATGTGAATAACTTGGAAATCTTAGCTCAAACAGCTGCAAATCCTTTTTTCCCAACACGGGGACCTTGAGTTCTATAAGATAAAGCCATAAACATGTTTGTCTGAGTCTTCTATCAAAAGTTACAGCTATTTATATGAAGTTGTACAAAAACGCTTTCTTTCGCCAAGACAGTGCGTTTCTCACTGTTACATGCATTTGAATGGGGAACTCGACCGAAACAAAGTATAGGTTTTCATTATGTGTATAACTTGAAAATCTTAGCTCAAACAGCTGCAAATCCTTTTTCCCCAACACGGGAACCTTGAGTTCTATAAGATAAAGCCATAAACATGTTTGTCTGAGTCTTCTATCAAAAGTTACAGCTATTTATATGAAGTTGTACAAAAACGCTTTCTTTCGCCAAGACAGTGCGTTTCTCACTGTTACATGCATTTGAATGGGGAACTCGACCGAAACAAAGTATAGGTTTTCATTATGTGAATAACTTGGAAATCTTAGCTCAAACAGCTACAAAACCTGTTTTCCCAGCACGGGGACCTTGAGTTCTATAAGATAAAGCCATAAACATGTTTGTCTGAGTCTTCTATCAAAAGTTACAGCTATTTATATGAAGTTGTACAAAAACGCTTTCTTTCGCCAAGACAGTGCGTTTCTCACTGTTACATGCATTTGAATGGGGAACTCGACCAAAACAAAGTATAGGTTTTCATTATGTGAATAACTTGGAAATCTTAGCTCAAACAGCTGCAAATCCTGTTTTCCCAGCACGGGGACCTTGAGTTCTATAAGATAAAGCCATAAACATGTTTGTCTGAGTCTTCTATCAAAAGTTACAGCTATTTATATGAAGTTGTACAAAAACGCTTTATTTTGCCAAGACAGTGCGTTTCTCACTGTTACATGCATTTGAATGGGGAACTCGACCGAAACAAAGTATAGGTTTTCATTATGTGAATAACTTGGAAATCTTAGCTCAAACAGCTACAAATCCTGTTTTCCCAGCACGGGGACCTTGAGTTCTATAAGATAAAGCCATAAACATGTTTGTCTGAGTCTTCTATCAAAAGTTACAGCTATTTATATGAAGTTGTACAAAAACGCTTTCTTTCGCCAAGACAATGCGTTTCTCACTGTTACATGCATTTGAATGGGGAACTCGACCGAAACAAAGTATAGGTTTTCATTATGTGAATAACTTGGAAATCTTAGCTCAAACAGCTACAAAACCTGTTTTCCCAGCACGGGGACCTTGAGTTCTATAAGATAAAGCCATAAACATGTTTGTCTGAGTCTTCTATCAAAAGTTACAGCTATTTATATGAAGTTGTACAAAAACGCTTTATTTTGCCAAGACAATGCGTTTCTCACTGTTACATGCATTTGAATGGGGAACTCGACCGAAACAAAGTATAGGTTTTCATTATGTGAATAACTTGGAAATCTTAGCTCAAACAGCTACAAAACCTGTTTTCCCAGCACGGGGACCTTGAGTTCTATAAGATAAAGCCATAAACATGTTTGTCTGAGTCTTCTATCAAAAGTTACAGCTATTTATATGAAGTTGTACAAAAACGCTTTCTTTCGCCAAGACAGTGCGTTTCTCACTGTTACATGCATTTGAATGGGGAACTCGACCGAAACAAAGTATAGGTTTTCATTATGTGAATAACTTGGAAATCTTAGCTCAAACAGCTACAAAACCTGTTTTCCCAGCACGGGGACCTTGAGTTCTATAAGATAAAGCCATAAACATGTTTGTCTGAGTCTTCTATCAAAAGTTACAGCTATTTATATGAAGTTGTACAAAAACGCTTTATTTCGCCAAGACAGTGCGTTTCTCACTGTTACATGCATTTGAATGGGGAACTCGACCGAAACAAAGTATAGGTTTTCATTATGTGAATAACTTGGAAATCTTAGCTCAAACAGCTGCAAATCCTTTTTTCCCAACACGGGAACCTTGAGTTCTATAAGATAAAGCCATAAACATGTTTGTCTGAGTCTTCTATCAAAAGTTACAGCTATTTATATGAAGTTGTACAAAAACGCTTTCTTTCGCCAAGACAGTGCGTTTCTCACCGTTACATGCATTTGAATGGGGAACTCGACCGAAACAAAGTATAGGTTTTCATTATGTGTATAACTTGAAAATCTTAGCTCAAACAGCTGCAAAACCTGTTTTCCCAGCACGGGGACCTTGAGTTCTATAAGATAAAGCCATAAACATGTTTGTCTGAGTCTTCTATCAAAAGTTACAGCTATTTATATGAAGTTGTACAAAAACGCTTTCTTTCGCCAAGACAGTGCGTTTCTCACTGTTACATGCATTTGAATGGGGAACTCGACCGAAACAAAGTATAGGTTTTCATTATGTGAATAACTTGGAAATCTTAGCTCAAACAGCTACAAAACCTGTTTTCCCAGCACGGGGACCTTGAGTTCTATAAGATAAAGCCATAAACATGTTTGTCTGAGTCTTCTATCAAAAGTTACAGCTATTTATATGAAGTTGTACAAAAACGCTTTCTTTCGCCAAGACAGTGCGTTTCTCACTGTTACATGCATTTGAATGGGGAACTCGACCGAAACAAAGTATAGGTTTTCATTATGTGAATAACTTGGAAATCTTAGCTCAAACAGCTACAAATCCTGTTTTCCCAGCACGGGGACCTTGAGTTCTATAAGATAAAGCCATAAACATGTTTGTCTGAGTCTTCTATCAAAAGTTACAGCTATTTATATGAAGTTGTACAAAAACGCTTTATTTTGCCAAGACAATGCGTTTCTCACTGTTACATGCATTTGAATGGGGAACTCGACCGAAACAAAGTATAGGTTTTCATTATGTGAATAACTTGGAAATCTTAGCTCAAACAGCTACAAAACCTGTTTTCCCAGCACGGGGACCTTGAGTTCTATAAGATAAAGCCATAAACATGTTTGTCTGAGTCTTCTATCAAAAGTTACAGCTATTTATATGAAGTTGTACAAAAACGCTTTCTTTCGCCAAGACAGTGCGTTTCTCACTGTTACATGCATTTGAATGGGGAACTCGACCGAAACAAAGTATAGGTTTTCATTATGTGAATAACTTGGAAATCTTAGCTCAAACAGCTACAAAACCTGTTTTCCCAGCACGGGGACCTTGAGTTCTATAAGATAAAGCCATAAACATGTTTGTCTGAGTCTTCTATCAAAAGTTACAGCTATTTATATGAAGTTGTACAAAAACGCTTTATTTCGCCAAGACAGTGCGTTTCTCACTGTTACATGCATTTGAATGGGGAACTCGACCGAAACAAAGTATAGGTTTTCATTATGTGAATAACTTGGAAATCTTAGCTCAAACAGCTGCAAATCCTTTTTTCCCAACACGGGAACCTTGAGTTCTATAAGATAAAGCCATAAACATGTTTGTCTGAGTCTTCTATCAAAAGTTACAGCTATTTATATGAAGTTGTACAAAAACGCTTTCTTTCGCCAAGACAGTGCGTTTCTCACCGTTACATGCATTTGAATGGGGAACTCGACCGAAACAAAGTATAGGTTTTCATTATGTGTATAACTTGAAAATCTTAGCTCAAACAGCTGCAAAACCTGTTTTCCCAGCACGGGGACCTTGAGTTCTATAAGATAAAGCCATAAACATGTTTGTCTGAGTCTTCTATCAAAAGTTACAGCTATTTATATGAAGTTGTACAAAAACGCTTTCTTTCGCCAAGACAGTGCGTTTCTCACTGTTACATGCATTTGAATGGGGAACTCGACCGAAACAAAGTATAGGTTTTCATTATGTGAATAACTTGGAAATCTTAGCTCAAACAGCTACAAAACCTGTTTTCCCAGCACGGGGACCTTGAGTTCTATAAGATAAAGCCATAAACATGTTTGTCTGAGTCTTCTATCAAAAGTTACAGCTATTTATATGAAGTTGTACAAAAACGCTTTCTTTCGCCAAGACAGTGCGTTTCTCACTGTTACATGCATTTGAATGGGGAACTCGACCGAAACAAAGTATAGGTTTTCATTATGTGAATAACTTGGAAATCTTAGCTCAAACAGCTACAAAACCTGTTTTCCCAGCACGGGGACCTTGAGTTCTATAAGATAAAGCCATAAACATGTTTGTCTGAGTCTTCTATCAAAAGTTACAGCTATTTATATGAAGTTGTACAAAAACGCTTTATTTTGCCAAGACAATGCGTTTCTCACTGTTACATGCATTTGAATGGGGAACTCGACCGAAACAAAGTATAGGTTTTCATTATGTGAATAACTTGGAAATCTTAGCTCAAACAGCTACAAAACCTGTTTTCCCAGCACGGGGACCTTGAGTTCTATAAGATAAAGCCATAAACATGTTTGTCTGAGTCTTCTATCAAAAGTTACAGCTATTTATATGAAGTTGTACAAAAACGCTTTCTTTCGCCAAGACAGTGCGTTTCTCACTGTTACATGCATTTGAATGGGGAACTCGACCGAAACAAAGTATAGGTTTTCATTATGTGAATAACTTGGAAATCTTAGCTCAAACAGCTACAAAACCTGTTTTCCCAGCACGGGGACCTTGAGTTCTATAAGATAAAGCCATAAACATGTTTGTCTGAGTCTTCTATCAAAAGTTACAGCTATTTATATGAAGTTGTACAAAAACGCTTTATTTTGCCAAGACAATGCGTTTCTCACTGTTACATGCATTTGAATGGGGAACTCGACCGAAACAAAGTATAGGTTTTCATTATGTGAATAACTTGGAAATCTTAGCTCAAACAGCTACAAAACCTGTTTTCCCAGCACGGGGACCTTGAGTTCTATAAGATAAAGCCATAAACATGTTTGTCTGAGTCTTCTATCAAAAGTTACAGCTATTTATATGAAGTTGTACAAAAACGCTTTATTTCGCCAAGACAGTGCGTTTCTCACTGTTACATGCATTTGAATGGGGAACTCGACCGAAACAAAGTATAGGTTTTCATTATGTGAATAACTTGGAAATCTTAGCTCAAACAGCTGCAAATCCTTTTTTCCCAACACGGGAACCTTGAGTTCTATAAGATAAAGCCATAAACATGTTTGTCTGAGTCTTCTATCAAAAGTTACAGCTATTTATATGAAGTTGTACAAAAACGCTTTCTTTCGCCAAGACAGTGCGTTTCTCACCGTTACATGCATTTGAATGGGGAACTCGACCGAAACAAAGTATAGGTTTTCATTATGTGTATAACTTGAAAATCTTAGCTCAAACAGCTGCAAAACCTGTTTTCCCAGCACGGGGACCTTGAGTTCTATAAGATAAAGCCATAAACATGTTTGTCTGAGTCTTCTATCAAAAGTTACAGCTATTTATATGAAGTTGTACAAAAACGCTTTCTTTCGCCAAGACAGTGCGTTTCTCACTGTTACATGCATTTGAATGGGGAACTCGACCGAAACAAAGTATAGGTTTTCATTATGTGAATAACTTGGAAATCTTAGCTCAAACAGCTGCAAATCCTTTTTTCCCAACACGGGAACCTTGAGTTCTATAAGATAAAGCCATAAACATGTTTGTCTGAGTCTTCTATCAAAAGTTACAGCTATTTATATGAAGTTGTACAAAAACGCTTTCTTTCGCCAAGACAGTGCGTTTCTCACTGTTACATGCATTTGAATGGGGAACTCGACCGAAACAAAGTATAGGTTTTCATTATGTGAATAACTTGGAAATCTTAGCTCAAACAGCTACAAATCCTGTTTTCCCAGCACGGGGACCTTGAGTTCTATAAGATAAAGCCATAAACATGTTTGTCTGAGTCTTCTATCAAAAGTTACAGCTATTTATATGAAGTTGTACAAAAACGCTTTATTTCGCCAAGACAATGCGTTTCTCACTGTTACATGCATTTGAATGGGGAACTCGACCGAAACAAAGTATAGGTTTTCATTATGTGAATAACTTGGAAATCTTAGCTCAAACAGCTACAAAACCTTTTTTCCCAACACGGGAACCTTGAGTTCTATAAGATAAAGCCATAAACATGTTTGTCTGAGTCTTCTATCAAAAGTTACAGCTATTTATATGAAGTTGTACAAAAACGCTTTCTTTCGCCAAGACAGTGCGTTTCTCACTGTTACATGCATTTGAATGGGGAACTCGACCGAAACAAAGTATAGGTTTTCATTATGTGAATAACTTGGAAATCTTAGCTCAAACAGCTACAAAACCTGTTTTCCCAGCACGGGGACCTTGAGTTCTATAAGATAAAGCCATAAACATGTTTGTCTGAGTCTTCTATCAAAAGTTACAGCTATTTATATGAAGTTGTACAAAAACGCTTTCTTTCGCCAAGACAGTGCGTTTCTCACTGTTACATGCATTTGAATGGGGAACTCGACCAAAACAAAGTATAGGTTTTCATTATGTGAATAACTTGGAAATCTTAGCTCAAACAGCTGCAAATCCTGTTTTCCCAGCACGGGGACCTTGAGTTCTATAAGATAAAGCCATAAACATGTTTGTCTGAGTCTTCTATCAAAAGTTACAGCTATTTATATGAAGTTGTACAAAAACGCTTTATTTTGCCAAGACAGTGCGTTTCTCACTGTTACATGCATTTGAATGGGGAACTCGACCGAAACAAAGTATAGGTTTTCATTATGTGAATAACTTGGAAATCTTAGCTCAAACAGCTACAAATCCTGTTTTCCCAGCACGGGGACCTTGAGTTCTATAAGATAAAGCCATAAACATGTTTGTCTGAGTCTTCTATCAAAAGTTACAGCTATTTATATGAAGTTGTACAAAAACGCTTTCTTTCGCCAAGACAATGCGTTTCTCACTGTTACATGCATTTGAAAGGGGAACTCGACCGAAACAAAGTATAGGTTTTCATTATGTGAATAACTTGGAAATCTTAGCTCAAACAGCTACAAAACCTGTTTTCCCAGCACGGGGACCTTGAGTTCTATAAGATAAAGCCATAAACATGTTTGTCTGAGTCTTCTATCAAAAGTTACAGCTATTTATATGAAGTTGTACAAAAACGCTTTCTTTCGCCAAGACAGTGCGTTTCTCACTGTTACATGCATTTGAATTGGGAACTCGACCGAAACAAAGTATAGGTTTTCATTATGTGAATAACTTGGAAATCTTAGCTCAAACAGCTACAAAACCTGTTTTCCCAGCACGGGGACCTTGAGTTCTATAAGATAAAGCCATAAACATGTTTGTCTGAGTCTTCTATCAAAAGTTACAGCTATTTATATGAAGTTGTACAAAAACGCTTTCTTTCGCCAAGACAGTGCGTTTCTCACTGTTACATGCATTTGAATGGGGAACTCGACCGAAACAAAGTATAGGTTTTCATTATGTGAATAACTTGGAAATCTTAGCTCAAACAGCTACAAAACCTGTTTTCCCAGCACGGGGACCTTGAGTTCTATAAGATAAAGCCATAAACATGTTTGTCTGAGTCTTCTATCAAAAGTTACAGCTATTTATATGAAGTTGTACAAAAACGCTTTCTTTCGCCAAGACAGTGCGTTTCTCACTGTTACATGCATTTGAATTGGGAACTCGACCAAAACAAAGTATAGGTTTTCATTATGTGAATAACTTGGAAATCTTAGCTCAAACAGCTGCAAATCCTGTTTTCCCAGCACGGGGACCTTGAGTTCTATAAGATAAAGCCATAAACATGTTTGTCTGAGTCTTCTATCAAAAGTTACAGCTATTTATATGAAGTTGTACAAAAACAACTTACAGCTATTTATATGAAGTTATACAAAAACGCTTTCTTTCGCCAAGACAATGCGTTTCTCACTGTTACATGCATTTGAATGGGGAACTCGACCGAAACAAAGTATAGGTTTTCATTATGTGAATAACTTGGAAATCTTAGCTCAAACAGCTACAAAACCTGTTTTCCCAGCACGGGGACCTTGAGTTCTATAAGATAAAGCCATAAACATGTTTGTCTGAGTCTTCTATCAAAAGTTACAGCTATTTATATGAAGTTGTACAAAAACGCTTTATTTTGCCAAGACAATGCGTTTCTCACTGTTACATGCATTTGAATGGGGAACTCGACCGAAACAAAGTATAGGTTTTCATTATGTGAATAACTTGGAAATCTTAGCTCAAACAGCTACAAAACCTGTTTTCCCAGCACGGGGACCTTGAGTTCTATAAGATAAAGCCATAAACATGTTTGTCTGAGTCTTCTATCAAAAGTTACAGCTATTTATATGAAGTTGTACAAAAACGCTTTATTTTGCCAAGACAATGCGTTTCTCACTGTTACATGCATTTGAATGGGGAACTCGACCGAAACAAAGTATAGGTTTTCATTATGTGAATAACTTGGAAATCTTAGCTCAAACAGCTACAAAACCTGTTTTCCCAGCACGGGGACCTTGAGTTCTATAAGATAAAGCCATAAACATGTTTGTCTGAGTCTTCTATCAAAAGTTACAGCTATTTATATGAAGTTGTACAAAAACGCTTTATTTTGCCAAGACAATGCGTTTCTCACTGTTACATGCATTTGAATGGGGAACTCGACCGAAACAAAGTATAGGTTTTCATTATGTGAATAACTTGGAAATCTTAGCTCAAACAGCTACAAAACCTGTTTTCCCAGCACGGGGACCTTGAGTTCTATAAGATAAAGCCATAAACATGTTTGTCTGAGTCTTCTATCAAAAGTTACAGCTATTTATATGAAGTTGTACAAAAACGCTTTATTTTGCCAAGACAATGCGTTTCTCACTGTTACATGCATTTGAATGGGGAACTCGACCGAAACAAAGTATAGGTTTTCATTATGTGAATAACTTGGAAATCTTAGCTCAAACAGCTACAAAACCTGTTTTCCCAGCACGGGGACCTTGAGTTCTATAAGATAAAGCCATAAACATGTTTGTCTGAGTCTTCTATCAAAAGTTACAGCTATTTATATGAAGTTGTACAAAAACGCTTTATTTCGCCAAGACAGTGCGTTTCTCACTGTTACATGCATTTGAATGGGGAACTCGACCGAAACAAAGTATAGGTTTTCATTATGTGAATAACTTGGAAATCTTAGCTCAAACAGCTACAAATCCTGTTTTCCCAGCACGGGGACCTTGAGTTCTATAAGATAAAGCCATAAACATGTTTGTCTGAGTCTTCTATCAAAAGTTACAGCTATTTATATGAAGTTGTACAAAAACGCTTTATTTCGCCAAGACAATGCGTTTCTCACTGTTACATGCATTTGAATGGGGAACTCGACCGAAACAAAGTATAGGTTTTCATTATGTGAATAACTTGGAAATCTTAGCTCAAACAGCTACAAAACCTGTTTTCCCAGCACGGGGACCTTGAGTTCTATAAGATAAAGCCATAAACATGTTTGTCTGAGTCTTCTATCAAAAGTTACAGCTATTTATATGAAGTTGTACAAAAACGCTTTATTTCGCCAAGACAGTGCGTTTCTCACTGTTACATGCATTTGAATGGGGAACTCGACCGAAACAAAGTATAGGTTTTCATTATGTGAATAACTTGGAAATCTTAGCTCAAACAGCTGCAAATCCTTTTTTCCCAACACGGGAACCTTGAGTTCTATAAGATAAAGCCATAAACATGTTTGTCTGAGTCTTCTATCAAAAGTTACAGCTATTTATATGAAGTTGTACAAAAACGCTTTGTTTCGCCAAGACAGTGCGTTTCTCACTGTTACATGCATTTGAATGGGGAACTCGACCGAAACAAAGTATAGGTTTTCATTATGTGAATAACTTGGAAATCTTAGCTCAAACAGCTACAAATCCTGTTTTCCCAGCACGGGGACCTTGAGTTCTATAAGATAAAGCCATAAACATGTTTGTCTGAGTCTTCTATCAAAAGTTACAGCTATTTATATGAAGTTGTACAAAAACGCTTTCTTTCGCCAAGACAATGCGTTTCTCACTGTTACATGCATTTGAATGGGGAACTCGACCGAAACAAAGTATAGGTTTTCATTATGTGAATAACTTGGAAATCTTAGCTCAAACAGCTACAAAACCTGTTTTCCCAGCACGGGGACCTTGAGTTCTATAAGATAAAGCCATAAACATGTTTGTCTGAGTCTTCTATCAAAAGTTACAGCTATTTATATGAAGTTGTACAAAAACGCTTTATTTTGCCAAGACAATGCGTTTCTCACTGTTACATGCATTTGAATGGGGAACTCGACCGAAACAAAGTATAGGTTTTCATTATGTGAATAACTTGGAAATCTTAGCTCAAACAGCTGCAAATCCTGTTTTCCCAGCACGGGGACCTTGAGTTCTATAAGATAAAGCCATAAACATGTGTATCCGAGTCTTCTATCAAAAGTTACAGCTATTTATATGAAGTTGTACAAAAACGCTTTATTTCGCCAAGACAATGCGTTTCTCACTGTTACATGCATTTGAATGGGGAACTCGACCGAAACAAAGTATAGGTTTTCATTATGTGTATAACTTGAAAATCTTAGCTCAAACAGCTGCAAATCCTGTTTTCCCAGCACGGGGACCTTGAGTTCTATAAGATAAAGCCATAAACATGTTTGTCTGAGTCTTCTATCAAAAGTTACAGCTATTTATATGAAGTTGTACAAAAACCATTTATTTTGCCAAGACAGTGCGTTTCTCACTGTTACATGCATTTGAATGGGGAACTCGACCGAAACAAAGTATAGGTTTTCATTATGTGAATAACTTGGAAATCTTAGCTCAAACAGCTACAAATCCTGTTTTCCCAGCACGGGGACCTTGAGTTCTATAAGATAAAGCCATAAACATGTTTGTCTGAGTCGTCTATCAAAAGTTACAGCTATTTATATGAAGTTGTACAAAAACGCTTTCTTTCGCCAAGACAATGCGTTTCTCACTGTTACATGCATTTGAATGGGGAACTCGACCGAAACAAAGTATAGGTTTTCATTATGTGTATAACTTGAAAATCTTAGCTCAAACAGCTGCAAAACCTGTTTTCCCAGCACGGGGACCTTGAGTTCTATAAGATAAAGCCATAAACATGTTTGTCTGAGTCTTCTATCAAAAGTTACAGCTATTTATATGAAGTTGTACAAAAACGCTTTCTTTCGCCAAGACAGTGCGTTTCTCACTGTTACATGCATTTGAATGGGGAACTCGACCGAAACAAAGTATAGGTTTTCATTATGTGAATAACTTGGAAATCTTAGCTCAAACAGCTGCAAATCCTTTTTTCCCAACACGGGAACCTTGAGTTCTATAAGATAAAGCCATAAACATGTTTGTCTGAGTCTTCTATCAAAAGTTACAGCTATTTATATGAAGTTGTACAAAAACGCTTTCTTTCGCCAAGACAGTGCGTTTCTCACTGTTACATGCATTTGAATGGGGAACTCGACCGAAACAAAGTATAGGTTTTCATTATGTGAATAACTTGGAAATCTTAGCTCAAACAGCTACAAATCCTGTTTTCCCAGCACGGGGACCTTGAGTTCTATAAGATAAAGCCATAAACATGTTTGTCTGAGTCTTCTATCAAAAGTTACAGCTATTTATATGAAGTTGTACAAAAACGCTTTATTTCGCCAAGACAATGCGTTTCTCACTGTTACATGCATTTGAATGGGGAACTCGACCGAAACAAAGTATAGGTTTTCATTATGTGAATAACTTGGAAATCTTAGCTCAAACAGCTACAAAACCTTTTTTCCCAACACGGGAACCTTGAGTTCTATAAGATAAAGCCATAAACATGTTTGTCTGAGTCTTCTATCAAAAGTTACAGCTATTTATATGAAGTTGTACAAAAACGCTTTCTTTCGCCAAGACAGTGCGTTTCTCACTGTTACATGCATTTGAATGGGGAACTCGACCGAAACAAAGTATAGGTTTTCATTATGTGAATAACTTGGAAATCTTAGCTCAAACAGCTACAAAACCTGTTTTCCCAGCACGGGGACCTTGAGTTCTATAAGATAAAGCCATAAACATGTTTGTCTGAGTCTTCTATCAAAAGTTACAGCTATTTATATGAAGTTGTACAAAAACGCTTTCTTTCGCCAAGACAGTGCGTTTCTCACTGTTACATGCATTTGAATGGGGAACTCGACCAAAACAAAGTATAGGTTTTCATTATGTGAATAACTTGGAAATCTTAGCTCAAACAGCTGCAAATCCTGTTTTCCCAGCACGGGGACCTTGAGTTCTATAAGATAAAGCCATAAACATGTTTGTCTGAGTCTTCTATCAAAAGTTACAGCTATTTATATGAAGTTGTACAAAAACGCTTTATTTTGCCAAGACAGTGCGTTTCTCACTGTTACATGCATTTGAATGGGGAACTCGACCGAAACAAAGTATAGGTTTTCATTATGTGAATAACTTGGAAATCTTAGCTCAAACAGCTACAAATCCTGTTTTCCCAGCACGGGGACCTTGAGTTCTATAAGATAAAGCCATAAACATGTTTGTCTGAGTCTTCTATCAAAAGTTACAGCTATTTATATGAAGTTGTACAAAAACGCTTTCTTTCGCCAAGACAATGCGTTTCTCACTGTTACATGCATTTGAATGGGGAACTCGACCGAAACAAAGTATAGGTTTTCATTATGTGAATAACTTGGAAATCTTAGCTCAAACAGCTACAAAACCTGTTTTCCCAGCACGGGGACCTTGAGTTCTATAAGATAAAGCCATAAACATGTTTGTCTGAGTCTTCTATCAAAAGTTACAGCTATTTATATGAAGTTGTACAAAAACGCTTTCTTTCGCCAAGACAGTGCGTTTCTCACTGTTACATGCATTTGAATGGGGAACTCGACCGAAACAAAGTATAGGTTTTCATTATGTGAATAACTTGGAAATCTTAGCTCAAACAGCTACAAAACCTGTTTTCCCAGCACGGGGACCTTGAGTTCTATAAGATAAAGCCATAAACATGTTTGTCTGAGTCTTCTATCAAAAGTTACAGCTATTTATATGAAGTTGTACAAAAACGCTTTCTTTCGCCAAGACAGTGCGTTTCTCACTGTTACATGCATTTGAATGGGGAACTCGACCGAAACAAAGTATAGGTTTTCATTATGTGAATAACTTGGAAATCTTAGCTCAAACAGCTACAAAACCTGTTTTCCCAGCACGGGGACCTTGAGTTCTATAAGATAAAGCCATAAACATGTTTGTCTGAGTCTTCTATCAAAAGTTACAGCTATTTATATGAAGTTGTACAAAAACGCTTTCTTTCGCCAAGACAGTGCGTTTCTCACTGTTACATGCATTTGAATGGGGAACTCGACCAAAACAAAGTATAGGTTTTCATTATGTGAATAACTTGGAAATCTTAGCTCAAACAGCTGCAAATCCTGTTTTCCCAGCACGGGGACCTTGAGTTCTATAAGATAAAGCCATAAACATGTTTGTCTGAGTCTTCTATCAAAAGTTACAGCTATTTATATGAAGTTGTACAAAAACAACTTACAGCTATTTATATGAAGTTATACAAAAACGCTTTCTTTCGCCAAGACAATGCGTTTCTCACTGTTACATGCATTTGAATGGGGAACTCGACCGAAACAAAGTATAGGTTTTCATTATGTGAATAACTTGGAAATCTTAGCTCAAACAGCTACAAAACCTGTTTTCCCAGCACGGGGACCTTGAGTTCTATAAGATAAAGCCATAAACATGTTTGTCTGAGTCTTCTATCAAAAGTTACAGCTATTTATATGAAGTTGTACAAAAACGCTTTATTTTGCCAAGACAATGCGTTTCTCACTGTTACATGCATTTGAATGGGGAACTCGACCGAAACAAAGTATAGGTTTTCATTATGTGAATAACTTGGAAATCTTAGCTCAAACAGCTACAAAACCTGTTTTCCCAGCACGGGGACCTTGAGTTCTATAAGATAAAGCCATAAACATGTTTGTCTGAGTCTTCTATCAAAAGTTACAGCTATTTATATGAAGTTGTACAAAAACGCTTTATTTCGCCAAGACAGTGCGTTTCTCACTGTTACATGCATTTGAATGGGGAACTCGACCGAAACAAAGTATAGGTTTTCATTATGTGAATAACTTGGAAATCTTAGCTCAAACAGCTACAAAACCTGTTTTCCCAGCACGGGGACCTTGAGTTCTATAAGATAAAGCCATAAACATGTTTGTCTGAGTCTTCTATCAAAAGTTACAGCTATTTATATGAAGTTGTACAAAAACGCTTTATTTTGCCAAGACAATGCGTTTCTCACTGTTACATGCATTTGAATGGGGAACTCGACCGAAACAAAGTATAGGTTTTCATTATGTGAATAACTTGGAAATCTTAGCTCAAACAGCTACAAAACCTGTTTTCCCAGCACGGGGACCTTGAGTTCTATAAGATAAAGCCATAAACATGTTTGTCTGAGTCTTCTATCAAAAGTTACAGCTATTTATATGAAGTTGTACAAAAACGCTTTATTTCGCCAAGACAGTGCGTTTCTCACTGTTACATGCATTTGAATGGGGAACTCGACCGAAACAAAGTATAGGTTTTCATTATGTGAATAACTTGGAAATCTTAGCTCAAACAGCTACAAATCCTGTTTTCCCAGCACGGGGACCTTGAGTTCTATAAGATAAAGCCATAAACATGTTTGTCTGAGTCTTCTATCAAAAGTTACAGCTATTTATATGAAGTTGTACAAAAACGCTTTATTTCGCCAAGACAATGCGTTTCTCACTGTTACATGCATTTGAATGGGGAACTCGACCGAAACAAAGTATAGGTTTTCATTATGTGAATAACTCGGAAATCTTAGCTCAAACAGCTACAAAACCTGTTTTCCCAGCACGGGGACCTTGAGTTCTATAAGATAAAGCCATAAACATGTTTGTCTGAGTCTTCTATCAAAAGTTACAGCTATTTATATGAAGTTGTACAAAAACGCTTTATTTCGCCAAGACAGTGCGTTTCTCACTGTTACATGCATTTGAATGGGGAACTCGACCGAAACAAAGTATAGGTTTTCATTATGTGAATAACTTGGAAATCTTAGCTCAAACAGCTGCAAATCCTTTTTTCCCAACACGGGAACCTTGAGTTCTATAAGATAAAGCCATAAACATGTTTGTCTGAGTCTTCTATCAAAAGTTACAGCTATTTATATGAAGTTGTACAAAAACGCTTTGTTTCGCCAAGACAGTGCGTTTCTCACTGTTACATGCATTTGAATGGGGAACTCGACCGAAACAAAGTATAGGTTTTCATTATGTGAATAACTTGGAAATCTTAGCTCAAACAGCTACAAATCCTGTTTTCCCAGCACGGGGACCTTGAGTTCTATAAGATAAAGCCATAAACATGTTTGTCTGAGTCTTCTATCAAAAGTTACAGCTATTTATATGAAGTTGTACAAAAACGCTTTATTTCGCCAAGACAATGCGTTTCTCACTGTTACATGCATTTGAATGGGGAACTCGACCGAAACAAAGTATAGGTTTTCATTATGTGAATAACTTGGAAATCTTAGCTCAAACAGCTACAAAACCTGTTTTCCCAGCACGGGGACCTTGAGTTCTATAAGATAAAGCCATAAACATGTTTGTCTGAGTCTTCTATCAAAAGTTACAGCTATTTATATGAAGTTGTACAAAAACGCTTTCTTTCGCCAAGACAATGCGTTTCTCACTGTTACATGCATTTGAATGGGGAACTCGACCGAAACAAAGTATAGGTTTTCATTATGTGAATAACTTGGAAATCTTAGCTCAAACAGCTACAAAACCTGTTTTCCCAGCACGGGGACCTTGAGTTCTATAAGATAAAGCCATAAACATGTTTGTCTGAGTCTTCTATCAAAAGTTACAGCTATTTATATGAAGTTGTACAAAAACGCTTTATTTTGCCAAGACAATGCGTTTCTCACTGTTACATGCATTTGAATGGGGAACTCGACCGAAACAAAGTATAGGTTTTCATTATGTGAATAACTTGGAAATCTTAGCTCAAACAGCTGCAAATCCTGTTTTCCCAGCACGGGGACCTTGAGTTCTATAAGATAAAGCCATAAACATGTGTATCCGAGTCTTCTATCAAAAGTTACAGCTATTTATATGAAGTTGTACAAAAACGCTTTATTTCGCCAAGACAATGCGTTTCTCACTGTTACATGCATTTGAATGGGGAACTCGACCGAAACAAAGTATAGGTTTTCATTATGTGTATAACTTGAAAATCTTAGCTCAAACAGCTGCAAATCCTGTTTTCCCAGCACGGGGACCTTGAGTTCTATAAGATAAAGCCATAAACATGTTTGTCTGAGTCTTCTATCAAAAGTTACAGCTATTTATATGAAGTTGTACAAAAACGCTTTATTTTGCCAAGACAGTGCGTTTCTCACTGTTACATGCATTTGAATGGGGAACTCGACCGAAACAAAGTATAGGTTTTCATTATGTGAATAACTTGGAAATCTTAGCTCAAACAGCTACAAATCCTGTTTTCCCAGCACGGGGACCTTGAGTTCTATAAGATAAAGCCATAAACATGTTTGTCTGAGTCGTCTATCAAAAGTTACAGCTATTTATATGAAGTTGTACAAAAACGCTTTCTTTCGCCAAGACAATGCGTTTCTCACTGTTACATGCATTTGAATGGGGAACTCGACCGAAACAAAGTATAGGTTTTCATTATGTGAATAACTTGGAAATCTTAGCTCAAACAGCTACAAAACCTGTTTTCCCAGCACGGGGACCTTGAGTTCTATAAGATAAAGCCATAAACATGTTTGTCTGAGTCTTCTATCAAAAGTTACAGCTATTTATATGAAGTTGTACAAAAACGCTTTATTTTGCCAAGACAATGCGTTTCTCACTGTTACATGCATTTGAATGGGGAACTCGACCGAAACAAAGTATAGGTTTTCATTATGTGAATAACTTGGAAATCTTAGCTCAAACAGCTACAAAACCTGTTTTCCCAGCACGGGGACCTTGAGTTCTATAAGATAAAGCCATAAACATGTTTGTCTGAGTCTTCTATCAAAAGTTACAGCTATTTATATGAAGTTGTACAAAAACGCTTTATTTCGCCAAGACAGTGCGTTTCTCACTGTTACATGCATTTGAATGGGGAACTCGACCGAAACAAAGTATAGGTTTTCATTATGTGAATAACTTGGAAATCTTAGCTCAAACAGCTACAAATCCTGTTTTCCCAGCACGGGGACCTTGAGTTCTATAAGATAAAGCCATAAACATGTTTGTCTGAGTCTTCTATCAAAAGTTACAGCTATTTATATGAAGTTGTACAAAAACGCTTTCTTTCGCCAAGACAATGCGTTTCTCACTGTTACATGCATTTGAATGGGGAACTCGACCGAAACAAAGTATAGGTTTTCATTATGTGAATAACTTGGAAATCTTAGCTCAAACAGCTACAAAACCTGTTTTCCCAGCACGGGGACCTTGAGTTCTATAAGATAAAGCCATAAACATGTTTGTCTGAGTCTTCTATCAAAAGTTACAGCTATTTATATGAAGTTGTACAAAAACGCTTTATTTTGCCAAGACAATGCGTTTCTCACTGTTACATGCATTTGAATGGGGAACTCGACCGAAACAAAGTATAGGTTTTCATTATGTGAATAACTTGGAAATCTTAGCTCAAACAGCTACAAATCCTGTTTTCCCAGCACGGGGACCTTGAGTTCTATAAGATAAAGTCATAAACATGTTTGTCTGAGTCTTCTATCAAAAGTTACAGCTATTTATATGAAGTTGTACAAAAACGCTTTATTTTGCCAAGACAATGCGTTTCTCACTGTTACATGCATTTGAATGGGGAACTCGACCGAAACAAAGTATAGGTTTTCATTATGTGAATAACTTGGAAATCTTAGCTCAAACAGCTACAAATCCTGTTTTCCCAGCACGGGGACCTTGAGTTCTATAAGATAAAGCCATAAACATGTTTGTCTGAGTCTTCTATCAAAAGTTACAGCTATTTATATGAAGTTGTACAAAAACGCTTTATTTTGCCAAGACAATGCGTTTCTCACTGTTACATGCATTTGAATGGGGAACTCGACCGAAACAAAGTATAGGTTTTCATTATGTGAATAACTTGGAAATCTTAGCTCAAACAGCTGCAAATCCTGTTTTCCCAGCACGGGGACCTTGAGTTCTATAAGATAAAGCCATAAACATGTGTATCCGAGTCTTCTATCAAAAGTTACAGCTATTTATATGAAGTTGTACAAAAACGCTTTATTTCGCCAAGACAATGCGTTTCTCACTGTTACATGCATTTGAATGGGGAACTCGACCGAAACAAAGTATAGGTTTTCATTATGTGAATAACTTGGAAATCTTAGCTCAAACAGCTACAAAACCTGTTTTCCCAGCACGGGGACCTTGAGTTCTATAAGATAAAGCCATAAACATGTTTGTCTGAGTCTTCTATCAAAAGTTACAGCTATTTATATGAAGTTGTACAAAAACGCTTTATTTCGCCAAGACAGTGCGTTTCTCACTGTTACATGCATTTGAATGGGGAACTCGACCGAAACAAAGTATAGGTTTTCATTATGTGAATAACTTGGAAATCTTAGCTCAAACAGCTACAAATCCTGTTTTCCCAGCACGGGGACCTTGAGTTCTATAAGATAAAGCCATAAACATGTTTGTCTGAGTCTTCTATCAAAAGTTACAGCTATTTATATGAAGTTGTACAAAAACGCTTTCTTTCGCCAAGACAATGCGTTTCTCACTGTTACATGCATTTGAATGGGGAACTCGACCGAAACAAAGTATAGGTTTTCATTATGTGAATAACTTGGAAATCTTAGCTCAAACAGCTACAAAACCTGTTTTCCCAGCACGGGGACCTTGAGTTCTATAAGATAAAGCCATAAACATGTTTGTCTGAGTCTTCTATCAAAAGTTACAGCTATTTATATGAAGTTGTACAAAAACGCTTTATTTTGCCAAGACAATGCGTTTCTCACTGTTACATGCATTTGAATGGGGAACTCGACCGAAACAAAGTATAGGTTTTCATTATGTGAATAACTTGGAAATCTTAGCTCAAACAGCTACAAATCCTGTTTTCCCAGCACGGGGACCTTGAGTTCTATAAGATAAAGCCATAAACATGTTTGTCTGAGTCTTCTATCAAAAGTTACAGCTATTTATATGAAGTTGTACAAAAACGCTTTATTTTGCCAAGACAATGCGTTTCTCACTGTTACATGCATTTGAATGGGGAACTCGACCGAAACAAAGTATAGGTTTTCATTATGTGAATAACTTGGAAATCTTAGCTCAAACAGCTACAAATCCTGTTTTCCCAGCACGGGGACCTTGAGTTCTATAAGATAAAGCCATAAACATGTGTATCCGAGTCTTCTATCAAAAGTTACAGCTATTTATATGAAGTTGTACAAAAACGCTTTATTTTGCCAAGACAATGCGTTTCTCACTGTTACATGCATTTGAATGGGGAACTCGACCGAAACAAAGTATAGGTTTTCATTATGTGAATAACTTGGAAATCTTAGCTCAAACAGCTACAAATCCTGTTTTCCCAGCACGGGGACCTTGAGTTCTATAAGATAAAGCCATAAACATGTTTGTCTGAGTCTTCTATCAAAAGTTACAGCTATTTATATGAAGTTGTACAAAAACGCTTTATTTTGCCAAGACAATGCGTTTCTCACTGTTACATGCATTTGAATGGGGAACTCGACCGAAACAAAGTATAGGTTTTCATTATGTGAATAACTTGGAAATCTTAGCTCAAACAGCTACAAATCCTGTTTTCCCAGCACGGGGACCTTGAGTTCTATAAGATAAAGCCATAAACATGTGTATCCGAGTCTTCTATCAAAAGTTACAGCTATTTATATGAAGTTGTACAAAAACGCTTTATTTCGCCAAGACAATGCGTTTCTCACTGTTACATGCATTTGAATGGGGAACTCGACCGAAACAAAGTATAGGTTTTCATTATGTGTATAACTTGAAAATCTTAGCTCAAACAGCTGCAAAACCTGTTTTCCCAGCACGGGGACCTTGAGTTCTATAAGATAAAGCCATAAACATGTTTGTCTGAGTCTTCTATCAAAAGTTACAGCTATTTATATGAAGTTGTACAAAAACGCTTTATTTCGCCAAGACAGTGCGTTTCTCACTGTTACATGCATTTGAATGGGGAACTCGACCGAAACAAAGTATAGGTTTTCATTATGTGAATAACTTGGAAATCTTAGCTCAAACAGCTACAAATCCTGTTTTCCCAGCACGGGGACCTTGAGTTCTATAAGATAAAGCCATAAACATGTTTGTCTGAGTCTTCTATCAAAAGTTACAGCTATTTATATGAAGTTGTACAAAAACGCTTTATTTTGCCAAGACAATGCGTTTCTCACTGTTACATGCATTTGAATGGGGAACTCGACCGAAACAAAGTATAGGTTTTCATTATGTGAATAACTTGGAAATCTTAGCTCAAACAGCTACAAATCCTGTTTTCCCAGCACGGGGACCTTGAGTTCTATAAGATAAAGCCATAAACATGTTTGTCTGAGTCTTCTATCAAAAGTTACAGCTATTTATATGAAGTTGTACAAAAACGCTTTATTTTGCCAAGACAATGCGTTTCTCACTGTTACATGCATTTGAATGGGGAACTCGACCGAAACAAAGTATAGGTTTTCATTATGTGTATAACTTGAAAATCTTAGCTCAAACAGCTGCAAAACCTGTTTTCCCAGCACGGGGACCTTGAGTTCTATAAGATAAAGCCATAAACATGTTTGTCTGAGTCTTCTATCAAAAGTTACAGCTATTTATATGAAGTTGTACAAAAACGCTTTCTTTCGCCAAGACAGTGCGTTTCTCACTGTTACATGCATTTGAATGGGGAACTCGACCGAAACAAAGTATAGGTTTTCATTATGTGAATAACTTGGAAATCTTAGCTCAAACAGCTGCAAATCCTTTTTTCCCAACACGGGAACCTTGAGTTCTATAAGATAAAGCCATAAACATGTTTGTCTGAGTCTTCTATCAAAAGTTACAGCTATTTATATGAAGTTGTACAAAAACGCTTTCTTTCGCCAAGACAGTGCGTTTCTCACTGTTACATGCATTTGAATGGGGAACTCGACCGAAACAAAGTATAGGTTTTCATTATGTGAATAACTTGGAAATCTTAGCTCAAACAGCTACAAATCCTGTTTTCCCAGCACGGGGACCTTGAGTTCTATAAGATAAAGCCATAAACATGTTTGTCTGAGTCTTCTATCAAAAGTTACAGCTATTTATATGAAGTTGTACAAAAACGCTTTATTTTGCCAAGACAATGCGTTTCTCACTGTTACATGCATTTGAATGGGGAACTCGACCGAAACAAAGTATAGGTTTTCATTATGTGAATAACTTGGAAATCTTAGCTCAAACAGCTGCAAATCCTGTTTTCCCAACACGGGAACCTTGAGTTCTATAAGATAAAGCCATAAACATGTTTGTCTGAGTCTTCTATCAAAAGTTACAGCTATTTATATGAAGTTGTACAAAAACGCTTTCTTTCGCCAAGACAGTGCGTTTCTCACTGTTACATGCATTTGAATGGGGAACTCGACCGAAACAAAGTATAGGTTTTCATTATGTGAATAACTTGGAAATCTTAGCTCAAACAGCTACAAATCCTGTTTTCCCAGCACGGGGACCTTGAGTTCTATAAGATAAAGCCATAAACATGTTTGTCTGAGTCTTCTATCAAAAGTTACAGCTATTTATATGAAGTTGTACAAAAACGCTTTCTTTCGCCAAGACAGTGCGTTTCTCACTGTTACATGCATTTGAATGGGGAACTCGACCGAAACAAAGTATAGGTTTTCATTATGTGAATAACTTGGAAATCTTAGCTCAAACAGCTACAAATCCTGTTTTCCCAGCACGGGGACCTTGAGTTCTATAAGATAAAGCCATAAACATGTTTGTCTGAGTCTTCTATCAAAAGTTACAGCTATTTATATGAAGTTGTACAAAAACGCTTTATTTTGCCAAGACAATGCGTTTCTCACTGTTACATGCATTTGAATGGGGAACTCGACCGAAACAAAGTATAGGTTTTCATTATGTGAATAACTTGGAAATCTTAGCTCAAACAGCTGCAAATCCTGTTTTCCCAGCACGGGGACCTTGAGTTCTATAAGATAAAGCCATAAACATGTGTATCCGAGTCTTCTATCAAAAGTTACAGCTATTTATATGAAGTTGTACAAAAACGCTTTATTTCGCCAAGACAATGCGTTTCTCACTGTTACATGCATTTGAATGGGGAACTCGACCGAAACAAAGTATAGGTTTTCATTATGTGTATAACTTGAAAATCTTAGCTCAAACAGCTGCAAAACCTGTTTTCCCAGCACGGGGACCTTGAGTTCTATAAGATAAAGCCATAAACATGTTTGTCTGAGTCTTCTATCAAAAGTTACAGCTATTTATATGAAGTTGTACAAAAACGCTTTATTTCGCCAAGACAGTGCGTTTCTCACTGTTACATGCATTTGAATGGGGAACTCGACCGAAACAAAGTATAGGTTTTCATTATGTGAATAACTTGGAAATCTTAGCTCAAACAGCTGCAAATCCTTTTTTCCCAACACGGGAACCTTGAGTTCTATAAGATAAAGCCATAAACATGTTTGTCTGAGTCTTCTATCAAAAGTTACAGCTATTTATATGAAGTTGTACAAAAACGCTTTGTTTCGCCAAGACAGTGCGTTTCTCACTGTTACATGCATTTGAATGGGGAACTCGACCGAAACAAAGTATAGGTTTTCATTATGTGAATAACTTGGAAATCGTAGCTCAAACAGCTACAAATCCTGTTTTCCCAGCACGGGGACCTTGAGTTCTATAAGATAAAGCCATAAACATGTTTGTCTGAGTCTTCTATCAAAAGTTACAGCTATTTATATGAAGTTGTACAAAAACGCTTTATTTCGCCAAGACAATGCGTTTCTCACTGTTACATGCATTTGAATGGGGAACTCGACCGAAACAAAGTATAGGTTTTCATTATGTGAATAACTTGGAAATCTTAGCTCAAACAGCTACAAAACCTGTTTTCCCAGCACGGGGACCTTGAGTTCTATAAGATAAAGCCATAAACATGTTTGTCTGAGTCTTCTATCAAAAGTTACAGCTATTTATATGAAGTTGTACAAAAACGCTTTATTTCGCCAAGACAGTGCGTTTCTCACTGTTACATGCATTTGAATGGGGAACTCGACCGAAACAAAGTATAGGTTTTCATTATGTGAATAACTTGGAAATCTTAGCTCAAACAGCTGCAAATCCTTTTTTCCCAACACGGGAACCTTGAGTTCTATAAGATAAAGCCATAAACATGTTTGTCTGAGTCTTCTATCAAAAGTTACAGCTATTTATATGAAGTTGTACAAAAACGCTTTGTTTCGCCAAGACAGTGCGTTTCTCACTGTTACATGCATTTGAATGGGGAACTCGACCGAAACAAAGTATAGGTTTTCATTATGTGAATAACTTGGAAATCTTAGCTCAAACAGCTACAAATCCTGTTTTCCCAGCACGGGGACCTTGAGTTCTATAAGATAAAGCCATAAACATGTTTGTCTGAGTCTTCTATCAAAAGTTACAGCTATTTATATGAAGTTGTACAAAAACGCTTTATTTCGCCAAGACAATGCGTTTCTCACTGTTACATGCATTTGAATGGGGAACTCGACCGAAACAAAGTATAGGTTTTCATTATGTGAATAACTTGGAAATCTTAGCTCAAACAGCTACAAAACCTGTTTTCCCAGCACGGGGACCTTGAGTTCTATAAGATAAAGCCATAAACATGTTTGTCTGAGTCTTCTATCAAAAGTTACAGCTATTTATATGAAGTTGTACAAAAACGCTTTCTTTCGCCAAGACAGTGCGTTTCTCACTGTTACATGCATTTGAATGGGGAACTCGACCGAAACAAAGTATAGGTTTTCATTATGTGAATAACTTGGAAATCTTAGCTCAAACAGCTACAAATCCTGTTTTCCCAGCACGGGGACCTTGAGTTCTATAAGATAAAGCCATAAACATGTTTGTCTGAGTCTTCTATCAAAAGTTACAGCTATTTATATGAAGTTGTACAAAAACGCTTTATTTCGCCAAGACAATGCGTTTCTCACTGTTACATGCATTTGAATGGGGAACTCGACCGAAACAAAGTATAGGTTTTCATTATGTGAATAACTTGGAAATCTTAGCTCAAACAGCTACAAAACCTGTTTTCCCAGCACGGGGACCTTGAGTTCTATAAGATAAAGCCATAAACATGTTTGTCTGAGTCTTCTATCAAAAGTTACAGCTATTTATATGAAGTTGTACAAAAACGCTTTCTTTCGCCAAGACAGTGCGTTTCTCACTGTTACATGCATTTGAATGGGGAACTCGACCGAAACAAAGTATAGGTTTTCATTATGTGAATAACTTGGAAATCTTAGCTCAAACAGCTGCAAATCCTGTTTTCCCAGCACGGGGACCTTGAGTTCTATAAGATAAAGCCATAAACATGTTTGTCTGAGTCTTCTATCAAAAGTTACAGCTATTTATATGAAGTTGTACAAAAACGCTTTATTTTGCCAAGACAGTGCGTTTCTCACTGTTACATGCATTTGAATGGGGAACTCGACCGAAACAAAGTATAGGTTTTCATTATGTGAATAACTTGGAAATCTTAGCTCAAACAGCTGCAAATCCTTTTTTCCCAACACGGGAACCTTGAGTTCTATAAGATAAAGCCATAAACATGTTTGTCTGAGTCTTCTATCAAAAGTTACAGCTATTTATATGAAGTTGTACAAAAACGCTTTGTTTCGCCAAGACAGTGCGTTTCTCACTGTTACATGCATTTGAATGGGGAACTCGACCGAAACAAAGTATAGGTTTTCATTATGTGAATAACTTGGAAATCTTAGCTCAAACAGCTACAAATCCTGTTTTCCCAGCACGGGGACCTTGAGTTCTATAAGATAAAGCCATAAACATGTTTGTCTGAGTCTTCTATCAAAAGTTACAGCTATTTATATGAAGTTGTACAAAAACGCTTTATTTCGCCAAGACAATGCGTTTCTCACTGTTACATGCATTTGAATGGGGAACTCGACCGAAACAAAGTATAGGTTTTCATTATGTGAATAACTTGGAAATCTTAGCTCAAACAGCTACAAAACCTGTTTTCCCAGCACGGGGACCTTGAGTTCTATAAGATAAAGCCATAAACATGTTTGTCTGAGTCTTCTATCAAAAGTTACAGCTATTTATATGAAGTTGTACAAAAACGCTTTCTTTCGCCAAGACAGTGCGTTTCTCACTGTTACATGCATTTGAATGGGGAACTCGACCGAAACAAAGTATAGGTTTTCATTATGTGAATAACTTGGAAATCTTAGCTCAAACAGCTGCAAATCCTGTTTTCCCAGCACGGGGACCTTGAGTTCTATAAGATAAAGCCATAAACAGGTTTGTCTGAGTCTTCTATCAAAAGTTACAGCTATTTATATGAAGTTGTACAAAAACGCTTTATTTTGCCAAGACAGTGCGTTTCTCACTGTTACATGCATTTGAATGGGGAACTCGACCGAAACAAAGTATAGGTTTTCATTATGTGAATAACTTGGAAATCTTAGCTCAAACAGCTACAAATCCTGTTTTCCCAGCACGGGGACCTTGAGTTCTATAAGATAAAGCCATAAACATGTTTGTCTGAGTCTTCTATCAAAAGTTACAGCTATTTATATGAAGTTGTACAAAAACGCTTTCTTTCGCCAAGACAATGCGTTTCTCACTGTTACATGCATTTGAATGGGGAACTCGACCGAAACAAAGTATAGGTTTTCATTATGTGAATAACTTGGAAATCTTAGCTCAAACAGCTACAAAACCTGTTTTCCCAGCACGGGACCTTGAGTTCTATAAGATAAAGCCATAAACATGTTTGTCTGAGTCTTCTATCAAAAGTTACAGCTATTTATATGAAGTTGTACAAAAACGCTTTATTTCGCCAAGACAGTGCGTTTCTCACTGTTACATGCATTTGAATGGGGAACTCGACCGAAACAAAGTATAGGTTTTCATTATGTGAATAACTTGGAAATCTTAGCTCAAACAGCTGCAAATCCTGTTTTCCCAGCACGGAGACCTTGAGTTCTATAAGATAAAGCCATAAACATGTTTGTCTGAGTCTTCTATCAAAAGTTACAGCTATTTATATGAAGTTGTACAAAAACGCTTTCTTTCGCCAAGACAGTGCGTTTCTCACTGTTACATGCATTTGAATGGGGAACTCGACCGAAACAAAGTATAGGTTTTCATTATGTGAATAACTTGGAAATCTTAGCTCAAACAGCTGCAAATCCTTTTTTCCCAACACGGGAACCTTGAGTTCTATAAGATAAAGCCATAAACATGTTTGTCTGAGTCTTCTATCAAAAGTTACAGCTATTTATATGAAGTTGTACAAAAACGCTTTCTTTCGCCAAGACAGTGCGTTTCTCACTGTTACATGCATTTGAATGGGGAACTCGACCGAAACAAAGTATAGGTTTTCATTATGTGAATAACTTGGAAATCTTAGCTCAAACAGCTACAAATCCTGTTTTCCCAGCACGGGGACCTTGAGTTCTATAAGATAAAGCCATAAACATGTTTGTCTGAGTCTTCTATCAAAAGTTACAGCTATTTATATGAAGTTGTACAAAAACGCTTTATTTCGCCAAGACAATGCGTTTCTCACTGTTACATGCATTTGAATGGGGAACTCGACCGAAACAAAGTATAGGTTTTCATTATGTGAATAACTTGGAAATCTTAGCTCAAACAGCTGCAAATCCTTTTTTCCCAACACGGGAACCTTGAGTTCTATAAGATAAAGCCATAAACATGTTTGTCTGAGTCTTCTATCAAAAGTTACAGCTATTTATATGAAGTTGTACAAAAACGCTTTCTTTCGCCAAGACAGTGCGTTTCTCACTGTTACATGCATTTGAATGGGGAACTCGACCGAAACAAAGTATAGGTTTTCATTATGTGAATAACTTGGAAATCTTAGCTCAAACAGCTACAAAACCTGTTTTCCCAGCACGGGGACCTTGAGTTCTATAAGATAAAGCCATAAACATGTTTGTCTGAGTCTTCTATCAAAAGTTACAGCTATTTATATGAAGTTGTACAAAAACGCTTTCTTTCGCCAAGACAGTGCGTTTCTCACTGTTACATGCATTTGAATGGGGAACTCGACCAAAACAAAGTATAGGTTTTCATTATGTGAATAACTTGGAAATCTTAGCTCAAACAGCTGCAAATCCTGTTTTCCCAGCACGGGGACCTTGAGTTCTATAAGATAAAGCCATAAACATGTTTGTCTGAGTCTTCTATCAAAAGTTACAGCTATTTATATGAAGTTGTACAAAAACGCTTTATTTTGCCAAGACAGTGCGTTTCTCACTGTTACATGCATTTGAATGGGGAACTCGACCGAAACAAAGTATAGGTTTTCATTATGTGAATAACTTGGAAATCTTAGCTCAAACAGCTACAAATCCTGTTTTCCCAGCACGGGGACCTTGAGTTCTATAAGATAAAGCCATAAACATGTTTGTCTGAGTCTTCTATCAAAAGTTACAGCTATTTATATGAAGTTGTACAAAAACGCTTTCTTTCGCCAAGACAATGCGTTTCTCACTGTTACATGCATTTGAATGGGGAACTCGACCGAAACAAAGTATAGGTTTTCATTATGTGAATAACTTGGAAATCTTAGCTCAAACAGCTACAAAACCTGTTTTCCCAGCACGGGGACCTTGAGTTCTATAAGATAAAGCCATAAACATGTTTGTCTGAGTCTTCTATCAAAAGTTACAGCTATTTATATGAAGTTGTACAAAAACGCTTTATTTCGCCAAGACAGTGCGTTTCTCACTGTTACATGCATTTGAATGGGGAACTCGACCGAAACAAAGTATAGGTTTTCATTATGTGAATAACTTGGAAATCTTAGCTCAAACAGCTACAAATCCTGTTTTCCCAGCACGGGGACCTTGAGTTCTATAAGATAAAGCCATAAACATGTTTGTCTGAGTCTTCTATCAAAAGTTACAGCTATTTATATGAAGTTGTACAAAAACGCTTTCTTTCGCCAAGACAATGCGTTTCTCACTGTTACATGCATTTGAATGGGGAACTCGACCGAAACAAAGTATAGGTTTTCATTATGTGAATAACTTGGAAATCTTAGCTCAAACAGCTACAAAACCTGTTTTCCCAGCACGGGGACCTTGAGTTCTATAAGATAAAGCCATAAACATGTTTGTCTGAGTCTTCTATCAAAAGTTACAGCTATTTATATGAAGTTGTACAAAAACGCTTTATTTTGCCAAGACAATGCGTTTCTCACTGTTACATGCATTTGAATGGGGAACTCGACCGAAACAAAGTATAGGTTTTCATTATGTGAATAACTTGGAAATCTTAGCTCAAACAGCTACAAATCCTGTTTTCCCAGCACGGGGACCTTGAGTTCTATAAGATAAAGCCATAAACATGTTTGTCTGAGTCTTCTATCAAAAGTTACAGCTATTTATATGAAGTTGTACAAAAACGCTTTATTTTGCCAAGACAATGCGTTTCTCACTGTTACATGCATTTGAATGGGGAACTCGACCGAAACAAAGTATAGGTTTTCATTATGTGAATAACTTGGAAATCTTAGCTCAAACAGCTACAAAACCTGTTTTCCCAGCACGGGGACCTTGAGTTCTATAAGATAAAGCCATAAACATGTTTGTCTGAGTCTTCTATCAAAAGTTACAGCTATTTATATGAAGTTGTACAAAAACGCTTTATTTTGCCAAGACAATGCGTTTCTCACTGTTACATGCATTTGAATGGGGAACTCGACCGAAACAAAGTATAGGTTTTCATTATGTGAATAACTTGGAAATCTTAGCTCAAACAGCTACAAATCCTGTTTTCCCAGCACGGGGACCTTGAGTTCTATAAGATAAAGCCATAAACATGTTTGTCTGAGTCTTCTATCAAAAGTTACAGCTATTTATATGAAGTTGTACAAAAACGCTTTATTTTGCCAAGACAATGCGTTTCTCACTGTTACATGCATTTGAATGGGGAACTCGACCGAAACAAAGTATAGGTTTTCATTATGTGTATAACTTGGAAATCTTAGCTCAAACAGCTGCAAATCCTGTTTTCCCAGCACGGGGACCTTGAGTTCTATAAGATAAAGCCATAAACATGTGTATCCGAGTCTTCTATCAAAAGTTACAGCTATTTATATGAAGTTGTACAAAAACGCTTTATTTCGCCAAGACAGTGCGTTTCTCACTGTTACATGCATTTGAATGGGGAACTCGACCGAAACAAAGTATAGGTTTTCATTATGTGTATAACTTGAAAATCTTAGCTCAAACAGCTGCAAAACCTGTTTTCCCAGCACGGGGACCTTGAGTTCTATAAGATAAAGCCATAAACATGTTTGTCTGAGTCTTCTATCAAAAGTTACAGCTATTTATATGAAGTTGTACAAAAACGCTTTATTTCGCCAAGACAGTGCGTTTCTCACTGTTACATGCATTTGAATGGGGAACTCGACCGAAACAAAGTATAGGTTTTCATTATGTGAATAACTTGGAAATCTTAGCTCAAACAGCTGCAAATCCTTTTTTCCCAACACGGGAACCTTGAGTTCTATAAGATAAAGCCATAAACATGTTTGTCTGAGTCTTCTATCAAAAGTTACAGCTATTTATATGAAGTTGTACAAAAACGCTTTCTTTCGCCAAGACAGTGCGTTTCTCACTGTTACATGCATTTGAATGGGGAACTCGACCGAAACAAAGTATAGGTTTTCATTATGTGAATAACTTGGAAATCTTAGCTCAAACAGCTACAAATCCTGTTTTCCCAGCACGGGGACCTTGAGTTCTATAAGATAAAGCCATAAACATGTTTGTCTGAGTCTTCTATCAAAAGTTACAGCTATTTATATGAAGTTGTACAAAAACGCTTTATTTTGCCAAGACAATGCGTTTCTCACTGTTACATGCATTTGAATGGGGAACTCGACCGAAACAAAGTATAGGTTTTCATTATGTGAATAACTTGGAAATCTTAGCTCAAACAGCTGCAAATCCTGTTTTCCCAGCACGGGGACCTTGAGTTCTATAAGCTAAAGCCATAAACATGTGTATCCGAGTCTTCTATCAAAAGTTACAGCTATTTATATGAAGTTGTACAAAAACGCTTTATTTCGCCAAGACAATGCGTTTCTCACTGTTACATGCATTTGAATGGGGAACTCGACCGAAACAAAGTATAGGTTTTCATTATGTGTATAACTTGAAAATCTTAGCTCAAACAGCTGCAAAACCTGTTTTCCCAGCACGGGGACCTTGAGTTCTATAAGATAAAGCCATAAACATGTTTGTCTGAGTCTTCTATCCAAAGTTACAGCTATTTATATGAAGTTGTACAAAAACGCTTTCTTTCGCCAAGACAGTGCGTTTCTCACTGTTACATGCATTTGAATGGGGAACTCGACCGAAACAAAGTATAGGTTTTCATTATGTGAATAACTTGGAAATCTTAGCTCAAACAGCTACAAATCCTGTTTTCCCAGCACGGGGACCTTGAGTTCTATAAGATAAAGCCATAAACATGTTTGTCTGAGTCTTCTATCAAAAGTTACAGCTATTTATATGAAGTTGTACAAAAACGCTTTCTTTCGCCAAGACAATGCGTTTCTCACTGTTACATGCATTTGAATGGGGAACTCGACCGAAACAAAGTATAGGTTTTCATTATGTGAATAACTTGGAAATCTTAGCTCAAACAGCTGCAAATCCTGTTTTCCCAGCACGGGGACCTTGAGTTCTATAAGATAAAGCCATAAACATGTGTATCCGAGTCTTCTATCAAAAGTTACAGCTATTTATATGAAGTTGTACAAAAACGCTTTATTTCGCCAAGACAATGCGTTTCTCACTGTTACATGCATTTGAATGGGGAACTCGACCGAAACAAAGTATAGGTTTTCATTATGTGAATAACTTGGAAATCTTAGCTCAAACAGCTACAAAACCTGTTTTCCCAGCACGGGGACCTTGAGTTCTATAAGATAAAGCCATAAACATGTTTGTCTGAGTCTTCTATCAAAAGTTACAGCTATTTATATGAAGTTGTACAAAAACGCTTTCTTTCGCCAAGACAGTGCGTTTCTCACTGTTACATGCATTTGAATGGGGAACTCGACCGAAACAAAGTATAGGTTTTCATTATGTGAATAACTTGGAAATCTTAGCTCAAACAGCTACAAAACCTGTTTTCCCAGCACGGGGACCTTGAGTTCTATAAGATAAAGCCATAAACATGTTTGTCTGAGTCTTCTATCAAAAGTTACAGCTATTTATATGAAGTTGTACAAAAACGCTTTCTTTCGCCAAGACAGTGCGTTTCTCACTGTTACATGCATTTGAATGGGGAACTCGACCAAAACAAAGTATAGGTTTTCATTATGTGAATAACTTGGAAATCTTAGCTCAAACAGCTGCAAATCCTGTTTTCCCAGCACGGGGACCTTGAGTTCTATAAGATAAAGCCATAAACATGTTTGTCTGAGTCTTCTATCAAAAGTTACAGCTATTTATATGAAGTTGTACAAAAACGCTTTATTTTGCCAAGACAGTGCGTTTCTCACTGTTACATGCATTTGAATGGGGAACTCGACCGAAACAAAGTATAGGTTTTCATTATGTGAATAACTTGGAAATCTTAGCTCAAACAGCTACAAATCCTGTTTTCCCAGCACGGGGACCTTGAGTTCTATAAGATAAAGCCATAAACATGTTTGTCTGAGTCTTCTATCAAAAGTTACAGCTATTTATATGAAGTTGTACAAAAACGCTTTCTTTCGCCAAGACAATGCGTTTCTCACTGTTACATGCATTTGAATGGGGAACTCGACCGAAACAAAGTATAGGTTTTCATTATGTGAATAACTTGGAAATCTTAGCTCAAACAGCTACAAAACCTGTTTTCCCAGCACGGGGACCTTGAGTTCTATAAGATAAAGCCATAAACATGTTTGTCTGAGTCTTCTATCAAAAGTTACAGCTATTTATATGAAGTTGTACAAAAACGCTTTATTTCGCCAAGACAGTGCGTTTCTCACTGTTACATGCATTTGAATGGGGAACTCGACCGAAACAAAGTATAGGTTTTCATTATGTGAATAACTTGGAAATCTTAGCTCAAACAGCTACAAATCCTGTTTTCCCAGCACGGGGACCTTGAGTTCTATAAGATAAAGCCATAAACATGTTTGTCTGAGTCTTCTATCAAAAGTTACAGCTATTTATATGAAGTTGTACAAAAACGCTTTCTTTCGCCAAGACAATGCGTTTCTCACTGTTACATGCATTTGAATGGGGAACTCGACCGAAACAAAGTATAGGTTTTCATTATGTGAATAACTTGGAAATCTTAGCTCAAACAGCTACAAAACCTGTTTTCCCAGCACGGGGACCTTGAGTTCTATAAGATAAAGCCATAAACATGTTTGTCTGAGTCTTCTATCAAAAGTTACAGCTATTTATATGAAGTTGTACAAAAACGCTTTATTTTGCCAAGACAATGCGTTTCTCACTGTTACATGCATTTGAATGGGGAACTCGACCGAAACAAAGTATAGGTTTTCATTATGTGAATAACTTGGAAATCTTAGCTCAAACAGCTACAAATCCTGTTTTCCCAGCACGGGGACCTTGAGTTCTATAAGATAAAGCCATAAACATGTTTGTCTGAGTCTTCTATCAAAAGTTACAGCTATTTATATGAAGTTGTACAAAAACGCTTTATTTTGCCAAGACAATGCGTTTCTCACTGTTACATGCATTTGAATGGGGAACTCGACCGAAACAAAGTATAGGTTTTCATTATGTGAATAACTTGGAAATCTTAGCTCAAACAGCTACAAAACCTGTTTTCCCAGCACGGGGACCTTGAGTTCTATAAGATAAAGCCATAAACATGTTTGTCTGAGTCTTCTATCAAAAGTTACAGCTATTTATATGAAGTTGTACAAAAACGCTTTATTTTGCCAAGACAATGCGTTTCTCACTGTTACATGCATTTGAATGGGGAACTCGACCGAAACAAAGTATAGGTTTTCATTATGTGAATAACTTGGAAATCTTAGCTCAAACAGCTACAAATCCTGTTTTCCCAGCACGGGGACCTTGAGTTCTATAAGATAAAGCCATAAACATGTTTGTCTGAGTCTTCTATCAAAAGTTACAGCTATTTATATGAAGTTGTACAAAAACGCTTTATTTCGCCAAGACAATGCGTTTCTCACTGTTACATGCATTTGAATGGGGAACTCGACCGAAACAAAGTATAGGTTTTCATTATGTGTATAACTTGAAAATCTTAGCTCAAACAGCTGCAAAACCTGTTTTCCCAGCACGGGGACCTTGAGTTCTATAAGATAAAGCCATAAACATGTTTGTCTGAGTCTTCTATCAAAAGTTACAGCTATTTATATGAAGTTGTACAAAAACGCTTTATTTCGCCAAGACAGTGCGTTTCTCACTGTTACATGCATTTGAATGGGGAACTCGACCGAAACAAAGTATAGGTTTTCATTATGTGAATAACTTGGAAATCTTAGCTCAAACAGCTGCAAATCCTTTTTTCCCAACACGGGAACCTTGAGTTCTATAAGATAAAGCCATAAACATGTTTGTCTGAGTCTTCTATCAAAAGTTACAGCTATTTATATGAAGTTGTACAAAAACGCTTTCTTTCGCCAAGACAGTGCGTTTCTCACTGTTACATGCATTTGAATGGGGAACTCGACCGAAACAAAGTATAGGTTTTCATTATGTGAATAACTTGGAAATCTTAGCTCAAACAGCTACAAATCCTGTTTTCCCAGCACGGGGACCTTGAGTTCTATAAGATAAAGCCATAAACATGTGTATCCGAGTCTTCTATCAAAAGTTACAGCTATTTATATGAAGTTGTACAAAAACGCTTTATTTCGCCAAGACAATGCGTTTCTCACTGTTACATGCATTTGAATGGGGAACTCGACCGAAACAAAGTATAGGTTTTCATTATGTGTATAACTTGAAAATCTTAGCTCAAACAGCTGCAAAACCTGTTTTCCCAGCACGGGGACCTTGAGTTCTATAAGATAAAGCCATAAACATGTTTGTCTGAGTCTTCTATCAAAAGTTACAGCTATTTATATGAAGTTGTACAAAAACGCTTTATTTCGCCAAGACAGTGCGTTTCTCACTGTTACATGCATTTGAATGGGGAACTCGACCGAAACAAAGTATAGGTTTTCATTATGTGAATAACTTGGAAATCTTAGCTCAAACAGCTGCAAATCCTTTTTTCCCAACACGGGAACCTTGAGTTCTATAAGATAAAGCCATAAACATGTTTGTCTGAGTCTTCTATCAAAAGTTACAGCTATTTATATGAAGTTGTACAAAAACGCTTTCTTTCGCCAAGACAGTGCGTTTCTCACTGTTACATGCATTTGAATGGGGAACTCGACCGAAACAAAGTATAGGTTTTCATTATGTGAATAACTTGGAAATCTTAGCTCAAACAGCTACAAATCCTGTTTTCCCAGCACGGGGACCTTGAGTTCTATAAGATAAAGCCATAAACATGTTTGTCTGAGTCTTCTATCAAAAGTTACAGCTATTTATATGAAGTTGTACAAAAACGCTTTATTTTGCCAAGACAATGCGTTTCTCACTGTTACATGCATTTGAATGGGGAACTCGACCGAAACAAAGTATAGGTTTTCATTATGTGAATAACTTGGAAATCTTAGCTCAAACAGCTGCAAATCCTGTTTTCCCAGCACGGGGACCTTGAGTTCTATAAGATAAAGCCATAAACATGTGTATCCGAGTCTTCTATCAAAAGTTACAGCTATTTATATGAAGTTGTACAAAAACGCTTTATTTCGCCAAGACAATGCGTTTCTCACTGTTACATGCATTTGAATGGGGAACTCGACCGAAACAAAGTATAGGTTTTCATTATGTGTATAACTTGAAAATCTTAGCTCAAACAGCTGCAAAACCTGTTTTCCCAGCACGGGGACCTTGAGTTCTATAAGATAAAGCCATAAACATGTTTGTCTGAGTCTTCTATCAAAAGTTACAGCTATTTATATGAAGTTGTACAAAAACGCTTTCTTTCGCCAAGACAGTGCGTTTCTCACTGTTACATGCATTTGAATGGGGAACTCGACCGAAACAAAGTATAGGTTTTCATTATGTGAATAACTTGGAAATCTTAGCTCAAACAGCTGCAAATCCTTTTTTCCCAACACGGGAACCTTGAGTTCTATAAGATAAAGCCATAAACATGTTTGTCTGAGTCTTCTATCAAAAGTTACAGCTATTTATATGAAGTTGTACAAAAACGCTTTCTTTCGCCAAGACAGTGCGTTTCTCACTGTTACATGCATTTGAATGGGGAACTCGACCGAAACAAAGTATAGGTTTTCATTATGTGAATAACTTGGAAATCTTAGCTCAAACAGCTACAAATCCTGTTTTCCCAGCACGGGGACCTTGAGTTCTATAAGATAAAGCCATAAACATGTTTGTCTGAGTCTTCTATCAAAAGTTACAGCTATTTATATGAAGTTGTACAAAAACGCTTTATTTCGCCAAGACAATGCGTTTCTCACTGTTACATGCATTTGAATGGGGAACTCGACCGAAACAAAGTATAGGTTTTCATTATGTGAATAACTTGGAAATCTTAGCTCAAACAGCTGCAAATCCTTTTTTCCCAACACGGGAACCTTGAGTTCTATAAGATAAAGCCATAAACATGTTTGTCTGAGTCTTCTATCAAAAGTTACAGCTATTTATATGAAGTTGTACAAAAACGCTTTCTTTCGCCAAGACAGTGCGTTTCTCACTGTTACATGCATTTGAATGGGGAACTCGACCGAAACAAAGTATAGGTTTTCATTATGTGAATAACTTGGAAATCTTAGCTCAAACAGCTACAAAACCTGTTTTCCCAGCACGGGGACCTTGAGTTCTATAAGATAAAGCCATAAACATGTTTGTCTGAGTCTTCTATCAAAAGTTACAGCTATTTATATGAAGTTGTACAAAAACGCTTTCTTTCGCCAAGACAGTGCGTTTCTCACTGTTACATGCATTTGAATGGGGAACTCGACCAAAACAAAGTATAGGTTTTCATTATGTGAATAACTTGGAAATCTTAGCTCAAACAGCTGCAAATCCTGTTTTCCCAGCACGGGGACCTTGAGTTCTATAAGATAAAGCCATAAACATGTTTGTCTGAGTCTTCTATCAAAAGTTACAGCTATTTATATGAAGTTGTACAAAAACGCTTTATTTTGCCAAGACAGTGCGTTTCTCACTGTTACATGCATTTGAATGGGGAACTCGACCGAAACAAAGTATAGGTTTTCATTATGTGAATAACTTGGAAATCTTAGCTCAAACAGCTACAAATCCTGTTTTCCCAGCACGGGGACCTTGAGTTCTATAAGATAAAGCCATAAACATGTTTGTCTGAGTCTTCTATCAAAAGTTACAGCTATTTATATGAAGTTGTACAAAAACGCTTTCTTTCGCCAAGACAATGCGTTTCTCACTGTTACATGCATTTGAATGGGGAACTCGACCGAAACAAAGTATAGGTTTTCATTATGTGAATAACTTGGAAATCTTAGCTCAAACAGCTACAAAACCTGTTTTCCCAGCACGGGGACCTTGAGTTCTATAAGATAAAGCCATAAACATGTTTGTCTGAGTCTTCTATCAAAAGTTACAGCTATTTATATGAAGTTGTACAAAAACGCTTTATTTCGCCAAGACAGTGCGTTTCTCACTGTTACATGCATTTGAATGGGGAACTCGACCGAAACAAAGTATAGGTTTTCATTATGTGAATAACTTGGAAATCTTAGCTCAAACAGCTACAAATCCTGTTTTCCCAGCACGGGGACCTTGAGTTCTATAAGATAAAGCCATAAACATGTTTGTCTGAGTCTTCTATCAAAAGTTACAGCTATTTATATGAAGTTGTACAAAAACGCTTTCTTTCGCCAAGACAATGCGTTTCTCACTGTTACATGCATTTGAATGGGGAACTCGACCGAAACAAAGTATAGGTTTTCATTATGTGAATAACTTGGAAATCTTAGCTCAAACAGCTACAAAACCTGTTTTCCCAGCACGGGGACCTTGAGTTCTATAAGATAAAGCCATAAACATGTTTGTCTGAGTCTTCTATCAAAAGTTACAGCTATTTATATGAAGTTGTACAAAAACGCTTTATTTTGCCAAGACAATGCGTTTCTCACTGTTACATGCATTTGAATGGGGAACTCGACCGAAACAAAGTATAGGTTTTCATTATGTGAATAACTTGGAAATCTTAGCTCAAACAGCTACAAATCCTGTTTTCCCAGCACGGGGACCTTGAGTTCTATAAGATAAAGCCATAAACATGTTTGTCTGAGTCTTCTATCAAAAGTTACAGCTATTTATATGAAGTTGTACAAAAACGCTTTATTTTGCCAAGACAATGCGTTTCTCACTGTTACATGCATTTGAATGGGGAACTCGACCGAAACAAAGTATAGGTTTTCATTATGTGAATAACTTGGAAATCTTAGCTCAAACAGCTACAAAACCTGTTTTCCCAGCACGGGGACCTTGAGTTCTATAAGATAAAGCCATAAACATGTTTGTCTGAGTCTTCTATCAAAAGTTACAGCTATTTATATGAAGTTGTACAAAAACGCTTTATTTTGCCAAGACAATGCGTTTCTCACTGTTACATGCATTTGAATGGGGAACTCGACCGAAACAAAGTATAGGTTTTCATTATGTGAATAACTTGGAAATCTTAGCTCAAACAGCTACAAATCCTGTTTTCCCAGCACGGGGACCTTGAGTTCTATAAGATAAAGCCATAAACATGTTTGTCTGAGTCTTCTATCAAAAGTTACAGCTATTTATATGAAGTTGTACAAAAACGCTTTATTTTGCCAAGACAATGCGTTTCTCACTGTTACATGCATTTGAATGGGGAACTCGACCGAAACAAAGTATAGGTTTTCATTATGTGTATAACTTGGAAATCTTAGCTCAAACAGCTGCAAATCCTGTTTTCCCAGCACGGGGACCTTGAGTTCTATAAGATAAAGCCATAAACATGTGTATCCGAGTCTTCTATCAAAAGTTACAGCTATTTATATGAAGTTGTACAAAAACGCTTTATTTCGCCAAGACAGTGCGTTTCTCACTGTTACATGCATTTGAATGGGGAACTCGACCGAAACAAAGTATAGGTTTTCATTATGTGTATAACTTGAAAATCTTAGCTCAAACAGCTGCAAAACCTGTTTTCCCAGCACGGGGACCTTGAGTTCTATAAGATAAAGCCATAAACATGTTTGTCTGAGTCTTCTATCAAAAGTTACAGCTATTTATATGAAGTTGTACAAAAACGCTTTATTTCGCCAAGACAGTGCGTTTCTCACTGTTACATGCATTTGAATGGGGAACTCGACCGAAACAAAGTATAGGTTTTCATTATGTGAATAACTTGGAAATCTTAGCTCAAACAGCTGCAAATCCTTTTTTCCCAACACGGGAACCTTGAGTTCTATAAGATAAAGCCATAAACATGTTTGTCTGAGTCTTCTATCAAAAGTTACAGCTATTTATATGAAGTTGTACAAAAACGCTTTCTTTCGCCAAGACAGTGCGTTTCTCACTGTTACATGCATTTGAATGGGGAACTCGACCGAAACAAAGTATAGGTTTTCATTATGTGAATAACTTGGAAATCTTAGCTCAAACAGCTACAAAACCTGTTTTCCCAGCACGGGGACCTTGAGTTCTATAAGATAAAGCCATAAACATGTTTGTCTGAGTCTTCTATCAAAAGTTACAGCTATTTATATGAAGTTGTACAAAAACGCTTTCTTTCGCCAAGACAGTGCGTTTCTCACTGTTACATGCATTTGAATGGGGAACTCGACCAAAACAAAGTATAGGTTTTCATTATGTGAATAACTTGGAAATCTTAGCTCAAACAGCTGCAAATCCTGTTTTCCCAGCACGGGGACCTTGAGTTCTATAAGATAAAGCCATAAACATGTTTGTCTGAGTCTTCTATCAAAAGTTACAGCTATTTATATGAAGTTGTACAAAAACGCTTTATTTTGCCAAGACAGTGCGTTTCTCACTGTTACATGCATTTGAATGGGGAACTCGACCGAAACAAAGTATAGGTTTTCATTATGTGAATAACTTGGAAATCTTAGCTCAAACAGCTACAAATCCTGTTTTCCCAGCACGGGGACCTTGAGTTCTATAAGATAAAGCCATAAACATGTTTGTCTGAGTCTTCTATCAAAAGTTACAGCTATTTATATGAAGTTGTACAAAAACGCTTTCTTTCGCCAAGACAATGCGTTTCTCACTGTTACATGCATTTGAATGGGGAACTCGACCGAAACAAAGTATAGGTTTTCATTATGTGAATAACTTGGAAATCTTAGCTCAAACAGCTACAAAACCTGTTTTCCCAGCACGGGGACCTTGAGTTCTATAAGATAAAGCCATAAACATGTTTGTCTGAGTCTTCTATCAAAAGTTACAGCTATTTATATGAAGTTGTACAAAAACGCTTTATTTCGCCAAGACAGTGCGTTTCTCACTGTTACATGCATTTGAATGGGGAACTCGACCGAAACAAAGTATAGGTTTTCATTATGTGAATAACTTGGAAATCTTAGCTCAAACAGCTACAAATCCTGTTTTCCCAGCACGGGGACCTTGAGTTCTATAAGATAAAGCCATAAACATGTTTGTCTGAGTCTTCTATCAAAAGTTACAGCTATTTATATGAAGTTGTACAAAAACGCTTTCTTTCGCCAAGACAATGCGTTTCTCACTGTTACATGCATTTGAATGGGGAACTCGACCGAAACAAAGTATAGGTTTTCATTATGTGAATAACTTGGAAATCTTAGCTCAAACAGCTACAAAACCTGTTTTCCCAGCACGGGGACCTTGAGTTCTATAAGATAAAGCCATAAACATGTTTGTCTGAGTCTTCTATCAAAAGTTACAGCTATTTATATGAAGTTGTACAAAAACGCTTTATTTTGCCAAGACAATGCGTTTCTCACTGTTACATGCATTTGAATGGGGAACTCGACCGAAACAAAGTATAGGTTTTCATTATGTGAATAACTTGGAAATCTTAGCTCAAACAGCTACAAATCCTGTTTTCCCAGCACGGGGACCTTGAGTTCTATAAGATAAAGCCATAAACATGTTTGTCTGAGTCTTCTATCAAAAGTTACAGCTATTTATATGAAGTTGTACAAAAACGCTTTATTTTGCCAAGACAATGCGTTTCTCACTGTTACATGCATTTGAATGGGGAACTCGACCGAAACAAAGTATAGGTTTTCATTATGTGAATAACTTGGAAATCTTAGCTCAAACAGCTACAAAACCTGTTTTCCCAGCACGGGGACCTTGAGTTCTATAAGATAAAGCCATAAACATGTTTGTCTGAGTCTTCTATCAAAAGTTACAGCTATTTATATGAAGTTGTACAAAAACGCTTTATTTTGCCAAGACAATGCGTTTCTCACTGTTACATGCATTTGAATGGGGAACTCGACCGAAACAAAGTATAGGTTTTCATTATGTGAATAACTTGGAAATCTTAGCTCAAACAGCTACAAATCCTGTTTTCCCAGCACGGGGACCTTGAGTTCTATAAGATAAAGCCATAAACATGTTTGTCTGAGTCTTCTATCAAAAGTTACAGCTATTTATATGAAGTTGTACAAAAACGCTTTATTTTGCCAAGACAATGCGTTTCTCACTGTTACATGCATTTGAATGGGGAACTCGACCGAAACAAAGTATAGGTTTTCATTATGTGTATAACTTGGAAATCTTAGCTCAAACAGCTGCAAATCCTGTTTTCCCAGCACGGGGACCTTGAGTTCTATAAGATAAAGCCATAAACATGTGTATCCGAGTCTTCTATCAAAAGTTACAGCTATTTATATGAAGTTGTACAAAAACGCTTTATTTCGCCAAGACAGTGCGTTTCTCACTGTTACATGCATTTGAATGGGGAACTCGACCGAAACAAAGTATAGGTTTTCATTATGTGTATAACTTGAAAATCTTAGCTCAAACAGCTGCAAAACCTGTTTTCCCAGCACGGGGACCTTGAGTTCTATAAGATAAAGCCATAAACATGTTTGTCTGAGTCTTCTATCAAAAGTTACAGCTATTTATATGAAGTTGTACAAAAACGCTTTATTTCGCCAAGACAGTGCGTTTCTCACTGTTACATGCATTTGAATGGGGAACTCGACCGAAACAAAGTATAGGTTTTCATTATGTGAATAACTTGGAAATCTTAGCTCAAACAGCTGCAAATCCTTTTTTCCCAACACGGGAACCTTGAGTTCTATAAGATAAAGCCATAAACATGTTTGTCTGAGTCTTCTATCAAAAGTTACAGCTATTTATATGAAGTTGTACAAAAACGCTTTCTTTCGCCAAGACAGTGCGTTTCTCACTGTTACATGCATTTGAATGGGGAACTCGACCGAAACAAAGTATAGGTTTTCATTATGTGAATAACTTGGAAATCTTAGCTCAAACAGCTACAAATCCTGTTTTCCCAGCACGGGGACCTTGAGTTCTATAAGATAAAGCCATAAACATGTTTGTCTGAGTCTTCTATCAAAAGTTACAGCTATTTATATGAAGTTGTACAAAAACGCTTTATTTTGCCAAGACAATGCGTTTCTCACTGTTACATGCATTTGAATGGGGAACTCGACCGAAACAAAGTATAGGTTTTCATTATGTGAATAACTTGGAAATCTTAGCTCAAACAGCTGCAAATCCTGTTTTCCCAGCACGGGGACCTTGAGTTCTATAAGCTAAAGCCATAAACATGTGTATCCGAGTCTTCTATCAAAAGTTACAGCTATTTATATGAAGTTGTACAAAAACGCTTTATTTCGCCAAGACAATGCGTTTCTCACTGTTACATGCATTTGAATGGGGAACTCGACCGAAACAAAGTATAGGTTTTCATTATGTGTATAACTTGAAAATCTTAGCTCAAACAGCTGCAAAACCTGTTTTCCCAGCACGGGGACCTTGAGTTCTATAAGATAAAGCCATAAACATGTTTGTCTGAGTCTTCTATCAAAAGTTACAGCTATTTATATGAAGTTGTACAAAAACGCTTTCTTTCGCCAAGACAGTGCGTTTCTCACTGTTACATGCATTTGAATGGGGAACTCGACCGAAACAAAGTATAGGTTTTCATTATGTGAATAACTTGGAAATCTTAGCTCAAACAGCTACAAATCCTGTTTTCCCAGCACGGGGACCTTGAGTTCTATAAGATAAAGCCATAAACATGTTTGTCTGAGTCTTCTATCAAAAGTTACAGCTATTTATATGAAGTTGTACAAAAACGCTTTCTTTCGCCAAGACAATGCGTTTCTCACTGTTACATGCATTTGAATGGGGAACTCGACCGAAACAAAGTATAGGTTTTCATTATGTGAATAACTTGGAAATCTTAGCTCAAACAGCTGCAAATCCTGTTTTCCCAGCACGGGGACCTTGAGTTCTATAAGATAAAGCCATAAACATGTGTATCCGAGTCTTCTATCAAAAGTTACAGCTATTTATATGAAGTTGTACAAAAACGCTTTATTTCGCCAAGACAATGCGTTTCTCACTGTTACATGCATTTGAATGGGGAACTCGACCGAAACAAAGTATAGGTTTTCATTATGTGAATAACTTGGAAATCTTAGCTCAAACAGCTACAAAACCTGTTTTCCCAGCACGGGGACCTTGAGTTCTATAAGATAAAGCCATAAACATGTTTGTCTGAGTCTTCTATCAAAAGTTACAGCTATTTATATGAAGTTGTACAAAAACGCTTTCTTTCGCCAAGACAGTGCGTTTCTCACTGTTACATGCATTTGAATGGGGAACTCGACCGAAACAAAGTATAGGTTTTCATTATGTGAATAACTTGGAAATCTTAGCTCAAACAGCTACAAAACCTGTTTTCCCAGCACGGGGACCTTGAGTTCTATAAGATAAAGCCATAAACATGTTTGTCTGAGTCTTCTATCAAAAGTTACAGCTATTTATATGAAGTTGTACAAAAACGCTTTCTTTCGCCAAGACAGTGCGTTTCTCACTGTTACATGCATTTGAATGGGGAACTCGACCAAAACAAAGTATAGGTTTTCATTATGTGAATAACTTGGAAATCTTAGCTCAAACAGCTGCAAATCCTGTTTTCCCAGCACGGGGACCTTGAGTTCTATAAGATAAAGCCATAAACATGTTTGTCTGAGTCTTCTATCAAAAGTTACAGCTATTTATATGAAGTTGTACAAAAACGCTTTATTTTGCCAAGACAGTGCGTTTCTCACTGTTACATGCATTTGAATGGGGAACTCGACCGAAACAAAGTATAGGTTTTCATTATGTGAATAACTTGGAAATCTTAGCTCAAACAGCTACAAATCCTGTTTTCCCAGCACGGGGACCTTGAGTTCTATAAGATAAAGCCATAAACATGTTTGTCTGAGTCTTCTATCAAAAGTTACAGCTATTTATATGAAGTTGTACAAAAACGCTTTCTTTCGCCAAGACAATGCGTTTCTCACTGTTACATGCATTTGAATGGGGAACTCGACCGAAACAAAGTATAGGTTTTCATTATGTGAATAACTTGGAAATCTTAGCTCAAACAGCTACAAAACCTGTTTTCCCAGCACGGGGACCTTGAGTTCTATAAGATAAAGCCATAAACATGTTTGTCTGAGTCTTCTATCAAAAGTTACAGCTATTTATATGAAGTTGTACAAAAACGCTTTATTTCGCCAAGACAGTGCGTTTCTCACTGTTACATGCATTTGAATGGGGAACTCGACCGAAACAAAGTATAGGTTTTCATTATGTGAATAACTTGGAAATCTTAGCTCAAACAGCTACAAATCCTGTTTTCCCAGCACGGGGACCTTGAGTTCTATAAGATAAAGCCATAAACATGTTTGTCTGAGTCTTCTATCAAAAGTTACAGCTATTTATATGAAGTTGTACAAAAACGCTTTCTTTCGCCAAGACAATGCGTTTCTCACTGTTACATGCATTTGAATGGGGAACTCGACCGAAACAAAGTATAGGTTTTCATTATGTGAATAACTTGGAAATCTTAGCTCAAACAGCTACAAAACCTGTTTTCCCAGCACGGGGACCTTGAGTTCTATAAGATAAAGCCATAAACATGTTTGTCTGAGTCTTCTATCAAAAGTTACAGCTATTTATATGAAGTTGTACAAAAACGCTTTATTTTGCCAAGACAATGCGTTTCTCACTGTTACATGCATTTGAATGGGGAACTCGACCGAAACAAAGTATAGGTTTTCATTATGTGAATAACTTGGAAATCTTAGCTCAAACAGCTACAAATCCTGTTTTCCCAGCACGGGGACCTTGAGTTCTATAAGATAAAGCCATAAACATGTTTGTCTGAGTCTTCTATCAAAAGTTACAGCTATTTATATGAAGTTGTACAAAAACGCTTTATTTTGCCAAGACAATGCGTTTCTCACTGTTACATGCATTTGAATGGGGAACTCGACCGAAACAAAGTATAGGTTTTCATTATGTGAATAACTTGGAAATCTTAGCTCAAACAGCTACAAAACCTGTTTTCCCAGCACGGGGACCTTGAGTTCTATAAGATAAAGCCATAAACATGTTTGTCTGAGTCTTCTATCAAAAGTTACAGCTATTTATATGAAGTTGTACAAAAACGCTTTATTTTGCCAAGACAATGCGTTTCTCACTGTTACATGCATTTGAATGGGGAACTCGACCGAAACAAAGTATAGGTTTTCATTATGTGAATAACTTGGAAATCTTAGCTCAAACAGCTACAAATCCTGTTTTCCCAGCACGGGGACCTTGAGTTCTATAAGATAAAGCCATAAACATGTTTGTCTGAGTCTTCTATCAAAAGTTACAGCTATTTATATGAAGTTGTACAAAAACGCTTTATTTTGCCAAGACAATGCGTTTCTCACTGTTACATGCATTTGAATGGGGAACTCGACCGAAACAAAGTATAGGTTTTCATTATGTGAATAACTTGGAAATCTTAGCTCAAACAGCTGCAAATCCTGTTTTCCCAGCACGGGGACCTTGAGTTCTATAAGATAAAGCCATAAACATGTGTATCCGAGTCTTCTATCAAAAGTTACAGCTATTTATATGAAGTTGTACAAAAACGCTTTATTTCGCCAAGACAATGCGTTTCTCACTGTTACATGCATTTGAATGGGGAACTCGACCGAAACAAAGTATAGGTTTTCATTATGTGTATAACTTGAAAATCTTAGCTCAAACAGCTGCAAAACCTGTTTTCCCAGCACGGGGACCTTGAGTTCTATAAGATAAAGCCATAAACATGTTTGTCTGAGTCTTCTATCAAAAGTTACAGCTATTTATATGAAGTTGTACAAAAACGCTTTATTTCGCCAAGACAGTGCGTTTCTCACTGTTACATGCATTTGAATGGGGAACTCGACCGAAACAAAGTATAGGTTTTCATTATGTGAATAACTTGGAAATCTTAGCTCAAACAGCTGCAAATCCTTTTTTCCCAACACGGGAACCTTGAGTTCTATAAGATAAAGCCATAAACATGTTTGTCTGAGTCTTCTATCAAAAGTTACAGCTATTTATATGAAGTTGTACAAAAACGCTTTCTTTCGCCAAGACAGTGCGTTTCTCACTGTTACATGCATTTGAATGGGGAACTCGACCGAAACAAAGTATAGGTTTTCATTATGTGAATAACTTGGAAATCTTAGCTCAAACAGCTACAAATCCTGTTTTCCCAGCACGGGGACCTTGAGTTCTATAAGATAAAGCCATAAACATGTGTATCCGAGTCTTCTATCAAAAGTTACAGCTATTTATATGAAGTTGTACAAAAACGCTTTATTTCGCCAAGACAATGCGTTTCTCACTGTTACATGCATTTGAATGGGGAACTCGACCGAAACAAAGTATAGGTTTTCATTATGTGTATAACTTGAAAATCTTAGCTCAAACAGCTGCAAAACCTGTTTTCCCAGCACGGGGACCTTGAGTTCTATAAGATAAAGCCATAAACATGTTTGTCTGAGTCTTCTATCAAAAGTTACAGCTATTTATATGAAGTTGTACAAAAACGCTTTATTTCGCCAAGACAGTGCGTTTCTCACTGTTACATGCATTTGAATGGGGAACTCGACCGAAACAAAGTATAGGTTTTCATTATGTGAATAACTTGGAAATCTTAGCTCAAACAGCTGCAAATCCTTTTTTCCCAACACGGGAACCTTGAGTTCTATAAGATAAAGCCATAAACATGTTTGTCTGAGTCTTCTATCAAAAGTTACAGCTATTTATATGAAGTTGTACAAAAACGCTTTCTTTCGCCAAGACAGTGCGTTTCTCACTGTTACATGCATTTGAATGGGGAACTCGACCGAAACAAAGTATAGGTTTTCATTATGTGAATAACTTGGAAATCTTAGCTCAAACAGCTACAAATCCTGTTTTCCCAGCACGGGGACCTTGAGTTCTATAAGATAAAGCCATAAACATGTTTGTCTGAGTCTTCTATCAAAAGTTACAGCTATTTATATGAAGTTGTACAAAAACGCTTTATTTTGCCAAGACAATGCGTTTCTCACTGTTACATGCATTTGAATGGGGAACTCGACCGAAACAAAGTATAGGTTTTCATTATGTGAATAACTTGGAAATCTTAGCTCAAACAGCTGCAAATCCTGTTTTCCCAGCACGGGGACCTTGAGTTCTATAAGATAAAGCCATAAACATGTGTATCCGAGTCTTCTATCAAAAGTTACAGCTATTTATATGAAGTTGTACAAAAACGCTTTATTTCGCCAAGACAATGCGTTTCTCACTGTTACATGCATTTGAATGGGGAACTCGACCGAAACAAAGTATAGGTTTTCATTATGTGTATAACTTGAAAATCTTAGCTCAAACAGCTGCAAAACCTGTTTTCCCAGCACGGGGACCTTGAGTTCTATAAGATAAAGCCATAAACATGTTTGTCTGAGTCTTCTATCAAAAGTTACAGCTATTTATATGAAGTTGTACAAAAACGCTTTCTTTCGCCAAGACAGTGCGTTTCTCACTGTTACATGCATTTGAATGGGGAACTCGACCGAAACAAAGTATAGGTTTTCATTATGTGAATAACTTGGAAATCTTAGCTCAAACAGCTACAAATCCTGTTTTCCCAGCACGGGGACCTTGAGTTCTATAAGATAAAGCCATAAACATGTTTGTCTGAGTCTTCTATCAAAAGTTACAGCTATTTATATGAAGTTGTACAAAAACGCTTTCTTTCGCCAAGACAATGCGTTTCTCACTGTTACATGCATTTGAATGGGGAACTCGACCGAAACAAAGTATAGGTTTTCATTATGTGTATAACTTGAAAATCTTAGCTCAAACAGCTGCAAAACCTGTTTTCCCAGCACGGGGACCTTGAGTTCTATAAGATAAAGCCATAAACATGTTTGTCTGAGTCTTCTATCAAAAGTTACAGCTATTTATATGAAGTTGTACAAAAACGCTTTATTTCGCCAAGACAGTGCGTTTCTCACTGTTACATGCATTTGAATGGGGAACTCGACCGAAACAAAGTATAGGTTTTCATTATGTGAATAACTTGGAAATCTTAGCTCAAACAGCTACAAATCCTGTTTTCCCAGCACGGGGACCTTGAGTTCTATAAGATAAAGCCATAAACATGTTTGTCTGAGTCTTCTATCAAAAGTTACAGCTATTTATATGAAGTTGTACAAAAACGCTTTCTTTCGCCAAGACAATGCGTTTCTCACTGTTACATGCATTTGAATGGGGAACTCGACCGAAACAAAGTATAGGTTTTCATTATGTGAATAACTTGGAAATCTTAGCTCAAACAGCTACAAAACCTGTTTTCCCAGCACGGGGACCTTGAGTTCTATAAGATAAAGCCATAAACATGTTTGTCTGAGTCTTCTATCAAAAGTTACAGCTATTTATATGAAGTTGTACAAAAACGCTTTATTTTGCCAAGACAATGCGTTTCTCACTGTTACATGCATTTGAATGGGGAACTCGACCGAAACAAAGTATAGGTTTTCATTATGTGAATAACTTGGAAATCTTAGCTCAAACAGCTACAAATCCTGTTTTCCCAGCACGGGGACCTTGAGTTCTATAAGATAAAGCCATAAACATGTTTGTCTGAGTCTTCTATCAAAAGTTACAGCTATTTATATGAAGTTGTACAAAAACGCTTTATTTTGCCAAGACAATGCGTTTCTCACTGTTACATGCATTTGAATGGGGAACTCGACCGAAACAAAGTATAGGTTTTCATTATGTGAATAACTTGGAAATCTTAGCTCAAACAGCTGCAAATCCTGTTTTCCCAGCACGGGGACCTTGAGTTCTATAAGATAAAGCCATAAACATGTGTATCCGAGTCTTCTATCAAAAGTTACAGCTATTTATATGAAGTTGTACAAAAACGCTTTATTTCGCCAAGACAATGCGTTTCTCACTGTTACATGCATTTGAATGGGGAACTCGACCGAAACAAAGTATAGGTTTTCATTATGTGTATAACTTGAAAATCTTAGCTCAAACAGCTGCAAAACCTGTTTTCCCAGCACGGGGACCTTGAGTTCTATAAGATAAAGCCATAAACATGTTTGTCTGAGTCTTCTATCAAAAGTTACAGCTATTTATATGAAGTTGTACAAAAACGCTTTATTTCGCCAAGACAATGCGTTTCTCACTGTTACATGCATTTGAATGGGGAACTCGACCGAAACAAAGTATAGGTTTTCATTATGTGAATAACTTGGAAATCTTAGCTCAAACAGCTACAAAACCTGTTTTCCCAGCACGGGGACCTTGAGTTCTATAAGATAAAGCCATAAACATGTTTGTCTGAGTCTTCTATCAAAAGTTACAGCTATTTATATGAAGTTGTACAAAAACGCTTTATTTTGCCAAGACAATGCGTTTCTCACTGTTACATGCATTTGAATGGGGAACTCGACCGAAACAAAGTATAGGTTTTCATTATGTGAATAACTTGGAAATCTTAGCTCAAACAGCTGCAAAACCTGTTTTCCCAGCACGGGGACCTTGAGTTCTATAAGATAAAGCCATAAACATGTTTGTCTGAGTCTTCTATCAAAAGTTACAGCTATTTATATGAAGTTGTACAAAAACGCTTTCTTTCGCCAAGACAGTGCGTTTCTCACTGTTACATGCATTTGAATGGGGAACTCGACCGAAACAAAGTATAGGTTTTCATTATGTGAATAACTTGGAAATCTTAGCTCAAACAGCTACAAATCCTGTTTTCCCAGCACGGGGACCTTGAGTTCTATAAGATAAAGCCATAAACATGTGTATCCGAGTCTTCTATCAAAAGTTACAGCTATTTATATGAAGTTGTACAAAAACGCTTTATTTCGCCAAGACAATGCGTTTCTCACTGTTACATGCATTTGAATGGGGAACTCGACCGAAACAAAGTATAGGTTTTCATTATGTGTATAACTTGAAAATCTTAGCTCAAACAGCTGCAAAACCTGTTTTCCCAGCACGGGGACCTTGAGTTCTATAAGATAAAGCCATAAACATGTTTGTCTGAGTCTTCTATCAAAAGTTACAGCTATTTATATGAAGTTGTACAAAAACGCTTTATTTCGCCAAGACAGTGCGTTTCTCACTGTTACATGCATTTGAATGGGGAACTCGACCGAAACAAAGTATAGGTTTTCATTATGTGAATAACTTGGAAATCTTAGCTCAAACAGCTGCAAATCCTTTTTTCCCAACACGGGAACCTTGAGTTCTATAAGATAAAGCCATAAACATGTTTGTCTGAGTCTTCTATCAAAAGTTACAGCTATTTATATGAAGTTGTACAAAAACGCTTTCTTTCGCCAAGACAGTGCGTTTCTCACTGTTACATGCATTTGAATGGGGAACTCGACCGAAACAAAGTATAGGTTTTCATTATGTGAATAACTTGGAAATCTTAGCTCAAACAGCTACAAATCCTGTTTTCCCAGCACGGGGACCTTGAGTTCTATAAGATAAAGCCATAAACATGTTTGTCTGAGTCTTCTATCAAAAGTTACAGCTATTTATATGAAGTTGTACAAAAACGCTTTATTTTGCCAAGACAATGCGTTTCTCACTGTTACATGCATTTGAATGGGGAACTCGACCGAAACAAAGTATAGGTTTTCATTATGTGAATAACTTGGAAATCTTAGCTCAAACAGCTGCAAATCCTGTTTTCCCAGCACGGGGACCTTGAGTTCTATAAGATAAAGCCATAAACATGTGTATCCGAGTCTTCTATCAAAAGTTACAGCTATTTATATGAAGTTGTACAAAAACGCTTTATTTCGCCAAGACAATGCGTTTCTCACTGTTACATGCATTTGAATGGGGAACTCGACCGAAACAAAGTATAGGTTTTCATTATGTGTATAACTTGAAAATCTTAGCTCAAACAGCTGCAAAACCTGTTTTCCCAGCACGGGGACCTTGAGTTCTATAAGATAAAGCCATAAACATGTTTGTCTGAGTCTTCTATCAAAAGTTACAGCTATTTATATGAAGTTGTACAAAAACGCTTTCTTTCGCCAAGACAGTGCGTTTCTCACTGTTACATGCATTTGAATGGGGAACTCGACCGAAACAAAGTATAGGTTTTCATTATGTGAATAACTTGGAAATCTTAGCTCAAACAGCTACAAATCCTGTTTTCCCAGCACGGGGACCTTGAGTTCTATAAGATAAAGCCATAAACATGTTTGTCTGAGTCTTCTATCAAAAGTTACAGCTATTTATATGAAGTTGTACAAAAACGCTTTCTTTCGCCAAGACAATGCGTTTCTCACTGTTACATGCATTTGAATGGGGAACTCGACCGAAACAAAGTATAGGTTTTCATTATGTGTATAACTTGAAAATCTTAGCTCAAACAGCTGCAAAACCTGTTTTCCCAGCACGGGGACCTTGAGTTCTATAAGATAAAGCCATAAACATGTTTGTCTGAGTCTTCTATCAAAAGTTACAGCTATTTATATGAAGTTGTACAAAAACGCTTTATTTCGCCAAGACAGTGCGTTTCTCACTGTTACATGCATTTGAATGGGGAACTCGACCGAAACAAAGTATAGGTTTTCATTATGTGAATAACTTGGAAATCTTAGCTCAAACAGCTACAAATCCTGTTTTCCCAGCACGGGGACCTTGAGTTCTATAAGATAAAGCCATAAACATGTTTGTCTGAGTCTTCTATCAAAAGTTACAGCTATTTATATGAAGTTGTACAAAAACGCTTTCTTTCGCCAAGACAATGCGTTTCTCACTGTTACATGCATTTGAATGGGGAACTCGACCGAAACAAAGTATAGGTTTTCATTATGTGAATAACTTGGAAATCTTAGCTCAAACAGCTACAAAACCTGTTTTCCCAGCACGGGGACCTTGAGTTCTATAAGATAAAGCCATAAACATGTTTGTCTGAGTCTTCTATCAAAAGTTACAGCTATTTATATGAAGTTGTACAAAAACGCTTTATTTTGCCAAGACAATGCGTTTCTCACTGTTACATGCATTTGAATGGGGAACTCGACCGAAACAAAGTATAGGTTTTCATTATGTGAATAACTTGGAAATCTTAGCTCAAACAGCTACAAATCCTGTTTTCCCAGCACGGGGACCTTGAGTTCTATAAGATAAAGCCATAAACATGTTTGTCTGAGTCTTCTATCAAAAGTTACAGCTATTTATATGAAGTTGTACAAAAACGCTTTATTTTGCCAAGACAATGCGTTTCTCACTGTTACATGCATTTGAATGGGGAACTCGACCGAAACAAAGTATAGGTTTTCATTATGTGAATAACTTGGAAATCTTAGCTCAAACAGCTGCAAATCCTGTTTTCCCAGCACGGGGACCTTGAGTTCTATAAGATAAAGCCATAAACATGTGTATCCGAGTCTTCTATCAAAAGTTACAGCTATTTATATGAAGTTGTACAAAAACGCTTTATTTCGCCAAGACAATGCGTTTCTCACTGTTACATGCATTTGAATGGGGAACTCGACCGAAACAAAGTATAGGTTTTCATTATGTGTATAACTTGAAAATCTTAGCTCAAACAGCTGCAAAACCTGTTTTCCCAGCACGGGGACCTTGAGTTCTATAAGATAAAGCCATAAACATGTTTGTCTGAGTCTTCTATCAAAAGTTACAGCTATTTATATGAAGTTGTACAAAAACGCTTTATTTCGCCAAGACAATGCGTTTCTCACTGTTACATGCATTTGAATGGGGAACTCGACCGAAACAAAGTATAGGTTTTCATTATGTGAATAACTTGGAAATCTTAGCTCAAACAGCTGCAAATCCTTTTTTCCCAACACGGGAACCTTGAGTTCTATAAGATAAAGCCATAAACATGTTTGTCTGAGTCTTCTATCAAAAGTTACAGCTATTTATATGAAGTTGTACAAAAACGCTTTGTTTCGCCAAGACAGTGCGTTTCTCACTGTTACATGCATTTGAATGGGGAACTCGACCGAAACAAAGTATAGGTTTTCATTATGTGAATAACTTGGAAATCTTAGCTCAAACAGCTACAAATCCTGTTTTCCCAGCACGGGGACCTTGAGTTCTATAAGATAAAGCCATAAACATGTTTGTCTGAGTCTTCTATCAAAAGTTACAGCTATTTATATGAAGTTGTACAAAAACGCTTTATTTCGCCAAGACAATGCGTTTCTCACTGTTACATGCATTTGAATGGGGAACTCGACCGAAACAAAGTATAGGTTTTCATTATGTGAATAACTTGGAAATCTTAGCTCAAACAGCTACAAAACCAGTTTTCCCAGCACGGGGACCTTGAGTTCTATAAGATAAAGCCATAAACATGTTTGTCTGAGTCTTCTATCAAAAGTTACAGCTATTTATATGAAGTTGTACAAAAACGCTTTCTTTCGCCAAGACAGTGCGTTTCTCACTGTTACATGCATTTGAATGGGGAACTCGACCGAAACAAAGTATAGGTTTTCATTATGTGTATAACTTGAAAATCTTAGCTCAAACAGCTGCAAAACCTGTTTTCCCAGCACGGGGACCTTGAGTTCTATAAGATAAAGCCATAAACATGTTTGTCTGAGTCTTCTATCAAAAGTTACAGCTATTTATATGAAGTTGTACAAAAACGCTTTCTTTCGCCAAGACAGTGCGTTTCTCACTGTTACATGCATTTGAATGGGGAACTCGACCGAAACAAAGTATAGGTTTTCATTATGTGAATAACTTGGAAATCTTAGCTCAAACAGCTACAAATCCTGTTTTCCCAGCACGGGGACCTTGAGTTCTATAAGATAAAGCCATAAACATGTTTGTCTGAGTCTTCTATCAAAAGTTACAGCTATTTATATGAAGTTGTACAAAAACGCTTTCTTTCGCCAAGACAATGCGTTTCTCACTGTTACATGCATTTGAATGGGGAACTCGACCGAAACAAAGTATAGGTTTTCATTATGTGTATAACTTGAAAATCTTAGCTCAAACAGCTGCAAAACCTGTTTTCCCAGCACGGGGACCTTGAGTTCTATAAGATAAAGCCATAAACATGTTTGTCTGAGTCTTCTATCAAAAGTTACAGCTATTTATATGAAGTTGTACAAAAACGCTTTATTTCGCCAAGACAGTGCGTTTCTCACTGTTACATGCATTTGAATGGGGAACTCGACCGAAACAAAGTATAGGTTTTCATTATGTGAATAACTTGGAAATCTTAGCTCAAACAGCTACAAATCCTGTTTTCCCAGCACGGGGACCTTGAGTTCTATAAGATAAAGCCATAAACATGTTTGTCTGAGTCTTCTATCAAAAGTTACAGCTATTTATATGAAGTTGTACAAAAACGCTTTCTTTCGCCAAGACAATGCGTTTCTCACTGTTACATGCATTTGAATGGGGAACTCGACCGAAACAAAGTATAGGTTTTCATTATGTGAATAACTTGGAAATCTTAGCTCAAACAGCTACAAAACCTGTTTTCCCAGCACGGGGACCTTGAGTTCTATAAGATAAAGCCATAAACATGTTTGTCTGAGTCTTCTATCAAAAGTTACAGCTATTTATATGAAGTTGTACAAAAACGCTTTATTTTGCCAAGACAATGCGTTTCTCACTGTTACATGCATTTGAATGGGGAACTCGACCGAAACAAAGTATAGGTTTTCATTATGTGAATAACTTGGAAATCTTAGCTCAAACAGCTACAAATCCTGTTTTCCCAGCACGGGGACCTTGAGTTCTATAAGATAAAGCCATAAACATGTTTGTCTGAGTCTTCTATCAAAAGTTACAGCTATTTATATGAAGTTGTACAAAAACGCTTTATTTTGCCAAGACAATGCGTTTCTCACTGTTACATGCATTTGAATGGGGAACTCGACCGAAACAAAGTATAGGTTTTCATTATGTGAATAACTTGGAAATCTTAGCTCAAACAGCTACAAATCCTGTTTTCCCAGCACGGGGACCTTGAGTTCTATAAGATAAAGCCATAAACATGTTTGTCTGAGTCTTCTATCAAAAGTTACAGCTATTTATATGAAGTTGTACAAAAACGCTTTATTTTGCCAAGACAATGCGTTTCTCACTGTTACATGCATTTGAATGGGGAACTCGACCGAAACAAAGTATAGGTTTTCATTATGTGAATAACTTGGAAATCTTAGCTCAAACAGCTGCAAATCCTGTTTTCCCAGCACGGGGACCTTGAGTTCTATAAGATAAAGCCATAAACATGTGTATCCGAGTCTTCTATCAAAAGTTACAGCTATTTATATGAAGTTGTACAAAAACGCTTTATTTCGCCAAGACAATGCGTTTCTCACTGTTACATGCATTTGAATGGGGAACTCGACCGAAACAAAGTATAGGTTTTCATTATGTGTATAACTTGAAAATCTTAGCTCAAACAGCTGCAAAACCTGTTTTCCCAGCACGGGGACCTTGAGTTCTATAAGATAAAGCCATAAACATGTTTGTCTGAGTCTTCTATCAAAAGTTACAGCTATTTATATGAAGTTGTACAAAAACGCTTTATTTCGCCAAGACAATGCGTTTCTCACTGTTACATGCATTTGAATGGGGAACTCGACCGAAACAAAGTATAGGTTTTCATTATGTGAATAACTTGGAAATCTTAGCTCAAACAGCTACAAAACCTGTTTTCCCAGCACGGGGACCTTGAGTTCTATAAGATAAAGCCATAAACATGTTTGTCTGAGTCTTCTATCAAAAGTTACAGCTATTTATATGAAGTTGTACAAAAACGCTTTATTTTGCCAAGACAATGCGTTTCTCACTGTTACATGCATTTGAATGGGGAACTCGACCGAAACAAAGTATAGGTTTTCATTATGTGAATAACTTGGAAATCTTAGCTCAAACAGCTGCAAATCCTGTTTTCCCAGCACGGGGACCTTGAGTTCTATAAGATAAAGCCATAAACATGTGTATCCGAGTCTTCTATCAAAAGTTACAGCTATTTATATGAAGTTGTACAAAAACGCTTTATTTCGCCAAGACAATGCGTTTCTCACTGTTACATGCATTTGAATGGGGAACTCGACCGAAACAAAGTATAGGTTTTCATTATGTGTATAACTTGAAAATCTTAGCTCAAACAGCTGCAAAACCTGTTTTCCCAGCACGGGGACCTTGAGTTCTATAAGATAAAGCCATAAACATGTTTGTCTGAGTCTTCTATCAAAAGTTACAGCTATTTATATGAAGTTGTACAAAAACGCTTTATTTCGCCAAGACAGTGCGTTTCTCACTGTTACATGCATTTGAATGGGGAACTCGACCGAAACAAAGTATAGGTTTTCATTATGTGAATAACTTGGAAATCTTAGCTCAAACAGCTGCAAATCCTTTTTTCCCAACACGGGAACCTTGAGTTCTATAAGATAAAGCCATAAACATGTTTGTCTGAGTCTTCTATCAAAAGTTACAGCTATTTATATGAAGTTGTACAAAAACGCTTTGTTTCGCCAAGACAGTGCGTTTCTCACTGTTACATGCATTTGAATGGGGAACTCGACCGAAACAAAGTATAGGTTTTCATTATGTGAATAACTTGGAAATCTTAGCTCAAACAGCTACAAATCCTGTTTTCCCAGCACGGGGACCTTGAGTTCTATAAGATAAAGCCATAAACATGTTTGTCTGAGTCTTCTATCAAAAGTTACAGCTATTTATATGAAGTTGTACAAAAACGCTTTATTTCGCCAAGACAATGCGTTTCTCACTGTTACATGCATTTGAATGGGGAACTCGACCGAAACAAAGTATAGGTTTTCATTATGTGAATAACTTGGAAATCTTAGCTCAAACAGCTACAAAACCAGTTTTCCCAGCACGGGGACCTTGAGTTCTATAAGATAAAGCCATAAACATGTTTGTCTGAGTCTTCTATCAAAAGTTACAGCTATTTATATGAAGTTGTACAAAAACGCTTTCTTTCGCCAAGACAGTGCGTTTCTCACTGTTACATGCATTTGAATGGGGAACTCGACCGAAACAAAGTATAGGTTTTCATTATGTGAATAACTTGGAAATCTTAGCTCAAACAGCTGCAAATCCTGTTTTCCCAGCACGGGGACCTTGAGTTCTATAAGATAAAGCCATAAACATGTTTGTCTGAGTCTTCTATCAAAAGTTACAGCTATTTATATGAAGTTGTACAAAAACGCTTTATTTTGCCAAGACAGTGCGTTTCTCACTGTTACATGCATTTGAATGGGGAACTCGACCGAAACAAAGTATAGGTTTTCATTATGTGAATAACTTGGAAATCTTAGCTCAAACAGCTGCAAATCCTGTTTTCCCAGCACGGGGACCTTGAGTTCTATAAGATAAAGCCATAAACATGTGTATCCGAGTCTTCTATCAAAAGTTACAGCTATTTATATGAAGTTGTACAAAAACGCTTTATTTCGCCAAGACAATGCGTTTCTCACTGTTACATGCATTTGAATGGGGAACTCGACCGAAACAAAGTATAGGTTTTCATTATGTGTATAACTTGAAAATCTTAGCTCAAACAGCTGCAAATCCTGTTTTCCCAGCACGGGGACCTTGAGTTCTATAAGATAAAGCCATAAACATGTTTGTCTGAGTCTTCTATCAAAAGTTACAGCTATTTATATGAAGTTGTACAAAAACGCTTTATTTTGCCAAGACAGTGCGTTTCTCACTGTTACATGCATTTGAATGGGGAACTCGACCGAAACAAAGTATAGGTTTTCATTATGTGAATAACTTGGAAATCTTAGCTCAAACAGCTACAAATCCTGTTTTCCCAGCACGGGGACCTTGAGTTCTATAAGATAAAGCCATAAACATGTTTGTCTGAGTCTTCTATCAAAAGTTACAGCTATTTATATGAAGTTGTACAAAAACGCTTTATTTTGCCAAGACAGTGCGTTTCTCACTGTTACATGCATTTGAATGGGGAACTCGACCGAAACAAAGTATAGGTTTTCATTATGTGAATAACTTGGAAATCTTAGCTCAAACAGCTGCAAATCCTGTTTTCCCAGCACGGGGACCTTGAGTTCTATAAGATAAAGCCATAAACATGTGTATCCGAGTCTTCTATCAAAAGTTACAGCTATTTATATGAAGTTGTACAAAAACGCTTTATTTCGCCAAGACAATGCGTTTCTCACTGTTACATGCATTTGAATGGGGAACTCGACCGAAACAAAGTATAGGTTTTCATTATGTGTATAACTTGAAAATCTTAGCTCAAACAGCTGCAAATCCTGTTTTCCCAGCACGGGGACCTTGAGTTCTATAAGATAAAGCCATAAACATGTTTGTCTGAGTCTTCTATCAAAAGTTACAGCTATTTATATGAAGTTGTACAAAAACGCTTTATTTTGCCAAGACAGTGCGTTTCTCACTGTTACATGCATTTGAATGGGGAACTCGACCGAAACAAAGTATAGGTTTTCATTATGTGAATAACTTGGAAATCTTAGCTCAAACAGCTACAAATCCTGTTTTCCCAGCACGGGGACCTTGAGTTCTATAAGATAAAGCCATAAACATGTTTGTCTGAGTCGTCTATCAAAAGTTACAGCTATTTATATGAAGTTGTACAAAAACGCTTTCTTTCGCCAAGACAATGCGTTTCTCACTGTTACATGCATTTGAATGGGGAACTCGACCGAAACAAAGTATAGGTTTTCATTATGTGAATAACTTGGAAATCTTAGCTCAAACAGCTACAAAACCTGTTTTCCCAGCACGGGGACCTTGAGTTCTATAAGATAAAGCCATAAACATGTTTGTCTGAGTCTTCTATCAAAAGTTACAGCTATTTATATGAAGTTGTACAAAAACGCTTTATTTTGCCAAGACAATGCGTTTCTCACTGTTACATGCATTTGAATGGGGAACTCGACCGAAACAAAGTATAGGTTTTCATTATGTGAATAACTTGGAAATCTTAGCTCAAACAGCTACAAAACCTGTTTTCCCAGCACGGGGACCTTGAGTTCTATAAGATAAAGCCATAAACATGTTTGTCTGAGTCTTCTATCAAAAGTTACAGCTATTTATATGAAGTTGTACAAAAACGCTTTATTTCGCCAAGACAGTGCGTTTCTCACTGTTACATGCATTTGAATGGGGAACTCGACCGAAACAAAGTATAGGTTTTCATTATGTGAATAACTTGGAAATCTTAGCTCAAACAGCTGCAAATCCTGTTTTCCCAGCACGGGGACCTTGAGTTCTATAAGATAAAGCCATAAACATGTTTGTCTGAGTCTTCTATCAAAAGTTACAGCTATTTATATGAAGTTGTACAAAAACGCTTTATTTTGCCAAGACAGTGCGTTTCTCACTGTTACATGCATTTGAATGGGGAACTCGACCGAAACAAAGTATAGGTTTTCATTATGTGAATAACTTGGAAATCTTAGCTCAAACAGCTGCAAATCCTGTTTTCCCAGCACGGGGACCTTGAGTTCTATAAGATAAAGCCATAAACATGTGTATCCGAGTCTTCTATCAAAAGTTACAGCTATTTATATGAAGTTGTACAAAAACGCTTTATTTCGCCAAGACAATGCGTTTCTCACTGTTACATGCATTTGAATGGGGAACTCGACCGAAACAAAGTATAGGTTTTCATTATGTGTATAACTTGAAAATCTTAGCTCAAACAGCTGCAAATCCTGTTTTCCCAGCACGGGGACCTTGAGTTCTATAAGATAAAGCCATAAACATGTTTGTCTGAGTCTTCTATCAAAAGTTACAGCTATTTATATGAAGTTGTACAAAAACGCTTTATTTTGCCAAGACAGTGCGTTTCTCACTGTTACATGCATTTGAATGGGGAACTCGACCGAAACAAAGTATAGGTTTTCATTATGTGAATAACTTGGAAATCTTAGCTCAAACAGCTACAAATCCTGTTTTCCCAGCACGGGGACCTTGAGTTCTATAAGATAAAGCCATAAACATGTTTGTCTGAGTCTTCTATCAAAAGTTACAGCTATTTATATGAAGTTGTACAAAAACGCTTTATTTTGCCAAGACAGTGCGTTTCTCACTGTTACATGCATTTGAATGGGGAACTCGACCGAAACAAAGTATAGGTTTTCATTATGTGAATAACTTGGAAATCTTAGCTCAAACAGCTGCAAATCCTGTTTTCCCAGCACGGGGACCTTGAGTTCTATAAGATAAAGCCATAAACATGTGTATCCGAGTCTTCTATCAAAAGTTACAGCTATTTATATGAAGTTGTACAAAAACGCTTTATTTCGCCAAGACAATGCGTTTCTCACTGTTACATGCATTTGAATGGGGAACTCGACCGAAACAAAGTATAGGTTTTCATTATGTGTATAACTTGAAAATCTTAGCTCAAACAGCTGCAAATCCTGTTTTCCCAGCACGGGGACCTTGAGTTCTATAAGATAAAGCCATAAACATGTTTGTCTGAGTCTTCTATCAAAAGTTACAGCTATTTATATGAAGTTGTACAAAAACGCTTTATTTTGCCAAGACAGTGCGTTTCTCACTGTTACATGCATTTGAATGGGGAACTCGACCGAAACAAAGTATAGGTTTTCATTATGTGAATAACTTGGAAATCTTAGCTCAAACAGCTACAAATCCTGTTTTCCCAGCACGGGGACCTTGAGTTCTATAAGATAAAGCCATAAACATGTTTGTCTGAGTCGTCTATCAAAAGTTACAGCTATTTATATGAAGTTGTACAAAAACGCTTTCTTTCGCCAAGACAATGCGTTTCTCACTGTTACATGCATTTGAATGGGGAACTCGACCGAAACAAAGTATAGGTTTTCATTATGTGAATAACTTGGAAATCTTAGCTCAAACAGCTACAAAACCTGTTTTCCCAGCACGGGGACCTTGAGTTCTATAAGATAAAGCCATAAACATGTTTGTCTGAGTCTTCTATCAAAAGTTACAGCTATTTATATGAAGTTGTACAAAAACGCTTTATTTTGCCAAGACAATGCGTTTCTCACTGTTACATGCATTTGAATGGGGAACTCGACCGAAACAAAGTATAGGTTTTCATTATGTGAATAACTTGGAAATCTTAGCTCAAACAGCTACAAAACCTGTTTTCCCAGCACGGGGACCTTGAGTTCTATAAGATAAAGCCATAAACATGTTTGTCTGAGTCTTCTATCAAAAGTTACAGCTATTTATATGAAGTTGTACAAAAACGCTTTATTTCGCCAAGACAGTGCGTTTCTCACTGTTACATGCATTTGAATGGGGAACTCGACCGAAACAAAGTATAGGTTTTCATTATGTGAATAACTTGGAAATCTTAGCTCAAACAGCTACAAATCCTGTTTTCCCAGCACGGGGACCTTGAGTTCTATAAGATAAAGCCATAAACATGTTTGTCTGAGTCTTCTATCAAAAGTTACAGCTATTTATATGAAGTTGTACAAAAACGCTTTCTTTCGCCAAGACAATGCGTTTCTCACTGTTACATGCATTTGAATGGGGAACTCGACCGAAACAAAGTATAGGTTTTCATTATGTGAATAACTTGGAAATCTTAGCTCAAACAGCTACAAAACCTGTTTTCCCAGCACGGGGACCTTGAGTTCTATAAGATAAAGCCATAAACATGTTTGTCTGAGTCTTCTATCAAAAGTTACAGCTATTTATATGAAGTTGTACAAAAACGCTTTATTTTGCCAAGACAATGCGTTTCTCACTGTTACATGCATTTGAATGGGGAACTCGACCGAAACAAAGTATAGGTTTTCATTATGTGAATAACTTGGAAATCTTAGCTCAAACAGCTACAAATCCTGTTTTCCCAGCACGGGGACCTTGAGTTCTATAAGATAAAGCCATAAACATGTTTGTCTGAGTCTTCTATCAAAAGTTACAGCTATTTATATGAAGTTGTACAAAAACGCTTTATTTTGCCAAGACAATGCGTTTCTCACTGTTACATGCATTTGAATGGGGAACTCGACCGAAACAAAGTATAGGTTTTCATTATGTGAATAACTTGGAAATCTTAGCTCAAACAGCTACAAATCCTGTTTTCCCAGCACGGGGACCTTGAGTTCTATAAGATAAAGCCATAAACATGTTTGTCTGAGTCTTCTATCAAAAGTTACAGCTATTTATATGAAGTTGTACAAAAACGCTTTATTTTGCCAAGACAATGCGTTTCTCACTGTTACATGCATTTGAATGGGGAACTCGACCGAAACAAAGTATAGGTTTTCATTATGTGAATAACTTGGAAATCTTAGCTCAAACAGCTGCAAATCCTGTTTTCCCAGCACGGGGACCTTGAGTTCTATAAGATAAAGCCATAAACATGTGTATCCGAGTCTTCTATCAAAAGTTACAGCTATTTATATGAAGTTGTACAAAAACGCTTTATTTCGCCAAGACAATGCGTTTCTCACTGTTACATGCATTTGAATGGGGAACTCGACCGAAACAAAGTATAGGTTTTCATTATGTGTATAACTTGAAAATCTTAGCTCAAACAGCTGCAAAACCTGTTTTCCCAGCACGGGGACCTTGAGTTCTATAAGATAAAGCCATAAACATGTTTGTCTGAGTCTTCTATCAAAAGTTACAGCTATTTATATGAAGTTGTACAAAAACGCTTTCTTTCGCCAAGACAGTGCGTTTCTCACTGTTACATGCATTTGAATGGGGAACTCGACCGAAACAAAGTATAGGTTTTCATTATGTGAATAACTTGGAAATCTTAGCTCAAACAGCTGCAAATCCTTTTTTCCCAACACGGGAACCTTGAGTTCTATAAGATAAAGCCATAAACATGTTTGTCTGAGTCTTCTATCAAAAGTTACAGCTATTTATATGAAGTTGTACAAAAACGCTTTCTTTCGCCAAGACAGTGCGTTTCTCACTGTTACATGCATTTGAATGGGGAACTCGACCGAAACAAAGTATAGGTTTTCATTATGTGAATAACTTGGAAATCTTAGCTCAAACAGCTACAAATCCTGTTTTCCCAGCACGGGGACCTTGAGTTCTATAAGATAAAGCCATAAACATGTTTGTCTGAGTCTTCTATCAAAAGTTACAGCTATTTATATGAAGTTGTACAAAAACGCTTTATTTTGCCAAGACAATGCGTTTCTCACTGTTACATGCATTTGAATGGGGAACTCGACCGAAACAAAGTATAGGTTTTCATTATGTGAATAACTTGGAAATCTTAGCTCAAACAGCTGCAAATCCTGTTTTCCCAGCACGGGGACCTTGAGTTCTATAAGATAAAGCCATAAACATGTGTATCCGAGTCTTCTATCAAAAGTTACAGCTATTTATATGAAGTTGTACAAAAACGCTTTATTTCGCCAAGACAATGCGTTTCTCACTGTTACATGCATTTGAATGGGGAACTCGACCGAAACAAAGTATAGGTTTTCATTATGTGTATAACTTGAAAATCTTAGCTCAAACAGCTGCAAAACCTGTTTTCCCAGCACGGGGACCTTGAGTTCTATAAGATAAAGCCATAAACATGTTTGTCTGAGTCTTCTATCAAAAGTTACAGCTATTTATATGAAGTTGTACAAAAACGCTTTATTTCGCCAAGACAGTGCGTTTCTCACTGTTACATGCATTTGAATGGGGAACTCGACCGAAACAAAGTATAGGTTTTCATTATGTGAATAACTTGGAAATCTTAGCTCAAACAGCTGCAAATCCTTTTTTCCCAACACGGGAACCTTGAGTTCTATAAGATAAAGCCATAAACATGTTTGTCTGAGTCTTCTATCAAAAGTTACAGCTATTTATATGAAGTTGTACAAAAACGCTTTCTTTCGCCAAGACAGTGCGTTTCTCACTGTTACATGCATTTGAATGGGGAACTCGACCGAAACAAAGTATAGGTTTTCATTATGTGAATAACTTGGAAATCTTAGCTCAAACAGCTACAAATCCTGTTTTCCCAGCACGGGGACCTTGAGTTCTATAAGATAAAGCCATAAACATGTTTGTCTGAGTCTTCTATCAAAAGTTACAGCTATTTATATGAAGTTGTACAAAAACGCTTTATTTCGCCAAGACAATGCGTTTCTCACTGTTACATGCATTTGAATGGGGAACTCGACCGAAACAAAGTATAGGTTTTCATTATGTGAATAACTTGGAAATCTTAGCTCAAACAGCTACAAAACCTGTTTTCCCAGCACGGGGACCTTGAGTTCTATAAGATAAAGCCATAAACATGTTTGTCTGAGTCTTCTATCAAAAGTTACAGCTATTTATATGAAGTTGTACAAAAACGCTTTATTTCGCCAAGACAGTGCGTTTCTCACTGTTACATGCATTTGAATGGGGAACTCGACCGAAACAAAGTATAGGTTTTCATTATGTGAATAACTTGGAAATCTTAGCTCAAACAGCTGCAAATCCTTTTTTCCCAACACGGGAACCTTGAGTTCTATAAGATAAAGCCATAAACATGTTTGTCTGAGTCTTCTATCAAAAGTTACAGCTATTTATATGAAGTTGTACAAAAACGCTTTGTTTCGCCAAGACAGTGCGTTTCTCACTGTTACATGCATTTGAATGGGGAACTCGACCGAAACAAAGTATAGGTTTTCATTATGTGAATAACTTGGAAATCTTAGCTCAAACAGCTACAAATCCTGTTTTCCCAGCACGGGGACCTTGAGTTCTATAAGATAAAGCCATAAACATGTTTGTCTGAGTCTTCTATCAAAAGTTACAGCTATTTATATGAAGTTGTACAAAAACGCTTTATTTCGCCAAGACAATGCGTTTCTCACTGTTACATGCATTTGAATGGGGAACTCGACCGAAACAAAGTATAGGTTTTCATTATGTGAATAACTTGGAAATCTTAGCTCAAACAGCTACAAAACCTGTTTTCCCAGCACGGGGACCTTGAGTTCTATAAGATAAAGCCATAAACATGTTTGTCTGAGTCTTCTATCAAAAGTTACAGCTATTTATATGAAGTTGTACAAAAACGCTTTCTTTCGCCAAGACAGTGCGTTTCTCACTGTTACATGCATTTGAATGGGGAACTCGACCGAAACAAAGTATAGGTTTTCATTATGTGAATAACTTGGAAATCTTAGCTCAAACAGCTACAAATCCTGTTTTCCCAGCACGGGGACCTTGAGTTCTATAAGATAAAGCCATAAACATGTTTGTCTGAGTCTTCTATCAAAAGTTACAGCTATTTATATGAAGTTGTACAAAAACGCTTTATTTCGCCAAGACAATGCGTTTCTCACTGTTACATGCATTTGAATGGGGAACTCGACCGAAACAAAGTATAGGTTTTCATTATGTGAATAACTTGGAAATCTTAGCTCAAACAGCTACAAAACCTGTTTTCCCAGCACGGGGACCTTGAGTTCTATAAGATAAAGCCATAAACATGTTTGTCTGAGTCTTCTATCAAAAGTTACAGCTATTTATATGAAGTTGTACAAAAACGCTTTCTTTCGCCAAGACAGTGCGTTTCTCACTGTTACATGCATTTGAATGGGGAACTCGACCGAAACAAAGTATAGGTTTTCATTATGTGAATAACTTGGAAATCTTAGCTCAAACAGCTGCAAATCCTGTTTTCCCAGCACGGGGACCTTGAGTTCTATAAGATAAAGCCATAAACATGTTTGTCTGAGTCTTCTATCAAAAGTTACAGCTATTTATATGAAGTTGTACAAAAACGCTTTATTTTGCCAAGACAGTGCGTTTCTCACTGTTACATGCATTTGAATGGGGAACTCGACCGAAACAAAGTATAGGTTTTCATTATGTGAATAACTTGGAAATCTTAGCTCAAACAGCTGCAAATCCTTTTTTCCCAACACGGGAACCTTGAGTTCTATAAGATAAAGCCATAAACATGTTTGTCTGAGTCTTCTATCAAAAGTTACAGCTATTTATATGAAGTTGTACAAAAACGCTTTGTTTCGCCAAGACAGTGCGTTTCTCACTGTTACATGCATTTGAATGGGGAACTCGACCGAAACAAAGTATAGGTTTTCATTATGTGAATAACTTGGAAATCTTAGCTCAAACAGCTACAAATCCTGTTTTCCCAGCACGGGGACCTTGAGTTCTATAAGATAAAGCCATAAACATGTTTGTCTGAGTCTTCTATCAAAAGTTACAGCTATTTATATGAAGTTGTACAAAAACGCTTTATTTCGCCAAGACAATGCGTTTCTCACTGTTACATGCATTTGAATGGGGAACTCGACCGAAACAAAGTATAGGTTTTCATTATGTGAATAACTTGGAAATCTTAGCTCAAACAGCTACAAAACCTGTTTTCCCAGCACGGGGACCTTGAGTTCTATAAGATAAAGCCATAAACATGTTTGTCTGAGTCTTCTATCAAAAGTTACAGCTATTTATATGAAGTTGTACAAAAACGCTTTATTTCGCCAAGACAGTGCGTTTCTCACTGTTACATGCATTTGAATGGGGAACTCGACCGAAACAAAGTATAGGTTTTCATTATGTGAATAACTTGGAAATCTTAGCTCAAACAGCTGCAAATCCTTTTTTCCCAACACGGGAACCTTGAGTTCTATAAGATAAAGCCATAAACATGTTTGTCTGAGTCTTCTATCAAAAGTTACAGCTATTTATATGAAGTTGTACAAAAACGCTTTGTTTCGCCAAGACAGTGCGTTTCTCACTGTTACATGCATTTGAATGGGGAACTCGACCGAAACAAAGTATAGGTTTTCATTATGTGAATAACTTGGAAATCTTAGCTCAAACAGCTACAAATCCTGTTTTCCCAGCACGGGGACCTTGAGTTCTATAAGATAAAGCCATAAACATGTTTGTCTGAGTCTTCTATCAAAAGTTACAGCTATTTATATGAAGTTGTACAAAAACGCTTTATTTCGCCAAGACAATGCGTTTCTCACTGTTACATGCATTTGAATGGGGAACTCGACCGAAACAAAGTATAGGTTTTCATTATGTGAATAACTTGGAAATCTTAGCTCAAACAGCTACAAAACCTGTTTTCCCAGCACGGGGACCTTGAGTTCTATAAGATAAAGCCATAAACATGTTTGTCTGAGTCTTCTATCAAAAGTTACAGCTATTTATATGAAGTTGTACAAAAACGCTTTCTTTCGCCAAGACAGTGCGTTTCTCACTGTTACATGCATTTGAATGGGGAACTCGACCGAAACAAAGTATAGGTTTTCATTATGTGAATAACTTGGAAATCTTAGCTCAAACAGCTACAAATCCTGTTTTCCCAGCACGGGGACCTTGAGTTCTATAAGATAAAGCCATAAACATGTTTGTCTGAGTCTTCTATCAAAAGTTACAGCTATTTATATGAAGTTGTACAAAAACGCTTTATTTCGCCAAGACAATGCGTTTCTCACTGTTACATGCATTTGAATGGGGAACTCGACCGAAACAAAGTATAGGTTTTCATTATGTGAATAACTTGGAAATCTTAGCTCAAACAGCTACAAAACCTGTTTTCCCAGCACGGGGACCTTGAGTTCTATAAGATAAAGCCATAAACATGTTTGTCTGAGTCTTCTATCAAAAGTTACAGCTATTTATATGAAGTTGTACAAAAACGCTTTCTTTCGCCAAGACAGTGCGTTTCTCACTGTTACATGCATTTGAATGGGGAACTCGACCGAAACAAAGTATAGGTTTTCATTATGTGAATAACTTGGAAATCTTAGCTCAAACAGCTGCAAATCCTGTTTTCCCAGCACGGGGACCTTGAGTTCTATAAGATAAAGCCATAAACATGTTTGTCTGAGTCTTCTATCAAAAGTTACAGCTATTTATATGAAGTTGTACAAAAACGCTTTATTTTGCCAAGACAGTGCGTTTCTCACTGTTACATGCATTTGAATGGGGAACTCGACCGAAACAAAGTATAGGTTTTCATTATGTGAATAACTTGGAAATCTTAGCTCAAACAGCTGCAAATCCTTTTTTCCCAACACGGGAACCTTGAGTTCTATAAGATAAAGCCATAAACATGTTTGTCTGAGTCTTCTATCAAAAGTTACAGCTATTTATATGAAGTTGTACAAAAACGCTTTGTTTCGCCAAGACAGTGCGTTTCTCACTGTTACATGCATTTGAATGGGGAACTCGACCGAAACAAAGTATAGGTTTTCATTATGTGAATAACTTGGAAATCTTAGCTCAAACAGCTACAAATCCTGTTTTCCCAGCACGGGGACCTTGAGTTCTATAAGATAAAGCCATAAACATGTTTGTCTGAGTCTTCTATCAAAAGTTACAGCTATTTATATGAAGTTGTACAAAAACGCTTTATTTCGCCAAGACAATGCGTTTCTCACTGTTACATGCATTTGAATGGGGAACTCGACCGAAACAAAGTATAGGTTTTCATTATGTGAATAACTTGGAAATCTTAGCTCAAACAGCTACAAAACCTGTTTTCCCAGCACGGGGACCTTGAGTTCTATAAGATAAAGCCATAAACATGTTTGTCTGAGTCTTCTATCAAAAGTTACAGCTATTTATATGAAGTTGTACAAAAACGCTTTCTTTCGCCAAGACAGTGCGTTTCTCACTGTTACATGCATTTGAATGGGGAACTCGACCGAAACAAAGTATAGGTTTTCATTATGTGAATAACTTGGAAATCTTAGCTCAAACAGCTGCAAATCCTGTTTTCCCAGCACGGGGACCTTGAGTTCTATAAGATAAAGCCATAAACATGTTTGTCTGAGTCTTCTATCAAAAGTTACAGCTATTTATATGAAGTTGTACAAAAACGCTTTATTTTGCCAAGACAGTGCGTTTCTCACTGTTACATGCATTTGAATGGGGAACTCGACCGAAACAAAGTATAGGTTTTCATTATGTGAATAACTTGGAAATCTTAGCTCAAACAGCTACAAATCCTGTTTTCCCAGCACGGGGACCTTGAGTTCTATAAGATAAAGCCATAAACATGTTTGTCTGAGTCTTCTATCAAAAGTTACAGCTATTTATATGAAGTTGTACAAAAACGCTTTCTTTCGCCAAGACAATGCGTTTCTCACTGTTACATGCATTTGAATGGGGAACTCGACCGAAACAAAGTATAGGTTTTCATTATGTGAATAACTTGGAAATCTTAGCTCAAACAGCTACAAAACCTGTTTTCCCAGCACGGGACCTTGAGTTCTATAAGATAAAGCCATAAACATGTTTGTCTGAGTCTTCTATCAAAAGTTACAGCTATTTATATGAAGTTGTACAAAAACGCTTTATTTTGCCAAGACAATGCGTTTCTCACTGTTACATGCATTTGAATGGGGAACTCGACCGAAACAAAGTATAGGTTTTCATTATGTGAATAACTTGGAAATCTTAGCTCAAACAGCTACAAAACCTGTTTTCCCAGCACGGGGACCTTGAGTTCTATAAGATAAAGCCATAAACATGTTTGTCTGAGTCTTCTATCAAAAGTTACAGCTATTTATATGAAGTTGTACAAAAACGCTTTATTTCGCCAAGACAGTGCGTTTCTCACTGTTACATGCATTTGAATGGGGAACTCGACCGAAACAAAGTATAGGTTTTCATTATGTGAATAACTTGGAAATCTTAGCTCAAACAGCTGCAAATCCTTTTTTCCCAACACGGGAACCTTGAGTTCTATAAGATAAAGCCATAAACATGTTTGTCTGAGTCTTCTATCAAAAGTTACAGCTATTTATATGAAGTTGTACAAAAACGCTTTCTTTCGCCAAGACAGTGCGTTTCTCACTGTTACATGCATTTGAATGGGGAACTCGACCGAAACAAAGTATAGGTTTTCATTATGTGAATAACTTGGAAATCTTAGCTCAAACAGTTACAAATCCTGTTTTCCCAGCACGGGGACCTTGAGTTCTATAAGATAAAGCCATAAACATGTTTGTCTGAGTCTTCTATCAAAAGTTACAGCTATTTATATGAAGTTGTACAAAAACGCTTTATTTCGCCAAGACAATGCGTTTCTCACTGTTACATGCATTTGAATGGGGAACTCGACCGAAACAAAGTATAGGTTTTCATTATGTGAATAACTTGGAAATCTTAGCTCAAACAGCTACAAAACCTGTTTTCCCAGCACGGGGACCTTGAGTTCTATAAGATAAAGCCATAAACATGTTTGTCTGAGTCTTCTATCAAAAGTTACAGCTATTTATATGAAGTTGTACAAAAACGCTTTATTTCGCCAAGACAGTGCGTTTCTCACTGTTACATGCATTTGAATGGGGAACTCGACCGAAACAAAGTATAGGTTTTCATTATGTGAATAACTTGGAAATCTTAGCTCAAACAGCTGCAAATCCTTTTTTCCCAACACGGGAACCTTGAGTTCTATAAGATAAAGCCATAAACATGTTTGTCTGAGTCTTCTATCAAAAGTTACAGCTATTTATATGAAGTTGTACAAAAACGCTTTGTTTCGCCAAGACAGTGCGTTTCTCACTGTTACATGCATTTGAATGGGGAACTCGACCGAAACAAAGTATAGGTTTTCATTATGTGAATAACTTGGAAATCTTAGCTCAAACAGCTACAAATCCTGTTTTCCCAGCACGGGGACCTTGAGTTCTATAAGATAAAGCCATAAACATGTTTGTCTGAGTCTTCTATCAAAAGTTACAGCTATTTATATGAAGTTGTACAAAAACGCTTTATTTCGCCAAGACAATGCGTTTCTCACTGTTACATGCATTTGAATGGGGAACTCGACCGAAACAAAGTATAGGTTTTCATTATGTGAATAACTTGGAAATCTTAGCTCAAACAGCTACAAAACCTGTTTTCCCAGCACGGGGACCTTGAGTTCTATAAGATAAAGCCATAAACATGTTTGTCTGAGTCTTCTATCAAAAGTTACAGCTATTTATATGAAGTTGTACAAAAACGCTTTCTTTCGCCAAGACAGTGCGTTTCTCACTGTTACATGCATTTGAATGGGGAACTCGACCGAAACAAAGTATAGGTTTTCATTATGTGAATAACTTGGAAATCTTAGCTCAAACAGCTACAAATCCTGTTTTCCCAGCACGGGGACCTTGAGTTCTATAAGATAAAGCCATAAACATGTTTGTCTGAGTCTTCTATCAAAAGTTACAGCTATTTATATGAAGTTGTACAAAAACGCTTTATTTCGCCAAGACAATGCGTTTCTCACTGTTACATGCATTTGAATGGGGAACTCGACCGAAACAAAGTATAGGTTTTCATTATGTGAATAACTTGGAAATCTTAGCTCAAACAGCTACAAAACCTGTTTTCCCAGCACGGGGACCTTGAGTTCTATAAGATAAAGCCATAAACATGTTTGTCTGAGTCTTCTATCAAAAGTTACAGCTATTTATATGAAGTTGTACAAAAACGCTTTCTTTCGCCAAGACAGTGCGTTTCTCACTGTTACATGCATTTGAATGGGGAACTCGACCGAAACAAAGTATAGGTTTTCATTATGTGAATAACTTGGAAATCTTAGCTCAAACAGCTGCAAATCCTGTTTTCCCAGCACGGGGACCTTGAGTTCTATAAGATAAAGCCATAAACATGTTTGTCTGAGTCTTCTATCAAAAGTTACAGCTATTTATATGAAGTTGTACAAAAACGCTTTATTTTGCCAAGACAGTGCGTTTCTCACTGTTACATGCATTTGAATGGGGAACTCGACCGAAACAAAGTATAGGTTTTCATTATGTGAATAACTTGGAAATCTTAGCTCAAACAGCTGCAAATCCTTTTTTCCCAACACGGGAACCTTGAGTTCTATAAGATAAAGCCATAAACATGTTTGTCTGAGTCTTCTATCAAAAGTTACAGCTATTTATATGAAGTTGTACAAAAACGCTTTGTTTCGCCAAGACAGTGCGTTTCTCACTGTTACATGCATTTGAATGGGGAACTCGACCGAAACAAAGTATAGGTTTTCATTATGTGAATAACTTGGAAATCTTAGCTCAAACAGCTACAAATCCTGTTTTCCCAGCACGGGGACCTTGAGTTCTATAAGATAAAGCCATAAACATGTTTGTCTGAGTCTTCTATCAAAAGTTACAGCTATTTATATGAAGTTGTACAAAAACGCTTTATTTCGCCAAGACAATGCGTTTCTCACTGTTACATGCATTTGAATGGGGAACTCGACCGAAACAAAGTATAGGTTTTCATTATGTGAATAACTTGGAAATCTTAGCTCAAACAGCTACAAAACCTGTTTTCCCAGCACGGGGACCTTGAGTTCTATAAGATAAAGCCATAAACATGTTTGTCTGAGTCTTCTATCAAAAGTTACAGCTATTTATATGAAGTTGTACAAAAACGCTTTCTTTCGCCAAGACAGTGCGTTTCTCACTGTTACATGCATTTGAATGGGGAACTCGACCGAAACAAAGTATAGGTTTTCATTATGTGAATAACTTGGAAATCTTAGCTCAAACAGCTGCAAATCCTGTTTTCCCAGCACGGGGACCTTGAGTTCTATAAGATAAAGCCATAAACATGTTTGTCTGAGTCTTCTATCAAAAGTTACAGCTATTTATATGAAGTTGTACAAAAACGCTTTATTTTGCCAAGACAGTGCGTTTCTCACTGTTACATGCATTTGAATGGGGAACTCGACCGAAACAAAGTATAGGTTTTCATTATGTGAATAACTTGGAAATCTTAGCTCAAACAGCTACAAATCCTGTTTTCCCAGCACGGGGACCTTGAGTTCTATAAGATAAAGCCATAAACATGTTTGTCTGAGTCTTCTATCAAAAGTTACAGCTATTTATATGAAGTTGTACAAAAACGCTTTATTTCGCCAAGACAGTGCGTTTCTCACTGTTACATGCATTTGAATGGGGAACTCGACCGAAACAAAGTATAGGTTTTCATTATGTGAATAACTTGGAAATCTTAGCTCAAACAGCTACAAATCCTGTTTTCCCAGCACGGGGACCTTGAGTTCTATAAGATAAAGCCATAAACATGTTTGTCTGAGTCTTCTATCAAAAGTTACAGCTATTTATATGAAGTTGTACAAAAACGCTTTATTTCGCCAAGACAATGCGTTTCTCACTGTTACATGCATTTGAATGGGGAACTCGACCGAAACAAAGTATAGGTTTTCATTATGTGAATAACTTGGAAATCTTAGCTCAAACAGCTACAAAACCTGTTTTCCCAGCACGGGGACCTTGAGTTCTATAAGATAAAGCCATAAACATGTTTGTCTGAGTCTTCTATCAAAAGTTACAGCTATTTATATGAAGTTGTACAAAAACGCTTTATTTCGCCAAGACAGTGCGTTTCTCACTGTTACATGCATTTGAATGGGGAACTCGACCGAAACAAAGTATAGGTTTTCATTATGTGAATAACTTGGAAATCTTAGCTCAAACAGCTGCAAATCCTTTTTTCCCAACACGGGAACCTTGAGTTCTATAAGATAAAGCCATAAACATGTTTGTCTGAGTCTTCTATCAAAAGTTACAGCTATTTATATGAAGTTGTACAAAAACGCTTTGTTTCGCCAAGACAGTGCGTTTCTCACTGTTACATGCATTTGAATGGGGAACTCGACCGAAACAAAGTATAGGTTTTCATTATGTGAATAACTTGGAAATCTTAGCTCAAACAGCTACAAATCCTGTTTTCCCAGCACGGGGACCTTGAGTTCTATAAGATAAAGCCATAAACATGTTTGTCTGAGTCTTCTATCAAAAGTTACAGCTATTTATATGAAGTTGTACAAAAACGCTTTATTTCGCCAAGACAATGCGTTTCTCACTGTTACATGCATTTGAATGGGGAACTCGACCGAAACAAAGTATAGGTTTTCATTATGTGAATAACTTGGAAATCTTAGCTCAAACAGCTACAAAACCTGTTTTCCCAGCACGGGGACCTTGAGTTCTATAAGATAAAGCCATAAACATGTTTGTCTGAGTCTTCTATCAAAAGTTACAGCTATTTATATGAAGTTGTACAAAAACGCTTTCTTTCGCCAAGACAGTGCGTTTCTCACTGTTACATGCATTTGAATGGGGAACTCGACCGAAACAAAGTATAGGTTTTCATTATGTGAATAACTTGGAAATCTTAGCTCAAACAGCTACAAATCCTGTTTTCCCAGCACGGGGACCTTGAGTTCTATAAGATAAAGCCATAAACATGTTTGTCTGAGTCTTCTATCAAAAGTTACAGCTATTTATATGAAGTTGTACAAAAACGCTTTATTTCGCCAAGACAATGCGTTTCTCACTGTTACATGCATTTGAATGGGGAACTCGACCGAAACAAAGTATAGGTTTTCATTATGTGAATAACTTGGAAATCTTAGCTCAAACAGCTACAAAACCTGTTTTCCCAGCACGGGGACCTTGAGTTCTATAAGATAAAGCCATAAACATGTTTGTCTGAGTCTTCTATCAAAAGTTACAGCTATTTATATGAAGTTGTACAAAAACGCTTTCTTTCGCCAAGACAGTGCGTTTCTCACTGTTACATGCATTTGAATGGGGAACTCGACCGAAACAAAGTATAGGTTTTCATTATGTGAATAACTTGGAAATCTTAGCTCAAACAGCTGCAAATCCTGTTTTCCCAGCACGGAGACCTTGAGTTCTATAAGATAAAGCCATAAACATGTTTGTCTGAGTCTTCTATCAAAAGTTACAGCTATTTATATGAAGTTGTACAAAAACGCTTTCTTTCGCCAAGACAGTGCGTTTCTCACTGTTACATGCATTTGAATGGGGAACTCGACCGAAACAAAGTATAGGTTTTCATTATGTGAATAACTTGGAAATCTTAGCTCAAACAGCTGCAAATCCTTTTTTCCCAACACGGGAACCTTGAGTTCTATAAGATAAAGCCATAAACATGTTTGTCTGAGTCTTCTATCAAAAGTTACAGCTATTTATATGAAGTTGTACAAAAACGCTTTCTTTCGCCAAGACAGTGCGTTTCTCACTGTTACATGCATTTGAATGGGGAACTCGACCGAAACAAAGTATAGGTTTTCATTATGTGAATAACTTGGAAATCTTAGCTCAAACAGCTACAAATCCTGTTTTCCCAGCACGGGGACCTTGAGTTCTATAAGATAAAGCCATAAACATGTTTGTCTGAGTCTTCTATCAAAAGTTACAGCTATTTATATGAAGTTGTACAAAAACGCTTTATTTCGCCAAGACAATGCGTTTCTCACTGTTACATGCATTTGAATGGGGAACTCGACCGAAACAAAGTATAGGTTTTCATTATGTGAATAACTTGGAAATCTTAGCTCAAACAGCTGCAAATCCTTTTTTCCCAACACGGGAACCTTGAGTTCTATAAGATAAAGCCATAAACATGTTTGTCTGAGTCTTCTATCAAAAGTTACAGCTATTTATATGAAGTTGTACAAAAACGCTTTCTTTCGCCAAGACAGTGCGTTTCTCACTGTTACATGCATTTGAATGGGGAACTCGACCGAAACAAAGTATAGGTTTTCATTATGTGAATAACTTGGAAATCTTAGCTCAAACAGCTACAAAACCTGTTTTCCCAGCACGGGGACCTTGAGTTCTATAAGATAAAGCCATAAACATGTTTGTCTGAGTCTTCTATCAAAAGTTACAGCTATTTATATGAAGTTGTACAAAAACGCTTTCTTTCGCCAAGACAGTGCGTTTCTCACTGTTACATGCATTTGAATGGGGAACTCGACCAAAACAAAGTATAGGTTTTCATTATGTGAATAACTTGGAAATCTTAGCTCAAACAGCTGCAAATCCTGTTTTCCCAGCACGGGGACCTTGAGTTCTATAAGATAAAGCCATAAACATGTTTGTCTGAGTCTTCTATCAAAAGTTACAGCTATTTATATGAAGTTGTACAAAAACGCTTTATTTTGCCAAGACAGTGCGTTTCTCACTGTTACATGCATTTGAATGGGGAACTCGACCGAAACAAAGTATAGGTTTTCATTATGTGAATAACTTGGAAATCTTAGCTCAAACAGCTACAAATCCTGTTTTCCCAGCACGGGGACCTTGAGTTCTATAAGATAAAGCCATAAACATGTTTGTCTGAGTCTTCTATCAAAAGTTACAGCTATTTATATGAAGTTGTACAAAAACGCTTTCTTTCGCCAAGACAATGCGTTTCTCACTGTTACATGCATTTGAATGGGGAACTCGACCGAAACAAAGTATAGGTTTTCATTATGTGAATAACTTGGAAATCTTAGCTCAAACAGCTACAAAACCTGTTTTCCCAGCACGGGGACCTTGAGTTCTATAAGATAAAGCCATAAACATGTTTGTCTGAGTCTTCTATCAAAAGTTACAGCTATTTATATGAAGTTGTACAAAAACGCTTTCTTTCGCCAAGACAGTGCGTTTCTCACTGTTACATGCATTTGAATGGGGAACTCGACCGAAACAAAGTATAGGTTTTCATTATGTGAATAACTTGGAAATCTTAGCTCAAACAGCTACAAATCCTGTTTTCCCAGCACGGGGACCTTGAGTTCTATAAGATAAAGCCATAAACATGTTTGTCTGAGTCTTCTATCAAAAGTTACAGCTATTTATATGAAGTTGTACAAAAACGCTTTCTTTCGCCAAGACAATGCGTTTCTCACTGTTACATGCATTTGAATGGGGAACTCGACCGAAACAAAGTATAGGTTTTCATTATGTGAATAACTTGGAAATCTTAGCTCAAACAGCTACAAAACCTGTTTTCCCAGCACGGGGACCTTGAGTTCTATAAGATAAAGCCATAAACATGTTTGTCTGAGTCTTCTATCAAAAGTTACAGCTATTTATATGAAGTTGTACAAAAACGCTTTATTTTGCCAAGACAATGCGTTTCTCACTGTTACATGCATTTGAATGGGGAACTCGACCGAAACAAAGTATAGGTTTTCATTATGTGAATAACTTGGAAATCTTAGCTCAAACAGCTACAAATCCTGTTTTCCCAGCACGGGGACCTTGAGTTCTATAAGATAAAGCCATAAACATGTTTGTCTGAGTCTTCTATCAAAAGTTACAGCTATTTATATGAAGTTGTACAAAAACGCTTTATTTTGCCAAGACAATGCGTTTCTCACTGTTACATGCATTTGAATGGGGAACTCGACCGAAACAAAGTATAGGTTTTCATTATGTGAATAACTTGGAAATCTTAGCTCAAACAGCTACAAAACCTGTTTTCCCAGCACGGGGACCTTGAGTTCTATAAGATAAAGCCATAAACATGTTTGTCTGAGTCTTCTATCAAAAGTTACAGCTATTTATATGAAGTTGTACAAAAACGCTTTATTTTGCCAAGACAATGCGTTTCTCACTGTTACATGCATTTGAATGGGGAACTCGACCGAAACAAAGTATAGGTTTTCATTATGTGAATAACTTGGAAATCTTAGCTCAAACAGCTACAAATCCTGTTTTCCCAGCACGGGGACCTTGAGTTCTATAAGATAAAGCCATAAACATGTTTGTCTGAGTCTTCTATCAAAAGTTACAGCTATTTATATGAAGTTGTACAAAAACGCTTTATTTTGCCAAGACAATGCGTTTCTCACTGTTACATGCATTTGAATGGGGAACTCGACCGAAACAAAGTATAGGTTTTCATTATGTGTATAACTTGGAAATCTTAGCTCAAACAGCTGCAAATCCTGTTTTCCCAGCACGGGGACCTTGAGTTCTATACGATAAAGCCATAAACATGTGTATCCGAGTCTTCTATCAAAAGTTACAGCTATTTATATGAAGTTGTACAAAAACGCTTTATTTCGCCAAGACAATGCGTTTCTCACTGTTACATGCATTTGAATGGGGAACTCGACCGAAACAAAGTATAGGTTTTCATTATGTGTATAACTTGAAAATCTTAGCTCAAACAGCTGCAAAACCTGTTTTCCCAGCACGGGGACCTTGAGTTCTATAAGATAAAGCCATAAACATGTTTGTCTGAGTCTTCTATCAAAAGTTACAGCTATTTATATGAAGTTGTACAAAAACGCTTTATTTCGCCAAGACAGTGCGTTTCTCACTGTTACATGCATTTGAATGGGGAACTCGACCGAAACAAAGTATAGGTTTTCATTATGTGAATAACTTGGAAATCTTAGCTCAAACAGCTGCAAATCCTTTTTTCCCAACACGGGAACCTTGAGTTCTATAAGATAAAGCCATAAACATGTTTGTCTGAGTCTTCTATCAAAAGTTACAGCTATTTATATGAAGTTGTACAAAAACGCTTTCTTTCGCCAAGACAGTGCGTTTCTCACTGTTACATGCATTTGAATGGGGAACTCGACCGAAACAAAGTATAGGTTTTCATTATGTGAATAACTTGGAAATCTTAGCTCAAACAGCTACAAATCCTGTTTTCCCAGCACGGGGACCTTGAGTTCTATAAGATAAAGCCATAAACATGTGTATCCGAGTCTTCTATCAAAAGTTACAGCTATTTATATGAAGTTGTACAAAAACGCTTTATTTCGCCAAGACAATGCGTTTCTCACTGTTACATGCATTTGAATGGGGAACTCGACCGAAACAAAGTATAGGTTTTCATTATGTGTATAACTTGAAAATCTTAGCTCAAACAGCTGCAAAACCTGTTTTCCCAGCACGGGGACCTTGAGTTCTATAAGATAAAGCCATAAACATGTTTGTCTGAGTCTTCTATCAAAAGTTACAGCTATTTATATGAAGTTGTACAAAAACGCTTTCTTTCGCCAAGACAGTGCGTTTCTCACTGTTACATGCATTTGAATGGGGAACTCGACCGAAACAAAGTATAGGTTTTCATTATGTGAATAACTTGGAAATCTTAGCTCAAACAGCTACAAATCCTGTTTTCCCAGCACGGGGACCTTGAGTTCTATAAGATAAAGCCATAAACATGTTTGTCTGAGTCTTCTATCAAAAGTTACAGCTATTTATATGAAGTTGTACAAAAACGCTTTCTTTCGCCAAGACAATGCGTTTCTCACTGTTACATGCATTTGAATGGGGAACTCGACCGAAACAAAGTATAGGTTTTCATTATGTGAATAACTTGGAAATCTTAGCTCAAACAGCTGCAAATCCTGTTTTCCCAGCACGGGGACCTTGAGTTCTATAAGATAAAGCCATAAACATGTGTATCCGAGTCTTCTATCAAAAGTTACAGCTATTTATATGAAGTTGTACAAAAACGCTTTATTTCGCCAAGACAATGCGTTTCTCACTGTTACATGCATTTGAATGGGGAACTCGACCGAAACAAAGTATAGGTTTTCATTATGTGAATAACTTGGAAATCTTAGCTCAAACAGCTACAAAACCTGTTTTCCCAGCACGGGGACCTTGAGTTCTATAAGATAAAGCCATAAACATGTTTGTCTGAGTCTTCTATCAAAAGTTACAGCTATTTATATGAAGTTGTACAAAAACGCTTTCTTTCGCCAAGACAGTGCGTTTCTCACTGTTACATGCATTTGAATGGGGAACTCGACCGAAACAAAGTATAGGTTTTCATTATGTGAATAACTTGGAAATCTTAGCTCAAACAGCTACAAAACCTGTTTTCCCAGCACGGGGACCTTGAGTTCTATAAGATAAAGCCATAAACATGTTTGTCTGAGTCTTCTATCAAAAGTTACAGCTATTTATATGAAGTTGTACAAAAACGCTTTCTTTCGCCAAGACAGTGCGTTTCTCACTGTTACATGCATTTGAATGGGGAACTCGACCAAAACAAAGTATAGGTTTTCATTATGTGAATAACTTGGAAATCTTAGCTCAAACAGCTGCAAATCCTGTTTTCCCAGCACGGGGACCTTGAGTTCTATAAGATAAAGCCATAAACATGTTTGTCTGAGTCTTCTATCAAAAGTTACAGCTATTTATATGAAGTTGTACAAAAACGCTTTATTTTGCCAAGACAGTGCGTTTCTCACTGTTACATGCATTTGAATGGGGAACTCGACCGAAACAAAGTATAGGTTTTCATTATGTGAATAACTTGGAAATCTTAGCTCAAACAGCTACAAATCCTGTTTTCCCAGCACGGGGACCTTGAGTTCTATAAGATAAAGCCATAAACATGTTTGTCTGAGTCTTCTATCAAAAGTTACAGCTATTTATATGAAGTTGTACAAAAACGCTTTATTTTGCCAAGACAATGCGTTTCTCACTGTTACATGCATTTGAATGGGGAACTCGACCGAAACAAAGTATAGGTTTTCATTATGTGAATAACTTGGAAATCTTAGCTCAAACAGCTACAAAACCTGTTTTCCCAGCACGGGGACCTTGAGTTCTATAAGATAAAGCCATAAACATGTTTGTCTGAGTCTTCTATCAAAAGTTACAGCTATTTATATGAAGTTGTACAAAAACGCTTTATTTCGCCAAGACAGTGCGTTTCTCACTGTTACATGCATTTGAATGGGGAACTCGACCGAAACAAAGTATAGGTTTTCATTATGTGAATAACTTGGAAATCTTAGCTCAAACAGCTACAAATCCTGTTTTCCCAGCACGGGGACCTTGAGTTCTATAAGATAAAGCCATAAACATGTTTGTCTGAGTCTTCTATCAAAAGTTACAGCTATTTATATGAAGTTGTACAAAAACGCTTTCTTTCGCCAAGACAATGCGTTTCTCACTGTTACATGCATTTGAATGGGGAACTCGACCGAAACAAAGTATAGGTTTTCATTATGTGAATAACTTGGAAATCTTAGCTCAAACAGCTACAAAACCTGTTTTCCCAGCACGGGGACCTTGAGTTCTATAAGATAAAGCCATAAACATGTTTGTCTGAGTCTTCTATCAAAAGTTACAGCTATTTATATGAAGTTGTACAAAAACGCTTTATTTTGCCAAGACAATGCGTTTCTCACTGTTACATGCATTTGAATGGGGAACTCGACCGAAACAAAGTATAGGTTTTCATTATGTGAATAACTTGGAAATCTTAGCTCAAACAGCTACAAATCCTGTTTTCCCAGCACGGGGACCTTGAGTTCTATAAGATAAAGCCATAAACATGTTTGTCTGAGTCTTCTATCAAAAGTTACAGCTATTTATATGAAGTTGTACAAAAACGCTTTATTTTGCCAAGACAATGCGTTTCTCACTGTTACATGCATTTGAATGGGGAACTCGACCGAAACAAAGTATAGGTTTTCATTATGTGAATAACTTGGAAATCTTAGCTCAAACAGCTACAAAACCTGTTTTCCCAGCACGGGGACCTTGAGTTCTATAAGATAAAGCCATAAACATGTTTGTCTGAGTCTTCTATCAAAAGTTACAGCTATTTATATGAAGTTGTACAAAAACGCTTTATTTTGCCAAGACAATGCGTTTCTCACTGTTACATGCATTTGAATGGGGAACTCGACCGAAACAAAGTATAGGTTTTCATTATGTGAATAACTTGGAAATCTTAGCTCAAACAGCTACAAATCCTGTTTTCCCAGCACGGGGACCTTGAGTTCTATAAGATAAAGCCATAAACATGTTTGTCTGAGTCTTCTATCAAAAGTTACAGCTATTTATATGAAGTTGTACAAAAACGCTTTATTTTGCCAAGACAATGCGTTTCTCACTGTTACATGCATTTGAATGGGGAACTCGACCGAAACAAAGTATAGGTTTTCATTATGTGAATAACTTGGAAATCTTAGCTCAAACAGCTGCAAATCCTGTTTTCCCAGCACGGGGACCTTGAGTTCTATAAGATAAAGCCATAAACATGTGTATCCGAGTCTTCTATCAAAAGTTACAGCTATTTATATGAAGTTGTACAAAAACGCTTTATTTCGCCAAGACAATGCGTTTCTCACTGTTACATGCATTTGAATGGGGAACTCGACCGAAACAAAGTATAGGTTTTCATTATGTGTATAACTTGAAAATCTTAGCTCAAACAGCTACAAAACCTGTTTTCCCAGCACGGGGACCTTGAGTTCTATAAGATAAAGCCATAAACATGTTTGTCTGAGTCTTCTATCAAAAGTTACAGCTATTTATATGAAGTTGTACAAAAACGCTTTATTTCGCCAAGACAGTGCGTTTCTCACTGTTACATGCATTTGAATGGGGAACTCGACCGAAACAAAGTATAGGTTTTCATTATGTGAATAACTTGGAAATCTTAGCTCAAACAGCTGCAAATCCTTTTTTCCCAACACGGGAACCTTGAGTTCTATAAGATAAAGCCATAAACATGTTTGTCTGAGTCTTCTATCAAAAGTTACAGCTATTTATATGAAGTTGTACAAAAACGCTTTCTTTCGCCAAGACAGTGCGTTTCTCACTGTTACATGCATTTGAATGGGGAACTCGACCGAAACAAAGTATAGGTTTTCATTATGTGAATAACTTGGAAATCTTAGCTCAAACAGCTACAAATCCTGTTTTCCCAGCACGGGGACCTTGAGTTCTATAAGATAAAGCCATAAACATGTTTGTCTGAGTCTTCTATCAAAAGTTACAGCTATTTATATGAAGTTGTACAAAAACGCTTTATTTTGCCAAGACAATGCGTTTCTCACTGTTACATGCATTTGAATGGGGAACTCGACCGAAACAAAGTATAGGTTTTCATTATGTGAATAACTTGGAAATCTTAGCTCAAACAGCTGCAAATCCTGTTTTCCCAGCACGGGGACCTTGAGTTCTATAAGATAAAGCCATAAACATGTGTATCCGAGTCTTCTATCAAAAGTTACAGCTATTTATATGAAGTTGTACAAAAACGCTTTATTTCGCCAAGACAATGCGTTTCTCACTGTTACATGCATTTGAATGGGGAACTCGACCGAAACAAAGTATAGGTTTTCATTATGTGTATAACTTGAAAATCTTAGCTCAAACAGCTGCAAAACCTGTTTTCCCAGCACGGGGACCTTGAGTTCTATAAGATAAAGCCATAAACATGTTTGTCTGAGTCTTCTATCAAAAGTTACAGCTATTTATATGAAGTTGTACAAAAACGCTTTATTTCGCCAAGACAGTGCGTTTCTCACTGTTACATGCATTTGAATGGGGAACTCGACCGAAACAAAGTATAGGTTTTCATTATGTGAATAACTTGGAAATCTTAGCTCAAACAGCTGCAAATCCTTTTTTCCCAACACGGGAACCTTGAGTTCTATAAGATAAAGCCATAAACATGTTTGTCTGAGTCTTCTATCAAAAGTTACAGCTATTTATATGAAGTTGTACAAAAACGCTTTCTTTCGCCAAGACAGTGCGTTTCTCACTGTTACATGCATTTGAATGGGGAACTCGACCGAAACAAAGTATAGGTTTTCATTATGTGAATAACTTGGAAATCTTAGCTCAAACAGCTACAAATCCTGTTTTCCCAGCACGGGGACCTTGAGTTCTATAAGATAAAGCCATAAACATGTTTGTCTGAGTCTTCTATCAAAAGTTACAGCTATTTATATGAAGTTGTACAAAAACGCTTTATTTTGCCAAGACAATGCGTTTCTCACTGTTACATGCATTTGAATGGGGAACTCGACCGAAACAAAGTATAGGTTTTCATTATGTGAATAACTTGGAAATCTTAGCTCAAACAGCTGCAAATCCTGTTTTCCCAGCACGGGGACCTTGAGTTCTATAAGATAAAGCCATAAACATGTGTATCCGAGTCTTCTATCAAAAGTTACAGCTATTTATATGAAGTTGTACAAAAACGCTTTATTTCGCCAAGACAATGCGTTTCTCACTGTTACATGCATTTGAATGGGGAACTCGACCGAAACAAAGTATAGGTTTTCATTATGTGTATAACTTGAAAATCTTAGCTCAAACAGCTGCAAAACCTGTTTTCCCAGCACGGGGACCTTGAGTTCTATAAGATAAAGCCATAAACATGTTTGTCTGAGTCTTCTATCAAAAGTTACAGCTATTTATATGAAGTTGTACAAAAACGCTTTCTTTCGCCAAGACAGTGCGTTTCTCACTGTTACATGCATTTGAATGGGGAACTCGACCGAAACAAAGTATAGGTTTTCATTATGTGAATAACTTGGAAATCTTAGCTCAAACAGCTACAAATCCTGTTTTCCCAGCACGGGGACCTTGAGTTCTATAAGATAAAGCCATAAACATGTTTGTCTGAGTCTTCTATCAAAAGTTACAGCTATTTATATGAAGTTGTACAAAAACGCTTTCTTTCGCCAAGACAATGCGTTTCTCACTGTTACATGCATTTGAATGGGGAACTCGACCGAAACAAAGTATAGGTTTTCATTATGTGAATAACTTGGAAATCTTAGCTCAAACAGCTACAAAACCTGTTTTCCCAGCACGGGGACCTTGAGTTCTATAAGATAAAGCCATAAACATGTTTGTCTGAGTCTTCTATCAAAAGTTACAGCTATTTATATGAAGTTGTACAAAAACGCTTTATTTTGCCAAGACAATGCGTTTCTCACTGTTACATGCATTTGAATGGGGAACTCGACCGAAACAAAGTATAGGTTTTCATTATGTGAATAACTTGGAAATCTTAGCTCAAACAGCTACAAAACCTGTTTTCCCAGCACGGGAACCTTGAGTTCTATAAGATAAAGCCATAAACATGTTTGTCTGAGTCTTCTATCAAAAGTTACAGCTATTTATATGAAGTTGTACAAAAACGCTTTATTTCGCCAAGACAGTGCGTTTCTCACTGTTACATGCATTTGAATGGGGAACTCGACCGAAACAAAGTATAGGTTTTCATTATGTGAATAACTTGGAAATCTTAGCTCAAACAGCTACAAAACCTGTTTTCCCAGCACGGGGACCTTGAGTTCTATAAGATAAAGCCATAAACATGTTTGTCTGAGTCTTCTATCAAAAGTTACAGCTATTTATATGAAGTTGTACAAAAACGCTTTATTTTGCCAAGACAATGCGTTTCTCACTGTTACATGCATTTGAATGGGGAACTCGACCGAAACAAAGTATAGGTTTTCATTATGTGTATAACTTGAAAATCTTAGCTCAAACAGCTGCAAAACCTGTTTTCCCAGCACGGGGACCTTGAGTTCTATAAGATAAAGCCATAAACATGTTTGTCTGAGTCTTCTATCAAAAGTTACAGCTATTTATATGAAGTTGTACAAAAACGCTTTCTTTCGCCAAGACAGTGCGTTTCTCACTGTTACATGCATTTGAATGGGGAACTCGACCGAAACAAAGTATAGGTTTTCATTATGTGAATAACTTGGAAATCTTAGCTCAAACAGCTGCAAATCCTTTTTTCCCAACACGGGAACCTTGAGTTCTATAAGATAAAGCCATAAACATGTTTGTCTGAGTCTTCTATCAAAAGTTACAGCTATTTATATGAAGTTGTACAAAAACGCTTTCTTTCGCCAAGACAGTGCGTTTCTCACTGTTACATGCATTTGAATGGGGAACTCGACCGAAACAAAGTATAGGTTTTCATTATGTGAATAACTTGGAAATCTTAGCTCAAACAGCTACAAATCCTGTTTTCCCAGCACGGGGACCTTGAGTTCTATAAGATAAAGCCATAAACATGTTTGTCTGAGTCTTCTATCAAAAGTTACAGCTATTTATATGAAGTTGTACAAAAACGCTTTATTTCGCCAAGACAATGCGTTTCTCACTGTTACATGCATTTGAATGGGGAACTCGACCGAAACAAAGTATAGGTTTTCATTATGTGAATAACTTGGAAATCTTAGCTCAAACAGCTACAAAACCTGTTTTCCCAGCACGGGGACCTTGAGTTCTATAAGATAAAGCCATAAACATGTTTGTCTGAGTCTTCTATCAAAAGTTACAGCTATTTATATGAAGTTGTACAAAAACGCTTTCTTTCGCCAAGACAGTGCGTTTCTCACTGTTACATGCATTTGAATGGGGAACTCGACCGAAACAAAGTATAGGTTTTCATTATGTGAATAACTTGGAAATCTTAGCTCAAACAGCTGCAAATCCTGTTTTCCCAGCACGGGGACCTTGAGTTCTATAAGATAAAGCCATAAACATGTTTGTCTGAGTCTTCTATCAAAAGTTACAGCTATTTATATGAAGTTGTACAAAAACGCTTTATTTTGCCAAGACAATGCGTTTCTCACTGTTACATGCATTTGAATGGGGAACTCACCGAAACAAAGTATAGGTTTTCATTATGTGTATAACTTGGAAATCTTAGCTCAAACAGCTGCAAATCCTGTTTTCCCACCTCGGGGACCTTGAGTTCTATAAGATAAAGCCATAAACATGTTTGTCTGAGTCTTCTATCAAAAGTTACAGCTATTTATATGAAGTTGTACAAAAACGCTTTCTTTCGCCAAGACAATGCGTTTCTCACTGTTACATGCATTTGAATGGGGAACTCGACCGAAACAAAGTATAGGTTTTCATTATGTGAATAACTTGGAAATCTTAGCTCAAACAGCTACAAAACCTGTTTTCCCAGCACGGGGACCTTGAGTTCTATAAGATAAAGCCATAAACATGTTTGTCTGAGTCTTCTATCAAAAGTTACAGCTATTTATATGAAGTTGTACAAAAACGCTTTATTTTGCCAAGACAATGCGTTTCTCACTGTTACATGCATTTGAATGGGGAACTCGACCGAAACAAAGTATAGGTTTTCATTATGTGAATAACTTGGAAATCTTAGCTCAAACAGCTACAAAACCTGTTTTCCCAGCACGGGAACCTTGAGTTCTATAAGATAAAGCCATAAACATGTTTGTCTGAGTCTTCTATCAAAAGTTACAGCTATTTATATGAAGTTGTACAAAAACGCTTTATTTCGCCAAGACAGTGCGTTTCTCACTGTTACATGCATTTGAATGGGGAACTCGACCGAAACAAAGTATAGGTTTTCATTATGTGAATAACTTGGAAATCTTAGCTCAAACAGCTACAAAACCTGTTTTCCCAGCACGGGGACCTTGAGTTCTATAAGATAAAGCCATAAACATGTTTGTCTGAGTCTTCTATCAAAAGTTACAGCTATTTATATGAAGTTGTACAAAAACGCTTTATTTTGCCAAGACAATGCGTTTCTCACTGTTACATGCATTTGAATGGGGAACTCGACCGAAACAAAGTATAGGTTTTCATTATGTGTATAACTTGAAAATCTTAGCTCAAACAGCTGCAAAACCTGTTTTCCCAGCACGGGGACCTTGAGTTCTATAAGATAAAGCCATAAACATGTTTGTCTGAGTCTTCTATCAAAAGTTACAGCTATTTATATGAAGTTGTACAAAAACGCTTTCTTTCGCCAAGACAGTGCGTTTCTCACTGTTACATGCATTTGAATGGGGAACTCGACCGAAACAAAGTATAGGTTTTCATTATGTGAATAACTTGGAAATCTTAGCTCAAACAGCTGCAAATCCTTTTTTCCCAACACGGGAACCTTGAGTTCTATAAGATAAAGCCATAAACATGTTTGTCTGAGTCTTCTATCAAAAGTTACAGCTATTTATATGAAGTTGTACAAAAACGCTTTCTTTCGCCAAGACAGTGCGTTTCTCACTGTTACATGCATTTGAATGGGGAACTCGACCGAAACAAAGTATAGGTTTTCATTATGTGAATAACTTGGAAATCTTAGCTCAAACAGCTACAAATCCTGTTTTCCCAGCACGGGGACCTTGAGTTCTATAAGATAAAGCCATAAACATGTTTGTCTGAGTCTTCTATCAAAAGTTACAGCTATTTATATGAAGTTGTACAAAAACGCTTTATTTCGCCAAGACAATGCGTTTCTCACTGTTACATGCATTTGAATGGGGAACTCGACCGAAACAAAGTATAGGTTTTCATTATGTGAATAACTTGGAAATCTTAGCTCAAACAGCTACAAAACCTGTTTTCCCAGCACGGGGACCTTGAGTTCTATAAGATAAAGCCATAAACATGTTTGTCTGAGTCTTCTATCAAAAGTTACAGCTATTTATATGAAGTTGTACAAAAACGCTTTCTTTCGCCAAGACAGTGCGTTTCTCACTGTTACATGCATTTGAATGGGGAACTCGACCGAAACAAAGTATAGGTTTTCATTATGTGAATAACTTGGAAATCTTAGCTCAAACAGCTGCAAATCCTGTTTTCCCAGCACGGGGACCTTGAGTTCTATAAGATAAAGCCATAAACATGTTTGTCTGAGTCTTCTATCAAAAGTTACAGCTATTTATATGAAGTTGTACAAAAACGCTTTATTTTGCCAAGACAATGCGTTTCTCACTGTTACATGCATTTGAATGGGGAACTCACCGAAACAAAGTATAGGTTTTCATTATGTGTATAACTTGGAAATCTTAGCTCAAACAGCTGCAAATCCTGTTTTCCCACCTCGGGGACCTTGAGTTCTATAAGATAAAGCCATAAACATGTTTGTCTGAGTCTTCTATCAAAAGTTACAGCTATTTATATGAAGTTGTACAAAAACGCTTTCTTTCGCCAAGACAATGCGTTTCTCACTGTTACATGCATTTGAATGGGGAACTCACCGAAACAAAGTATAGGTTTTCATTATGTGAATAACTTGGAAATCTTAGCTCAAACAGCTACAAAACCTGTTTTCCCAGCACGGGGACCTTGAGTTCTATAACATAAAGCCATAAACATGTTTGTCTGAGTCTTCTATCAAAAGTTACAGCTATTTATATGAAGTTGTACAAAAACGCTTTCTTTCGCCAAGACAGTGCGTTTCTCACTGTTACATGCATTTGAATGGGGAACTCGACCGAAACAAAGTATAGGTTTTCATTATGTGAATAACTTGGAAATCTTAGCTCAAACAGCTACAAAACCTGTTTTCCCAGCACGGGGACCTTGAGTTCTATAAGATAAAGCCATAAACATGTTTGTCTGAGTCTTCTATCAAAAGTTACAGCTATTTATATGAAGTTGTACAAAAACGCTTTCTTTCGCCAAGACAGTGCGTTTCTCACTGTTACATGCATTTGAATGGGGAACTCGACCGAAACAAAGTATAGGTTTTCATTATGTGAATAACTTGAAAATCTTAGCTCAAACAGCTACAAAACCTGTTTTCCCAGCACGGAGACCTTGAGTTCTATAAGATAAAGCCATAAACATGTTTGTCTGAGTCTTCTATCAAAAGTTACAGCTATTTATATGAAGTTGTACAAAAACGCTTTCTTTCGCCAAGACAGTGCGTTTCTCACTGTTACATGCATTTGAATGGGGAACTCGACCGAAACAAAGTATAGGTTTTCATTATGTGAATAACTTGGAAATCTTAGCTCAAACAGCTGCAAATCCTGTTTTCCCAGCACGGGGACCTTGAGTTCTATAAGATAAAGCCATAAACATGTTTGTCTGAGTCTTCTATCAAAAGTTACAGCTATTTATATGAAGTTGTACAAAAACGCTTTATTTTGCCAAGACAATGCGTTTCTCACTGTTACATGCATTTGAATGGGGAACTCACCGAAACAAAGTATAGGTTTTCATTATGTGTATAACTTGGAAATCTTAGCTCAAACAGCTGCAAATCCTGTTTTCCCACCTCGGGGACCTTGAGTTCTATAAGATAAAGCCATAAACATGTTTGTCTGAGTCTTCTATCAAAAGTTACAGCTATTTATATGAAGTTGTACAAAAACGCTTTCTTTCGCCAAGACAATGCGTTTCTCACTGTTACATGCATTTGAATGGGGAACTCACCGAAACAAAGTATAGGTTTTCATTATGTGAATAACTTGGAAATCTTAGCTCAAACAGCTACAAAACCTGTTTTCCCAGCACGGGGACCTTGAGTTCTATAACATAAAGCCATAAACATGTTTGTCTGAGTCTTCTATCAAAAGTTACAGCTATTTATATGAAGTTGTACAAAAACGCTTTATTTCGCCAAGACAGTGCGTTTCTCACTGTTACATGCATTTGAATGGGGAACTCGACCGAAACAAAGTATAGGTTTTCATTATGTGAATAACTTGGAAATCTTAGCTCAAACAGCTGCAAATCCTGTTTTCCCAGCACGGGGACCTTGAGTTCTATAAGATAAAGCCATAAACATGTGTATCCGAGTCTTCTATCAAAAGTTACAGCTATTTATATGAAGTTGTACAAAAACGCTTTATTTCGCCAAGACAATGCGTTTCTCACTGTTACATGCATTTGAATGGGGAACTCGACCGAAACAAAGTATAGGTTTTCATTATGTGTATAACTTGAAAATCTTAGCTCAAACAGCTGCAAAACCTGTTTTCCCAGCACGGGGACCTTGAGTTCTATAAGATAAAGCCATAAACATGTTTGTCTGAGTCTTCTATCAAAAGTTACAGCTATTTATATGAAGTTGTACAAAAACGCTTTATTTCGCCAAGACAGTGCGTTTCTCACTGTTACATGCATTTGAATGGGGAACTCGACCGAAACAAAGTATAGGTTTTCATTATGTGAATAACTTGGAAATCTTAGCTCAAACAGCTGCAAATCCTTTTTTCCCAACACGGGAACCTTGAGTTCTATAAGATAAAGCCATAAACATGTTTGTCTGAGTCTTCTATCAAAAGTTACAGCTATTTATATGAAGTTGTACAAAAACGCTTTCTTTCGCCAAGACAGTGCGTTTCTCACTGTTACATGCATTTGAATGGGGAACTCGACCGAAACAAAGTATAGGTTTTCATTATGTGAATAACTTGGAAATCTTAGCTCAAACAGCTACAAATCCTGTTTTCCCAGCACGGGGACCTTGAGTTCTATAAGATAAAGCCATAAACATGTTTGTCTGAGTCTTCTATCAAAAGTTACAGCTATTTATATGAAGTTGTACAAAAACGCTTTATTTTGCCAAGACAATGCGTTTCTCACTGTTACATGCATTTGAATGGGGAACTCGACCGAAACAAAGTATAGGTTTTCATTATGTGAATAACTTGGAAATCTTAGCTCAAACAGCTGCAAATCCTGTTTTCCCAGCACGGGGACCTTGAGTTCTATAAGATAAAGCCATAAACATGTGTATCCGAGTCTTCTATCAAAAGTTACAGCTATTTATATGAAGTTGTACAAAAACGCTTTATTTCGCCAAGACAATGCGTTTCTCACTGTTACATGCATTTGAATGGGGAACTCGACCGAAACAAAGTATAGGTTTTCATTATGTGTATAACTTGAAAATCTTAGCTCAAACAGCTGCAAAACCTGTTTTCCCAGCACGGGGACCTTGAGTTCTATAAGATAAAGCCATAAACATGTTTGTCTGAGTCTTCTATCAAAAGTTACAGCTATTTATATGAAGTTGTACAAAAACGCTTTCTTTCGCCAAGACAGTGCGTTTCTCACTGTTACATGCATTTGAATGGGGAACTCGACCGAAACAAAGTATAGGTTTTCATTATGTGAATAACTTGGAAATCTTAGCTCAAACAGCTACAAATCCTGTTTTCCCAGCACGGGGACCTTGAGTTCTATAAGATAAAGCCATAAACATGTTTGTCTGAGTCTTCTATCAAAAGTTACAGCTATTTATATGAAGTTGTACAAAAACGCTTTCTTTCGCCAAGACAATGCGTTTCTCACTGTTACATGCATTTGAATGGGGAACTCGACCGAAACAAAGTATAGGTTTTCATTATGTGAATAACTTGGAAATCTTAGCTCAAACAGCTACAAAACCTGTTTTCCCAGCACGGGGACCTTGAGTTCTATAAGATAAAGCCATAAACATGTTTGTCTGAGTCTTCTATCAAAAGTTACAGCTATTTATATGAAGTTGTACAAAAACGCTTTATTTTGCCAAGACAATGCGTTTCTCACTGTTACATGCATTTGAATGGGGAACTCGACCGAAACAAAGTATAGGTTTTCATTATGTGAATAACTTGGAAATCTTAGCTCAAACAGCTACAAAACCTGTTTTCCCAGCACGGGAACCTTGAGTTCTATAAGATAAAGCCATAAACATGTTTGTCTGAGTCTTCTATCAAAAGTTACAGCTATTTATATGAAGTTGTACAAAAACGCTTTATTTCGCCAAGACAGTGCGTTTCTCACTGTTACATGCATTTGAATGGGGAACTCGACCGAAACAAAGTATAGGTTTTCATTATGTGAATAACTTGGAAATCTTAGCTCAAACAGCTACAAAACCTGTTTTCCCAGCACGGGGACCTTGAGTTCTATAAGATAAAGCCATAAACATGTTTGTCTGAGTCTTCTATCAAAAGTTACAGCTATTTATATGAAGTTGTACAAAAACGCTTTATTTTGCCAAGACAATGCGTTTCTCACTGTTACATGCATTTGAATGGGGAACTCGACCGAAACAAAGTATAGGTTTTCATTATGTGTATAACTTGAAAATCTTAGCTCAAACAGCTGCAAAACCTGTTTTCCCAGCACGGGGACCTTGAGTTCTATAAGATAAAGCCATAAACATGTTTGTCTGAGTCTTCTATCAAAAGTTACAGCTATTTATATGAAGTTGTACAAAAACGCTTTCTTTCGCCAAGACAGTGCGTTTCTCACTGTTACATGCATTTGAATGGGGAACTCGACCGAAACAAAGTATAGGTTTTCATTATGTGAATAACTTGGAAATCTTAGCTCAAACAGCTGCAAATCCTTTTTTCCCAACACGGGAACCTTGAGTTCTATAAGATAAAGCCATAAACATGTTTGTCTGAGTCTTCTATCAAAAGTTACAGCTATTTATATGAAGTTGTACAAAAACGCTTTCTTTCGCCAAGACAGTGCGTTTCTCACTGTTACATGCATTTGAATGGGGAACTCGACCGAAACAAAGTATAGGTTTTCATTATGTGAATAACTTGGAAATCTTAGCTCAAACAGCTACAAATCCTGTTTTCCCAGCACGGGGACCTTGAGTTCTATAAGATAAAGCCATAAACATGTTTGTCTGAGTCTTCTATCAAAAGTTACAGCTATTTATATGAAGTTGTACAAAAACGCTTTATTTCGCCAAGACAATGCGTTTCTCACTGTTACATGCATTTGAATGGGGAACTCGACCGAAACAAAGTATAGGTTTTCATTATGTGAATAACTTGGAAATCTTAGCTCAAACAGCTACAAAACCTGTTTTCCCAGCACGGGGACCTTGAGTTCTATAAGATAAAGCCATAAACATGTTTGTCTGAGTCTTCTATCAAAAGTTACAGCTATTTATATGAAGTTGTACAAAAACGCTTTCTTTCGCCAAGACAGTGCGTTTCTCACTGTTACATGCATTTGAATGGGGAACTCGACCGAAACAAAGTATAGGTTTTCATTATGTGAATAACTTGGAAATCTTAGCTCAAACAGCTGCAAATCCTGTTTTCCCAGCACGGGGACCTTGAGTTCTATAAGATAAAGCCATAAACATGTTTGTCTGAGTCTTCTATCAAAAGTTACAGCTATTTATATGAAGTTGTACAAAAACGCTTTATTTTGCCAAGACAATGCGTTTCTCACTGTTACATGCATTTGAATGGGGAACTCACCGAAACAAAGTATAGGTTTTCATTATGTGTATAACTTGGAAATCTTAGCTCAAACAGCTGCAAATCCTGTTTTCCCACCTCGGGGACCTTGAGTTCTATAAGATAAAGCCATAAACATGTTTGTCTGAGTCTTCTATCAAAAGTTACAGCTATTTATATGAAGTTGTACAAAAACGCTTTCTTTCGCCAAGACAATGCGTTTCTCACTGTTACATGCATTTGAATGGGGAACTCGACCGAAACAAAGTATAGGTTTTCATTATGTGAATAACTTGGAAATCTTAGCTCAAACAGCTACAAAACCTGTTTTCCCAGCACGGGGACCTTGAGTTCTATAAGATAAAGCCATAAACATGTTTGTCTGAGTCTTCTATCAAAAGTTACAGCTATTTATATGAAGTTGTACAAAAACGCTTTATTTTGCCAAGACAATGCGTTTCTCACTGTTACATGCATTTGAATGGGGAACTCGACCGAAACAAAGTATAGGTTTTCATTATGTGAATAACTTGGAAATCTTAGCTCAAACAGCTACAAAACCTGTTTTCCCAGCACGGGAACCTTGAGTTCTATAAGATAAAGCCATAAACATGTTTGTCTGAGTCTTCTATCAAAAGTTACAGCTATTTATATGAAGTTGTACAAAAACGCTTTATTTCGCCAAGACAGTGCGTTTCTCACTGTTACATGCATTTGAATGGGGAACTCGACCGAAACAAAGTATAGGTTTTCATTATGTGAATAACTTGGAAATCTTAGCTCAAACAGCTACAAAACCTGTTTTCCCAGCACGGGGACCTTGAGTTCTATAAGATAAAGCCATAAACATGTTTGTCTGAGTCTTCTATCAAAAGTTACAGCTATTTATATGAAGTTGTACAAAAACGCTTTATTTTGCCAAGACAATGCGTTTCTCACTGTTACATGCATTTGAATGGGGAACTCGACCGAAACAAAGTATAGGTTTTCATTATGTGTATAACTTGAAAATCTTAGCTCAAACAGCTGCAAAACCTGTTTTCCCAGCACGGGGACCTTGAGTTCTATAAGATAAAGCCATAAACATGTTTGTCTGAGTCTTCTATCAAAAGTTACAGCTATTTATATGAAGTTGTACAAAAACGCTTTCTTTCGCCAAGACAGTGCGTTTCTCACTGTTACATGCATTTGAATGGGGAACTCGACCGAAACAAAGTATAGGTTTTCATTATGTGAATAACTTGGAAATCTTAGCTCAAACAGCTGCAAATCCTTTTTTCCCAACACGGGAACCTTGAGTTCTATAAGATAAAGCCATAAACATGTTTGTCTGAGTCTTCTATCAAAAGTTACAGCTATTTATATGAAGTTGTACAAAAACGCTTTCTTTCGCCAAGACAGTGCGTTTCTCACTGTTACATGCATTTGAATGGGGAACTCGACCGAAACAAAGTATAGGTTTTCATTATGTGAATAACTTGGAAATCTTAGCTCAAACAGCTACAAATCCTGTTTTCCCAGCACGGGGACCTTGAGTTCTATAAGATAAAGCCATAAACATGTTTGTCTGAGTCTTCTATCAAAAGTTACAGCTATTTATATGAAGTTGTACAAAAACGCTTTATTTCGCCAAGACAATGCGTTTCTCACTGTTACATGCATTTGAATGGGGAACTCGACCGAAACAAAGTATAGGTTTTCATTATGTGAATAACTTGGAAATCTTAGCTCAAACAGCTACAAAACCTGTTTTCCCAGCACGGGGACCTTGAGTTCTATAAGATAAAGCCATAAACATGTTTGTCTGAGTCTTCTATCAAAAGTTACAGCTATTTATATGAAGTTGTACAAAAACGCTTTCTTTCGCCAAGACAGTGCGTTTCTCACTGTTACATGCATTTGAATGGGGAACTCGACCGAAACAAAGTATAGGTTTTCATTATGTGAATAACTTGGAAATCTTAGCTCAAACAGCTGCAAATCCTGTTTTCCCAGCACGGGGACCTTGAGTTCTATAAGATAAAGCCATAAACATGTTTGTCTGAGTCTTCTATCAAAAGTTACAGCTATTTATATGAAGTTGTACAAAAACGCTTTATTTTGCCAAGACAATGCGTTTCTCACTGTTACATGCATTTGAATGGGGAACTCACCGAAACAAAGTATAGGTTTTCATTATGTGTATAACTTGGAAATCTTAGCTCAAACAGCTGCAAATCCTGTTTTCCCACCTCGGGGACCTTGAGTTCTATAAGATAAAGCCATAAACATGTTTGTCTGAGTCTTCTATCAAAAGTTACAGCTATTTATATGAAGTTGTACAAAAACGCTTTCTTTCGCCAAGACAATGCGTTTCTCACTGTTACATGCATTTGAATGGGGAACTCACCGAAACAAAGTATAGGTTTTCATTATGTGAATAACTTGGAAATCTTAGCTCAAACAGCTACAAAACCTGTTTTCCCAGCACGGGGACCTTGAGTTCTATAACATAAAGCCATAAACATGTTTGTCTGAGTCTTCTATCAAAAGTTACAGCTATTTATATGAAGTTGTACAAAAACGCTTTCTTTCGCCAAGACAGTGCGTTTCTCACTGTTACATGCATTTGAATGGGGAACTCGACCGAAACAAAGTATAGGTTTTCATTATGTGAATAACTTGGAAATCTTAGCTCAAACAGCTACAAAACCTGTTTTCCCAGCACGGGGACCTTGAGTTCTATAAGATAAAGCCATAAACATGTTTGTCTGAGTCTTCTATCAAAAGTTACAGCTATTTATATGAAGTTGTACAAAAACGCTTTCTTTCGCCAAGACAGTGCGTTTCTCACTGTTACATGCATTTGAATGGGGAACTCGACCGAAACAAAGTATAGGTTTTCATTATGTGAATAACTTGAAAATCTTAGCTCAAACAGCTACAAAACCTGTTTTCCCAGCACGGAGACCTTGAGTTCTATAAGATAAAGCCATAAACATGTTTGTCTGAGTCTTCTATCAAAAGTTACAGCTATTTATATGAAGTTGTACAAAAACGCTTTCTTTCGCCAAGACAGTGCGTTTCTCACTGTTACATGCATTTGAATGGGGAACTCGACCGAAACAAAGTATAGGTTTTCATTATGTGAATAACTTGGAAATCTTAGCTCAAACAGCTGCAAATCCTGTTTTCCCAGCACGGGGACCTTGAGTTCTATAAGATAAAGCCATAAACATGTTTGTCTGAGTCTTCTATCAAAAGTTACAGCTATTTATATGAAGTTGTACAAAAACGCTTTATTTTGCCAAGACAATGCGTTTCTCACTGTTACATGCATTTGAATGGGGAACTCACCGAAACAAAGTATAGGTTTTCATTATGTGAATAACTTGGAAATCTTAGCTCAAACAGCTACAAAACCTGTTTTCCCAGCACGGGGACCTTGAGTTCTATAACATAAAGCCATAAACATGTTTGTCTGAGTCTTCTATCAAAAGTTACAGCTATTTATATGAAGTTGTACAAAAACGCTTTATTTCGCCAAGACAGTGCGTTTCTCACTGTTACATGCATTTGAATGGGGAACTCGACCGAAACAAAGTATAGGTTTTCATTATGTGAATAACTTGGAAATCTTAGCTCAAACAGCTACAAAACCTGTTTTCCCAGCACGGGGACCTTGAGTTCTATAAGATAAAGCCATAAACATGTTTGTCTGAGTCTTCTATCAAAAGTTACAGCTATTTATATGAAGTTGTACAAAAACGCTTTCTTTCGCCAAGACAGTGCGTTTCTCACTGTTACATGCATTTGAATGGGGAACTCGACCGAAACAAAGTATAGGTTTTCATTATGTGAATAACTTGAAAATCTTAGCTCAAACAGCTACAAAACCTGTTTTCCCAGCACGGAGACCTTGAGTTCTATAAGATAAAGCCATAAACATGTTTGTCTGAGTCTTCTATCAAAAGTTACAGCTATTTATATGAAGTTGTACAAAAACGCTTTCTTTTGCCAAGACAATGCGTTTCTCACTGTTACATGCATTTGAATGGGGAACTCGACCGAAACAAAGTATAGGTTTTCATTATGTGTATAACTTGAAAATCTTAGCTCAAACAGCTGCAAATCCTGTTTTCCCAGCACGGGGACCTTGAGTTCTATAAGATAAAGCCATAAACATGTTTGTCTGAGTCTTCTATCAAAAGTTACAGCTATTTATATGAAGTTGTACAAAAACGCTTTATTTCGCCAAGACAGTGCGTTTCTCACTGTTACATGCATTTGAATGGGGAACTCGACCGAAACAAAGTATAGGTTTTCATTATGTGAATAACTTGGAAATCTTAGCTCAAACAGCTGCAAATCCTTTTTTCCCAACACGGGAACCTTGAGTTCTATAAGATAAAGCCATAAACATGTTTGTCTGAGTCTCCTATCAAAAGTTACAGCTATTTATATGAAGTTGTACAAAAACGCTTTATTTCGCCAAGACAATGCGTTTCTCACTGTTACATGCATTTGAATGGGGAACTCGACCGAAACAAAGTATAGGTTTTCATTATGTGAATAACTTGGAAATCTTAGCTCAAACAGCTACAAAAACTGTTTTCCCAGCACGGGGACCTTGAGTTCTATAAGATAAAGCCATAAACATGTTTGTCTGAGTCTTCTATCAAAAGTTACAGCTATTTATATGAAGTTGTACAAAAACGCTTTATTTCGCCAAGACAATGCGTTTCTCACTGTTACATGCATTTGAATGGGGAACTCGACCGAAACAAAGTATAGGTTTTCATTATGTGAATAACTTGGAAATCTTAGCTCAAACAGCTGCAAATCCTGTTTTCCCAGCACGGGGACCTTGAGTTCTATAAGATAAAGCCATAAACATGTTTGTCTGAGTCTTCTATCAAAAGTTACAGCTATTTATATGAAGTTGTACAAAAACGCTTTATTTTGCCAAGACAATGCGTTTCTCACTGTTACATGCATTTGAATGGGGAACTCACCGAAACAAAGTATAGGTTTTCATTATGTGTATAACTTGGAAATCTTAGCTCAAACAGCTGCAAATCCTGTTTTCCCAGCACGGGGACCTTGAGTTCTATAAGATAAAGCCATAAACATGTTTGTCTGAGTCTTCTATCAAAAGTTACAGCTATTTATATGAAGTTGTACAAAAACGCTTTATTTTGCCAAGACAATGCGTTTCTCACTGTTACATGCATTTGAATGGGGAACTCGACCGAAACAAAGTATAGGTTTTCATTATGTGAATAACTTGGAAATCTTAGCTCAAACAGCTGCAAATCCTTTTTTCCCAACACGGGAACCTTGAGTTCTATAAGATAAAGCCATAAACATGTTTGTCTGAGTCTTCTATCAAAAGTTACAGCTATTTATATGAAGTTGTACAAAAACGCTTTCTTTCGCCAAGACAGTGCGTTTCTCACTGTTACATGCATTTGAATGGGGAACTCGACCGAAACAAAGTATAGGTTTTCATTATGTGAATAACTTGGAAATCTTAGCTCAAACAGCTGCAAATCCTGTTTTCCCAGCACGGGGACCTTGAGTTCTATAAGATAAAGCCATAAACATGTTTGTCTGAGTCTTCTATCAAAAGTTACAGCTATTTATATGAAGTTGTACAAAAACGCTTTATTTTGCCAAGACAATGCGTTTCTCACTGTTACATGCATTTGAATGGGGAACTCGACCGAAACAAAGTATAGGTTTTCATTATGTGAATAACTTGAAAATCTTAGCTCAAACAGCTACAAAACCTGTTTTCCCAGCACGGGGACCTTGAGTTCTATAAGATAAAGCCATAAACATGTTTGTCTGAGTCTTCTATCAAAAGTTACAGCTATTTATATGAAGTTGTACAAAAACGCTTTCTTTCGCCAAGACAATGCGTTTCTCACTGTTACATGCATTTGAATGGGGAACTCGACCGAAACAAAGTATAGGTTTTCATTATGTGTATAACTTGGAAATCTTAGCTCAAACAGCTGCAAATCCTGTTTTCCCAGCACGGGAACCTTGAGTTCTATAAGATAAAGCCATAAACATGTGTATCCGAGTCTTCTATCAAAAGTTACAGCTATTTATATGAAGTTGTACAAAAACGCTTTATTTCGCCAAGACAGTGCGTTTCTCACTGTTACATGCATTTGAATGGGGAACTCGACCGAAACAAAGTATAGGTTTTCATTATGTGAATAACTTGGAAATCTTAGCTCAAACAGCTCCAAATCCTGTTTTCCCAGCACGGGGACCTTGAGTTCTATAAGATAAAGCCATAAACATGTTTGTCTGAGTCTTCTATCAAAAGTTACAGCTATTTATATGAAGTTGTACAAAAACGCTTTCTTTCGCCAAGACAGTGCGTTTCTCACTGTTACATGCATTTGAATGGGGAACTCGACCGAAACAAAGTATAGGTTTTCATTATGTGTATAACTTGGAAATCTTAGCTCAAACAGCTGCAAATCCTGTTTTCCCAGCACGGGAACCTTGAGTTCTATGAGATAAAGCCATAAACATGTGTATCCGAGTCTTCTATCAAAAGTTACAGCTATTTATATGAAGTTGTACAAAAACGCTTTCTTTCGCCAAGACAATGCGTTTCTCACTGTTACATGCATTTGAATGGGGAACTCACCGAAACAAAGTATAGGTTTTCATTATGTGTATAACTTGGAAATCTTAGCACAAACAGCTGCAAATCCTGTTTTCCCACCTCGGGGACCTTGAGTTCTATAAGATAAAGCCATAAACATGTTTGTCTGAGTCTTCTATCAAAAGTTACAGCTATTTATATGAAGTTGTACAAAAACGCTTTCTTTCGCCAAGACAGTGCGTTTCTCACTGTTACATGCATTTGAATGGGGAACTCGACCGAAACAAAGTATATGTTTTCATTATGTGAATAACTTGGAAACCTTAGCTCAAACAGCTGCAAATCCTTTTTTCCCAGCACGGGGACCTTGAGTTCTATAAGATAAAGCCATAAACATGTTTGTCTGAGTCTTCTATCAAAAGTTACAGCTATTTATATGAAGTTGTACAAAAACGCTTTCTTTCGCCAAGACAGTGCGTTTCTCACTGTTACATGCATTTGAATGGGGAACTCGACCGAAACAAAGTATAGGTTTTCATTATGTGAATAACTTGAAAATCTTAGCTCAAACAGCTACAAAACCTGTTTTCCCAGCACGGAGACCTTGAGTTCTATAAGATAAAGCCATAAACATGTTTGTCTGAGTCTTCTATCAAAAGTTACAGCTATTTATATGAAGTTGTACAAAAACGCTTTCTTTCGCCAAGACAGTGCGTTTCTCACTGTTACATGCATTTGAATGGGGAACTCGACCGAAACAAAGTATAGGTTTTCATTATGTGAATAACTTGGAAATCTTAGCTCAAACAGCTGCAAATCCTGTTTTCCCAGCACGGGGACCTTGAGTTCTATAAGATAAAGCCATAAACATGTTTGTCTGAGTCTTCTATCAAAAGTTACAGCTATTTATATGAAGTTGTACAAAAACGCTTTATTTTGCCAAGACAATGCGTTTCTCACTGTTACATGCATTTGAATGGGGAACTCACCGAAACAAAGTATAGGTTTTCATTATGTGTATAACTTGGAAATCTTAGCTCAAACAGCTGCAAATCCTGTTTTCCCACCTCGGGGACCTTGAGTTCTATAAGATAAAGCCATAAACATGTTTGTCTGAGTCTTCTATCAAAAGTTACAGCTATTTATATGAAGTTGTACAAAAACGCTTTCTTTCGCCAAGACAATGCGTTTCTCACTGTTACATGCATTTGAATGGGGAACTCACCGAAACAAAGTATAGGTTTTCATTATGTGAATAACTTGGAAATCTTAGCTCAAACAGCTACAAAACCTGTTTTCCCAGCACGGGGACCTTGAGTTCTATAACATAAAGCCATAAACATGTTTGTCTGAGTCTTCTATCAAAAGTTACAGCTATTTATATGAAGTTGTACAAAAACGCTTTATTTCGCCAAGACAGTGCGTTTCTCACTGTTACATGCATTTGAATGGGGAACTCGACCGAAACAAAGTATAGGTTTTCATTATGTGAATAACTTGGAAATCTTAGCTCAAACAGCTACAAAACCTGTTTTCCCAGCACGGGGACCTTGAGTTCTATAAGATAAAGCCATAAACATGTTTGTCTGAGTCTTCTATCAAAAGTTACAGCTATTTATATGAAGTTGTACAAAAACGCTTTCTTTCGCCAAGACAGTGCGTTTCTCACTGTTACATGCATTTGAATGGGGAACTCGACCGAAACAAAGTATAGGTTTTCATTATGTGAATAACTTGAAAATCTTAGCTCAAACAGCTACAAAACCTGTTTTCCCAGCACGGAGACCTTGAGTTCTATAAGATAAAGCCATAAACATGTTTGTCTGAGTCTTCTATCAAAAGTTACAGCTATTTATATGAAGTTGTACAAAAACGCTTTCTTTTGCCAAGACAATGCGTTTCTCACTGTTACATGCATTTGAATGGGGAACTCGACCGAAACAAAGTATAGGTTTTCATTATGTGTATAACTTGAAAATCTTAGCTCAAACAGCTGCAAATCCTGTTTTCCCAGCACGGGGACCTTGAGTTCTATAAGATAAAGCCATAAACATGTTTGTCTGAGTCTTCTATCAAAAGTTACAGCTATTTATATGAAGTTGTACAAAAACGCTTTCTTTCGCCAAGACAGTGCGTTTCTCACTGTTACATGCATTTGAATGGGGAACTCGACCGAAACAAAGTATAGGTTTTCATTATGTGAATAACTTGGAAATCTTAGCTCAAACAGCTGCAAATCCTTTTTTCCCAACACGGGAACCTTGAGTTCTATAAGATAAAGCCATAAACATGTTTGTCTGAGTCTCCTATCAAAAGTTACAGCTATTTATATGAAGTTGTACAAAAACGCTTTATTTCGCCAAGACAATGCGTTTCTCACTGTTACATGCATTTGAATGGGGAACTCGACCGAAACAAAGTATAGGTTTTCATTATGTGAATAACTTGGAAATCTTAGCTCAAACAGCTACAAAAACTGTTTTCCCAGCACGGGGACCTTGAGTTCTATAAGATAAAGCCATAAACATGTTTGTCTGAGTCTTCTATCAAAAGTTACAGCTATTTATATGAAGTTGTACAAAAACGCTTTATTTCGCCAAGACAATGCGTTTCTCACTGTTACATGCATTTGAATGGGGAACTCGACCGAAACAAAGTATAGGTTTTCATTATGTGAATAACTTGAAAATCTTAGCTCAAACAGCTACAAAACCTGTTTTCCCAGCACGGGGACCTTGAGTTCTATAAGATAAAGCCATAAACATGTTTGTCTGAGTCTTCTATCAAAAGTTACAGCTATTTATATGAAGTTGTACAAAAACGCTTTCTTTCGCCAAGACAATGCGTTTCTCACTGTTACATGCATTTGAATGGGGAACTCGACCGAAACAAAGTATAGGTTTTCATTATGTGTATAACTTGGAAAACTTAGCTCAAACAGCTGCAAATCCTGTTTTCCCAGCACGGGAACCTTGAGTTCTATAAGATAAAGCCATAAACATGTGTATCCGAGTCTTCTATCAAAAGTTACAGCTATTTATATGAAGTTGTACAAAAACGCTTTATTTCGCCAAGACAGTGCGTTTCTCACTGTTACATGCATTTGAATGGGGAACTCGACCGAAACAAAGTATAGGTTTTCATTATGTGAATAACTTGGAAATCTTAGCTCAAACAGCTCCAAATCCTGTTTTCCCAGCACGGGGACCTTGAGTTCTATAAGATAAAGCCATAAACATGTTTGTCTGAGTCTTCTATCAAAAGTTACAGCTATTTATATGAAGTTGTACAAAAACGCTTTATTTCGCCAAGACAATGCGTTTCTCACTGTTACATGCATTTGAATGGGGAACTCGACCGAAACAAAGTATAGGTTTTCATTATGTGAATAACTTGAAAATCTTAGCTCAAACAGCTACAAAACCTGTTTTCCCAGCACGGGGACCTTGAGTTCTATAAGATAAAGCCATAAACATGTTTGTCTGAGTCTTCTATCAAAAGTTACAGCTATTTATATGAAGTTGTACAAAAACGCTTTCTTTCGCCAAGACAATGCGTTTCTCACTGTTACATGCATTTGAATGGGGAACTCGACCGAAACAAAGTATAGGTTTTCATTATGTGTATAACTTGGAAATCTTAGCTCAAACAGCTGCAAATCCTGTTTTCCCAGCACGGGAACCTTGAGTTCTATAAGATAAAGCCATAAACATGTGTATCCGAGTCTTCTATCAAAAGTTACAGCTATTTATATGAAGTTGTACAAAAACGCTTTATTTCGCCAAGACAGTGCGTTTCTCACTGTTACATGCATTTGAATGGGGAACTCGACCGAAACAAAGTATAGGTTTTCATTATGTGAATAACTTGGAAATCTTAGCTCAAACAGCTCCAAATCCTGTTTTCCCAGCACGGGGACCTTGAGTTCTATAAGATAAAGCCATAAACATGTTTGTCTGAGTCTTCTATCAAAAGTTACAGCTATTTATATGAAGTTGTACAAAAACGCTTTCTTTCGCCAAGACAGTGCGTTTCTCACTGTTACATGCATTTGAATGGGGAACTCGACCGAAACAAAGTATAGGTTTTCATTATGTGTATAACTTGGAAATCTTAGCTCAAACAGCTGCAAATCCTGTTTTCCCAGCACGGGAACCTTGAGTTCTATGAGATAAAGCCATAAACATGTGTATCCGAGTCTTCTATCAAAAGTTACAGCTATTTATATGAAGTTGTACAAAAACGCTTTCTTTCGCCAAGACAATGCGTTTCTCACTGTTACATGCATTTGAATGGGGAACTCACCGAAACAAAGTATAGGTTTTCATTATGTGTATAACTTGGAAATCTTAGCACAAACAGCTGCAAATCCTGTTTTCCCACCTCGGGGACCTTGAGTTCTATAAGATAAAGCCATAAACATGTTTGTCTGAGTCTTCTATCAAAAGTTACAGCTATTTATATGAAGTTGTACAAAAACGCTTTCTTTCGCCAAGACAGTGCGTTTCTCACTGTTACATGCATTTGAATGGGGAACTCGACCGAAACAAAGTATATGTTTTCATTATGTGAATAACTTGGAAACCTTAGCTCAAACAGCTGCAAATCCTTTTTTCCCAGCACGGGGACCTTGAGTTCTATAAGATAAAGCCATAAACATGTTTGTCTGAGTCTTCTATCAAAAGTTACAGCTATTTATATGAAGTTGTACAAAAACGCTTTATTTTGCCAAGACAATGCGTTTCTCACTGTTACATGCATTTGAATGGGGAACTCACCGAAACAAAGTATAGGTTTTCATTATGTGAATAACTTGGAAATCTTAGCTCAAACAGCTGCAAATCCTGTTTTCCCAGCACGGGAACCTTGAGTTCTATAAGATAAAGCCATAAACATGTGTATCCGAGTCTTCTATCAAAAGTTACAGCTATTTATATGAAGTTGTACAAAAACGCTTTCTTTCGCCAAGACAATGCGTTTCTCACTGTTACATGCATTTGAATGGGGAACTCACCGAAACAAAGTATAGGTTTTCATTATGTGTATAACTTGGAAATCTTAGCACAAACAGCTGCAAATCCTGTTTTCCCACCTCGGGGACCTTGAGTTCTATAAGATAAAGCCATAAACATGTTTGTCTGAGTCTTCTATCAAAAGTTACAGCTATTTATATGAAGTTGTACAAAAACGCTTTCTTTCGCCAAGACAGTGCGTTTCTCACTGTTACATGCATTTGAATGGGGAACTCGACCGAAACAAAGTATATGTTTTCATTATGTGAATAACTTGGAAACCTTAGCTCAAACAGCTGCAAATCCTTTTTTCCCAGCACGGGGACCTTGAGTTCTATAAGATAAAGCCATAAACATGTTTGTCTGAGTCTTCTATCAAAAGTTACAGCTATTTATATGAAGTTGTACAAAAACGCTTTATTTTGCCAAGACAATGCGTTTCTCACTGTTACATGCATTTGAATGGGGAACTCACCGAAACAAAGTATAGGTTTTCATTATGTGAATAACTTGGAAATCTTAGCTCAAACAGCTGCAAATCCTGTTTTCCCAGCACGGGAACCTTGAGTTCTATAAGATAAAGCCATAAACATGTGTATCCGAGTCTTCTATCAAAAGTTACAGCTATTTATATGAAGTTGTACAAAAACGCTTTATTTCGCCAAGACAGTGCGTTTCTCACTGTTACATGCATTTGAATGGGGAACTCGACCGAAACAAAGTATAGGTTTTCATTATGTGAATAACTTGGAAATCTTAGCTCAAACAGCTGCAAATCCTGTTTTCCCAGCACGGGGACCTTGAGTTCTATAAGATAAAGCCATAAACATGTTTGTCTGAGTCTTCTATCAAAAGTTACAGCTATTTATATGAAGTTGTACAAAAACGCTTTATTTTGCCAAGACAATGCGTTTCTCACTGTTACATGCATTTGAATGGGGAACTCGACCGAAACAAAGTATAGGTTTTCATTATGTGAATAACTTGAAAATCTTAGCTCAAACAGCTACAAAACCTGTTTTCCCAGCACGGGGACCTTGAGTTCTATAAGATAAAGCCATAAACATGTTTGTCTGAGTCTTCTATCAAAAGTTACAGCTATTTATATGAAGTTGTACAAAAACGCTTTCTTTCGCCAAGACAATGCGTTTCTCACTGTTACATGCATTTGAATGGGGAACTCGACCGAAACAAAGTATAGGTTTTCATTATGTGTATAACTTGGAAATCTTAGCTCAAACAGCTGCAAATCCTGTTTTCCCAGCACGGGAACCTTGAGTTCTATAAGATAAAGCCATAAACATGTGTATCCGAGTCTTCTATCAAAAGTTACAGCTATTTATATGAAGTTGTACAAAAACGCTTTATTTCGCCAAGACAGTGCGTTTCTCACTGTTACATGCATTTGAATGGGGAACTCGACCGAAACAAAGTATAGGTTTTCATTATGTGAATAACTTGGAAATCTTAGCTCAAACAGCTCCAAATCCTGTTTTCCCAGCACGGGGACCTTGAGTTCTATAAGATAAAGCCATAAACATGTTTGTCTGAGTCTTCTATCAAAAGTTACAGCTATTTATATGAAGTTGTACAAAAACGCTTTCTTTCGCCAAGACAGTGCGTTTCTCACTGTTACATGCATTTGAATGGGGAACTCGACCGAAACAAAGTATAGGTTTTCATTATGTGTATAACTTGGAAATCTTAGCTCAAACAGCTGCAAATCCTGTTTTCCCAGCACGGGAACCTTGAGTTCTATAAGATAAAGCCATAAACATGTGTATCCGAGTCTTCTATCAAAAGTTACAGCTATTTATATGAAGTTGTACAAAAACGCTTTATTTTGCCAAGACAATGCGTTTCTCACTGTTACATGCATTTGAATGGGGAACTCACCGAAACAAAGTATATGTTTTCATTATGTGAATAACTTGGAAACCTTAGCTCAAACAGCTGCAAATCCTTTTTTCCCAGCACGGGGACCTTGAGTTCTATAAGATAAAGCCATAAACATGTTTGTCTGAGTCTTCTATCAAAAGTTACAGCTATTTATATGAAGTTGTACAAAAACGCTTTATTTTGCCAAGACAATGCGTTTCTCACTGTTACATGCATTTGAATGGGGAACTCACCGAAACAAAGTATAGGTTTTCATTATGTGAATAACTTGGAAATCTTAGCTCAAACAGCTGCAAATCCTGTTTTCCCAGCACGGGAACCTTGAGTTCTATAAGATAAAGCCATAAACATGTGTATCCGAGTCTTCTATCAAAAGTTACAGCTATTTATATGAAGTTGTACAAAAACGCTTTCTTTCGCCAAGACAATGCGTTTCTCACTGTTACATGCATTTGAATGGGGAACTCACCGAAACAAAGTATAGGTTTTCATTATGTGTATAACTTGGAAATCTTAGCACAAACAGCTGCAAATCCTGTTTTCCCACCTCGGGGACCTTGAGTTCTATAAGATAAAGCCATAAACATGTTTGTCTGAGTCTTCTATCAAAAGTTACAGCTATTTATATGAAGTTGTACAAAAACGCTTTCTTTCGCCAAGACAGTGCGTTTCTCACTGTTACATGCATTTGAATGGGGAACTCGACCGAAACAAAGTATAGGTTTTCATTATGTGTATAACTTGGAAATCTTAGCACAAACAGCTGCAAATCCTGTTTTCCCACCTCGGGGACCTTGAGTTCTATAAGATAAAGCCATAAACATGTTTGTCTGAGTCTTCTATCAAAAGTTACAGCTATTTATATGAAGTTGTACAAAAACGCTTTCTTTCGCCAAGACAATGCGTTTCTCACTGTTACATGCATTTGAATGGGGAACTCGACCGAAACAAAGTATAGGTTTTCATTATGTGAATAACTTGGAAATCTTAGCTCAAACAGCTCCAAATCCTGTTTTCCCAGCACGGGGACCTTGAGTTCTATAAGATAAAGCCATAAACATGTTTGTCTGAGTCTTCTATCAAAAGTTACAGCTATTTATATGAAGTTGTACAAAAACGCTTTCTTTCGCCAAGACAGTGCGTTTCTCACTGTTACATGCATTTGAATGGGGAACTCGACCGAAACAAAGTATAGGTTTTCATTATGTGTATAACTTGGAAATCTTAGCTCAAACAGCTGCAAATCCTGTTTTCCCAGCACGGGAACCTTGAGTTCTATAAGATAAAGCCATAAACATGTGTATCCGAGTCTTCTATCAAAAGTTACAGCTATTTATATGAAGTTGTACAAAAACGCTTTATTTTGCCAAGACAATGCGTTTCTCACTGTTACATGCATTTGAATGGGGAACTCACCGAAACAAAGTATATGTTTTCATTATGTGAATAACTTGGAAACCTTAGCTCAAACAGCTGCAAATCCTTTTTTCCCAGCACGGGGACCTTGAGTTCTATAAGATAAAGCCATAAACATGTTTGTCTGAGTCTTCTATCAAAAGTTACAGCTATTTATATGAAGTTGTACAAAAACGCTTTATTTTGCCAAGACAATGCGTTTCTCACTGTTACATGCATTTGAATGGGGAACTCACCGAAACAAAGTATAGGTTTTCATTATGTGAATAACTTGGAAATCTTAGCTCAAACAGCTGCAAATCCTGTTTTCCCAGCACGGGAACCTTGAGTTCTATAAGATAAAGCCATAAACATGTGTATCCGAGTCTTCTATCAAAAGTTACAGCTATTTATATGAAGTTGTACAAAAACGCTTTCTTTCGCCAAGACAATGCGTTTCTCACTGTTACATGCATTTGAATGGGGAACTCACCGAAACAAAGTATAGGTTTTCATTATGTGTATAACTTGGAAATCTTAGCACAAACAGCTGCAAATCCTGTTTTCCCACCTCGGGGACCTTGAGTTCTATAAGATAAAGCCATAAACATGTTTGTCTGAGTCTTCTATCAAAAGTTACAGCTATTTATATGAAGTTGTACAAAAACGCTTTCTTTCGCCAAGACAGTGCGTTTCTCACTGTTACATGCATTTGAATGGGGAACTCGACCGAAACAAAGTATATGTTTTCATTATGTGAATAACTTGGAAACCTTAGCTCAAACAGCTGCAAATCCTTTTTTCCCAGCACGGGGACCTTGAGTTCTATAAGATAAAGCCATAAACATGTTTGTCTGAGTCTTCTATCAAAAGTTACAGCTATTTATATGAAGTTGTACAAAAACGCTTTATTTTGCCAAGACAATGCGTTTCTCACTGTTACATGCATTTGAATGGGGAACTCACCGAAACAAAGTATAGGTTTTCATTATGTGAATAACTTGGAAATCTTAGCTCAAACAGCTGCAAATCCTGTTTTCCCAGCACGGGAACCTTGAGTTCTATAAGATAAAGCCATAAACATGTGTATCCGAGTCTTCTATCAAAAGTTACAGCTATTTATATGAAGTTGTACAAAAACGCTTTATTTCGCCAAGACAGTGCGTTTCTCACTGTTACATGCATTTGAATGGGGAACTCGACCGAAACAAAGTATAGGTTTTCATTATGTGAATAACTTGGAAATCTTAGCTCAAACAGCTGCAAATCCTGTTTTCCCAGCACGGGGACCTTGAGTTCTATAAGATAAAGCCATAAACATGTTTGTCTGAGTCTTCTATCAAAAGTTACAGCTATTTATATGAAGTTGTACAAAAACGCTTTATTTTGCCAAGACAATGCGTTTCTCACTGTTACATGCATTTGAATGGGGAACTCGACCGAAACAAACTATAGGTTTTCATTATGTGAATAACTTGAAAATCTTAGCTCAAACAGCTACAAAACCTGTTTTCCCAGCACGGGGACCTTGAGTTCTATAAGATAAAGCCATAAACATGTTTGTCTGAGTCTTCTATCAAAAGTTACAGCTATTTATATGAAGTTGTACAAAAACGCTTTCTTTCGCCAAGACAATGCGTTTCTCACTGTTACATGCATTTGAATGGGGAACTCGACCGAAACAAAGTATAGGTTTTCATTATGTGTATAACTTGAAAATCTTAGCTCAAACAGCTGCAAATCCTGTTTTCCCAGCACGGGGACCTTGAGTTCTATAAGATAAAGCCATAAACATGTGTATCTGAGTCTTCTATCAAAAGTTACAGCTATTTATATGAAGTTGTACAAAAACGCTTTATTTCGCCAAGACAGTGCGTTTCTCACTGTTACATGCATTTGAATGGGGAACTCGACCGAAACAAAGTATAGGTTTTCATTATGTGAATAACTTGGAAATCTTAGCTCAAACAGCTGCAAATCCTGTTTTCCCAGCACGGGGACCTTGAGTTCTATAAGATAAAGCCATAAACATGTTTGTCTGAGTCTTCTATCAAAAGTTACAGCTATTTATATGAAGTTGTACAAAAACGCTTTATTTTGCCAAGACAATGCGTTTCTCACTGTTACATGCATTTGAATGGGGAACTCACCGAAACAAAGTATAGGTTTTCATTATGTGAATAACTTGGAAATCTTAGCTCAAACAGCTGCAAATCCTGTTTTCCCAGCACGGGGACCTTGAGTTCTATAAGATAAAGCCATAAACATGTTTGTCTGAGTCTTCTATCAAAAGTTACAGCTATTTATATGAAGTTGTACAAAAACGCTTTCTTTCGCCAAGACAGTGCGTTTCTCACTGTTACATGCATTTGAATGGGGAACTCGACCGAAACAAAGTATAGGTTTTCATTATGTGAATAACTTGGAAATCTTAGCTCAAACAGCTGCAAATCCTGTTTTCCCAGCACGGGGACCTTGAGTTCTATAAGATAAAGCCATAAACATGTTTGTCTGAGTCTTCTATCAAAAGTTACAGCTATTTATATGAAGTTGTACAAAAACGCTTTCTTTCGCCAAGACAGTGCGTTTCTCACTGTTACATGCATTTGAATGGGGAACTCGACCGAAACAAAGTATAGGTTTTCATTATGTGAATAACTTGGAAATCTTAGCTCAAACAGCTGCAAATCCTGTTTTCCCAGCACGGGGACCTTGAGTTCTATAAGATAAAGCCATAAACATGTTTGTCTGAGTCTTCTATCAAAAGTTACAGCTATTTATATGAAGTTGTACAAAAACGCTTTCTTTCGCCAAGACAGTGCGTTTCTCACTGTTACATGCATTTGAATGGGGAACTCGACCGAAACAAAGTATAGGTTTTCATTATGTGTATAACTTGGAAATCTTAGCTCAAACAGCTGCAAATCCTGTTTTCCCAGCACGGGAACCTTGAGTTCTATAAGATAAAGCCATAAACATGTGTATCCGAGTCTTCTATCAAAAGTTACAGCTATTTATATGAAGTTGTACAAAAACGCTTTATTTTGCCAAGACAATGCGTTTCTCACTGTTACATGCATTTGAATGGGGAACTCACCGAAACAAAGTATATGTTTTCATTATGTGAATAACTTGGAAACCTTAGCTCAAACAGCTGCAAATCCTTTTTTCCCAGCACGGGGACCTTGAGTTCTATAAGATAAAGCCATAAACATGTTTGTCTGAGTCTTCTATCAAAAGTTACAGCTATTTATATGAAGTTGTACAAAAACGCTTTATTTTGCCAAGACAATGCGTTTCTCACTGTTACATGCATTTGAATGGGGAACTCACCGAAACAAAGTATAGGTTTTCATTATGTGAATAACTTGGAAATCTTAGCTCAAACAGCTGCAAATCCTGTTTTCCCAGCACGGGAACCTTGAGTTCTATAAGATAAAGCCATAAACATGTGTATCCGAGTCTTCTATCAAAAGTTACAGCTATTTATATGAAGTTGTACAAAAACGCTTTCTTTCGCCAAGACAATGCGTTTCTCACTGTTACATGCATTTGAATGGGGAACTCACCGAAACAAAGTATAGGTTTTCATTATGTGTATAACTTGGAAATCTTAGCACAAACAGCTGCAAAACCTGTTTTCCCACCACGGGGACCTTGAGTTCTATAAGATAAAGCCATAAACATGTGTGTCTGAGTCTTCTATCAAAAGTTACAGCTATTTATATGAAGTTGTACAAAAACGCTTTCTTTCGCCAAGACAGTGCGTTTCTCACTGTTACATGCATTTGAATGGGGAACTCGACCGAAACAAAGTATAGGTTTTCATTATGTGAATAACTTGGAAATCTTAGCTCAAACAGCTGCAAAACCTTTTTTCCCAGCACGGGGACCTTGAGTTCTATAAGATAAAGCCATAAACATGTTTGTCTGAGTCTTCTATCAAAAGTTACAGCTATTTATATGAAGTTGTACAAAAACGCTTTATTTTGCCAAGACAATGCGTTTCTCACTGTTACATGCATTTGAATGGGGAACTCACCGAAACAAAGTATAGGTTTTCATTATGTGAATAACTTGGAAATCTTAGCTCAAACAGCTGCAAAACCTGTTTTCCCAGCACGGGAACCTTGAGTTCTATAAGATAAAGCCATAAACATGTGTATCCGAGTCTTCTATCAAAAGTTACAGCTATTTATATGAAGTTGTACAAAAACGCTTTCTTTCGCCAAGACAGTGCGTTTCTCACTGTTACATGCATTTGAATGGGGAACTCGACCGAAACAAAGTATAGGTTTTCATTATGTGAATAACTTGGAAATCTTAGCTCAAACAGCTGCAAAACCTGTTTTCCCAGCACGGGGACCTTGAGTTCTATAAGATAAAGCCATAAACATGTTTGTCTGAGTCTTCTATCAAAAGTTACAGCTATTTATATGAAGTTGTACAAAAACGCTTTATTTTGCCAAGACAATGCGTTTCTCACTGTTACATGCATTTGAATGGGGAACTCGACCGAAACAAACTATAGGTTTTCATTATGTGAATAACTTGAAAATCTTAGCTCAAACAGCTACAAAACCTGTTTTCCCAGCACGGGGACCTTGAGTTCTATAAGATAAAGCCATAAACATGTTTGTCTGAGTCTTCTATCAAAAGTTACAGCTATTTATATGAAGTTGTACAAAAACGCTTTCTTTCGCCAAGACAATGCGTTTCTCACTGTTACATGCATTTGAATGGGGAACTCGACCGAAACAAAGTATAGGTTTTCATTATGTGTATAACTTGAAAATCTTAGCTCAAACAGCTGCAAATCCTGTTTTCCCAGCACGGGGACCTTGAGTTCTATAAGATAAAGCCATAAACATGTGTATCTGAGTCTTCTATCAAAAGTTACAGCTATTTATATGAAGTTGTACAAAAACGCTTTATTTCGCCAAGACAGTGCGTTTCTCACTGTTACATGCATTTGAATGGGGAACTCGACCGAAACAAAGTATAGGTTTTCATTATGTGAATAACTTGGAAATCTTAGCTCAAACAGCTGCAAATCCTGTTTTCCCAGCACGGGGACCTTGAGTTCTATAAGATAAAGCCATAAACATGTTTGTCTGAGTCTTCTATCAAAAGTTACAGCTATTTATATGAAGTTGTACAAAAACGCTTTATTTTGCCAAGACAATGCGTTTCTCACTGTTACATGCATTTGAATGGGGAACTCACCGAAACAAAGTATAGGTTTTCATTATGTGAATAACTTGGAAATCTTAGCTCAAACAGCTGCAAATCCTGTTTTCCCAGCACGGGGACCTTGAGTTCTATAAGATAAAGCCATAAACATGTTTGTCTGAGTCTTCTATCAAAAGTTACAGCTATTTATATGAAGTTGTACAAAAACGCTTTCTTTCGCCAAGACAGTGCGTTTCTCACTGTTACATGCATTTGAATGGGGAACTCGACCGAAACAAAGTATAGGTTTTCATTATGTGAATAACTTGGAAATCTTAGCTCAAACAGCTGCAAATCCTGTTTTCCCAGCACGGGGACCTTGAGTTCTATAAGATAAAGCCATAAACATGTTTGTCTGAGTCTTCTATCAAAAGTTACAGCTATTTATATGAAGTTGTACAAAAACGCTTTCTTTCGCCAAGACAGTGCGTTTCTCACTGTTACATGCATTTGAATGGGGAACTCGACCGAAACAAAGTATAGGTTTTCATTATGTGAATAACTTGGAAATCTTAGCTCAAACAGCTGCAAATCCTGTTTTCCCAGCACGGGGACCTTGAGTTCTATAAGATAAAGCCATAAACATGTTTGTCTGAGTCTTCTATCAAAAGTTACAGCTATTTATATGAAGTTGTACAAAAACGCTTTATTTTGCCAAGACAATGCGTTTCTCACTGTTACATGCATTTGAATGGGGAACTCGACCGAAACAAACTATAGGTTTTCATTATGTGAATAACTTGAAAATCTTAGCTCAAACAGCTACAAAACCTGTTTTCCCAGCACGGGGACCTTGAGTTCTATAAGATAAAGCCATAAACATGTTTGTCTGAGTCTTCTATCAAAAGTTACAGCTATTTATATGAAGTTGTACAAAAACGCTTTCTTTCGCCAAGACAATGCGTTTCTCACTGTTACATGCATTTGAATGGGGAACTCGACCGAAACAAAGTATAGGTTTTCATTATGTGTATAACTTGAAAATCTTAGCTCAAACAGCTGCAAATCCTGTTTTCCCAGCACGGGGACCTTGAGTTCTATAAGATAAAGCCATAAACATGTGTATCTGAGTCTTCTATCAAAAGTTACAGCTATTTATATGAAGTTGTACAAAAACGCTTTATTTCGCCAAGACAGTGCGTTTCTCACTGTTACATGCATTTGAATGGGGAACTCGACCGAAACAAAGTATAGGTTTTCATTATGTGAATAACTTGGAAATCTTAGCTCAAACAGCTGCAAATCCTGTTTTCCCAGCACGGGGACCTTGAGTTCTATAAGATAAAGCCATAAACATGTTTGTCTGAGTCTTCTATCAAAAGTTACAGCTATTTATATGAAGTTGTACAAAAACGCTTTATTTTGCCAAGACAATGCGTTTCTCACTGTTACATGCATTTGAATGGGGAACTCACCGAAACAAAGTATAGGTTTTCATTATGTGAATAACTTGGAAATCTTAGCTCAAACAGCTGCAAATCCTGTTTTCCCAGCACGGGGACCTTGAGTTCTATAAGATAAAGCCATAAACATGTTTGTCTGAGTCTTCTATCAAAAGTTACAGCTATTTATATGAAGTTGTACAAAAACGCTTTCTTTCGCCAAGACAGTGCGTTTCTCACTGTTACATGCATTTGAATGGGGAACTCGACCGAAACAAAGTATAGGTTTTCATTATGTGAATAACTTGGAAATCTTAGCTCAAACAGCTGCAAATCCTGTTTTCCCAGCACGGGGACCTTGAGTTCTATAAGATAAAGCCATAAACATGTTTGTCTGAGTCTTCTATCAAAAGTTACAGCTATTTATATGAAGTTGTACAAAAACGCTTTCTTTCGCCAAGACAGTGCGTTTCTCACTGTTACATGCATTTGAATGGGGAACTCGACCGAAACAAAGTATAGGTTTTCATTATGTGAATAACTTGGAAATCTTAGCTCAAACAGCTGCAAATCCTGTTTTCCCAGCACGGGGACCTTGAGTTCTATAAGATAAAGCCATAAACATGTTTGTCTGAGTCTTCTATCAAAAGTTACAGCGATTTATATGAAGTTGTACAAAAACGCTTTATTTTGCCAAGACAATGCGTTTCTCACTGTTACATGCATTTGAATGGGGAACTCACCGAAACAAAGTATAGGTTTTCATTATGTGAATAACTTGAAAATCTTAGCTCAAACAGCTACAAAACCTGTTTTCCCAGCACGGGGACCTTGAGTTCTATAAGATAAAGCCATAAACATGTTTGTCTGAGTCTTCTATCAAAAGTTACAGCTATTTATATGAAGTTGTACAAAAACGCTTTCTTTCGCCAAGACAATGCGTTTCTCACTGTTACATGCATTTGAATGGGGAACTCGACCGAAACAAAGTATAGGTTTTCATTATGTGTATAACTTGGAAATCTTAGCTCAAACAGCTGCAAATCCTGTTTTCCCAGCACTGGGACCTTGAGTTCTATAAGATAAAGCCATAAACATGTGTATCCGAGTCTTCTATCAAAAGTTACAGCTATTTATATGAAGTTGTACAAAAACGCTTTATTTCGCCAAGACAGTGCGTTTCTCACTGTTACATGCATTTGAATGGGGAACTCGACCGAAACAAAGTATAGGTTTTCATTATGTGAATAACTTGGAAATCTTAGCTCAAACAGCTGCAAATCCTTTTTTCCCAACACGGGAACCTTGAGTTCTACAAGATAAAGCCATAAACATGTTTGTCTGAGTCTTCTATCAAAAGTTACAGCTATTTATATGAAGTTGTACAAAAACGCTTTCTTTTGCCAAGACAGTGGGTTTCTCACTGTTACATGCATTTGAATGGGGAACTCACCGAAACAAAGTATAGGTTTTCATTATATGTATAACTTGGAAATCTTAGCTCAAACAGCTGCAAATCCTGTTTTCCCAGCACGGGGACCTTGAGTTCTATAAGATAAAGCCATAAACATGTTTGTCTGAGTCTTCTATCAAAAGTTACAGCTATTTATATGAAGTTGTACAAAAACGCTTTATTTTGCCAAGACAATGCGTTTCTCACTGTTACATGCATTTGAATGGGGAACTCACCGAAACAAAGTATAGGTTTTCATTATGTGAATAACTTGAAAATCTTAGCTCAAACAGCTACAAAACCTGTTTTCCCAGCACGGGGACCTTGAGTTCTATAAGATAAAGCCATAAACATGTGTATCCGAGTCTTCTATCAACAGTTACAGCTATTTATATGAAGTTGTACAAAAACGCTTTCTTTCGCTAAGACAGTGCGTTTCTCACTGTTACATGCATTTGAATGGGGAACTCGACCGAAACAAAGTATAGGTTTTCATTATGTGAATAATTTTTAAATCTTAGCTCAAACAACTGTGAAACCTGTTTGCCCAGCACGAGGACCTTGAGTTCTATAAGATACAGCCATAAACATGTGTATCCGAGTCTTCTATCAACAGTTACAGCTATTTATATGAAGTTGTACAAAAACGCTTTCTCTCGCCAAGACAGTGCGTTTATCAGTATTACATACATTTTGAATGGCGAAGTTGACCGAAACTAAGTATAGGTTTTCATTATGTGAATAACTTGGAAATCTTAGCTCAAACAGCTGCAAAACCTGTTTTCCCAGCACGAGGACCTTGAGTTCTATAAGATACAGCCATAAACATGTGTATCTGAGTCTTCTATGAAAAGCTACAGCTATTTATATGAAGTTGTACAAAAACGCTTTCTTTCGCCAAGACAGTGCGTTTCTCACTGTTACATGCATTTGAATGGGGAACTCGACCGAAACAAAGTATAGGTTTTCATTATGTGAATAATTTTAAAATCTTAGCTCAAACAACTGCGAAACCTGTTTTCCCAGCATGGGGACCTTGAGTTCTATAAGATAAAGCCATAAACATGTGTATCCGAGTCTTCTATCAAAAGTTACAGCTATTTATATGAAGTTGTACAAAAACGCTTTCTTTCGCTAAGACAGTGCGTTTCTCACTGTTACATGCATTTGAATGGGGAACTCGACCGAAACAAAGTATAGGTTTTCATTATGTGAATAATTTTAAAATCTTAGCTCAAACAACTGCGAAACCTGTTTTCCCAGCATGGGGACCTTGAGTTCTATAAGATAAAGCCATAAACATGTGTATCCGAGTCTTCTATCAAAAGTTACAGCTATTTATATGAAGTTGTACAAAAACGCTTTCTTTCGCTAAGACAGTGCGTTTCTCACTGTTACATGCATTTGAATGGGGAACTCGACCGAAACAAAGTATAGGTTTTCATTATGTGAATAATTTTAAAATCTTAGCTCAAACAACTGCGAAACCTGTTTGCCCAGCATGGGGATATTGAGTTCTATAAGATAAAGCCATAAACATGTGTATCCGAGTCTTCTATCAAAAGTTACAGCGATTTATATGAAGTTGTACAAAAACGCTTTCTTTCGCTAAGACAGTGCGTTTCTCACTGTTAGATGCATTTGAATGGGGAACTCGACCGAAACAAAGTATAGGTTTTCATTATGTGAATAACTTGGAAATCTTAGCTCAAACAACTGTGAAACCTGTTTTCCCAGCACGGGGACCTTGAGTTCTAAAAGATCAAGCCATAAACATGTTTGTCCGAGTCTTCTATCAAAAGTTACAGCTATTTATATGAAGTTGTACAAAAACGCTTTCTTTCGCCAAGACAGTGCGTTTCTCACTGTTACATGCATTTGAATGGGGAACTCGACCGAAACAAAGTATAGGTTTTCATTATGTGAATAATTTTAAAATCTTAGCTCAAACAACTGCGAAACCTGTTTTCCCAGCATGGGGACCTTGAGTTCTATAAGATAAAGCCATAAACATGTGTATCCGAGTCTTCTATCAACAGTTACAGCTATTTATATGAAGTTGTACAAAAACGCTTTCTTTCGCCAAGACAGTGCGTTTCTCACTGTTACATGCATTTGAATGGGGAACTCGACCAAAACAAAGTATAGGTTTTCATTATGTGAATAACTTGGAAATCTTAGCTCAAACAGCTGCAAAACCTGTTTTCCCAGCACGAGGACCTTGAGTTCTATAAGATACAGCCATAAACATGTGTATCTGAGTCTTCTATCAACAGTTACAGCTATTTATATGAAGTTGTACAAAAACGCTTTCTTTCGCCAAGACAGTGCGTTTCTCACTGTTACATGCATTTGAATGGGGAACTCGACCAAAACAAAGTATAGGTTTTCATTATGTGAATAACTTGGAAATCTTAGCTCAAACAGCTGCAAAACCTGTTTTCCCAGCACGAGGACCTTGAGTTCTATAAGATACAGCCATAAACATGTGTATCTGAGTCTTCTATCAAAAGTTACAGCTATTTATATGAAGTTGTACAAAAACGCTTTCTTTCGCCAAGAAAGTGCGTTTCTCACTGTTACATGCATTTGAATGGGGAACTCGACCGAAACAAAGTATAGGTTTTCATTATGTGAATAATTTTAAAATCTTAGCTCAAACAACTGCGAAACCTGTTTTCCCAGCATGGGGACCTTGAGTTCTATAAGATAAAGCCATAAACATGTGTATCCGAGTCTTCTATCAAAAGTTACAGCTATTTATATGAAGTTGTACAAAAACGCTTTCTCTCGCCAAGACAGTGCGTTTATCAGTATTACATACATTTTGAATGGCGAAGTTGACCGAAACTAAGTATAGGTTTTCATTATGTGAATAACTTGGAAATCTTAGCTCAAACAGCTGCAAAACCTGTTTTCCCAGCACGAGGACCTTGAGTTCTATAAGATACAGCCATAAACATGTGTATCTGAGTCTTCTATCAAAAGTTACAGCTATTTATATGAAGTTGTACAAAAACGCTTTCTTTCGCCAAGACAGTGCGTTTCTCACTGTTACATGCATTTGAATGGGGAACTCGACCGAAACAAAGTATAGGTTTTCATTATGTGAATAATTTTAAAATCTTAGCTCAAACAACTGCGAAACCTGTTTTCCCAGCATGGGGACCTTGAGTTCTATAAGATAAAGCCATAAACATGTGTATCCGAGTCTTCTATCAACAGTTACAGCTATTTATATGAAGTTGTACAAAAACGCTTTCTTTCGCCAAGACAGTGCGTTTCTTACTGTTACATGCATTTGAATGGGGAACTCGACCGAAACAAAGTATAGGTTTTCATTATGTGAATAATTTTAAAATCTTAGCTCAAACAACTGTGAAACCTGTTTTCCCAGCACGAGGACCTTGAGTTCTATAAGATACAGCCATAAACATGTTTTTCCGAGTCTTCTATCAACAGTTACAGCTATTTATATGAAGTTGTACAAAAACGCTTTCTTTCGCCAAGACAGTGCGTTTCTCACTGTTACATGCATTTGAATGGGGAACTCGACCAAAACAAAGTATAGGTTTTCATTATGTGAATAACTTGGAAATCTTAGCTCAAACAGCTTTAAAACCTGTTTTCCCAGCACGAGGACCTTGAGTTCTATAAGATACAGCCATAAACATGTGTATCCGAGTCTTCTATCAAAAGTTACAGCTATTTATATGAAGTTGTACAAAAACGCTTTCTCTCGCCAAGACAGTGCGTTTATCAGTATTACATACATTTTGAATGGCGAAGTTGACCGAAACTAAGTATAGGTTTTCATTATGTGAATAACTTGGAAATCTTAGCTCAAACAGCTGCAAAACCTGTTTTGCCAGCACGAGGACCTTGAGTTCTATAAGATACAGCCATAAACATGTGTATCTGAGTCTTCTATCAAAAGTTACAGCTATTTATATGAAGTTGTACAAAAACGCTTTCTTTCGCCAAGAAAGTGCGTTTCTCACTGTTACATGCATTTGAATGGGGAACTCGACCGAAACAAAGTATAGGTTTTCATTATGTGAATAATTTTAAAATCTTAGCTCAAACAACTGCGAAACCTGTTTGCCCAGCATGGGGATATTGAGTTCTATAAGATAAAGCCATAAACATGTGTATCCGAGTCTTCTATCAAAAGTTACAGCTATTTATATGAAGTTGTACAAAAACGCTTTCTTTCGCTAAGACAGTGCGTTTCTCACTGTTACATGCATTTGAATGGGGAACTCGACCGAAACAAAGTATAGGTTTTCATTATGTGAATAACTTGGAAATCTTAGCTCAAACAACTGTGAAACCTGTTTTCCCAGCACGAGGACCTTGAGTTCTATAAGATACAGCCATAAACATGTGTATCTGCGTCTTCTATCAAAAGTTACAGCTATTTATATGAAGTTGTACAAAAACGCTTTCTTTCGCCAAGAAAGTGCGTTTCTCACTGTTACATGCATTTGAATGGGGAACTTGACCGAAACAAAGTATAGGTTTTCATTATGTGAATAACTTGGAAATCTTAGCTCAAACAACTGCGAAACCTGTTTTCCCAGCACGGGGACCTTGAGTTCTATAAGATAAAGCCATAAACATGTGTATCCGAGTCTTCTATCAACAGTTACAGCTATTTATATGAAGTTGTACAAAAACGCTTTCTTTCGCTAAGACAGTGCGTTTCTTACTGTTACATGCATTTGAATGGGGAACTCGACCGAAACAAAGTATAGGTTTTCATTATGTGAATAATTTTTAAATCTTAGCTCAAACAACTGTGAAACCTGTTTGCCCAGCACGAGGACCTTGAGTTCTATAAGATACAGCCATAAACATGTTTGTCCGAGTCTTCTATCAACAGTTACAGCTATTTATATGAAGTTGTACAAAAACGCTTTCTTTCGCCAAGACAGTGCATTTCTCACTGTTACATGCATTTGAATGGGGAACTCGACCGAAACAAAGTATAGGTTTTCATTATGTGAATAATTTTAAAATCTTAGCTCAAACAACTGCGAAACCTGTTTTCCCAGCATGGGGACCTTGAGTTCTATAAGATAAAGCCATAAACATGTGTATCCGAGTCTTCTATCAAAAGTTACAGCTATTTATATGAAGTTGTACAAAAACGCTTTCTCTCGCCAAGACAGTGCGTTTATCAGTATTACATACATTTTGAATGGCGAAATTGACCGAAACTAAGTATAGGTTTTCATTATGTGAATAACTTGGAAATCTTAGCTCAAACAGCTGCAAAACCTGTTTTCCCAGCACGAGGACCTTGAGTTCTATAAGATAAAGCCATAAACATGTGTATCCGAGTCTTCTATCAAAAGTTACAGCTATTTATATGAAGTTGTACAAAAACGCTTTCTTTCGCTAAGACAGTGCGTTTCTCACTGTTACATGCATTTGAATGGGGAACTCGACCGAAACAAAGTATAGGTTTTCATTATGTGAATAATTTTTAAATCTTAGCTCAAACAACTGTGAAACCTGTTTGCCCAGCACGAGGACCTTGAGTTCTATAAGATACAGCCATAAACATGTTTGTCCGAGTCTTCTATCAAAAGTTACAGCTATTTATATGAAGTTGTACAAAAACACTTTCTCTCGCCAAGACAGTGCGTTTATCAGTATTACATACATTTTGAATGGCGAAGTTGACCGAAACTAAGTATAGGTTTTCATTATGTGAATAACTTGGAAATCTTAGCTCAAACAGCTGCAAAACCTGTTTTCCCAGCACGAGGACCTTGAGTTCTATAAGATACAGCCATAAACATGTGTATCTGAGTCTTCTATCAAAAGTTACAGCTATTTATATGAAGTTGTACAAAAACGCTTTCTTTCGCCAAGACAGTGCGTTTCTCACTGTTACATGCATTTGAATGGGGAACTCGACCGAAACAAAGTATAGGTTTTCATTATGTGAATAATTTTAAAATCTTAGCTCAAACAACTGCGAAACCTGTTTTCCCAGCACGAGGACCTTGAGTTCTATAAGATACAGCCATAAACATGTTTGTCCGAGTCTTCTATCAACAGTTACAGCTATTTATATGAAGTTGTACAAAAACGCTTTCTTTCGCCAAGAAAGTGCGTTTCTCACTGTTACATGCATTTGAATGGGGAACTCGACCGAAACAAAGTATAGGTTTTCATTATGTGAATAATTTTAAAATCTTAGCTCAAACAACTGCGAAACCTGTTTTCCCAGCATGGGGACCTTGAGTTCTATAAGATAAAGCCATAAACATGTGTATCCGAGTCTTCTATCAAAAGTTACAGCTATTTATATGAAGTTGTACAAAAACGCTTTCTCTCGCCAAGACAGTGCGTTTATCAGTATTACATACATTTTGAATGGCGAAGTTGACCGAAACTAAGTATAGGTTTTCATTATGTGAATAACTTGGAAATCTTAGCTCAAACAGCTGCAAAACCTGTTTTCCCAGCACGAGGACCTTGAGTTCTATAAGATACAGCCATAAACATGTGTATCTGAGTCTTCTATCAAAAGTTACAGCTATTTATATGAAGTTGTACAAAAACGCTTTCTTTCGCCAAGACAGTGCGTTTCTCACTGTTACATGCATTTGAATGGGGAACTCGACCGAAACAAAGTATAGGTTTTCATTATGTGAATAATTTTAAAATCTTAGCTCAAACAACTGCGAAACCTGTTTTCCCAGCATGGGGACCTTGAGTTCTATAAGATAAAGCCATAAACATGTGTATCCGAGTCTTCTATCAAAAGTTACAGCTATTTATATGAAGTTGTACAAAAACGCTTTCTTTCGCCAAGACAGTGCGTTTCTCACTGTTACATGCATTTGAATGGGGAACTCGACCGAAACAAAGTATAGGTTTTCATTATGTGAATAATTTTTAAATCTTAGCTCAAACAACTGTGAAACCTGTTTGCCCAGCACGAGGACCTTGAGTTCTATAAGATACAGCCATAAACATGTTTGTCCGAGTCTTCTATCAACAGTTACAGCTATTTATATGAAGTTGTACAAAAACGCTTTCTTTCGCCAAGACAGTGCGTTTCTCACTGTTACATGCATTTGAATGGGGAACTCGACCGAAACAAAGTATAGGTTTTCATTATGTGAATAATTTTAAAATCTTAGCTCAAACAACTGCGAAACCTGTTTTCCCAGCATGGGGACCTTGAGTTCTATAAGATAAAGCCATAAACATGTGTATCCGAGTCTTCTATCAAAAGTTACAGCTATTTATATGAAGTTGTACAAAAACGCTTTCTCTCGCCAAGACAGTGCGTTTATCAGTATTACATACATTTTGAATGGCGAAGTTGACCGAAACTAAGTATAGGTTTTCATTATGTGAATAACTTGGAAATCTTAGCTCAAACAGCTGCAAAACCTGTTTTCCCAGCACGAGGACCTTGAGTTCTATAAGATACAGCCATAAACATGTTTGTCTGAGTCTTCTATCAACAGTTACAGCTATTTATATGAAGTTGTACAAAAACGCTTTCTTTCGCCAAGACAGTGCGTTTCTCACTGTTACATGCATTTGAATGGGGAACTCGACCGAAACAAAGTATAGGTTTTCATTATGTGAATAATTTTAAAATCTTAGCTCAAACAACTGCGAAACCTGTTTTCCCAGCATGGGGACCTTGAGTTCTATAAGATAAAGCCATAAACATGTGTATCCGAGTCTTCTATCAAAAGTTACAGCTATTTATATGAAGTTGTACAAAAACACTTTCTTTCGCTAAGACAGTGCGTTTCTCACTGTTACATGCATTTGAATGGGGAACTCGACCGAAACAAAGTATAGGTTTTCATTATGTGAATAATTTTTAAATCTTAGCTCAAACAACTGTGAAACCTGTTTTCCCAGCATGGGGACCTTGAGTTCTATAAGATAAAGCCATAAACATGTGTATCCGAGTCTTCTATCAAAAGTTACAGCGATTTATATGAAGTTGTACAAAAACGCTTTCTTTCGCCAAGACAGTGCGTTTCTCACTGTTACATGCATTTGAATGGGGAACTCGACCGAAACAAAGTATAGGTTTTCATTATGTGAATAACTTGGAAATCTTAGCTCAAACAGCTGCAAAACCTGTTTTCCCAGCACGCGGATATTGAATTCTATAAGATAAAGCCATGAATACGTATATCTGAACTTTCTATCAAAAGTTACAGCTATTTATATGAAGTTGTACAAAAACGCTTTCTTTCGCCAAGACAGTGCGTTTCTGACTATTACATGCATTTGAATGGGGAACTCGCACGAAACAAAGTATAGGTTTTCATTAAGTGAATAACTTGAAAATCTTAGCTCAAACAGCTGAAAAAGCTGTTTTCCCAGCACGGGGATATTGAATTCTATAAGATAAAGCCATAAATACGTATATCTGAGTCTTCTATCAAAAGTTACAGCTATCTTCATGAAGTTGTACAAAAACGCTTTCTTTCGCCAAGACAGTGCGTTTCTCACTGTTACATGCATTTGAATGCAGTTCTCGCACGAAACAAAGTATAGGTTTTCATTATGTGAATAACTTGAAAATCTTAGCTCAAACAGCTGCAAAACCTGTTTGCCCAGCACGGGTATATTGAGTTCTATAAGATAAAGCCATAAACATGTATATCTGAGTCTTCTATCAAAAGTTACAGCTAATTTCATGAAGTTGTACAAAAACGCTTTATTTCGCGAAGACAGTGCGTTTCTCACTGTTACATGCATTTGAATGGAGTTCTCACACGAAACAAAGTATAGGTTTTCATTATGTGAATAACTTAAAAATCTTAGCTCAAACAGCTTTAAAACTGTTTGCCCAGCACGGGGATATTGAGTTCTATAAGATAAAGCCATAAACATGTATATCTGAGTCTTCTATCAAAAGTTACAGCTATCTTCATGAAGTTGTACAAAAACGCTTTCTTTCAGTGCGTTTCTCACTGTTACATGCATTTGAATGGAGTTGTCGCACGAAACAAAGTATAGGTTTTCATTATGTGAATAACTTGAAAATCTTAGATCAAACAGCTGCAAAACCTGTTTGCCCAGCACGGGGATATTGAGTTCTATAAGATAAAGCCATAAACATGTGTATCTGAGTCTTCTATCAAAAGTTACAGCTGTCTGAATGAAAGCATTATAGCAGCTTACCTCGATCATGCGGTAGAACAGACACATGGGCCACCTACGTGTCCTCCTACGGCAGGAGTAGTTGCCACAAACCTGCAAAACAAAAAGAAATGATCAGGTGACATGAACAGATTTATACAGCCATAAGCAAGAGATTCTTCCTGCCTGTGGGCGTCAAACTGAACCCCCCCCCCCCCCCCCCCCCCCCCCCCTCCTTACTGTAACTATCAAAACTATCATAGTCTAAAACTATCATCTCATATCAAAACTATTATAATCACATTATCTGACTTTATCAGTTATAACAATGAAAAACGGTAAACAATTTGGCAAATAAATGACTTATAATTGTGCTTACCTGGTCCAGATGATCCACAGCCCCTTTGCATTTGTTATAATCCAGGATGATGTGGGGCTTTCTCTTCCCAGAGTCCTGGACTTGGTAGCAGGAAACAGAAGAGCCCTGTCTCCCCATTTCACAGGCTTGTTGTCGTTTCATGTTGAGACCTGTACAGGCCAGCCAGCATCACAAGCCCCATGTAAGCCTGCAACTCCTCATCTATGTCCTTCCAGTCTTTTACTGACCTGTTGCCCCTGCAGGTTGGTGAAATGCAGGATTAGCTGCATAATGTCCTCTGCAAAAAAAAGATGGAAAGTGCTCACAGGGCTGCTGATCCTATACGAATTGCATAATGGGTTGGTCCTGGGGTTAAAATGGGGGGAGGAAAAAATGGCAGGACCTCTTCGTGTGTGGGTTGCCACATGATTTCTCCATTTTTAGATCTCCACTGGCCATCCTCCAGTCTTGTCTCTTCCTCCTGCTCTTCTTCCTTCTTCTCCTTCTCCTCCTCCGCACATGAGCTGCAAAGCTCCTCGGTGCCTGGCAAAAATTCTTCTTCGCTGTCAGAAGTATCTCCACTGCTTGTGGAGAGTGCAAAACTGCAGCAACAGCCTCCTCTAAACTGAGTGCACGCTTCATTGTGTCTGTGCAGAAATGACCACTCAGACCAGGCTGCAAAGTATTCTCATAGACTTCAAAGGTGCACCTGAATAAACATGCTATACCATACATCCAATAAGAGAGAGGAGGCACACTCTTGATCAAGAAAAAACATAAACGCACGCCTTTGATCTCTCCCCCCCCCCCCCCCCCCTCTCTTTCTCTCTCTCTCTCTCTCACACACACACACATGCACATACATACACACACAATACCATTTTATGGTGGTTAGCTGTTTTATTGTCATGCATTTTACAAGGTAAGATAACCATGTCCTGCATTCAAAACCACTGAAAATGTCTATGGTGGTGCTGTGCCTAATATTGTGCTGGTGTATGCTGGGTAATGGCACAGCTAGCGACTGGGTGACTTTATTCACCCGCTTCGGCTGTTATCAGTCCATACAATGGGCGTTATTAGCACAAATCAGTCCCATAGATATGGAACATCTCCTGCTAGATTGTTCAGAAGGTTGTTATCATCCATCCAGATGGAGGATCACTAACAGGAGCGTGGGAAGACTCCAGAATCCACTCTGGCTGCAATCCGGTGGATACAGCAGTGTTTACAGGTAATACCATTTAAACGGACAGCATTTATAGAAAAAGTCAGCGAGTGTCAATAATGTTAATGTGGTTATCTTAGTAATACACCGAGTGCTAATATAACAGCTTTAAGATGCATTTGTAGATGTTATTACGTGTTTTACCGTCTTTATTGGTGCTAGCTTAAAGTTACGGTGTAAACGTTAGCTTATATTGGAGTAAAGTTGTTACTGTTTAAACGATGTTAGCACAGAAATATTAGCTTCTGTCATGACTGACGAAGTACTAGTTAATAAAGTTTCCAGTAAAGTGTTTAATCGCAGCCACAGACTGACAGCAAATATCTCGATTAGCTTCAGTGCATCTGTAATAAATAATGTGCAAGTTTCAGTGCTTCGTTTAAACTGTATGATACTTATACTGACCCAGGGTCAGTGTAAAATACAATCCTAGCTGTGTGAACAAAGCCTGGCTCCTTTAATCCTGCATGAAAAACCTCAGGATGCAGGCTATTATTACTCTTTCCTGCTGGCACACCTGTCACACCTGAGAGTCAGCTAGAAACGTACAGTGACGTGGACATCATGCAAAGACTGCCAGACTCTGTAATACTGCAAATGATCAGTGACTCAAGTTAACACTAAACTCTCTGTGTGCTGAACATTTAGGATTGAGTCAGGCTGCATCTGTGTTAGTCCTCTGACAGACTGGTGACCTGTCCAGGTGTGCTCTACCTATGACTACTGGGACAGGCTCTAGCTCCTGTAATAGAAATTTTATGTTATTCTCATTTAAAGCATTTAAGTGCTTATGCATATGCTTAGTTGTGACACTGTTATAGACTGTTCAATGAAAGTTTCTAAAACTAGATGAACTTACTTCAGCAGTTTGAGAAAACAACTCCCTTTACAGGTGCTGATAACGCTGAAGTAGCAGAGCTGACATGACTGAACTGTAATGTTTGATGTGTGTTTGCTCTCCTGTGCGCAGTAATAAATAGCTTGATCACAGCTCTTTCTGTGTTGCAGACTTTATTTTAAAAATTCCACGACACCCCCCACCCTCCCACTGTGAACATGAATTGAATATTCAGAAGACATTTGTTTAAATAGTTCTAGAAATCTGAGCTGTTGGTGTGTCCTTGGATTGTGTGGTAATAATATTAGAGCCTGCAATCTTTCTTACTGAATCTCTGCTATGAGTCATGTTACCTGAGATTAATTCTATGTTTACCTGTCAGCCTGGACGAATGTGCTGTGTGAAGGAAATTAAATTAAATCAGATCTGAAATGCGTACATTTAAGGAACCTGTTCATATTTAATTGAAATATGAACCAGTGATTTTTTGATTGCTGATTCCAAGAGAGTCTTTGTGGAAATCCTCTTTGGCTTTTTGTTATTTTAATTCTCTTTTCTGTTTTCCAGAACAGTTCTCCACAGTCAGTGTCCATATGGGTCAGTGGGACCAAGAAGCACTCTGCTAATGTGTGGACTCTGACCAGCAACATCCAGCAAGACCCAGACAGCGTTTTCTATCTCCCAGCTGGAGTTTTTTGTTTGTCTGTGACTGGAGAGTCAGATTTTTGTTGAGCTTCATACTTGCAGAGGTAAGTCAGTTTGCAGAGATCCCTCCCACCCTGGCTTTTATGTGCTAGATTTCTTATCTGAAACAGTAATATTTCAGTGACTGCTGCTTATACCACAGGTTAATACACTCTACTGATCCCTGATAGGAGAATCATCAATTTTGCCAGCAAAGAAGCCTGGTGGATGTTTGTTTACAGTCTGATGGTGGGACATCATGCTCTGCATCTTTAAAGTTTGTCTCTTGATTATTATTCATACCCAGTAATGTGAAGTATGCTCATATCTACTATAACTGAACCAACCTGGTGCTCTTCATTTATGGAGGCTGTTGAGTCTGAATGTTGGATGTTGTGTATCTCGTGTTCTCTGGGCTTTGTTGTCCTCAGTCTTTTTGCAGGATCAGAAAACAAAACCAGGAGGCGCGTAAATGTTTCTTCTCCATGATGTTTCTTCAAATGTTTCTTCTGGATGATGATATGACCGTGACCACGGGATGCCACCTTTGGTCTTATGATGAAGCAAAGCTCAGGAAGAAGTGTGATTAAATGGTACCCACATGTGTGCTGCTGAGAAGGATGTACAGGGGCACCTGCAGCCAAATCCAAGCTTCAGGTTAGTTGTAGTTGCAGAACGCTATAGGACTGAGACAGCTGAGGCATCAAATGTTTGATTAAACGGATGAAAAAGAGAAGTTTTTTCCCTATAATTATCACTTCTTAAAATCTGTAGCAACTTCAAGTCTTTCAGCATGCTGAGCATGCTCAGAATGTGACAATATATTTTTGTTCAATATTTAATTTCTTTCAGTTGCAATTGTTAAATGAAAAAAAAAAAATTCTTATAATTTAGCAAACTAATTTATCAAAAAATATATATACATATATCTGTAGTAGTTTTAATGAATTAATTTGACACCTGTATTGAAAATACCATATTGTATTCATACAGAATCAGTATGGTATCATTGTTTGTCTGTTCACTGATTGTTGAAGCTAAGAGCTACTTTGATCTGTTTAGATCTAAAGTATCCAAAGTTGAGCTCTAATGTTTCTTCACCCCTGTGTGTGTGATATGTGATTTCCTACATGCTGGCAGAGCAGCAGTTTGTGCTCACAAATGGTGACGGTGTGGAGAGACGGTGGTGTTTCCTCAGAAGAACCAGCAGAGTCACAAAGGACACCAGTCCATCTCACCACCTTGACTTGCTGACTGATGTTCGTCTGCACTGCACAGAGGAAATCAACTAACCGAGGTTTGTCCAGTGACGTGTTATGAAATGTATATTTGTTTTATGCTTACAGATATGTTTTTCTTGACAGAGGCTCTGCAGAGGTTAGACAAAGCAGAGAAAACATGTGCTTTACATTTTACTGTGATTTATTGAGATATTTGTTGCCTGATGTTCAGCAGGAATGGAGAAATAGAATCAAAGGGAGATGTTTTTGATGTTTTTGTAATGATGTAAGTAAATCTTCAATATTATTTATTTGCTTGGTTATATTAGGAGTGTTTCTGAGTGAGGGGGAGAGGAGTCATCATCCAGGTAAAGTGACGTAGATCAGTGGATACACTTGTCTCCCCTTTAAAGGAGACGATCCAAGTCATCCTTAAATGTTAGTGCTTTCAAATACACAAACATTTTTAAAGGACAAAAATGAACATCCAACTTTGACTGTAATACAAAATAAATCTTTGCATGTGTGTTTTCAAACTCTCAGATGGGCAGCATATCAGTCTTGGACTGTCTAACCTGCCGGAGCAGCACTGAATGACCACCGCACGAGCATGTTCCTGCAACATTCAGCATCTGATCTGTCATCTGTGTGCTTCTGCTTTTGGTAAGTAGAGTTACCCAACTCCAGTAACTCTAAACACATGCCATCCATTTCTAACGGCCTGGTTACTTCCTGTCAGTTACTTTAGAAACCATGTGGTCACCTGACCTAACACTGTTTCTTCTTCTTCCCCTTAATGTTGAAGTGTCAAATGTCACACAGCTGGAGAGGAAACTACACCAGTGTACTGGGATGTTTCAGCAACACGTGCCAGATGCTGTTCCTTCATGGTGACATCACCAGAGACAGTCCCGCCCACCTCAGGACCCATTGATTATGATGATCTGATCCATCAAATCCCCAGCAGGTGAACCTTATTCATGACATAACACCACAACAATGTAAAAAATTAAACAGCAACAGTCTAAATGTAAAGTGCATTCTAAAGTCCTCTTCAATAAATTGTATGCAAAGAGTCATTCAGGTCACTACAGAACCCAGAGTCTTCATCATTAAATCTCTGGTTGCTTCATTTTGCTATCCTATATCAGATATTTTAAAGGTTAGCTTAGGTAAAGTTCCATTCTCATGGTGAGGCAAAATGCTTTATGTGTGTGTGTGTGTCATGAACGGCTATAAAAGGCCTATAATTAAAGAACAAAGCGGGGTTTGAGTTCGAGTTGCGGCAGACTGTCACTACTTGTAAATGGAACGCAGCCTTCCTACGGCAGACAGCTAATAACAGGAATCGGACGCGGTCCAGCCAAGTCCACAGCAACCACCATAGCAACCGCCTAGCATGACCTTAAAAACATATTCTGTCTTCATAACTATCAAAATCGTGAAATGATTTGCAAAGTGTGAAAGTGTTACAGCTGCAGATACCTGCTATGGTGGTATCTATGGAAGCTGTTTACATAGATAATAATATACGATGTAACCATGGAGACAGTCAGTCACGTGAGCTAGCGGTGCACGTTTACTACAGTGAATAAGGTGATTGAGTGCACAGCGTCCACACTCTGCAGGGGGTAAAGACATTACTTCAATATTGTTTTATATTGATATATATTTGCCTTCTGTTGACCATCACCTCAGGTTCACCATTACAGTTTCAGCATACAAATGCACACTGTCTAAACACATTCAAAAACTCATGTCTCAGAAATAAGCACAGCTGTTCATGTTTGTCATTAGAGTTTTATTTGTAAGAAAATTATGAACTTCATATTGTGCATTAAATAAAAGAACATTTCACAACTCTTGAGTCAACAGAAACAGGTAACAGAAATGTCTCTAATGTGTACAGTGTAGTGTAAGCATTAAAAGATCATAAAGGAAACACTAACATTTATGTGAAACTAATTGTAATAAAAAATGAGCAGGTGCTTTATAGATTTAAAAGAAAGAATCTGAAAACAACACTTTTTTGGTCTAAGTGATCAAAGTAGAAAACAGAACTGATGTTCAAGAACAAACCGTAGCTGCACTAATATTACACATCTCGATCGTTGTACTGAACAGACATGTTGCTTTTAAAACCACATGCAGTGTGTGACCATGACTGTTCACTGAGACCATGAACGCCACTTCGCTGAAGCATTCTTATTCTTCTTCTTGCCATTAAATTGGAAGCAGAAGCAGCACGAGCTGATTTGATCTACTGAAAGGAAAAAGCAGAACATCTGAGTTGAAACCAGTCAGCTGAAATCATTAAGACAGGAACAAATTCAATGCAGTGTCTCAAGTGGCTTAGCCTGTTACAACTGTTGATACAAGCTAAATACGGTTAACACACAGTGTCAGGGAGCTCCAGTGTGGGAACTAGTGGCTTTAGGTTTGTAGTCATTTAACTTTCATCCATTCATTCATTTAATTCAGGAGGAAGAAATGCCAGGTTGGTGCAGGCTGGTTACATGCATTTGGTCCCATGCTGTCTTTAATTAAATGACTTGGTTCATTTTATGGCTGGGCTGTATGTGGGGTTATATCATGTTATTTGGGCAGGAGTACCTGTCCCCTGTTAGACTTAGAAAGTTTCTCCATAAGTAGAGTTTCTAACTCTTCTAGCACATCTGTGGCTGACAGCTTTTTGGTGGCTCTTTTTACCCCACACTGGTTGTGAGTGTGTAAATAGCCCCACTAGTTCTTTTGGGTTGCAGTTAACTTGGGAGGAAGGGGTGGGTATGCCATGATTAGGTGAATAACAATTATATGGGATACATAAATTTCACAATGCATGCATATATCTCTATCAATTAAACCTGGCCTGAGGGCTGCCATTTTTTACATTCAGTTATTTCTCTTAGAAATGTTGGAACTAAATAATGAATGTGTTACAGTTAAAGTGAAACACTGGTCAGTGTAAATGGCTCATTGGGACACAGAAACCTTTAAATTAAACCTGATATCTAGTGTCAAACAATATCAAAGCTGTAAAAGATGTTTACAGTCAGAATTTATAAAACTTTGATTGTAAATAAATTCAAACAAGTGAGCTTTTCTCTTTGTGCTGAATATCAACACTGTGATTTCTTAGACTGTAAGCTTTACTTTAGTGCAACCAGTTGCAGAAGCTGCCACTCCAAATGTCTTTTGATAACAAGAAAAAAATACCTTTTCAGTCCACGGCCTGAAGTTCTTCTCCGACATCTTCTGCAATCGGCTTTGTCTGCTGGTTTGAAGACAATAAACCACAAAAAAGATGATTTAGTCACTTTGTCTGTGTCATGCAGCTCGAATGTGTCGTGTAAAGATGTTGAATAGCCGTCGTTATCCCTCTGCTGCGTCAGTAGGATTTTACTGTACAGCATCTCATTGATATGTGAGGAATGCTAATGTAACACGATAACAGACTTACATCATTAAAACATAAAGGGCAGGAGATATTTAGATATTTTTATATTTATATTACATTTTATAGCTGACGGATATTACTAAATAGATTGAATTTACTAAATAGCTGGATGAACATGAAAAATATGTCTATAATAACAAATGACCATGAGAGCCAGTAGAATTAATTCAGCTGGACACTCGAAAGATGTCCTTAAATGCTCTTTAAGTGGCAGAACAGATGAACAAACAGTTAATCGCTTACTTGAGATGAAATCTGCTCAGCTACTTTGAAAACAGCTTCTAACTGGTTCCTCCTTTAACAGGATGACTGCTCAGGGGTAATGCCATCATGCAATCCAGCAACCTTTATGGTTCTGCTTTGATTCACCAGGAACTATTAGGGAAACCTTCCAGCGCCTCCTGTGAAAGACGCAGGCATAAACACACAAACATTTATTAACATGTTCCACAGTGTTCCAGTTTGATTTTCTCATCCTGTGGACAACAACGTACATGGATGCAGGTTTATTGTTAACTTTTGTAAGGTTTATTTAGTGAACATATCCAGCTGCAGCTCCACTGTGATCCTGAACTGGATAAGCACTTAAGAAAATGTGTCAATAAATGGACAAACATCAACTTACTATATTTATCCAAACAGATGGGACCAATAATGCTTCACTGAGTTAGAGACTTTAACGTCTCTTCTATGTAAGAATGTCTCGTGCTGATATACCTGCAAACTTGACAACAAAGGTTTTTCAGACTACATGTAGCTGTCCTCTATGTCAGCTAACACGGTTACATTCATGTCACACTTATTTCTGCTTTCCCATTTTATAATTATTACTTACATTTTGATTAGATACCTTGATTTTGTAAATAATCAGATTTACAAAATGTATCCAATTCAGGATTGCGGGAGGATGAAGCCTATCCCAGCTGATACAGGACAAAGACAGGCTGCCAGTTTATTGCAGGGTTAACACAGGGTTAACACAATATGTGTAACAGAAAATCCACTTAAATGTTTGATATTTCTTATAATAATCATAATTATGACTATTATTTAAAGGTTTCTTCATAAATACATTTAGATTTTTTATAACCCCTAAAATATAAACCTGAGCTGTTTCAGATTCTGACCTCTGACCTCAGTGACCTGGCTGTGTCCTCACTGCAGCTCCCTCTTGGAAGTACGTCTGCTTCTTGTCTTCCCCCAGTGTTGACCGCCTGATATCAAGATATCACGTACTGTAACTGAGGAACAAAAAAGGACAAACACTTGCCTTCATTTAAAAGTACATTCATACAGAGATAATCTATGGAAAGACACTAGTTCACAGTTTGGGAGGAATCAGTTCCTGTGAAACATTTCTGTAAATGAACATCATGTGGAGAATGAATGAAATGAGTTCTTCAGGTGACTCAGCAGTCCCACACTGACAAATGAAATCTAGTTAAACTATTAAGCATATTTGCTCTTCTGAAATCTGTGTTAAATAACAACAAACATAAATTAGTAACAAAAACTACAGCTGAGTATAGGCTTTACAAACCACCAGAAGCTATAATGCTAAATTTTAATCTTCAAATGTTTCTGAGCCGTCTTCAACCTGCTTTTAACACATTAAAGTCTCAATAAATAAAGTCAATGCAGACTCAATCCTAAATGTTCAGCACACAGAGACACAGAGGTACTGTTTAAAGTTTAGTGTTAACTTGAGTCACTGATCATTCACAGTATTACAGAGTCTGGAAGTCTTTGCATGATGTCCACGTCACTGTAAGTTTCTAGCTGACTCTCAGGTGTGCCAGCAGGAAAGAGTAATAATAACCTGCATCCTGAGGTTTGTCATGCAGGATTAAAGGAGCCAAGCTTTGTTCACACAGCTAGGATTGTATTTTACACTAACCCTGGGTCAGTATCAACTTCAAGAAGACAGCTGTAACTGTTGATACACACATATTTATGGCTTTGCCTTATAGAATTCAGCATCTCAGTGCTGAGGAAATAGGTTTTAAAGCTGTGTGAGCTAAGATTTTCAAGTTATTCACATAATGAAAACCTATACTTTGTTTCGGGCGAGTTCCCCATTCAAATGCATGTAATCGTCAGAAACGCACTGTGTTGACAAAATAAAGCGTTTTTGTACAACTTCATATAAATAGCTATAACTTTTGATAGAAGACTCAGACAAACATATTTATCTATTTATCTATAGTCTATAAGGCAAAGCCATAAATATGTGTGTGTGAGTCTTCTCTCAAAATTTACAGCTGTCTTTATGAAGTTTATGGAAAAACGCTTTATTTCACCACGTTAGTGCGTTTCTCGCTATTACATGCATTTTGAATGGAGTTCTCCTCCGACACAAAGTATAGGTTTTAATTTGTGAATAACTTGAAAATTTTAGCTCAAACAGCTGCAAAACCTATTTCCTCAGCACGGAGATGCTGAATTCTATAAGGCAAAGCCATAAATATGTGTGTGTGTGAGTCCTCTATCAAAAGTTACAGCTGTCTTCATGAAGTTGATACTGACCCAGGGTCAGTGTAAAATACAAGTTATTCACATAATGAAAACTTATACTTTGTTTCGTGCAAGAACTCCATTCAAATGCATGTAATAGTCAGAAACGCACTGTCTCGGCGAAATGAAGCCTTTTTGTACAACTTCATGAAGTTAGCTGTAACTTTTGATAAAAGGCTCAAAGCAGAGGGATAACGACGGCTATTCAACATCGTTACACGACACATTCGAGCTGCATGACACAGACAAAGTGACTAAATCATCTTTTTTGTGGTTTATTGTCTTCAAACCAGCAGACAAAGCCGATTGCAGAAGATGTCGGAGAAGAACTTCAGGCCGTGTACTGAAAAGGTATTTTTTTCTTGTTATCAAAAGACATTTGGAGTGGCAGCTTCTGCAACTGGTTGCACTAAAGTAAAGCTTACAGTCTAAGAAACCACAGTGTTGATATTCAGCACAAAGAGAAAAGCTCACTTGTTTGAATTTATTTACAATCATAGTTTTATAAATTCTGACTGTAAACATCTTTTACAGCTTTGATATTGTTTGACACTAGATATCAGGTTTAATTTAAAGGTTTCTGTGTCCCAATGAGCCATTTACACTGACCAGTGTTTCACTTTAACTGTAACACATTCATTATTTAGTTCCAACATTTCTAAGAGAAATAACTGAATGTAAAAAATGGCAGCCCTCAGGCCAGGTTTAATTGATAGAGATATATGCATGCATTGTGAAATTTATGTATCCCATATAATTGTTATTCACCTAATCATGACATACCCACCCCTTCCTCCCAAGTTAACTGCAACCCAAAAGAACTAGTGGGGCTATTTACACACTCACAACCAGTGTGGGGTAAAAAGAGCCACCAAAAAGCTGTCAGCCACAGATGTGCTAGAAGAGTTAGAAACTCTACTTATGGAGAAACTTTCTAAGTCTAACAGGGGACAGGTACTCCTGCCCAAATAACATGATATAACCCCACATACAGCCCAGCCATAAAATGAACCAAGTCATTTAATTAAAGACAGCATGGGACCAAATGCATGTAACCAGCCTGCACCAACCTGGCATTTCTTCCTCCTGAATTAAATGAATGAATGGATGAAAGTTAAATGACTACAAACCTAAAGCCACTAGTTCCCACACTGGAGCTCCCTGACACTGTGTGTTAACCGTATTTAGCTTGTATCAACAGTTGTAACAGGCTAAGCCACTTGAGACACTGCATTGAATTTGTTCCTGTCTTAATGATTTCAGCTGACTGGTTTCAACTCAGATGTTCTGCTTTTTCCTTTCAGTAGATCAAATCAGCTCGTGCTGCTTCTGCTTCCAATTTAATGGCAAGAAGAAGAATAAGAATGCTTCAGCGAAGTGGCGTTCATGGTCTCAGTGAACAGTCATGGTCACACACTGCATGTGGTTTTAAAAGCAACATGTCTGTTCAGTACAACGATCGAGATGTGTAATATTAGTGCAGCTACGGTTTGTTCTTGAACATCAGTTCTGTTTTCTACTTTGATCACTTAGACCAAAAAAGTGTTGTTTTCAGATTCTTTCTTTTAAATCTATAAAGCACCTGCTCATTTTTTATTACAATTAGTTTCACATAAATGTTAGTGTTTCCTTTATGATCTTTTAATGCTTACACTACACTGTACACATTAGAGACATTTCTGTTACCTGTTTCTGTTGACTCAAGAGTTGTGAAATGTTCTTTTATTTAATGCACAATATGAAGTTCATAATTTTCTTACAAATAAAACTCTAATGACAAACATGAACAGCTGTGCTTATTTCTGAGACATGAGTTTTTGAATGTGTTTAGACAGTGTGCATTTGTATGCTGAAACTGTAATGGTGAACCTGAGGTGATGGTCAACAGAAGGCAAATATATATCAATATAAAACAATATTGAAGTAATGTCTTTACCCCCTGCAGAGTGTGGACGCTGTGCACTCAATCACCTTATTCACTGTAGTAAACGTGCACCGCTAGCTCACGTGACTGACTGTCTCCATGGTTACATCGTATATTATTATCTATGTAAACAGCTTCCATAGATACCACCATAGCAGGTATCTGCAGCTGTAACACTTTCACACTTTGCAAATCATTTCACGATTTTGATAGTTATGAAGACAGAATATGTTTTTAAGGTCATGCTAGGCGGTTGCTATGGTGGTTGCTGTGGACTTGGCTGGACCGCGTCCGATTCCTGTTATTAGCTGTCTGCCGTAGGAAGGCTGCGTTCCATTTACAAGTAGTGACAGTCTGCCGCAACTCGAACTCAAACCCCGCTTTGTTCTTTAATTATAGGCCTTTTATAGCCGTTCATGACACACACACACACATAAAGCATTTTGCCTCACCATGAGAATGGAACTTTACCTAAGCTAACCTTTAAAATATCTGATATAGGATATAAAAATGAAGCAACCAGAGATTTAATGATGAAGACTCTGGGTTCTGTAGTGACCTGAATGACTCTTTGCATACAATTTATTGAAGAGGACTTTAGAATGCACTTTACATTTAGACTGTTGCTGTTTAATTTTTTACATTGTTGTGGTGTTATGTCATGAATAAGGTTCACCTGCTGGGGATTTGATGGATCAGATCATCATAATCAATGGGTCCTGAGGTGGGCGGGACTGTCTCTGGTGATGTCACCATGAAGGAACAGCATCTGGCACGTGTTGCTGAAACATCCCAGTACACTGGTGTAGTTTCCTCTCCAGCTGTGTGACATTTGACACTTCAACATTAAGGGGAAGAAGAAGAAACAGTGTTAGGTCAGGTGACCACATGGTTTCTAAAGTAACTGACAGGAAGTAACCAGGCCGTTAGAAATGGATGGCATGTGTTTAGAGTTACTGGAGTTGGGTAACTCTACTTACCAAAAGCAGAAGCACACAGATGACAGATCAGATGCTGAATGTTGCAGGAACATGCTCGTGCGGTGGTCATTCAGTGCTGCTCCGGCAGGTTAGACAGTCCAAGACTGATATGCTGCCCATCTGAGAGTTTGAAAACACACATGCAAAGATTTATTTTGTATTACAGTCAAAGTTGGATGTTCATTTTTGTCCTTTAAAAATGTTTGTGTATTTGAAAGCACTAACATTTAAGGATGACTTGGATCGTCTCCTTTAAAGGGGAGACAAGTGTATCCACTGATCTACGTCACTTTACCTGGATGATGACTCCTCTCCCCCTCACTCAGAAACACTCCTAATATAACCAAGCAAATAAATAATATTGAAGATTTACTTACATCATTACAAAAACATCAAAAACATCTCCCTTTGATTCTATTTCTCCATTCCTGCTGAACATCAGGCAACAAATATCTCAATAAATCACAGTAAAATGTAAAGCACATGTTTTCTCTGCTTTGTCTAACCTCTGCAGAGCCTCTGTCAAGAAAAACATATCTGTAAGCATAAAACAAATATACATTTCATAACACGTCACTGGACAAACCTCGGTTAGTTGATTTCCTCTGTGCAGTGCAGACGAACATCAGTCAGCAAGTCAAGGTGGTGAGATGGACTGGTGTCCTTTGTGACTCTGCTGGTTCTTCTGAGGAAACACCACCGTCTCTCCACACCGTCACCATTTGTGAGCACAAACTGCTGCTCTGCCAGCATGTAGGAAATCACATATCACACACACAGGGGTGAAGAAACATTAGAGCTCAACTTTGGATACTTTAGATCTAAACAGATCAAAGTAGCTCTTAGCTTCAACAATCAGTGAACAGACAAACAATGATACCATACTGATTCTGTATGAATACAATATGGTATTTTCAATACAGGTGTCAAATTAATTCATTAAAACTACTACAGATATATGTATATATATTTTTTGATAAATTAGTTTGCTAAATTATAAGAATTTTTTTTTTTTCATTTAACAATTGCAACTGAAAGAAATTAAATATTGAACAAAAATATATTGTCACATTCTGAGCATGCTCAGCATGCTGAAAGACTTGAAGTTGCTACAGATTTTAAGAAGTGATAATTATAGGGAAAAAACTTCTCTTTTTCATCCGTTTAATCAAACATTTGATGCCTCAGCTGTCTCAGTCCTATAGCGTTCTGCAACTACAACTAACCTGAAGCTTGGATTTGCCTGCAGGTGCCCCTGTACATCCTTCTCAGCAGCACACATGTGGGTACCATTTAATCACACTTCTTCCTGAGCTTTGCTTCATCATAAGACCAAAGGTGGCATCCCGTGGTCACGGTCATATCATCATCCAGAAGAAACATTTGAAGAAACATCATGGAGAAGAAACATTTACGCGCCTCCTGGTTTTGTTTTCTGATCCTGCAAAAAGACTGAGGACAACAAAGCCCAGAGAACACGAGATACACAACATCCAACATTCAGACTCAACAGCCTCCATAAATGAAGAGCACCAGGTTGGTTCAGTTATAGTAGATATGAGCATACTTCACATTACTGGGTATGAATAATAATCAAGAGACAAACTTTAAAGATGCAGAGCATGATGTCCCACCATCAGACTGTAAACAAACATCCACCAGGCTTCTTTGCTGGCAAAATTGATGATTCTCCTATCAGGGATCAGTAGAGTGTATTAACCTGTGGTATAAGCAGCAGTCACTGAAATATTACTGTTTCAGATAAGAAATCTAGCACATAAAAGCCAGGGTGGGAGGGATCTCTGCAAACTGACTTACCTCTGCAAGTATGAAGCTCAACAAAAATCTGACTCTCCAGTCACAGACAAACAAAAAACTCCAGCTGGGAGATAGAAAACGCTGTCTGGGTCTTGCTGGATGTTGCTGGTCAGAGTCCACACATTAGCAGAGTGCTTCTTGGTCCCACTGACCCATATGGACAGTGACTGTGGAGAACTGTTCTGGAAAACAGAAAAGAGAATTAAAATAACAAAAAGCCAAAGAGGATTTCCACAAAGATTTCCTTCACACAGCACATTCGTCCAGGCTGACAGGTAAACATAGAATTAATCTCAGGTAACATGACTCATAGTAGAGATTCAGTAAGAAAGATTGCAGGGGGGGGGGTCATGGAATTTTTTAGATAAAGTCTGCAACACAGAAAGAGCTCTGATCAAGCTATTTTTTACTGCGCCAGCACACGACACACATTGCAGTTCAGTCATGTCAGTGCTGCCACAGAGGTGGTGCTCCTACTCCTTTATGCATTCTAAGGAAGAGGGAGGAAGTTACAAACTGATCCTACATATTTATGGCTTTACCTACATCTTCATATAAATAGCTGTAACTTTTGATAGAAGATTCAGATATACGTATTTATGGCTTTATCTTATAGAATTCAATGTCCCCGTGCTGGGCAAACAGGTTTTGCAGCTGTTTGAGCTAACATTTTAAAATTATTCACATAATGAGAACCTATACTTTGTTTCGTGCGAGTTCCCCATTCAAATGCATGTAATAGCGAGAAACGCACTGTCTTGGCGAAATAAAGCAGTTTTGTACAACTTCATGAAGACAGCTGTAATTTTTGATAGAAGGCTCAGACACACAAATTCATGGCTTTATCTTATACAATTCAATATCCCAGTGCTGGGCAAACATCTTTTGCAGCTGTTTGAGCTAAGATTTTCAAGTTATTCACATAATAAAAACTTATACTTTGTTTTGGGCGAGTTCGCCATTCAAAATGCACGTAATAGCGAGAAACGCACTGTCTTGATGAAATAAAGCGTTTTTAATGGTCTTCATAAAGACAGCTGTAACTTTTGATAGAAGACTCAGAAATACATATTCATGGCTTTATCTTATAGAACTCAATATCCCCGTGCTGGGAAAACAGGTTTTGTTTGAGCTAAGATTTTCAAGTTATTCACATAATGAAAACCTATACTTTGTTTCGTGCGAGTTCCCCATTCAAATGCATGTAATAGTCAGAAACGCACTGTCTTGGCGAAATAAAGCCTTTTTGTACAACTTCATGAAGACAGCTGTAATTTTTGATAGAAGGCTCAGACACACAAATTTATGGCTTTATCTTATACAATTCAATATACCCGTGCTGGGCAAACAGGTTTTGCAGCTGTTTGAGCTAAGATTTTCAAGTTATTCACATAATGAAAACTTAAACTTTGTTTTGGGCGAGTTTGCCATTCAAATGCATGTAATAGCGAGAAACGCACTAACGTGGTCAAATAAAGCGTTTTTAATGGTCTTCATAAAGACAGCTGTAACTTTTGATAGAAGACTCAGACAAACATGTTTATGGCTTTATCTTATAGAACTCAATATCCCCGTGCTGGGCAAACAGGTCTTTGCAGAAATTTGAGCTAAGATTTTAAAATTATTCACATAATGAAAACGTATACTTTGTTTTGGTCGAGTTCCCCATTCAAATGCATGTAACAGTGAGAAACACACTGTCTTGGCGAAATAAAGCGTTTTTGAACAACTCCATATAAATCGCTGTAACTTTTGATAGAAGACTCAGACAAACATGTTTATGGCTTTATCTTATAGAACTCAATATCCCCGTGCTGGGCAAACAGGTTTTGCAGCCGTTTGAGCTAAGATTTTAAAATTATTCACATAATGAAAACCTATACTTTGTCTCGGGCGAGTTTCCCATTCAAATGCATGTAACAGTGAGAAACACATTGTCTTGGCGAAATAAAGCGTTTTTGCACAACTTTATATAAATCGGTGCAACTTTTGATAGACGACTCAGACACACATGTCTATGGCTTCATCTTAAAGAATTCAATATCCTCGTGCTGGGCAAACAGGTTTTGCAGCCGTTTGAGCTAAGATTTTAAAATTATTCACATAATGAAAACCTATACTTTGTTTCAGGCGAGTTTCCCATTCAAATGCATGTAACAGTGAGAAACACACTGTCTTGGCGAAAGAAAGCATTTTCGTACAACTTCATATAAATCGCTGTAACTTTTGATAGAAGACTCAGAAACACATGTTTATGGCTTTATCTTATAGAACTCAATATCCCCGTGCTGGGCAAACAGGTTTTGCAGCCGTTTGAGCTAAGATTTTAAAATTATTCACATAATGAAAACCTATACTTTGTCTCGGGCGAGTTTCCCATTCAAATGCATGTAACAGTGAGAAACGCATTGTCTTGGCGACAGAAAGCGTTTTTGTACAACTTAATATAAATCGGTGCAACTTTTGATAGACGACTCAGAAACACATGTCTATGGCTTCATCTTAAAGAATTCAATATCCTCGTGCTGGGCAAACAGGTTTTGCAGCCGTTTGAGCTAAGATTTTAAAATTATTCACATAATGAAAACCTATACTTTGTCTCGGGCGAGTTTCCCATTCAAATGCATGTAACAGTGAGAAACACACTGTCTTGGCGAAATAAAGCGTTTTTGCACAACTTTATATAAATCGGTGCAACTTTTGATAGACGACTCAGACACACATGTCTATGGCTTCATCTTAAAGAATTCAATATCCTCGTGCTGGGCAAACAGGTTTTGCAGCCGTTTGAGCTAAGATTTTAAAATTATTCACATAATGAAAACCTATACTTTGTCTCGGGCGAGTTTCCCATTCAAATGCATGTAACAGTGAGAAACACATTGTCTTGGCGACAGAAAGCGTTTTTGAACAACTTCATATAAATCGGTGTAACTTTTGATAGACGACTCAGACACACATGTCTATGGCTTCATCTTAAAGAATTCAATATCCTCGTGCTGGGCAAACAGGTTTTGCAGCCGTTTGAGCTAAGATTTTAAAATTATTCACATAATGAAAACCTATACTTTGTCTCGGGCGAGTTTCCCATTCAAATGCATGTAACAGTGAGAAACACACTGTCTTGGCGAAATAAAGCGTTTTTGCACAACTTTATATAAATCGGTGCAACTTTTGATAGACGACTCAGACACACATGTCTATGGCTTCATCTTAAAGAATTCAATATCCTCGTGCTGGGCAAACAGGTTTTGCAGCCGTTTGAGCTAAGATTTTAAAATTATTCACATAATGAAAACCTATACTTTGTCTCGGGCGAGTTTCCCATTCAAATGCATGTAACAGTGAGAAACGCATTGTCTTGGCGACAGAAAGCGTTTTTGAACAACTTCATATAAATCGGTGTAACTTTTGATAGACGACTCAAACACACATGTCTATGGCTTCATCTTAAAGAATTCAATATCCTCGTGCTGGGCAAACAGGTTTTGCAGCCGTTTGAGCTAAGATTTTAAAATTATTCACATAATGAAAACCTATACTTTGTCTCGGGCGAGTTTCCCATTCAAATGCATGTAACAGTGAGAAACACACTGTCTTGGCGAAATAAAGCGTTTTTGCACAACTTTATATAAATCGGTGCAACTTTTGATAGACGACTCAGACACACATGTCTATGGCTTCATCTTAAAGAATTCAATATCCTCGTGCTGGGCAAACAGGTTTTGCAGCCGTTTGAGCTAAGATTTTAAAATTATTCACATAATGAAAACCTATACTTTGTTTCAGGCGAGTTTCCCATTCAAATGCATGTAACAGTGAGAAACACACTGTCTTGGCGAAAGAAAGCATTTTCGTACAACTTCATATAAATCGCTGTAACTTTTGATAGAAGACTCAGACAAACATGTTTATGGCTTTATCTTATAGAACTCAATATCCCCGTGCTGGGCAAACAGGTTTTGCAGCCGATTGAGCTAAGATTTTAAAATTATTCACATAATGAAAACCTGTACTTTGTCTCGGGCGAGTTTCCCATTCAAATGCATGTAACAGTGAGAAACACACTGTCTTGGCGAAAGAAAGCGTTTTTGAACAACTTCATATAAATCGGTGTAACTTTTGATAGAAGACTCAGACAAATATGTTTATGGCTTTATCTTATAGAACTCAATATCCCCGTGCTGGGCAAACAGGTTTTGCAGCCGTTTGAGCTAAGATTTTAAAATTATTCACATAATGAAAACCTATACTTTGTCTCGGGCGAGTTTCCCATTCAAATGCATGTAACAGTGAGAAACACACTGTCTTGGCGAAAGAAAGCGTTTTTGAACAACTTCATATAAATCGCTGTAACTTTTGATAGAATACTCAGACAAACATGTTTATGGCTTTATCTTATAGAACTCAATATCCCCGTGCTGGGCAAACAGGTTTTGCAGCCGATTGAGCTAAGATTTTAAAATTATTCACATAATGAAAACCTGTACTTTGTCTCGGGCGAGTTTCCCATTCAAATGCATGTAACAGTGAGAAACACATTGTCTTGGCGAAATAAAGCGTTTTTGCACAACTTTATATAAATCGGTGCAACTTTTGATAGACGACTCAGACACACATGTCTATGGCTTCATCTTAAAGAATTCAATATCCTCGTGCTGGGCAAACAGGTTTTGCAGCCGTTTGAGCTAAGATTTTAAAATTATTCACATAATGAAAACCTATACTTTGTCTCGGGCGAGTTTCCCATTCAAATGCATGTAACAGTGAGAAACGCATTGTCTTGGCGACAGAAAGCGTTTTTGAACAACTTTATATAAATCGGTGCAACTTTTGATAGACGACTCAGAAACACATGTCTATGGCTTCATCTTAAAGAATTCAATATCCTCGTGCTGGGCAAACAGGTTTTGCAGCCGTTTGAGCTAAGATTTTAAAATTATTCACATAATGAAAACCTATACTTTGTCTCGGGCGAGTTTCCCATTCAAATGCATGTAACAGTGAGAAACACACTGTCTTGGCGAAATAAAGCGTTTTTGCACAACTTTATATAAATCGGTGCAACTTTTGATAGAAGACTCAGACACACATGTCTATGGCTTCATCTTAAAGAATTCAATATCCTCGTGCTGGGCAAACAGGTTTTGCAGCCGTTTGAGCTAAGATTTTAAAATTATTCACATAATGAAAACCTATACTTTGTCTCGGGCGAGTTTCCCATTCAAATGCATGTAACAGTGAGAAACACACTGTCTTGGCGAAATAAAGCGTTTTTGCACAACTTTATATAAATCGGTGCAACTTTTGATAGACGACTCAGACACACATGTCTATGGCTTCATCTTAAAGAATTCAATATCCTCGTGCTGGGCAAACAGGTTTTGCAGCCGTTTGAGCTAAGATTTTAAAATTATTCACATAATGAAAACCTATACTTTGTCTCGGGCGAGTTTCCCATTCAAATGCATGTAACAGTGAGAAACACATTGTCTTGGCGAAATAAAGCGTTTTTGCACAACTTTATATAAATCGGTGCAACTTTTGATAGACGACTCAGACACACATGTCTATGGCTTCATCTTAAAGAATTCAATATCCTCGTGCTGGGCAAACAGGTTTTGCAGCCGTTTGAGCTAAGATTTTAAAATTATTCACATAATGAAAACCTATACTTTGTCTCGGGCGAGTTTCCCATTCAAATGCATGTAACAGTGAGAAACACACTGTCTTGGCGAAATAAAGCGTTTTTGCACAACTTTATATAAATCGGTGCAACTTTTGATAGACGACTCAGACACACATGTCTATGGCTTCATCTTAAAGAATTCAATATCCTCGTGCTGGGCAAACAGGTTTTGCAGCCGTTTGAGCTAAGATTTTAAAATTATTCACATAATGAAAACCTATACTTTGTCTCGGGCGAGTTTCCCATTCAAATGCATGTAACAGTGAGAAACACACGGTCTTGGCGAAATAAAGCGTTTTTGCACAACTTTATATAAATCGGTGCAACTTTTGATAGAAGACTCAGACACACATGTCTATGGCTTCATCTTAAAGAATTCAATATCGTCGTGCTGGGCAAACAGGTTTTGCAGCCGTTTGAGCTAAGATTTTAAAATTATTCACATAATGAAAACCTATACTTTGTCTCGGGCGAGTTTCCCATTCAAATGCATGTAACAGTGAGAAACACACTGTCTTGGCGAAATAAAGCGTTTTTGCACAACTTTATATAAATCGGTGCAACTTTTGATAGACGACTCAGAAACACATGTCTATGGCTTCATCTTAAAGAATTCAATATCCTCGTGCTGGGCAAACAGGTTTTGCAGCCGTTTGAGCTAAGATTTTAAAATTATTCACATAATGAAAACCTATACTTTGTCTCGGGCGAGTTTCCCATTCAAATGCATGTAACAGTGAGAAACACACTGTCTTGGCGAAAGAAAGCATTTTCGTACAACTTCATATAAATCGCTGTAACTTTTGATAGAAGACTCAGAAACACATGTTTATGGCTTTATCTTATAGAACTCAATATCCCCGTGCTGGGCAAACAGGTTTTGCAGCCGTTTGAGCTAAGATTTTAAAATTATTCACATAATGAAAACCTATACTTTGTCTCGGGCGAGTTTCCCATTCAAATGCATGTAACAGTGAGAAACACACTGTCTTGGCGAAATAAAACGTTTTTGCACAACTTTATATAAATCGGTGCAACTTTTGATAGACGACTCAGAAACACATGTCTATGGCTTCATCTTAAAGAATTCAATATCCTCGTGCTGGGCAAACAGGTTTTGCAGCCGTTTGAGCTAAGATTTTAAAATTATTCACATAATGAAAACCTATACTTTGTCTCGGGCGAGTTTCCCATTCAAATGCATGTAACAGTGAGAAACACACTGTCTTGGCGAAAGAAAGCATTTTCGTACAACTTCATATAAATCGCTGTAACTTTTGATAGAAGACTCAGAAACACATGTTTATGGCTTTATCTTATAGAACTCAATATCCCCGTGCTGGGCAAACAGGTTTTGCAGCCGTTTGAGCTAAGATTTTAAAATTATTCACATAATGAAAACCTATACTTTGTCTCGGGCGAGTTTCCCATTCAAATGCATGTAACAGTGAGAAACACACTGTCTTGGCGAAATAAAGCGTTTTTGAACAACTTCATATAAATCGCTGTAACTTTTGATAGAAGACTCAGAAACACATGTTTATGGCTTTATCTTATAGAACTCAATATCCCCGTGCTGGGCAAACAGGTTTTGCAGCCGTTTGAGCTAAGATTTTAAAATTATTCACATAATGAAAACCTATACTTTGTCTCGGGCGAGTTTCCCATTCAAATGCATGTAACAGTGAGAAACACACTGTCTTGGCGAAAGAAAGCATTTTCGTACAACTTCATATAAATCGCTGTAACTTTTGATAGAAGACTCAGAAACACATGTTTATGGCTTTATCTTATAGAACTCAATATCCCCGTGCTGGGCAAACAGGTTTTGCAGCCGTTTGAGCTAAGATTTTAAAATTATTCACATAATGAAAACCTATACTTTGTCTCGGGCGAGTTTCCCATTCAAATGCATGTAACAGTGAGAAACACACTGTCTTGGCGAAAGAAAGCGTTTTTGCACAACTTTATATAAATCGGTGCAACTTTTGATAGAAGACTCAGACACACATGTCTATGGCTTCATCTTAAAGAATTCAATATCCTCGTGCTGGGCAAACAGGTTTTGCAGCCGTTTGAGCTAAGATTTTAAAATTATTCACATAATGAAAACCTATACTTTGTCTCGGGCGAGTTTCCCATTCAAATGCATGTAACAGTGAGAAACACATTGTCTTGGCGAAAGAAAGCATTTTCGTACAACTTCATATAAATCGCTGTAACTTTTGATAGAAGACTCAGAAACACATGTCTATGGCTTCATCTTAAAGAATTCAATATCCTCGTGCTGGGCAAACAGGTTTTGCAGCCGTTTGAGCTAAGATTTTAAAATTATTCACATAATGAAAACCTATACTTTGTCTCGGGCGAGTTTCCCATTCAAATGCATGTAACAGTGAGAAACACATTGTCTTGGCGAAAGAAAGCATTTTCGTACAACTTCATATAAATCGCTGTAACTTTTGATAGAAGACTCAGAAACACATGTCTATGGCTTCATCTTAAAGAATTCAATATCCTCGTGCTGGGCAAACAGGTTTTGCAGCCGTTTGAGCTAAGATTTTAAAATTATTCACATAATGAAAACCTATACTTTGTCTCGGGCGAGTTTCCCATTCAAATGCATGTAACAGTGAGAAACACACTGTCTTGGCGAAAGAAAGCGTTTTTGAACAACTTCATATAAATCGCTGTAACTTTTGATAGAAGACTCAGAAACACATGTTTATGGCTTTATCTTATAGAACTCAATATCCCCGTGCTGGGCAAACAGGTTTTGCAGCCGTTTGAGCTAAGATTTTAAAATTATTCACATAATGAAAACCTATACTTTGTTTCAGGCGAGTTTCCCATTCAAATGCATGTAACAGTGAGAAACACACCGTCTTGGCGAAAGAAAGCATTTTCGTACAACTTCATATAAATCGCTGTAACTTTTGATAGAAGACTCAGAAACACATGTCTATGGCTTCATCTTAAAGAATTCAATATCCTCGTGCTGGGCAAACAGGTTTTGCAGCCGTTTGAGCTAAGATTTTAAAATTATTCACATAATGAAAACCTATACTTTGTCTCGGGCGAGTTTCCCATTCAAATGCATGTAACAGTGAGAAACACACTGTCTTGGCGAAATAAAGCGTTTTTGCACAACTTTATATAAATCGGTGCAACTTTTGATAGACGACTCAGACACACATGTCTATGGCTTCATCTTAAAGAATTCAATATCCTCGTGCTGGGCAAACAGGTTTTGCAGCCGTTTGAGCTAAGATTTTAAAATTATTCACATAATGAAAACCTATACTTTGTCTCGGGCGAGTTTCCCATTCAAATGCATGTAACAGTGAGAAACACACTGTCTTGGCGAAAGAAAGCATTTTCGTACAACTTCATATAAATCGCTGTAACTTTTGATAGAAGACTCAGAAACACATGTTTATGGCTTTATCTTATAGAACTCAATATCCCCGTGCTGGGCAAACAGGTTTTGCAGCCGTTTGAGCTAAGATTTTAAAATTATTCACATAATGAAAACCTATACTTTGTTTCAGGCGAGTTTCCCATTCAAATGCATGTAACAGTGAGAAACACACTGTCTTGGCGAAAGAAAGCGTTTTTGAACAACTTCATATAAATCGCTGTAACTTTTGATAGAAGACTCAGAAACACATGTTTATGGCTTTATCTTATAGAACTCAATATCCCCGTGCTGGGCAAACAGGTTTTGCAGCCGTTTGAGCTAAGATTTTAAAATTATTCACATAATGAAAACCTATACTTTGTCTCGGGCGAGTTTCCCATTCAAATGCATGTAACAGTGAGAAACACACTGTCTTGGCGAAAGAAAGCGTTTTTGCACAACTTTATATAAATCGGTGCAACTTTTGATAGAAGACTCAGACACACATGTCTATGGCTTCATCTTAAAGAATTCAATATCCTCGTGCTGGGCAAACAGGTTTTGCAGCCGTTTGAGCTAAGATTTTAAAATTATTCACATAATGAAAACCTATACTTTGTCTCGGGCGAGTTTCCCATTCAAATGCATGTAACAGTGAGAAACACACTGTCTTGGCGAAATAAAGCGTTTTTGCACAACTTTATATAAATCGGTGCAACTTTTGATAGACGACTCAGACACACATGTCTATGGCTTCATCTTAAAGAATTCAATATCCTCGTGCTGGGCAAACAGGTTTTGCAGCCGTTTGAGCTAAGATTTTAAAATTATTCACATAATGAAAACCTATACTTTGTCTCGGGCGAGTTTCCCATTCAAATGCATGTAACAGTGAGAAACACATTGTCTTGGCGAAATAAAGCGTTTTTGCACAACTTTATATAAATCGGTGCAACTTTTGATAGACGACTCAGACACACATGTCTATGGCTTCATCTTAAAGAATTCAATATCCTCGTGCTGGGCAAACAGGTTTTGCAGCCGTTTGAGCTAAGATTTTAAAATTATTCACATAATGAAAACCTATACTTTGTCTCGGGCGAGTTTCCCATTCAAATGCATGTAACAGTGAGAAACACACTGTCTTGGCGAAAGAAAGCATTTTCATACAACTTCATATAAATCGCTGTAACTTTTGATAGAAGACTCAGAAACACATGTTTATGGCTTTATCTTATAGAACTCAATATCCCCGTGCTGGGCAAACAGGTTTTGCAGCCGTTTGAGCTAAGATTTTAAAATTATTCACATAATGAAAACCTATACTTTGTTTCAGGCGAGTTTCCCATTCAAATGCATGTAACAGTGAGAAACACACTGTCTTGGCGAAATAAAGCGTTTTTGAACAACTTCATATAAATCGCTGTAACTTTTGATAGAAGACTCAGAAACACATGTTTATGGCTTTATCTTATAGAACTCAATATCCCCGTGCTGGGCAAACAGGTTTTGCAGCCGTTTGAGCTAAGATTTTAAAATTATTCACATAATGAAAACCTATACTTTGTCTCGGGCGAGTTTCCCATTCAAATGCATGTAACAGTGAGAAACACACTGTCTTGGCGAAAGAAAGCATTTTCGTACAACTTCATATAAATCGCTGTAACTTTTGATAGAAGACTCAGAAACACATGTTTATGGCTTTATCTTATAGAACTCAATATCCCCGTGCTGGGCAAACAGGTTTTGCAGCCGTTTGAGCTAAGATTTTAAAATTATTCACATAATGAAAACCTATACTTTGTTTCAGGCGAGTTTCCCATTCAAATGCATGTAACAGTGAGAAACACACTGTCTTGGCGAAATAAAGCGTTTTTGAACAACTTCATATAAATCGCTGTAACTTTTGATAGAAGACTCAGAAACACATGTTTATGGCTTTATCTTATAGAACTCAATATCCCCGTGCTGGGCAAACAGGTTTTGCAGCCGTTTGAGCTAAGATTTTAAAATTATTCACATAATGAAAACCTATACTTTGTCTCGGGCGAGTTTCCCATTCAAATGCATGTAACAGTGAGAAACACACCGTCTTGGCGAAAGAAAGCATTTTTGTACAACTTTATATAAATCGGTGCAACTTTTGATAGACGACTCAGAAACACATGTCTATGGCTTCATCTTAAAGAATTCAATATCCTCGTGCTGGGCAAACAGGTTTTGCAGCCGTTTGAGCTAAGATTTTAAAATTATTCACATAATGAAAACCTATACTTTGTCTCGGGCGAGTTTCCCATTCAAATGCATGTAACAGTGAGAAACACACTGTCTTGGCGAAAGAAAGCATTTTCGTACAACTTCATATAAATCGCTGTAACTTTTGATAGAAGACTCAGAAACACATGTTTATGGCTTTATCTTATAGAACTCAATATCCCCGTGCTGGGCAAACAGGTTTTGCAGCCGTTTGAGCTAAGATTTTAAAATTATTCACATAATGAAAACCTATACTTTGTCTCGGGCGAGTTTCCCATTCAAATGCATGTAACAGTGAGAAACGCATTGTCTTGGCGACAGAAAGCGTTTTTGAACAACTTCATATAAATCGCTGTAACTTTTGATAGACGACTCAGACACACATGTCTATGGCTTCATCTTAAAGAATTCAATATCCTCGTGCTGGGCAAACAGGTTTTGCAGCCGTTTGAGCTAAGATTTTAAAATTATTCACATAATGAAAACCTATACTTTGTCTCGGGCGAGTTTCCCATTCAAATGCATGTAACAGTGAGAAACACACTGTCTTGGCGAAATAAAGCGTTTTTGCACAACTTTATATAAATCGGTGCAACTTTTGATAGACGACTCAGACACATATGTCTATGGCTTCATCTTAAACGACTCAGACACACGACTCAGACACACATGTCTATGGCTTCATCTTAAAGAACTCAATATCCCCGTGCTGGGCAAACAGGTTTTGCAGCCGTTTGAGCTAAGATTTTAAAATTATTCACATAATGAAAACCTATACTTTGTTTCAGGCGAGTTTCCCATTCAAATGCATGTAACAGTGAGAAACACACTGTCTTGGCGAAATAAAGCGTTTTTGAACAACTTCATATAAATCGCTGTAACTTTTGATAGAAGACTCAGAAACACATGTTTATGGCTTTATCTTATAGAACTCAATATCCCCGTGCTGGGCAAACAGGTTTTGCAGCCGTTTGAGCTAAGATTTTAAAATTATTCACATAATGAAAACCTATACTTTGTCTCGGGCGAGTTTCCCATTCAAATGCATGTAACAGTGAGAAACACACTGTCTTGGCGAAAGAAAGCGTTTTTGCACAACTTTATATAAATCGGTGCAACTTTTGATAGAAGACTCAGACACACATGTCTATGGCTTCATCTTAAAGAATTCAATATCCTCGTGCTGGGCAAACAGGTTTTGCAGCCGTTTGAGCTAAGATTTTAAAATTATTCACATAATGAAAACCTATACTTTGTCTCGGGCGAGTTTCCCATTCAAATGCATGTAACAGTGAGAAACACATTGTCTTGGCGAAAGAAAGCATTTTCGTACAACTTCATATAAATCGCTGTAACTTTTGATAGAAGACTCAGAAACACATGTCTATGGCTTCATCTTAAAGAATTCAATATCCTCGTGCTGGGCAAACAGGTTTTGCAGCCGTTTGAGCTAAGATTTTAAAATTATTCACATAATGAAAACCTATACTTTGTCTCGGGCGAGTTTCCCATTCAAATGCATGTAACAGTGAGAAACACACCGTCTTGGCGAAAGAAAGCATTTTTGTACAACTTTATATAAATCGGTGCAACTTTTGATAGACGACTCAGAAACACATGTCTATGGCTTCATCTTAAAGAATTCAATATCCTCGTGCTGGGCAAACAGGTTTTGCAGCCGTTTGAGCTAAGATTTTAAAATTATTCACATAATGAAAACCTATACTTTGTCTCGGGCGAGTTTCCCATTCAAATGCATGTAACAGTGAGAAACACACTGTCTTGGCGAAAGAAAGCATTTTCGTACAACTTCATATAAATCGCTGTAACTTTTGATAGAAGACTCAGAAACACATGTTTATGGCTTTAGCTTATAGAACTCAATATCCCCGTGCTGGGCAAACAGGTTTTGCAGCCGTTTGAGCTAAGATTTTAAAATTATTCACATAATGAAAACCTATACTTTGTCTCTGGCGAGTTTCCCATTCAAATGCATGTAACAGTGAGAAACGCATTGTCTTGGCGACAGAAAGCGTTTTTGAACAACTTCATATAAATCGCTGTAACTTTTGATAGACGACTCAGACACACATGTCTATGGCTTCATCTTAAAGAATTCAATATCCTCGTGCTGGGCAAACAGGTTTTGCAGCCGTTTGAGCTAAGATTTTAAAATTATTCACATAATGAAAACCTATACTTTGTCTCGGGCGAGTTTCCCATTCAAATGCATGTAACAGTGAGAAACACACTGTCTTGGCGAAATAAAGCGTTTTTGCACAACTTTATATAAATCGGTGCAACTTTTGATAGACGACTCAGACACATATGTCTATGGCTTCATCTTAAACGACTCAGACACACGACTCAGACACACATGTCTATGGCTTCATCTTAAAGAACTCAATATCCCCGTGCTGGGCAAACAGGTTTTGCAGCCGTTTGAGCTAAGATTTTAAAATTATTCACATAATGAAAACCTATACTTTGTTTCAGGCGAGTTTCCCATTCAAATGCATGTAACAGTGAGAAACACACTGTCTTGGCGAAATAAAGCGTTTTTGAACAACTTCATATAAATCGCTGTAACTTTTGATAGAAGACTCAGAAACACATGTTTATGGCTTTATCTTATAGAACTCAATATCCCCGTGCTGGGCAAACAGGTTTTGCAGCCGTTTGAGCTAAGATTTTAAAATTATTCACATAATGAAAACCTATACTTTGTCTCGGGCGAGTTTCCCATTCAAATGCATGTAACAGTGAGAAACACACTGTCTTGGCGAAAGAAAGCGTTTTTGCACAACTTTATATAAATCGGTGCAACTTTTGATAGAAGACTCAGACACACATGTCTATGGCTTCATCTTAAAGAATTCAATATCCTCGTGCTGGGCAAACAGGTTTTGCAGCCGTTTGAGCTAAGATTTTAAAATTATTCACATAATGAAAACCTATACTTTGTCTCGGGCGAGTTTCCCATTCAAATGCATGTAACAGTGAGAAACACACTGTCTTGGCGAAAGAAAGCGTTTTTGCACAACTTTATATAAATCGGTGCAACTTTTGATAGAAGACTCAGACACACATGTCTATGGCTTCATCTTAAAGAATTCAATATCCTCGTGCTGGGCAAACAGGTTTTGCAGCCGTTTGAGCTAAGATTTTAAAATTATTCACATAATGAAAACCTATACTTTGTCTCGGGCGAGTTTCCCATTCAAATGCATGTAACAGTGAGAAACACATTGTCTTGGCGAAAGAAAGCATTTTCGTACAACTTCATATAAATCGCTGTAACTTTTGATAGAAGACTCAGAAACACATGTCTATGGCTTCATCTTAAAGAATTCAATATCCTCGTGCTGGGCAAACAGGTTTTGCAGCCGTTTGAGCTAAGATTTTAAAATTATTCACATAATGAAAACCTATACTTTGTCTCGGGCGAGTTTCCCATTCAAATGCATGTAACAGTGAGAAACACACTGTCTTGGCGAAAGAAAGCATTTTCGTACAACTTCATATAAATCGCTGTAACTTTTGATAGAAGACTCAGAAACACATGTCTATGGCTTCATCTTAAAGAATTCAATATCCTCGTGCTGGGCAAACAGGTTTTGCAGCCGTTTGAGCTAAGATTTTAAAATTATTCACATAATGAAAACCTATACTTTGTTTCAGGCGAGTTTCCCATTCAAATGCATGTAACAGTGAGAAACACACTGTCTTGGCGAAATAAAGCGTTTTTGAACAACTTCATATAAATCGCTGTAACTTTTGATAGAAGACTCAGAAACACATGTTTATGGCTTTATCTTATAGAACTCAATATCCCCGTGCTGGGCAAACAGGTTTTGCAGCCGTTTGAGCTAAGATTTTAAAATTATTCACATAATGAAAACCTATACTTTGTCTCGGGCGAGTTTCCCATTCAAATGCATGTAACAGTGAGAAACACACTGTCTTGGCGAAAGAAAGCATTTTCGTACAACTTCATATAAATCGCTGTAACTTTTGATAGAAGACTCAGAAACACATGTTTATGGCTTTATCTTATAGAACTCAATATCCCCGTGCTGGGCAAACAGGTTTTGCAGCCGTTTGAGCTAAGATTTTAAAATTATTCACATAATGAAAACCTATACTTTGTTTCAGGCGAGTTTCCCATTCAAATGCATGTAACAGTGAGAAACACACTGTCTTGGCGAAATAAAGCGTTTTTGAACAACTTCATATAAATCGCTGTAACTTTTGATAGAAGACTCAGAAACACATGTTTATGGCTTTATCTTATAGAACTCAATATCCCCGTGCTGGGCAAACAGGTTTTGCAGCCGTTTGAGCTAAGATTTTAAAATTATTCACATAATGAAAACCTATACTTTGTCTCGGGCGAGTTTCCCATTCAAATGCATGTAACAGTGAGAAACACACTGTCTTGGCGAAAGAAAGCATTTTCGTACAACTTCATATAAATCGCTGTAACTTTTGATAGAAGACTCAGAAACACATGTTTATGGCTTTATCTTATAGAACTCAATATCCCCGTGCTGGGCAAACAGGTTTTGCAGCCGTTTGAGCTAAGATTTTAAAATTATTCACATAATGAAAACCTATACTTTGTCTCGGGCGAGTTTCCCATTCAAATGCATGTAACAGTGAGAAACACACTGTCTTGGCGAAAGAAAGCGTTTTTGCACAACTTTATATAAATCGGTGCAACTTTTGATAGAAGACTCAGACACACATGTCTATGGCTTCATCTTAAAGAATTCAATATCCTCGTGCTGGGCAAACAGGTTTTGCAGCCGTTTGAGCTAAGATTTTAAAATTATTCACATAATGAAAACCTATACTTTGTCTCGGGCGAGTTTCCCATTCAAATGCATGTAACAGTGAGAAACACATTGTCTTGGCGAAAGAAAGCATTTTCGTACAACTTCATATAAATCGCTGTAACTTTTGATAGAAGACTCAGAAACACATGTCTATGGCTTCATCTTAAAGAATTCAATATCCTCGTGCTGGGCAAACAGGTTTTGCAGCCGTTTGAGCTAAGATTTTAAAATTATTCACATAATGAAAACCTATACTTTGTCTCGGGCGAGTTTCCCATTCAAATGCATGTAACAGTGAGAAACACACTGTCTTGGCGAAAGAAAGCATTTTCGTACAACTTCATATAAATCGCTGTAACTTTTGATAGAAGACTCAGAAACACATGTCTATGGCTTCATCTTAAAGAATTCAATATCCTCGTGCTGGGCAAACAGGTTTTGCAGCCGTTTGAGCTAAGATTTTAAAATTATTCACATAATGAAAACCTATACTTTGTTTCAGGCGAGTTTCCCATTCAAATGCATGTAACAGTGAGAAACACACTGTCTTGGCGAAATAAAGCGTTTTTGAACAACTTCATATAAATCGCTGTAACTTTTGATAGAAGACTCAGAAACACATGTTTATGGCTTTATCTTATAGAACTCAATATCCCCGTGCTGGGCAAACAGGTTTTGCAGCCGTTTGAGCTAAGATTTTAAAATTATTCACATAATGAAAACCTATACTTTGTCTCGGGCGAGTTTCCCATTCAAATGCATGTAACAGTGAGAAACACACTGTCTTGGCGAAAGAAAGCGTTTTTGCACAACTTTATATAAATCGGTGCAACTTTTGATAGAAGACTCAGACACACATGTCTATGGCTTCATCTTAAAGAATTCAATATCCTCGTGCTGGGCAAACAGGTTTTGCAGCCGTTTGAGCTAAGATTTTAAAATTATTCACATAATGAAAACCTATACTTTGTCTCGGGCGAGTTTCCCATTCAAATGCATGTAACAGTGAGAAACACATTGTCTTGGCGAAAGAAAGCATTTTCGTACAACTTCATATAAATCGCTGTAACTTTTGATAGAAGACTCAGAAACACATGTCTATGGCTTCATCTTAAAGAATTCAATATCCTCGTGCTGGGCAAACAGGTTTTGCAGCCGTTTGAGCTAAGATTTTAAAATTATTCACATAATGAAAACCTATACTTTGTCTCGGGCGAGTTTCCCATTCAAATGCATGTAACAGTGAGAAACACACTGTCTTGGCGAAAGAAAGCATTTTCGTACAACTTCATATAAATCGCTGCAACTTTTGATAGAAGACTCAGAAACACATGTCTATGGCTTCATCTTAAAGAATTCAATATCCCCGTGCTGGGCAAACAGGTTTTGCAGCCGTTTGAGCTAAGATTTTAAAATTATTCACATAATGAAAACCTATACTTTGTCTCGGGCGAGTTTCCCATTCAAATGCATGTAACAGTGAGAAACACACCGTCTTGGCGAAAGAAAGCATTTTTGTACAACTTTATATAAATCGGTGCAACTTTTGATAGACGACTCAGAAACACATGTCTATGGCTTCATCTTAAAGAATTCAATATCCTCGTGCTGGGCAAACAGGTTTTGCAGCCGTTTGAGCTAAGATTTTAAAATTATTCACATAATGAAAACCTATACTTTGTCTCGGGCGAGTTTCCCATTCAAATGCATGTAACAGTGAGAAACACACTGTCTTGGCGAAATAAAGCGTTTTTGCACAACTTTATATAAATCGGTGCAACTTTTGATAGACGACTCAGACACACATGTCTATGGCTTCATCTTAAAGAATTCAATATCCTCGTGCTGGGCAAACAGGTTTTGCAGCCGTTTGAGCTAAGATTTTAAAATTATTCACATAATGAAAACCTATACTTTGTCTCGGGCGAGTTTCCCATTCAAATGCATGTAACAGTGAGAAACACACTGTCTTGGCGAAAGAAAGCATTTTCGTACAACTTCATATAAATCGCTGTAACTTTTGATAGAAGACTCAGAAACACATGTTTATGGCTTTATCTTATAGAACTCAATATCCCCGTGCTGGGCAAACAGGTTTTGCAGCCGTTTGAGCTAAGATTTTAAAATTATTCACATAATGAAAACCTATACTTTGTTTCAGGCGAGTTTCCCATTCAAATGCATGTAACAGTGAGAAACACACTGTCTTGGCGAAAGAAAGCGTTTTTGAACAACTTCATATAAATCGCTGTAACTTTTGATAGAAGACTCAGAAACACATGTTTATGGCTTTATCTTATAGAACTCAATATCCCCGTGCTGGGCAAACAGGTTTTGCAGCCGTTTGAGCTAAGATTTTAAAATTATTCACATAATGAAAACCTATACTTTGTCTCGGGCGAGTTTCCCATTCAAATGCATGTAACAGTGAGAAACACACTGTCTTGGCGAAAGAAAGCGTTTTTGCACAACTTTATATAAATCGGTGCAACTTTTGATAGAAGACTCAGACACACATGTCTATGGCTTCATCTTAAAGAATTCAATATCCTCGTGCTGGGCAAACAGGTTTTGCAGCCGTTTGAGCTAAGATTTTAAAATTATTCACATAATGAAAACCTATACTTTGTCTCGGGCGAGTTTCCCATTCAAATGCATGTAACAGTGAGAAACACACTGTCTTGGCGAAATAAAGCGTTTTTGCACAACTTTATATAAATCGGTGCAACTTTTGATAGACGACTCAGACACACATGTCTATGGCTTCATCTTAAAGAATTCAATATCCTCGTGCTGGGCAAACAGGTTTTGCAGCCGTTTGAGCTAAGATTTTAAAATTATTCACATAATGAAAACCTATACTTTGTCTCGGGCGAGTTTCCCATTCAAATGCATGTAACAGTGAGAAACACATTGTCTTGGCGAAATAAAGCGTTTTTGCACAACTTTATATAAATCGGTGCAACTTTTGATAGACGACTCAGACACACATGTCTATGGCTTCATCTTAAAGAATTCAATATCCTCGTGCTGGGCAAACAGGTTTTGCAGCCGTTTGAGCTAAGATTTTAAAATTATTCACATAATGAAAACCTATACTTTGTCTCGGGCGAGTTTCCCATTCAAATGCATGTAACAGTGAGAAACACACTGTCTTGGCGAAAGAAAGCATTTTCATACAACTTCATATAAATCGCTGTAACTTTTGATAGAAGACTCAGAAACACATGTTTATGGCTTTATCTTATAGAACTCAATATCCCCGTGCTGGGCAAACAGGTTTTGCAGCCGTTTGAGCTAAGATTTTAAAATTATTCACATAATGAAAACCTATACTTTGTTTCAGGCGAGTTTCCCATTCAAATGCATGTAACAGTGAGAAACACACTGTCTTGGCGAAATAAAGCGTTTTTGAACAACTTCATATAAATCGCTGTAACTTTTGATAGAAGACTCAGAAACACATGTTTATGGCTTTATCTTATAGAACTCAATATCCCCGTGCTGGGCAAACAGGTTTTGCAGCCGTTTGAGCTAAGATTTTAAAATTATTCACATAATGAAAACCTATACTTTGTCTCGGGCGAGTTTCCCATTCAAATGCATGTAACAGTGAGAAACACACTGTCTTGGCGAAAGAAAGCATTTTCGTACAACTTCATATAAATCGCTGTAACTTTTGATAGAAGACTCAGAAACACATGTTTATGGCTTTATCTTATAGAACTCAATATCCCCGTGCTGGGCAAACAGGTTTTGCAGCCGTTTGAGCTAAGATTTTAAAATTATTCACATAATGAAAACCTATACTTTGTTTCAGGCGAGTTTCCCATTCAAATGCATGTAACAGTGAGAAACACACTGTCTTGGCGAAATAAAGCGTTTTTGAACAACTTCATATAAATCGCTGTAACTTTTGATAGAAGACTCAGAAACACATGTTTATGGCTTTATCTTATAGAACTCAATATCCCCGTGCTGGGCAAACAGGTTTTGCAGCCGTTTGAGCTAAGATTTTAAAATTATTCACATAATGAAAACCTATACTTTGTCTCGGGCGAGTTTCCCATTCAAATGCATGTAACAGTGAGAAACACACCGTCTTGGCGAAAGAAAGCATTTTTGTACAACTTTATATAAATCGGTGCAACTTTTGATAGACGACTCAGAAACACATGTCTATGGCTTCATCTTAAAGAATTCAATATCCTCGTGCTGGGCAAACAGGTTTTGCAGCCGTTTGAGCTAAGATTTTAAAATTATTCACATAATGAAAACCTATACTTTGTCTCGGGCGAGTTTCCCATTCAAATGCATGTAACAGTGAGAAACACACTGTCTTGGCGAAAGAAAGCATTTTCGTACAACTTCATATAAATCGCTGTAACTTTTGATAGAAGACTCAGAAACACATGTTTATGGCTTTATCTTATAGAACTCAATATCCCCGTGCTGGGCAAACAGGTTTTGCAGCCGTTTGAGCTAAGATTTTAAAATTATTCACATAATGAAAACCTATACTTTGTCTCGGGCGAGTTTCCCATTCAAATGCATGTAACAGTGAGAAACGCATTGTCTTGGCGACAGAAAGCGTTTTTGAACAACTTCATATAAATCGCTGTAACTTTTGATAGACGACTCAGACACACATGTCTATGGCTTCATCTTAAAGAATTCAATATCCTCGTGCTGGGCAAACAGGTTTTGCAGCCGTTTGAGCTAAGATTTTAAAATTATTCACATAATGAAAACCTATACTTTGTCTCGGGCGAGTTTCCCATTCAAATGCATGTAACAGTGAGAAACACACTGTCTTGGCGAAATAAAGCGTTTTTGCACAACTTTATATAAATCGGTGCAACTTTTGATAGACGACTCAGACACATATGTCTATGGCTTCATCTTAAACGACTCAGACACACGACTCAGACACACATGTCTATGGCTTCATCTTAAAGAACTCAATATCCCCGTGCTGGGCAAACAGGTTTTGCAGCCGTTTGAGCTAAGATTTTAAAATTATTCACATAATGAAAACCTATACTTTGTTTCAGGCGAGTTTCCCATTCAAATGCATGTAACAGTGAGAAACACACTGTCTTGGCGAAATAAAGCGTTTTTGAACAACTTCATATAAATCGCTGTAACTTTTGATAGAAGACTCAGAAACACATGTTTATGGCTTTATCTTATAGAACTCAATATCCCCGTGCTGGGCAAACAGGTTTTGCAGCCGTTTGAGCTAAGATTTTAAAATTATTCACATAATGAAAACCTATACTTTGTCTCGGGCGAGTTTCCCATTCAAATGCATGTAACAGTGAGAAACACACTGTCTTGGCGAAAGAAAGCGTTTTTGCACAACTTTATATAAATCGGTGCAACTTTTGATAGAAGACTCAGACACACATGTCTATGGCTTCATCTTAAAGAATTCAATATCCTCGTGCTGGGCAAACAGGTTTTGCAGCCGTTTGAGCTAAGATTTTAAAATTATTCACATAATGAAAACCTATACTTTGTCTCGGGCGAGTTTCCCATTCAAATGCATGTAACAGTGAGAAACACATTGTCTTGGCGAAAGAAAGCATTTTCGTACAACTTCATATAAATCGCTGTAACTTTTGATAGAAGACTCAGAAACACATGTCTATGGCTTCATCTTAAAGAATTCAATATCCTCGTGCTGGGCAAACAGGTTTTGCAGCCGTTTGAGCTAAGATTTTAAAATTATTCACATAATGAAAACCTATACTTTGTCTCGGGCGAGTTTCCCATTCAAATGCATGTAACAGTGAGAAACACACCGTCTTGGCGAAAGAAAGCATTTTTGTACAACTTTATATAAATCGGTGCAACTTTTGATAGACGACTCAGAAACACATGTCTATGGCTTCATCTTAAAGAATTCAATATCCTCGTGCTGGGCAAACAGGTTTTGCAGCCGTTTGAGCTAAGATTTTAAAATTATTCACATAATGAAAACCTATACTTTGTCTCGGGCGAGTTTCCCATTCAAATGCATGTAACAGTGAGAAACACACTGTCTTGGCGAAAGAAAGCATTTTCGTACAACTTCATATAAATCGCTGTAACTTTTGATAGAAGACTCAGAAACACATGTTTATGGCTTTAGCTTATAGAACTCAATATCCCCGTGCTGGGCAAACAGGTTTTGCAGCCGTTTGAGCTAAGATTTTAAAATTATTCACATAATGAAAACCTATACTTTGTCTCTGGCGAGTTTCCCATTCAAATGCATGTAACAGTGAGAAACGCATTGTCTTGGCGACAGAAAGCGTTTTTGAACAACTTCATATAAATCGCTGTAACTTTTGATAGACGACTCAGACACACATGTCTATGGCTTCATCTTAAAGAATTCAATATCCTCGTGCTGGGCAAACAGGTTTTGCAGCCGTTTGAGCTAAGATTTTAAAATTATTCACATAATGAAAACCTATAATTTGTCTCGGGCGAGTTTCCCATTCAAATGCATGTAACAGTGAGAAACACACTGTCTTGGCGAAATAAAGCGTTTTTGCACAACTTTATATAAATCGGTGCAACTTTTGATAGACGACTCAGACACATATGTCTATGGCTTCATCTTAAACGACTCAGACACACGACTCAGACACACATGTCTATGGCTTCATCTTAAAGAACTCAATATCCCCGTGCTGGGCAAACAGGTTTTGCAGCCGTTTGAGCTAAGATTTTAAAATTATTCACATAATGAAAACCTATACTTTGTTTCAGGCGAGTTTCCCATTCAAATGCATGTAACAGTGAGAAACACACTGTCTTGGCGAAATAAAGCGTTTTTGAACAACTTCATATAAATCGCTGTAACTTTTGATAGAAGACTCAGAAACACATGTTTATGGCTTTATCTTATAGAACTCAATATCCCCGTGCTGGGCAAACAGGTTTTGCAGCCGTTTGAGCTAAGATTTTAAAATTATTCACATAATGAAAACCTATACTTTGTCTCGGGCGAGTTTCCCATTCAAATGCATGTAACAGTGAGAAACACACTGTCTTGGCGAAAGAAAGCGTTTTTGCACAACTTTATATAAATCGGTGCAACTTTTGATAGAAGACTCAGACACACATGTCTATGGCTTCATCTTAAAGAATTCAATATCCTCGTGCTGGGCAAACAGGTTTTGCAGCCGTTTGAGCTAAGATTTTAAAATTATTCACATAATGAAAACCTATACTTTGTCTCGGGCGAGTTTCCCATTCAAATGCATGTAACAGTGAGAAACACACTGTCTTGGCGAAATAAAGCGTTTTTGCACAACTTTATATAAATCGGTGCAACTTTTGATAGACGACTCAGACACACATGTCTATGGCTTCATCTTAAAGGATTCAATATCCTCGTGCTGGGCAAACAGGTTTTGCAGCCGTTTGAGCTAAGATTTTAAAATTATTCACATAATGAAAACCTATACTTTGTCTCGGGCGAGTTTCCCATTCAAATGCATGTAACAGTGAGAAACACACTGTCTTGGCGAAAGAAAGCATTTTCGTACAACTTCATATAAATCGCTGTAACTTTTGATAGAAGACTCAGAAACACATGTTTATGGCTTTATCTTATAGAACTCAATATCCCCGTGCTGGGCAAACAGGTTTTGCAGCCGTTTGAGCTAAGATTTTAAAATTATTCACATAATGAAAACCTATACTTTGTTTCAGGCGAGTTTCCCATTCAAATGCATGTAACAGTGAGAAACACACTGTCTTGGCGAAATAAAGCGTTTTTGAACAACTTCATATAAATCGCTGTAACTTTTGATAGAAGACTCAGAAACACATGTTTATGGCTTTATCTTATAGAACTCAATATCCCCGTGCTGGGCAAACAGGTTTTGCAGCCGTTTGAGCTAAGATTTTAAAATTATTCACATAATGAAAACCTATACTTTGTCTCGGGCGAGTTTCCCATTCAAATGCATGTAACAGTGAGAAACACACTGTCTTGGCGAAAGAAAGCGTTTTTGCACAACTTTATATAAATCGGTGCAACTTTTGATAGAAGACTCAGACACACATGTCTATGGCTTCATCTTAAAGAATTCAATATCCTCGTGCTGGGCAAACAGGTTTTGCAGCCGTTTGAGCTAAGATTTTAAAATTATTCACATAATGAAAACCTATACTTTGTCTCGGGCGAGTTTCCCATTCAAATGCATGTAACAGTGAGAAACACATTGTCTTGGCGAAAGAAAGCATTTTCGTACAACTTCATATAAATCGCTGTAACTTTTGATAGAAGACTCAGAAACACATGTCTATGGCTTCATCTTAAAGAATTCAATATCCCCGTGCTGGGCAAACAGGTTTTGCAGCCGTTTGAGCTAAGATTTTAAAATTATTCACATAATGAAAACCTATACTTTGTCTCGGGCGAGTTTCCCATTCAAATGCATGTAACAGTGAGAAACACACCGTCTTGGCGAAAGAAAGCATTTTTGTACAACTTTATATAAATCGGTGCAACTTTTGATAGACGACTCAGAAACACATGTCTATGGCTTCATCTTAAAGAATTCAATATCCTCGTGCTGGGCAAACAGGTTTTGCAGCCGTTTGAGCTAAGATTTTAAAATTATTCACATAATGAAAACCTATACTTTGTCTCGGGCGAGTTTCCCATTCAAATGCATGTAACAGTGAGAAACACACTGTCTTGGCGAAAGAAAGCATTTTCGTACAACTTCATATAAATCGCTGTAACTTTTGATAGAAGACTCAGAAACACATGTCTATGGCTTCATCTTAAAGAATTCAATATCCCCGTGCTGGGCAAACAGGTTTTGCAGCCGTTTGAGCTAAGATTTTAAAATTATTCACATAATGAAAACCTATACTTTGTCTCGGGCGAGTTTCCCATTCAAATGCATGTAACAGTGAGAAACACACTGTCTTGGCGAAATAAAGCGTTTTTGCACAACTTTATATAAATCGGTGCAACTTTTGATAGACGACTCAGACACACATGTCTATGGCTTCATCTTAAAGAATTCAATATCCTCGTGCTGGGCAAACAGGTTTTGCAGCCGTTTGAGCTAAGATTTTAAAATTATTCACATAATGAAAACCTATACTTTGTCTCGGGCGAGTTTCCCATTCAAATGCATGTAACAGTGAGAAACACACTGTCTTGGCGAAAGAAAGCATTTTCGTACAACTTCATATAAATCGCTGTAACTTTTGATAGAAGACTCAGAAACACATGTTTATGGCTTTATCTTATAGAACTCAATATCCCCGTGCTGGGCAAACAGGTTTTGCAGCCGTTTGAGCTAAGATTTTAAAATTATTCACATAATGAAAACCTATACTTTGTTTCAGGCGAGTTTCCCATTCAAATGCATGTAACAGTGAGAAACACACTGTCTTGGCGAAATAAAGCGTTTTTGAACAACTTCATATAAATCGCTGTAACTTTTGATAGAAGACTCAGAAACACATGTTTATGGCTTTATCTTATAGAACTCAATATCCCCGTGCTGGGCAAACAGGTTTTGCAGCCGTTTGAGCTAAGATTTTAAAATTATTCACATAATGAAAACCTATACTTTGTCTCGGGCGAGTTTCCCATTCAAATGCATGTAACAGTGAGAAACACACTGTCTTGGCGAAAGAAAGCGTTTTTGCACAACTTTATATAAATCGGTGCAACTTTTGATAGAAGACTCAGACACACATGTCTATGGCTTCATCTTAAAGAATTCAATATCCTCGTGCTGGGCAAACAGGTTTTGCAGCCGTTTGAGCTAAGATTTTAAAATTATTCACATAATGAAAACCTATACTTTGTCTCGGGCGAGTTTCCCATTCAAATGCATGTAACAGTGAGAAACACATTGTCTTGGCGAAAGAAAGCATTTTCGTACAACTTCATATAAATCGCTGTAACTTTTGATAGAAGACTCAGAAACACATGTCTATGGCTTCATCTTAAAGAATTCAATATCCCCGTGCTGGGCAAACAGGTTTTGCAGCCGTTTGAGCTAAGATTTTAAAATTATTCACATAATGAAAACCTATACTTTGTCTCGGGCGAGTTTCCCATTCAAATGCATGTAACAGTGAGAAACACACCGTCTTGGCGAAAGAAAGCATTTTTGTACAACTTTATATAAATCGGTGCAACTTTTGATAGACGACTCAGAAACACATGTCTATGGCTTCATCTTAAAGAATTCAATATCCTCGTGCTGGGCAAACAGGTTTTGCAGCCGTTTGAGCTAAGATTTTAAAATTATTCACATAATGAAAACCTATACTTTGTCTCGGGCGAGTTTCCCATTCAAATGCATGTAACAGTGAGAAACACACTGTCTTGGCGAAAGAAAGCATTTTCGTACAACTTCATATAAATCGCTGTAACTTTTGATAGAAGACTCAGAAACACATGTCTATGGCTTCATCTTAAAGAATTCAATATCCCCGTGCTGGGCAAACAGGTTTTGCAGCCGTTTGAGCTAAGATTTTAAAATTATTCACATAATGAAAACCTATACTTTGTCTCGGGCGAGTTTCCCATTCAAATGCATGTAACAGTGAGAAACACACTGTCTTGGCGAAATAAAGCGTTTTTGCACAACTTTATATAAATCGGTGCAACTTTTGATAGACGACTCAGACACACATGTCTATGGCTTCATCTTAAAGAATTCAATATCCTCGTGCTGGGCAAACAGGTTTTGCAGCCGTTTGAGCTAAGATTTTAAAATTATTCACATAATGAAAACCTATACTTTGTCTCGGGCGAGTTTCCCATTCAAATGCATGTAACAGTGAGAAACACACTGTCTTGGCGAAAGAAAGCATTTTCGTACAACTTCATATAAATCGCTGTAACTTTTGATAGAAGACTCAGAAACACATGTTTATTTCTTTATCTTATAGAACTCAATATCCCCGTGCTGGGCAAACAGGTTTTGCAGCCGTTTGAGCTAAGATTTTAAAATTATTCACATAATGAAAACCTATACTTTGTCTCGGGCGAGTTTCCCATTCAAATGCATGTAACAGTGAGAAACACACTGTCTTGGCGAAATAAAGCGTTTTTGCACAACTTTATATAAATCGGTGCAACTTTTGATAGACGACTCAGACACACATGTCTATGGCTTCATCTTAAAGAATTCAATATCCTCGTGCTGGGCAAACAGGTTTTGCAGCCGTTTGAGCTAAGATTTTAAAATTATTCACATAATGAAAACCTATACTTTGTCTCGGGCGAGTTTCCCATTCAAATGCATGTAACAGTGAGAAACACATTGTCTTGGCGAAATAAAGCGTTTTTGCACAACTTTATATAAATCGGTGCAACTTTTGATAGACGACTCAGACACACATGTCTATGGCTTCATCTTAAAGAATTCAATATCCTCGTGCTGGGCAAACAGGTTTTGCAGCCGTTTGAGCTAAGATTTTAAAATTATTCACATAATGAAAACCTATACTTTGTTTCAGGCGAGTTTCCCATTCAAATGCATGTAACAGTGAGAAACACACTGTCTTGGCGAAATAAAGCGTTTTTGAACAACTTCATATAAATCGCTGTAACTTTTGATAGAAGACTCAGAAACACATGTTTATGGCTTTATCTTATAGAACTCAATATCCCCGTGCTGGGCAAACAGGTTTTGCAGCCGTTTGAGCTAAGATTTTAAAATTATTCACATAATGAAAACCTATACTTTGTCTCGGGCGAGTTTCCCATTCAAATGCATGTAACAGTGAGAAACACACTGTCTTGGCGAAAGAAAGCGTTTTTGCACAACTTTATATAAATCGGTGCAACTTTTGATAGAAGACTCAGACACACATGTCTATGGCTTCATCTTAAAGAATTCAATATCCTCGTGCTGGGCAAACAGGTTTTGCAGCCGTTTGAGCTAAGATTTTAAAATTATTCACATAATGAAAACCTATACTTTGTCTCGGGCGAGTTTCCCATTCAAATGCATGTAACAGTGAGAAACACATTGTCTTGGCGAAAGAAAGCATTTTCGTACAACTTCATATAAATCGCTGTAACTTTTGATAGAAGACTCAGAAACACATGTCTATGGCTTCATCTTAAAGAATTCAATATCCCCGTGCTGGGCAAACAGGTTTTGCAGCCGTTTGAGCTAAGATTTTAAAATTATTCACATAATGAAAACCTATACTTTGTCTCGGGCGAGTTTCCCATTCAAATGCATGTAACAGTGAGAAACACACTGTCTTGGCGAAAGAAAGCATTTTCGTACAACTTCATATAAATCGCTGTAACTTTTGATAGAAGACTCAGAAACACATGTCTATGGCTTCATCTTAAAGAATTCAATATCCCCGTGCTGGGCAAACAGGTTTTGCAGCCGTTTGAGCTAAGATTTTAAAATTATTCACATAATGAAAACCTATACTTTGTCTCGGGCGAGTTTCCCATTCAAATGCATGTAACAGTGAGAAACACACTGTCTTGGCGAAAGAAAGCATTTTCGTACAACTTCATATAAATCGCTGTAACTTTTGATAGAAGACTCAGAAACACATGTTTATGGCTTTATCTTATAGAACTCAATATCCCCGTGCTGGGCAAACAGGTTTTGCAGCCGTTTGAGCTAAGATTTTAAAATTATTCACATAATGAAAACCTATACTTTGTCTCGGGCGAGTTTCCCATTCAAATGCATGTAACAGTGAGAAACACACTGTCTTGGCGAAATAAAGCGTTTTTGCACAACTTTATATAAATCGGTGCAACTTTTGATAGACGACTCAGACACACATGTCTATGGCTTCATCTTAAAGAATTCAATATCCTCGTGCTGGGCAAACAGGTTTTGCAGCCGTTTGAGCTAAGATTTTAAAATTATTCACATAATGAAAACCTATACTTTGTCTCGGGCGAGTTTCCCATTCAAATGCATGTAACAGTGAGAAACACACCGTCTTGGCGAAAGAAAGCATTTTTGTACAACTTTATATAAATCGGTGCAACTTTTGATAGACGACTCAGAAACACATGTCTATGGCTTCATCTTAAAGAATTCAATATCCTCGTGCTGGGCAAACAGGTTTTGCAGCCGTTTGAGCTAAGATTTTAAAATTATTCACATAATGAAAACCTATACTTTGTCTCGGGCGAGTTTCCCATTCAAATGCATGTAACAGTGAGAAACACACTGTCTTGGCGAAAGAAAGCATTTTCGTACAACTTCATATAAATCGCTGTAACTTTTGATAGAAGACTCAGAAACACATGTCTATGGCTTCATCTTAAAGAATTCAATATCCCCGTGCTGGGCAAACAGGTTTTGCAGCCGTTTGAGCTAAGATTTTAAAATTATTCACATAATGAAAACCTATACTTTGTCTCGGGCGAGTTTCCCATTCAAATGCATGTAACAGTGAGAAACACACTGTCTTGGCGAAAGAAAGCATTTTCGTACAACTTCATATAAATCGCTGTAACTTTTGATAGAAGACTCAGAAACACATGTTTATGGCTTTATCTTATAGAACTCAATATCCCCGTGCTGGGCAAACAGGTTTTGCAGCCGTTTGAGCTAAGATTTTAAAATTATTCACATAATGAAAACCTATACTTTGTCTCGGGCGAGTTTCCCATTCAAATGCATGTAACAGTGAGAAACACACTGTCTTGGCGAAATAAAGCGTTTTTGCACAACTTTATATAAATCGGTGCAACTTTTGATAGACGACTCAGACACACATGTCTATGGCTTCATCTTAAAGAATTCAATATCCTCGTGCTGGGCAAACAGGTTTTGCAGCCGTTTGAGCTAAGATTTTAAAATTATTCACATAATGAAAACCTATACTTTGTCTCGGGCGAGTTTCCCATTCAAATGCATGTAACAGTGAGAAACACATTGTCTTGGCGAAATAAAGCGTTTTTGCACAACTTTATATAAATCGGTGCAACTTTTGATAGACGACTCAGACACACATGTCTATGGCTTCATCTTAAAGAATTCAATATCCTCGTGCTGGGCAAACAGGTTTTGCAGCCGTTTGAGCTAAGATTTTAAAATTATTCACATAATGAAAACCTATACTTTGTCTCGGGCGAGTTTCCCATTCAAATGCATGTAACAGTGAGAAACGCATTGTCTTGGCGACAGAAAGCGTTTTTGTACAACTTCATATAAATCGGTGCAACTTTTGATAGACGACTCAGAAACACATGTCTATGGCTTCATCTTAAAGAATTCAATATCCTCGTGCTGGGCAAACAGGTTTTGCAGCCGTTTGAGCTAAGATTTTAAAATTATTCACATAATGAAAACCTATACTTTGTCTCGGGCGAGTTTCCCATTCAAATGCATGTAACAGTGAGAAACGCATTGTCTTGGCGACAGAAAGCGTTTTTGAACAACTTCATATAAATCGCTGTAACTTTTGATAGACGACTCAGACACACATGTCTATGGCTTCATCTTAAAGAATTCAATATCCTCGTGCTGGGCAAACAGGTTTTGCAGCCGTTTGAGCTAAGATTTTAAAATTATTCACATAATGAAAACCTATACTTTGTCTCGGGCGAGTTTCCCATTCAAATGCATGTAACAGTGAGAAACACACTGTCTTGGCGAAAGAAAGCATTTTCGTACAACTTCATATAAATCGCTGTAACTTTTGATAGACGACTCAGACACACATGTCTATGGCTTCATCTTAAAGAATTCAATATCCTCGTGCTGGGCAAACAGGTTTTGCAGCCGTTTGAGCTAAGATTTTAAAATTATTCACATAATGAAAACCTATACTTTGTCTCGGGCGAGTTTCCCATTCAAATGCATGTAACAGTGAGAAACACACTGTCTTGGCGAAATAAAGCGTTTTTGCACAACTTTATATAAATCGGTGCAACTTTTGATAGACGACTCAGACACACATGTCTATGGCTTCATCTTAAAGAATTCAATATCCTCGTGCTGGGCAAACAGGTTTTGCAGCCGTTTGAGCTAAGATTTTAAAATTATTCACATAATGAAAACCTATACTTTGTCTCGGGCGAGTTTCCCATTCAAATGCATGTAACAGTGAGAAACACACTGTCTTGGCGAAAGAAAGCATTTTCGTACAACTTCATATAAATCGCTGTAACTTTTGATAGAAGACTCAGAAACACATGTTTATGGCTTTATCTTATAGAACTCAATATCCCCGTGCTGGGCAAACAGGTTTTGCAGCCGTTTGAGCTAAGATTTTAAAATTATTCACATAATGAAAACCTATACTTTGTCTCGGGCGAGTTTCCCATTCAAATGCATGTAACAGTGAGAAACACACTGTCTTGGCGAAAGAAAGCATTTTCGTACAACTTCATATAAATCGCTGTAACTTTTGATAGAAGACTCAGAAACACATGTTTATGGCTTTATCTTATAGAATTCAATATCCTCGTGCTGGGCAAACAGGTTTTGCAGCCGTTTGAGCTAAGATTTTAAAATTATTCACATAATGAAAACCTATACTTTGTCTCGGGCGAGTTTCCCATTCAAATGCATGTAACAGTGAGAAACACATTGTCTTGGCGAAATAAAGCGTTTTTGCACAACTTTATATAAATCGGTGCAACTTTTGATAGACGACTCAGAAACACATGTCTATGGCTTCATCTTAAAGAATTCAATATCCTCGTGCTGGGCAAACAGGTTTTGCAGCCGTTTGAGCTAAGATTTTAAAATTATTCACATAATGAAAACCTATACTTTGTCTCGGGCGAGTTTCCCATTCAAATGCATGTAACAGTGAGAAACGCATTGTCTTGGCGACAGAAAGCGTTTTTGAACAACTTCATATAAATCGCTGTAACTTTTGATAGACGACTCAGACACACATGTCTATGGCTTCATCTTAAAGAATTCAATATCCTCGTGCTGGGCAAACAGGTTTTGCAGCCGTTTGAGCTAAGATTTTAAAATTATTCACATAATGAAAACCTATACTTTGTCTCGGGCGAGTTTCCCATTCAAATGCATGTAACAGTGAGAAACACACTGTCTTGGCGAAAGAAAGCATTTTCGTACAACTTCATATAAATCGCTGTAACTTTTGATAGACGACTCAGACACACATGTCTATGGCTTCATCTTAAAGAATTCAATATCCTCGTGCTGGGCAAACAGGTTTTGCAGCCGTTTGAGCTAAGATTTTAAAATTATTCACATAATGAAAACCTATACTTTGTCTCGGGCGAGTTTCCCATTCAAATGCATGTAACAGTGAGAAACACACTGTCTTGGCGAAATAAAGCGTTTTTGCACAACTTTATATAAATCGGTGCAACTTTTGATAGACGACTCAGACACACATGTCTATGGCTTCATCTTAAAGAATTCAATATCCTCGTGCTGGGCAAACAGGTTTTGCAGCCGTTTGAGCTAAGATTTTAAAATTATTCACATAATGAAAACCTATACTTTGTCTCGGGCGAGTTTCCCATTCAAATGCATGTAACAGTGAGAAACACACTGTCTTGGCGAAAGAAAGCATTTTCGTACAACTTCATATAAATCGCTGTAACTTTTGATAGAAGACTCAGAAACACATGTTTATGGCTTTATCTTATAGAACTCAATATCCCCGTGCTGGGCAAACAGGTTTTGCAGCCGTTTGAGCTAAGATTTTAAAATTATTCACATAATGAAAACCTATACTTTGTCTCGGGCGAGTTTCCCATTCAAATGCATGTAACAGTGAGAAACACACTGTCTTGGCGAAAGAAAGCATTTTCGTACAACTTCATATAAATCGCTGTAACTTTTGATAGAAGACTCAGAAACACATGTTTATGGCTTTATCTTATAGAATTCAATATCCTCGTGCTGGGCAAACAGGTTTTGCAGCCGTTTGAGCTAAGATTTTAAAATTATTCACATAATGAAAACCTATACTTTGTCTCGGGCGAGTTTCCCATTCAAATGCATGTAACAGTGAGAAACACATTGTCTTGGCGAAATAAAGCGTTTTTGCACAACTTTATATAAATCGGTGCAACTTTTGATAGACGACTCAGAAACACATGTCTATGGCTTCATCTTAAAGAATTCAATATCCTCGTGCTGGGCAAACAGGTTTTGCAGCCGTTTGAGCTAAGATTTTAAAATTATTCACATAATGAAAACCTATACTTTGTCTCGGGCGAGTTTCCCATTCAAATGCATGTAACAGTGAGAAACGCATTGTCTTGGCGACAGAAAGCGTTTTTGAACAACTTCATATAAATCGCTGTAACTTTTGATAGACGACTCAGACACACATGTCTATGGCTTCATCTTAAAGAATTCAATATCCTCGTGCTGGGCAAACAGGTTTTGCAGCCGTTTGAGCTAAGATTTTAAAATTATTCACATAATGAAAACCTATACTTTGTCTCGGGCGAGTTTCCCATTCAAATGCATGTAACAGTGAGAAACACACTGTCTTGGCGAAAGAAAGCATTTTCGTACAACTTCATATAAATCGCTGTAACTTTTGATAGACGACTCAGAAACACATGTCTATGGCTTCATCTTAAAGAATTCAATATCCTCGTGCTGGGCAAACAGGTTTTGCAGCCGTTTGAGCTAAGATTTTAAAATTATTCACATAATGAAAACCTATACTTTGTCTCGGGCGAGTTTCCCATTCAAATGCATGTAACAGTGAGAAACACACTGTCTTGGCGAAAGAAAGCATTTTCGTACAACTTCATATAAATCGCTGTAACTTTTGATAGACGACTCAGACACACATGTCTATGGCTTCATCTTAAAGAATTCAATATCCTCGTGCTGGGCAAACAGGTTTTGCAGCCGTTTGAGCTAAGATTTTAAAATTATTCACATAATGAAAACCTATACTTTGTCTCGGGCGAGTTTCCCATTCAAATGCATGTAACAGTGAGAAACACACTGTCTTGGCGAAATAAAGCGTTTTTGCACAACTTTATATAAATCGGTGCAACTTTTGATAGACGACTCAGACACACATGTCTATGGCTTCATCTTAAAGAATTCAATATCCTCGTGCTGGGCAAACAGGTTTTGCAGCCGTTTGAGCTAAGATTTTAAAATTATTCACATAATGAAAACCTATACTTTGTCTCGGGCGAGTTTCCCATTCAAATGCATGTAACAGTGAGAAACACACTGTCTTGGCGAAAGAAAGCGTTTTTGCACAACTTTATATAAATCGGTGCAACTTTTGATAGAAGACTCAGACACACATGTCTATGGCTTCATCTTAAAGAATTCAATATCCTCGTGCTGGGCAAACAGGTTTTGCAGCCGTTTGAGCTAAGATTTTAAAATTATTCACATAATGAAAACCTATACTTTGTCTCGGGCGAGTTTCCCATTCAAATGCATGTAACAGTGAGAAACACATTGTCTTGGCGAAAGAAAGCATTTTGGTACAACTTCATATAAATCGCTGTAACTTTTGATAGAAGACTCAGAAACACATGTCTATGGCTTCATCTTAAAGAATTCAATATCCTCGTGCTGGGCAAACAGGTTTTGCAGCCGTTTGAGCTAAGATTTTAAAATTATTCACATAATGAAAACCTATACTTTGTTTCAGGCGAGTTTCCCATTCAAATGCATGTAACAGTGAGAAACACACTGTCTTGGCGAAATAAAGCGTTTTTGAACAACTTCATATAAATCGCTGTAACTTTTGATAGAAGACTCAGAAACACATGTCTATGGCTTCATCTTAAAGAATTCAATATCCTCGTGCTGGGCAAACAGGTTTTGCAGCCGTTTGAGCTAAGATTTTAAAATTATTCACATAATGAAAACCTATACTTTGTCTCGGGCGAGTTTCCCATTCAAATGCATGTAACAGTGAGAAACACACCGTCTTGGCGAAAGAAAGCATTTTCGTACAACTTTATATAAATCGGTGCAACTTTTGATAGACGACTCAGAAACACATGTCTATGGCTTCATCTTAAAGAATTCAATATCCTCGTGCTGGGCAAACAGGTTTTGCAGCCGTTTGAGCTAAGATTTTAAAATTATTCACATAATGAAAACCTATACTTTGTCTCGGGCGAGTTTCCCATTCAAATGCATGTAACAGTGAGAAACACACTGTCTTGGCGAAAGAAAGCATTTTCGTACAACTTCATATAAATCGCTGTAACTTTTGATAGAAGACTCAGAAACACATGTCTATGGCTTCATCTTAAAGAATTCAATATCCCCGTGCTGGGCAAACAGGTTTTGCAGCCGTTTGAGCTAAGATTTTAAAATTATTCACATAATGAAAACCTATACTTTGTCTCGGGCGAGTTTCCCATTCAAATGCATGTAACAGTGAGAAACACACTGTCTTGGCGAAATAAAGCGTTTTTGCACAACTTTATATAAATCGGTGCAACTTTTGATAGACGACTCAGACACACATGTCTATGGCTTCATCTTAAAGAATTCAATATCCTCGTGCTGGGCAAACAGGTTTTGCAGCCGTTTGAGCTAAGATTTTAAAATTATTCACATAATGAAAACCTATACTTTGTCTCGGGCGAGTTTCCCATTCAAATGCATGTAACAGTGAGAAACACATTGTCTTGGCGAAATAAAACGTTTTTGCACAACTTTATATAAATCGGTGCAACTTTTGATAGACGACTCAGACACACATGTCTATGGCTTCATCTTAAAGAATTCAATATCCTCGTGCTGGGCAAACAGGTTTTGCAGCCGTTTGAGCTAAGATTTTAAAATTATTCACATAATGAAAACCTATACTTTGTTTCAGGCGAGTTTCCCATTCAAATGCATGTAACAGTGAGAAACACACTGTCTTGGCGAAATAAAGCGTTTTTGAACAACTTCATATAAATCGCTGTAACTTTTGATAGAAGACTCAGAAACACATGTTTATGGCTTTATCTTATAGAACTCAATATCCCCGTGCTGGGCAAACAGGTTTTGCAGCCGTTTGAGCTAAGATTTTAAAATTATTCACATAATGAAAACCTATACTTTGTCTCGGGCGAGTTTCCCATTCAAATGCATGTAACAGTGAGAAACACACTGTCTTGGCGAAAGAAAGCGTTTTTGCACAACTTTATATAAATCGGTGCAACTTTTGATAGAAGACTCAGACACACATGTCTATGGCTTCATCTTAAAGAATTCAATATCCTCGTGCTGGGCAAACAGGTTTTGCAGCCGTTTGAGCTAAGATTTTAAAATTATTCACATAATGAAAACCTATACTTTGTCTCGGGCGAGTTTCCCATTCAAATGCATGTAACAGTGAGAAACACATTGTCTTGGCGAAAGAAAGCATTTTCGTACAACTTCATATAAATCGCTGTAACTTTTGATAGAAGACTCAGAAACACATGTCTATGGCTTCATCTTAAAGAATTCAATATCCCCGTGCTGGGCAAACAGGTTTTGCAGCCGTTTGAGCTAAGATTTTAAAATTATTCACATAATGAAAACCTATACTTTGTCTCGGGCGAGTTTCCCATTCAAATGCATGTAACAGTGAGAAACACACCGTCTTGGCGAAAGAAAGCATTTTTGTACAACTTTATATAAATCGGTGCAACTTTTGATAGACGACTCAGAAACACATGTCTATGGCTTCATCTTAAAGAATTCAATATCCTCGTGCTGGGCAAACAGGTTTTGCAGCCGTTTGAGCTAAGATTTTAAAATTATTCACATAATGAAAACCTATACTTTGTCTCGGGCGAGTTTCCCATTCAAATGCATGTAACAGTGAGAAACACACTGTCTTGGCGAAAGAAAGCATTTTCGTACAACTTCATATAAATCGCTGTAACTTTTGATAGAAGACTCAGAAACACATGTCTATGGCTTCATCTTAAAGAATTCAATATCCCCGTGCTGGGCAAACAGGTTTTGCAGCCGTTTGAGCTAAGATTTTAAAATTATTCACATAATGAAAACCTATACTTTGTCTCGGGCGAGTTTCCCATTCAAATGCATGTAACAGTGAGAAACACACTGTCTTGGCGAAAGAAAGCATTTTCGTACAACTTCATATAAATCGCTGTAACTTTTGATAGAAGACTCAGAAACACATGTCTATGGCTTCATCTTAAAGAATTCAATATCCCCGTGCTGGGCAAACAGGTTTTGCAGCCGTTTGAGCTAAGATTTTAAAATTATTCACATAATGAAAACCTATACTTTGTCTCGGGCGAGTTTCCCATTCAAATGCATGTAACAGTGAGAAACACACTGTCTTGGCGAAATAAAGCGTTTTTGCACAACTTTATATAAATCGGTGCAACTTTTGATAGACGACTCAGACACACATGTCTATGGCTTCATCTTAAAGAATTCAATATCCTCGTGCTGGGCAAACAGGTTTTGCAGCCGTTTGAGCTAAGATTTTAAAATTATTCACATAATGAAAACCTATACTTTGTCTCGGGCGAGTTTCCCATTCAAATGCATGTAACAGTGAGAAACACACTGTCTTGGCGAAAGAAAGCATTTTCGTACAACTTCATATAAATCGCTGTAACTTTTGATAGAAGACTCAGAAACACATGTTTATTTCTTTATCTTATAGAACTCAATATCCCCGTGCTGGGCAAACAGGTTTTGCAGCCGTTTGAGCTAAGATTTTAAAATTATTCACATAATGAAAACCTATACTTTGTCTCGGGCGAGTTTCCCATTCAAATGCATGTAACAGTGAGAAACACACTGTCTTGGCGAAATAAAGCGTTTTTGCACAACTTTATATAAATCGGTGCAACTTTTGATAGACGACTCAGACACACATGTCTATGGCTTCATCTTAAAGAATTCAATATCCTCGTGCTGGGCAAACAGGTTTTGCAGCCGTTTGAGCTAAGATTTTAAAATTATTCACATAATGAAAACCTATACTTTGTCTCGGGCGAGTTTCCCATTCAAATGCATGTAACAGTGAGAAACACATTGTCTTGGCGAAATAAAGCGTTTTTGCACAACTTTATATAAATCGGTGCAACTTTTGATAGACGACTCAGACACACATGTCTATGGCTTCATCTTAAAGAATTCAATATCCTCGTGCTGGGCAAACAGGTTTTGCAGCCGTTTGAGCTAAGATTTTAAAATTATTCACATAATGAAAACCTATACTTTGTTTCAGGCGAGTTTCCCATTCAAATGCATGTAACAGTGAGAAACACACTGTCTTGGCGAAATAAAGCGTTTTTGAACAACTTCATATAAATCGCTGTAACTTTTGATAGAAGACTCAGAAACACATGTTTATGGCTTTATCTTATAGAACTCAATATCCCCGTGCTGGGCAAACAGGTTTTGCAGCCGTTTGAGCTAAGATTTTAAAATTATTCACATAATGAAAACCTATACTTTGTCTCGGGCGAGTTTCCCATTCAAATGCATGTAACAGTGAGAAACACACTGTCTTGGCGAAAGAAAGCGTTTTTGCACAACTTTATATAAATCGGTGCAACTTTTGATAGAAGACTCAGACACACATGTCTATGGCTTCATCTTAAAGAATTCAATATCCTCGTGCTGGGCAAACAGGTTTTGCAGCCGTTTGAGCTAAGATTTTAAAATTATTCACATAATGAAAACCTATACTTTGTCTCGGGCGAGTTTCCCATTCAAATGCATGTAACAGTGAGAAACACATTGTCTTGGCGAAAGAAAGCATTTTCGTACAACTTCATATAAATCGCTGTAACTTTTGATAGAAGACTCAGAAACACATGTCTATGGCTTCATCTTAAAGAATTCAATATCCCCGTGCTGGGCAAACAGGTTTTGCAGCCGTTTGAGCTAAGATTTTAAAATTATTCACATAATGAAAACCTATACTTTGTCTCGGGCGAGTTTCCCATTCAAATGCATGTAACAGTGAGAAACACACCGTCTTGGCGAAAGAAAGCATTTTTGTACAACTTTATATAAATCGGTGCAACTTTTGATAGACGACTCAGAAACACATGTCTATGGCTTCATCTTAAAGAATTCAATATCCTCGTGCTGGGCAAACAGGTTTTGCAGCCGTTTGAGCTAAGATTTTAAAATTATTCACATAATGAAAACCTATACTTTGTCTCGGGCGAGTTTCCCATTCAAATGCATGTAACAGTGAGAAACACACTGTCTTGGCGAAAGAAAGCATTTTCGTACAACTTCATATAAATCGCTGTAACTTTTGATAGAAGACTCAGAAACACATGTCTATGGCTTCATCTTAAAGAATTCAATATCCCCGTGCTGGGCAAACAGGTTTTGCAGCCGTTTGAGCTAAGATTTTAAAATTATTCACATAATGAAAACCTATACTTTGTCTCGGGCGAGTTTCCCATTCAAATGCATGTAACAGTGAGAAACACACTGTCTTGGCGAAATAAAGCGTTTTTGCACAACTTTATATAAATCGGTGCAACTTTTGATAGACGACTCAGACACACATGTCTATGGCTTCATCTTAAAGAATTCAATATCCTCGTGCTGGGCAAACAGGTTTTGCAGCCGTTTGAGCTAAGATTTTAAAATTATTCACATAATGAAAACCTATACTTTGTCTCGGGCGAGTTTCCCATTCAAATGCATGTAACAGTGAGAAACACATTGTCTTGGCGAAATAAAGCGTTTTTGCACAACTTTATATAAATCGGTGCAACTTTTGATAGACGACTCAGACACACATGTCTATGGCTTCATCTTAAAGAATTCAATATCCTCGTGCTGGGCAAACAGGTTTTGCAGCCGTTTGAGCTAAGATTTTAAAATTATTCACATAATGAAAACCTATACTTTGTCTCGGGCGAGTTTCCCATTCAAATGCATGTAACAGTGAGAAACGCATTGTCTTGGCGACAGAAAGCGTTTTTGAACAACTTCATATAAATCGCTGTAACTTTTGATAGACGACTCAGACACACATGTCTATGGCTTCATCTTAAAGAATTCAATATCCTCGTGCTGGGCAAACAGGTTTTGCAGCCGTTTGAGCTAAGATTTTAAAATTATTCACATAATGAAAACCTATACTTTGTCTCGGGCGAGTTTCCCATTCAAATGCATGTAACAGTGAGAAACACACTGTCTTGGCGAAAGAAAGCATTTTCGTACAACTTCATATAAATCGCTGTAACTTTTGATAGACGACTCAGACACACATGTCTATGGCTTCATCTTAAAGAATTCAATATCCTCGTGCTGGGCAAACAGGTTTTGCAGCCGTTTGAGCTAAGATTTTAAAATTATTCACATAATGAAAACCTATACTTTGTCTCGGGCGAGTTTCCCATTCAAATGCATGTAACAGTGAGAAACACACTGTCTTGGCGAAATAAAGCGTTTTTGCACAACTTTATATAAATCGGTGCAACTTTTGATAGACGACTCAGACACACATGTCTATGGCTTCATCTTAAAGAATTCAATATCCTCGTGCTGGGCAAACAGGTTTTGCAGCCGTTTGAGCTAAGATTTTAAAATTATTCACATAATGAAAACCTATACTTTGTCTCGGGCGAGTTTCCCATTCAAATGCATGTAACAGTGAGAAACACACTGTCTTGGCGAAAGAAAGCATTTTCGTACAACTTCATATAAATCGCTGTAACTTTTGATAGAAGACTCAGAAACACATGTTTATGGCTTTATCTTATAGAACTCAATATCCCCGTGCTGGGCAAACAGGTTTTGCAGCCGTTTGAGCTAAGATTTTAAAATTATTCACATAATGAAAACCTATACTTTGTCTCGGGCGAGTTTCCCATTCAAATGCATGTAACAGTGAGAAACACACTGTCTTGGCGAAAGAAAGCATTTTCGTACAACTTCATATAAATCGCTGTAACTTTTGATAGAAGACTCAGAAACACATGTTTATGGCTTTATCTTATAGAATTCAATATCCTCGTGCTGGGCAAACAGGTTTTGCAGCCGTTTGAGCTAAGATTTTAAAATTATTCACATAATGAAAACCTATACTTTGTCTCGGGCGAGTTTCCCATTCAAATGCATGTAACAGTGAGAAACACATTGTCTTGGCGAAATAAAGCGTTTTTGCACAACTTTATATAAATCGGTGCAACTTTTGATAGACGACTCAGACACACATGTCTATGGCTTCATCTTAAAGAATTCAATATCCTCGTGCTGGGCAAACAGGTTTTGCAGCCGTTTGAGCTAAGATTTTAAAATTATTCACATAATGAAAACCTATACTTTGTCTCGGGCGAGTTTCCCATTCAAATGCATGTAACAGTGAGAAACGCATTGTCTTGGCGACAGAAAGCGTTTTTGTACAACTTCATATAAATCGGTGCAACTTTTGATAGACGACTCAGAAACACATGTCTATGGCTTCATCTTAAAGAATTCAATATCCTCGTGCTGGGCAAACAGGTTTTGCAGCCGTTTGAGCTAAGATTTTAAAATTATTCACATAATGAAAACCTATACTTTGTCTCGGGCGAGTTTCCCATTCAAATGCATGTAACAGTGAGAAACGCATTGTCTTGGCGACAGAAAGCGTTTTTGAACAACTTCATATAAATCGCTGTAACTTTTGATAGACGACTCAGACACACATGTCTATGGCTTCATCTTAAAGAATTCAATATCCTCGTGCTGGGCAAACAGGTTTTGCAGCCGTTTGAGCTAAGATTTTAAAATTATTCACATAATGAAAACCTATACTTTGTCTCGGGCGAGTTTCCCATTCAAATGCATGTAACAGTGAGAAACACACTGTCTTGGCGAAAGAAAGCATTTTCGTACAACTTCATATAAATCGCTGTAACTTTTGATAGACGACTCAGACACACATGTCTATGGCTTCATCTTAAAGAATTCAATATCCTCGTGCTGGGCAAACAGGTTTTGCAGCCGTTTGAGCTAAGATTTTAAAATTATTCACATAATGAAAACCTATACTTTGTCTCGGGCGAGTTTCCCATTCAAATGCATGTAACAGTGAGAAACACACTGTCTTGGCGAAAGAAAGCATTTTCGTACAACTTCATATAAATCGCTGTAACTTTTGATAGACGACTCAGACACACATGTCTATGGCTTCATCTTAAAGAATTCAATATCCTCGTGCTGGGCAAACAGGTTTTGCAGCCGTTTGAGCTAAGATTTTAAAATTATTCACATAATGAAAACCTATACTTTGTCTCGGGCGAGTTTCCCATTCAAATGCATGTAACAGTGAGAAACACATTGTCTTGGCGAAATAAAGCGTTTTTGCACAACTTTATATAAATCGGTGCAACTTTTGATAGACGACTCAGACACACATGTCTATGGCTTCATCTTAAAGAATTCAATATCCTCGTGCTGGGCAAACAGGTTTTGCAGCCGTTTGAGCTAAGATTTTAAAATTATTCACATAATGAAAACCTATACTTTGTCTCGGGCGAGTTTCCCATTCAAATGCATGTAACAGTGAGAAACACACTGTCTTGGCGAAATAAAGCGTTTTTGCACAACTTTATATAAATCGGTGCAACTTTTGATAGACGACTCAGACACACATGTCTATGGCTTCATCTTAAAGAATTCAATATCCTCGTGCTGGGCAAACAGGTTTTGCAGCCGTTTGAGCTAAGATTTTAAAATTATTCACATAATGAAAACCTATACTTTGTCTCGGGCGAGTTTCCCATTCAAATGCATGTAACAGTGAGAAACACACTGTCTTGGCGAAAGAAAGCATTTTCGTACAACTTCATATAAATCGCTGTAACTTTTGATAGACGACTCAGACACACATGTCTATGGCTTCATCTTAAAGAATTCAATATCCTCGTGCTGGGCAAACAGGTTTTGCAGCCGTTTGAGCTAAGATTTTAAAATTATTCACATAATGAAAACCTATACTTTGTCTCGGGCGAGTTTCCCATTCAAATGCATGTAACAGTGAGAAACACACTGTCTTGGCGAAAGAAAGCATTTTCGTACAACTTCATATAAATCGCTGTAACTTTTGATAGACGACTCAGACACACATGTCTATGGCTTCATCTTAAAGAATTCAATATCCTCGTGCTGGGCAAACAGGTTTTGCAGCCGTTTGAGCTAAGATTTTAAAATTATTCACATAATGAAAACCTATACTTTGTCTCGGGCGAGTTTCCCATTCAAATGCATGTAACAGTGAGAAACACACTGTCTTGGCGAAAGAAAGCATTTTCGTACAACTTCATATAAATCGCTGTAACTTTTGATAGACGACTCAGACACACATGTCTATGGCTTCATCTTAAAGAATTCAATATCCTCGTGCTGGGCAAACAGGTTTTGCAGCCGTTTGAGCTAAGATTTTAAAATTATTCACATAATGAAAACCTATACTTTGTCTCGGGCGAGTTTCCCATTCAAATGCATGTAACAGTGAGAAACACATTGTCTTGGCGAAATAAAGCGTTTTTGCACAACTTTATATAAATCGGTGCAACTTTTGATAGACGACTCAGACACACATGTCTATGGCTTCATCTTAAAGAATTCAATATCCTCGTGCTGGGCAAACAGGTTTTGCAGCCGTTTGAGCTAAGATTTTAAAATTATTCACATAATGAAAACCTATACTTTGTCTCGGGCGAGTTTCCCATTCAAATGCATGTAACAGTGAGAAACACACTGTCTTGGCGAAAGAAAGCGTTTTCGTACAACTTCATATAAATCGCTGTAACTTTTGATAGACGACTCAGACACACATGTCTATGGCTTCATCTTAAAGAATTCAATATCCTCGTGCTGGGCAAACAGGTTTTGCAGCCGTTTGAGCTAAGATTTTAAAATTATTCACATAATGAAAACCTATACTTTGTCTCGGGCGAGTTTCCCATTCAAATGCATGTAACAGTGAGAAACACACTGTCTTGGCGAAAGAAAGCATTTTCGTACAACTTCATATAAATCGCTGTAACTTTTGATAGAAGACTCAGAAACACATGTTTATGGCTTTATCTTATAGAACTCAATATCCCCGTGCTGGGCAAACAGGTTTTGCAGCCGTTTGAGCTAAGATTTTAAAATTATTCACATAATGAAAACCTATACTTTGTTTCAGGCGAGTTTCCCATTCAAATGCATGTAACAGTGAGAAACGCATTGTCTTGGCGACAGAAAGCGTTTTTGTACAACTTCATATAAATCGCTGTAACTTTTGATAGAAGACTCAGAAACACATGATCATGGCTTTATCTTATAGAACTCAATATCCCCGTGCTGGGCAAACAGGTTTTTGCAGCCGTTTGAGCTAAGATTTTAAAATTATTCACATAATGAAAACCTATACTTTGTCTCGGGCGAGTTTCCCATTCAAATGCATGTAACAGTGAGAAACACACTGTCTTGGCGAAATAAAGCGTTTTTGCACAACTTTATATAAATCGGTGCAACTTTTGATAGACGACTCAGACACACATGTCTATGGCTTCATCTTAAAGAATTCAATATCCTCGTGCTGGGCAAACAGGTTTTGCAGCCGTTTGAGCTAAGATTTTAAAATTATTCACATAATGAAAACCTATACTTTGTTTCAGGCGAGTTTCCCATTCAAATGCATGTAACAGTGAGAAACACTGTCTTGGCGAAAGAAAGCATTTTCGTACAACTTCATATAAATCGCTGTAACTTTTGATAGAAGACTCAGAAACACATGTTTATGGCTTTATCTTATAGAACTCAATATCCTCGTGCTGGGCAAACAGGTTTTGCAGCCGTTTGAGCTAAGATTTTAAAATTATTCACATAATGAAAACCTATACTTTGTCTCGGGCGAGTTTCCCATTCAAATGCATGTAACAGTGAGAAACACACTGTCTTGGCGAAAGAAAGCATTTTCGTACAACTTCATATAAATCGCTGTAACTTTTGATAGAAGACTCAGAAACACATGTTTATGGCTTTATCTTATAGAACTCAATATCCTCGTGCTGGGCAAACAGGTTTTGCAGCCGTTTGAGCTAAGATTTTAAAATTATTCACATAATGAAAACCTATACTTTGTCTCGGGCGAGTTTCCCATTCAAATGCATGTAACAGTGAGAAACACACTGTCTTGGCGAAAGAAAGCATTTTCGTACAACTTCATATAAATCGCTGTAACTTTTGATAGAAGACTCAGAAACACATGTTTATGGCTTTATCTTATAGAATTCAATATCCTCGTGCTGGGCAAACAGGTTTTGCAGCCGTTTGAGCTAAGATTTTAAAATTATTCACATAATGAAAACCTATACTTTGTCTCGGGCGAGTTTCCCATTCAAATGCATGTAACAGTGAGAAACACATTGTCTTGGCGAAATAAAGCGTTTTTGCACAACTTTATATAAATCGGTGCAACTTTTGATAGACGACTCAGACACACATGTCTATGGCTTCATCTTAAAGAATTCAATATCCTCGTGCTGGGCAAACAGGTTTTGCAGCCGTTTGAGCTAAGATTTTAAAATTATTCACATAATGAAAACCTATACTTTGTCTCGGGCGAGTTTCCCATTCAAATGCATGTAACAGTGAGAAACGCATTGTCTTGGCGACAGAAAGCGTTTTTGTACAACTTCATATAAATCGGTGCAACTTTTGATAGACGACTCAGAAACACATGTCTATGGCTTCATCTTAAAGAATTCAATATCCTCGTGCTGGGCAAACAGGTTTTGCAGCCGTTTGAGCTAAGATTTTAAAATTATTCACATAATGAAAACCTATACTTTGTCTCGGGCGAGTTTCCCATTCAAATGCATGTAACAGTGAGAAACGCATTGTCTTGGCGACAGAAAGCGTTTTTGAACAACTTCATATAAATCGCTGTAACTTTTGATAGACGACTCAGACACACATGTCTATGGCTTCATCTTAAAGAATTCAATATCCTCGTGCTGGGCAAACAGGTTTTGCAGCCGTTTGAGCTAAGATTTTAAAATTATTCACATAATGAAAACCTATACTTTGTCTCGGGCGAGTTTCCCATTCAAATGCATGTAACAGTGAGAAACACACTGTCTTGGCGAAAGAAAGCATTTTCGTACAACTTCATATAAATCGCTGTAACTTTTGATAGACGACTCAGACACACATGTCTATGGCTTCATCTTAAAGAATTCAATATCCTCGTGCTGGGCAAACAGGTTTTGCAGCCGTTTGAGCTAAGATTTTAAAATTATTCACATAATGAAAACCTATACTTTGTCTCGGGCGAGTTTCCCATTCAAATGCATGTAACAGTGAGAAACACACTGTCTTGGCGAAAGAAAGCATTTTCGTACAACTTCATATAAATCGCTGTAACTTTTGATAGACGACTCAGACACACATGTCTATGGCTTCATCTTAAAGAATTCAATATCCTCGTGCTGGGCAAACAGGTTTTGCAGCCGTTTGAGCTAAGATTTTAAAATTATTCACATAATGAAAACCTATACTTTGTCTCGGGCGAGTTTCCCATTCAAATGCATGTAACAGTGAGAAACACATTGTCTTGGCGAAATAAAGCGTTTTTGCACAACTTTATATAAATCGGTGCAACTTTTGATAGACGACTCAGACACACATGATCATGGCTTTATCTTATAGAACTCAATATCCCCGTGCTGGGCAAACAGGTTTTTGCAGCCGTTTGAGCTAAGATTTTAAAATTATTCACATAATGAAAACCTATACTTTGTCTCGGGCGAGTTTCCCATTCAAATGCATGTAACAGTGAGAAACACACTGTCTTGGCGACAGAAAGCGTTTTTGTACAACTTCATATAAATCGCTGTAACTTTTGATAGAAGACTCAGAAACACATGATCATGGCTTTATCTTATAGAACTCAATATCCCCGTGCTGGGCAAACAGGTTTTTGCAGCCGTTTGAGCTAAGATTTTAAAATTATTCACATAATGAAAACCTATACTTTGTCTCGGGCGAGTTTCCCATTCAAATGCATGTAACAGTGAGAAACACACTGTCTTGGCGAAATAAAGCGTTTTTGCACAACTTTATATAAATCGGTGCAACTTTTGATAGACGACTCAGACACACATGTCTATGGCTTCATCTTAAAGAATTCAATATCCTCGTGCTGGGCAAACAGGTTTTGCAGCCGTTTGAGCTAAGATTTTAAAATTATTCACATAATGAAAACCTATACTTTGTTTCAGGCGAGTTTCCCATTCAAATGCATGTAACAGTGAGAAACACTGTCTTGGCGAAAGAAAGCATTTTCGTACAACTTCATATAAATCGCTGTAACTTTTGATAGAAGACTCAGAAACACATGTTTATGGCTTTATCTTATAGAACTCAATATCCTCGTGCTGGGCAAACAGGTTTTGCAGCCGTTTGAGCTAAGATTTTAAAATTATTCACATAATGAAAACCTATACTTTGTCTCGGGCGAGTTTCCCATTCAAATGCATGTAACAGTGAGAAACACACTGTCTTGGCGAAAGAAAGCATTTTCGTACAACTTCATATAAATCGCTGTAACTTTTGATAGAAGACTCAGAAACACATGTTTATGGCTTTATCTTATAGAACTCAATATCCTCGTGCTGGGCAAACAGGTTTTGCAGCCGTTTGAGCTAAGATTTTAAAATTATTCACATAATGAAAACCTATACTTTGTCTCGGGCGAGTTTCCCATTCAAATGCATGTAACAGTGAGAAACACACTGTCTTGGCGAAAGAAAGCATTTTCGTACAACTTCATATAAATCGCTGTAACTTTTGATAGAAGACTCAGAAACACATGTTTATGGCTTTATCTTATAGAATTCAATATCCTCGTGCTGGGCAAACAGGTTTTGCAGCCGTTTGAGCTAAGATTTTAAAATTATTCACATAATGAAAACCTATACTTTGTCTCGGGCGAGTTTCCCATTCAAATGCATGTAACAGTGAGAAACACATTGTCTTGGCGAAATAAAGCGTTTTTGCACAACTTTATATAAATCGGTGCAACTTTTGATAGACGACTCAGACACACATGTCTATGGCTTCATCTTAAAGAATTCAATATCCTCGTGCTGGGCAAACAGGTTTTGCAGCCGTTTGAGCTAAGATTTTAAAATTATTCACATAATGAAAACCTATACTTTGTCTCGGGCGAGTTTCCCATTCAAATGCATGTAACAGTGAGAAACGCATTGTCTTGGCGACAGAAAGCGTTTTTGTACAACTTCATATAAATCGGTGCAACTTTTGATAGACGACTCAGAAACACATGTCTATGGCTTCATCTTAAAGAATTCAATATCCTCGTGCTGGGCAAACAGGTTTTGCAGCCGTTTGAGCTAAGATTTTAAAATTATTCACATAATGAAAACCTATACTTTGTCTCGGGCGAGTTTCCCATTCAAATGCATGTAACAGTGAGAAACGCATTGTCTTGGCGACAGAAAGCGTTTTTGAACAACTTCATATAAATCGCTGTAACTTTTGATAGACGACTCAGACACACATGTCTATGGCTTCATCTTAAAGAATTCAATATCCTCGTGCTGGGCAAACAGGTTTTGCAGCCGTTTGAGCTAAGATTTTAAAATTATTCACATAATGAAAACCTATACTTTGTCTCGGGCGAGTTTCCCATTCAAATGCATGTAACAGTGAGAAACACACTGTCTTGGCGAAAGAAAGCATTTTCGTACAACTTCATATAAATCGCTGTAACTTTTGATAGACGACTCAGACACACATGTCTATGGCTTCATCTTAAAGAATTCAATATCCTCGTGCTGGGCAAACAGGTTTTGCAGCCGTTTGAGCTAAGATTTTAAAATTATTCACATAATGAAAACCTATACTTTGTCTCGGGCGAGTTTCCCATTCAAATGCATGTAACAGTGAGAAACACACTGTCTTGGCGAAAGAAAGCATTTTCGTACAACTTCATATAAATCGCTGTAACTTTTGATAGACGACTCAGACACACATGTCTATGGCTTCATCTTAAAGAATTCAATATCCTCGTGCTGGGCAAACAGGTTTTGCAGCCGTTTGAGCTAAGATTTTAAAATTATTCACATAATGAAAACCTATACTTTGTCTCGGGCGAGTTTCCCATTCAAATGCATGTAACAGTGAGAAACACATTGTCTTGGCGAAATAAAGCGTTTTTGCACAACTTTATATAAATCGGTGCAACTTTTGATAGACGACTCAGACACACATGTCTATGGCTTCATCTTAAAGAATTCAATATCCTCGTGCTGGGCAAACAGGTTTTGCAGCCGTTTGAGCTAAGATTTTAAAATTATTCACATAATGAAAACCTATACTTTGTCTCGGGCGAGTTTCCCATTCAAATGCATGTAACAGTGAGAAACACACTGTCTTGGCGAAAGAAAGCATTTTCGTACAACTTCATATAAATCGCTGTAACTTTTGATAGACGACTCAGACACACATGTCTATGGCTTCATCTTAAAGAATTCAATATCCTCGTGCTGGGCAAACAGGTTTTGCAGCCGTTTGAGCTAAGATTTTAAAATTATTCACATAATGAAAACCTATACTTTGTCTCGGGCGAGTTTCCCATTCAAATGCATGTAACAGTGAGAAACACACTGTCTTGGCGAAAGAAAGCATTTTCGTACAACTTCATATAAATCGCTGTAACTTTTGATAGACGACTCAGACACACATGTCTATGGCTTCATCTTAAAGAATTCAATATCCTCGTGCTGGGCAAACAGGTTTTGCAGCCGTTTGAGCTAAGATTTTAAAATTATTCACATAATGAAAACCTATACTTTGTCTCGGGCGAGTTTCCCATTCAAATGCATGTAACAGTGAGAAACACACTGTCTTGGCGAAAGAAAGCATTTTCGTACAACTTCATATAAATCGCTGTAACTTTTGATAGACGACTCAGACACACATGTCTATGGCTTCATCTTAAAGAATTCAATATCCTCGTGCTGGGCAAACAGGTTTTGCAGCCGTTTGAGCTAAGATTTTAAAATTATTCACATAATGAAAACCTATACTTTGTCTCGGGCGAGTTTCCCATTCAAATGCATGTAACAGTGAGAAACACATTGTCTTGGCGAAATAAAGCGTTTTTGCACAACTTTATATAAATCGGTGCAACTTTTGATAGACGACTCAGACACACATGTCTATGGCTTCATCTTAAAGAATTCAATATCCTCGTGCTGGGCAAACAGGTTTTGCAGCCGTTTGAGCTAAGATTTTAAAATTATTCACATAATGAAAACCTATACTTTGTCTCGGGTGAGTTTCCCATTCAAATGCATGTAACAGTGAGAAACGCATTGTCTTGGCGACAGAAAGCGTTTTTGAACAACTTCATATAAATCGCTGTAACTTTTGATAGACGACTCAGACACACATGTCTATGGCTTCATCTTAAAGAATTCAATATCCTCGTGCTGGGCAAACAGGTTTTGCAGCCGTTTGAGCTAAGATTTTAAAATTATTCACATAATGAAAACCTATACTTTGTCTCGGGCGAGTTTCCCATTCAAATGCATGTAACAGTGAGAAACACACTGTCTTGGCGAAAGAAAGCGTTTTCGTACAACTTCATATAAATCGCTGTAACTTTTGATAGACGACTCAGACACACATGTCTATGGCTTCATCTTAAAGAATTCAATATCCTCGTGCTGGGCAAACAGGTTTTGCAGCCGTTTGAGCTAAGATTTTAAAATTATTCACATAATGAAAACCTATACTTTGTCTCGGGCGAGTTTCCCATTCAAATGCATGTAACAGTGAGAAACACACTGTCTTGGCGAAAGAAAGCATTTTCGTACAACTTCATATAAATCGCTGTAACTTTTGATAGACGACTCAGACACACATGTCTATGGCTTCATCTTAAAGAATTCAATATCCTCGTGCTGGGCAAACAGGTTTTGCAGCCGTTTGAGCTAAGATTTTAAAATTATTCACATAATGAAAACCTATACTTTGTCTCGGGCGAGTTTCCCATTCAAATGCATGTAACAGTGAGAAACACACTGTCTTGGCGAAATAAAGCGTTTTTGCACAACTTTATATAAATCGGTGCAACTTTTGATAGACGACTCAGACACACATGTCTATGGCTTCATCTTAAAGAATTCAATATCCTCGTGCTGGGCAAACAGGTTTTGCAGCCGTTTGAGCTAAGATTTTAAAATTATTCACATAATGAAAACCTATTGTTACGAACTTGTATGTCCGTGTGTTTGTTTGTGCAGGTGCTGTGTTTTTGTCTATGTTAATTTAGCTGTGCCAGGGCCCTGTTCCGATTGGTGCGTGGACTTACTGCCCCGGCGTGATTGGATCCAGCTGGAGGACCCGCCCAATAAAAGGAGGCTGGAGCGCTACAGCGGGAGAGGTCCTCGCATTTCTCCTCATCACCCAGCAGTAGTTCTTTGGTAGCCGCTGGCTGCCATATACGTGCGAAAATTGTGGGAGTGGAGTGGGTAGGGGTGAGCTGCCGTTTATTTTGATCACCCGTTTTCTCCTGTTTTTGAGTTGGTTAAGGAGGTCAGACTCTGTCTTTATTTTGACTTTATTTTGGTGAGGTCAGGGGTGCGGGATTTGTGTAGGTTTGTTTTGTTTATTGTTTTGGCCTTGGCTCACCCTGAAGTGTTGACACTCCCGTTTTGGTTCTCTTTATTCACCTTGTAAATAAATCACTTCACATCTAACGGATTTGTTGCGTGTGACTGCTTGGGTCTTGGGGGGGGGAAGCGAGTGCCTCGCTCATGTTATGGCCTGGCCCTAGACGGGTCGTAACATGAATTGGGGGCTCGTCCTCTGCCTTTTTCTGTGGGTTTTTGCGTGTGTTTGGTCTGTTGGCGGTTTTCTTGGGTGTGGGGGTGGTAGGTGTGTGGAATTATGGAGTTTTCTTTGGATGATTTTGTTACTTCGCCTTCGTGGGATAGAATTGTGAAGTGCAGGAAAGCGGATTTGCTTATCATTGCTAGTTGTTATGACGTTCAAGTGTCCTATGGTGCCCGCAAAGCGGTGGTTAGGGACGCTTTGTGTGCCGAGTTGGTGGAGCGAGGCGTTCTTCCTGCCCCGCAGGCAGCTGTAGAGCAGCCTGATGGCGGGGGTGTGAAGGTGGCTCCGGAGGCTGAGCCGGGGTCGGATGTCAAAGGGCCTGTTAACGTGCTACCAGCCGAGGCGGACTCTGATGCGGCTGAGGCGGGCTCTGGCACAGCCGAGGCGGACCCTGATGCTGCTGGGGCGAAGCCTGAAGCAGCTGAGTCTGGTACGGCCGGGGAACCCCTGGCGGGGCGGTCTACGGAAGATCTCCGTTTGACCCTCCGTATTAGGGAGGTGGAAGCCCGTGCTAAAGAGCTTGAGGTACAAGCAATGCACCTCCGTGTCAGAGCTTTGGAGCTGGAGCGAAAGCCCTCCACATCTGCCTCTAGTCATCCTAGTACGTCCACCGCGGTCCCGACAGGTTTTGACATCACCAAACACGTTAAACTGGTTCCCCCGTTTCGTGAGGCCGAAGTGGATTCCTATTTTAATGCTTTTGAGCGTATAGCGGCCGCGTTAAGTTGGCCGAAGGAATTTTGGCCGCTGCTGTTACAATGCAAATTGGTTGGCAAAGCCCAGGAGGTGTGTACCAGTTTATCAATTGAAGATAGCCTGGATTATGACGTCATGAAGAAGACTGTGTTGCAGGCATATGAGCTCGTCCCAGAAGCCTACCGTCAAAAATTTAGGAAGTGTGAAAAAACCGCCAATCAGACATTTGTGGAGTTTGCCCGTGAGAAAAGTCGCCTGTTTGAACGATGGTTGCAGGCCAGTAAAGCACAGGATTTCGAGGGGCTGAAAGAGCTTCTTTTGTTAGAGGAATTCAAAAAATGTTTGCCGGACCAAGTAGTTATTTATCTGAATGAGCAAAAGGTGCCCTCACTTGCTAAAGCGGCAGTGATGGCTGATGAGTTTACTCTCACCCACAAAACTATATTTTCAGCCGCTGTCTCACAGAATACTAGGGTGGGACAGGAAAGGAAGATAAAGTCACCAAAGATAGGACTGAAAGATAGACAGGAGGATGGTGTTAATCGCGACTGTTTTTATTGTCGCGGACCCGGACATCTAATCGCTGCCTGTCCTGCGCTCCGGAGGAAAGAGCAGCGCAAAGGCTCTAGAAATCCAGCGGGCGTAGGTCTCATCAAAGTTGTCCCTTTGCCTAAATCGCATTCCACTCTCACCCGTGATTTGCACCATGTGGATGCAGAAATAGAGCCACGTTTTAAACCGTTCATCACGAAAGGCTTTGTTTCTGTGACGGGAGAAGAGGGGGACAAAGTGCCTGTTACTATTCTTCGGGACACAGGTGCGCATCAGTCGTTTATGTTGGATAGTGTACTACCATTGTCAGATAAAACTGCTTGTGATTCGGATGTGTTGGTTTGGGGAATTAAGATGAGCGTTCTTCGGGCGCCGTTACACAAAGTCCATTTACATTCGCCCGTGAAAACGGGGCATGTCAAAGTTGCGGTGAGTTCCCAGTTGCCGATTAAAGGGGTTTCGTTTATTTTAGGAAATGACTTGGCTGGTGGGACAGTTTTCCCACCGCCTGAAGTGGTGGAAACGCCTATTTCTTCTGTCACTGAGGTTGTCGCCCCTTTGTCAAATGTGTTTCCTGTTTGTGCAATCACTCGTGCGCAGTCACGCAAATTTGATGACGTTATGGATGTTGCTGACACGTTTATGGCGACGCCAGACGGGAGAATATCTCCCAGCCATGAGAGTGACAGAACAAAAAGCGATGTGATGAAACTGATGCCAGAGCTGGATGAGAAATTGAATAGGGATGCATTGATAACCGCTCAGCAGAATGACTCATCACTGGCTCCCTGTTTTCTATCTGCAGCTAAGAGTGCAGGAAGTGAATCACCCACTTCTTATTTTTTGCAAGATGGAGTTCTTATGAGGAGGTGGTCCTCTGACCGGTGTGTTTTGCCTGGTGCTACGCAGGTGGTGGTGCCGAAGCCACATCGAGGGCAGGTGCTTAGCTTAGCGCATGATGCCAGCATGGCTGGACATCTTGGGGTGAACAAAACATATCATCGGGTGTTGCGCAACTTCTTTTGGCCAGGGTTGAAAGCTGATGTGGTGGCATATTGCCATACCTGTACCACATGTCAGATGGCGGGGAAACCTAACAGACCCATTCCACCTGCTCCGTTACATCCTATTCCAGTAATAGGTGAGCCGTTTGAAAAAGTAATATTGGACTGTGTGGGTCCCCTGCCAAAAACCAAATCCGGACACCAATACATACTTACAATAATGTGTTCAGCAACAAGGTACCCAGAGGCAATTCCACTACGCACGCTGAAAGCAATACCGGTGCTAAAAGCACTACTTAAATTTTTTTCTACTTTCGGACTTCCAAAGGTTGTTCAAACAGACCAAGGAACGAATTTCACCTCAAAAATATTTGCACAGGTTGTGGAGGAGTTGCACATAAATCATGTAAAATCCAGTCCATACCACCCGGAAAGTCAAGGTGCTCTGGAAAGATTCCATCAAACCCTCAAAGCTATGCTGCGCAAGTTCTGCGCGGGGTCGGATAGAGAATGGGATGAGGGTCTGCCGTTATTGTTGTTTGCAGTCAGAGAAGTCACTCAGGAATCCTTGGGATTCAGTCCGATGGATCTGGTGTTTGGACACGTGGTCCGCGGTCCCCTCCGCCTTCTGAAGGAGAGGTGGTTGTCAGAAACTTCTGAAACTCAGCATAATGTTCTGGATTATGTTAGCGGACTTCGGGAAAAGCTTCACCTTGCATGTCAGTTAGCTCGAGAGAATCTGTCACATACGCAAGCTAAAATGAAAACTCGCTATGATAAAAAAGCTGTTTGCAGAAGTTTTCAGCCGGGAGAGAAAGTGTTGGTGTTGTTGCCTGTGGTAGGGTCCAGCTTATCAGCTCAGTTCGCTGGCCCATATGTGGTGGAACAAAAACTCAGTGACAACAATTATGTGATCCAGACCCCAGACCGCCGGAGAAAGTCTAGGGTTTGTCATATTAATCTGTTAAAATCGTTTCACTCGAGGAGTCCTTCGGGTGCGCCGTCTCCAGTGTGCGCCGCTAGTACTGTTTCTCCCTATGAACCCTCTGATGACGGGCTACTCCAGAAAAGTGAAGCGCTGGGTAGCGGCCGGTTGAAAAATTCGGAGATCTTAAATGATTTAGACACATATTTAGTCCACCTGTCTGAACCCGCTCGAGCTGACATCACTGATCTGATAGAAAAGAACTTATCACTTTTTTCTGATCACCCTCGTCAAACTGCGGTCCTGTGCCACGATATTGATGTGGAAGGACATAAACCGATTAAGCAACATGCTTACCGAGTGAACCCAGTGAAAAGGGCGATAATGCAGAAGGAAGTTGACTATCTCTTAGAACACGGTTTAGCCTTTCCGAGCGCCAGCGCATGGAGTTCGCCGTGTGTGCTAGTACCAAAATCCGACAACACTCCTCGGTTTTGTAATGATTACAGGAAAGTTAACGCTGTTACCAAACCTGATTCATTTCCTCTTCCTAGAATGGAGGATTGTATTGATAGAGTGGGATCGGCATCGTTTGTAACCAAACTTGATTTGTTAAAAGGTTACTGGCAAGTACCTTTAACTCCCCGAGCCTCTGAAATATCTGCTTTTGTTACACCGGACCATTTTCTCCAGTATACGGTTATGCCGTTTGGGTTGCGTAATGCACCCGCTACTTTCCAGCGCCTTATGGCCAAAGTACTGGCGGGCGTGAATAACTGCGATGCCTACCTGGACGATGTTGTCATTTACTCATCCACCTGGTCTGACCACTTACAAACACTCTCTCTCGTTTTCAGCCGTTTTCAGGAGGCCTCGCTTACGTTGAACCTAGCCAAATGTGAATTTGGCAGAGCCACCATCACATATCTGGGAAAACAGGTGGGTCAGGGACAGATACTGCCGGTGACCGCGAAAATACAGGCGATCGTTGAGTTTCCAGTCCCACAAACGAGAAGGGCGCTGCGCCGATTTCTGGGAATGTGTGGTTATTATAGAGGGTTTTGTAAGAACTTTGCCACTGTCGTCGTTCCTCTCACCAATTTGATCAGTCCGATGAAGCTTTTTGTGTGGACGCCTGTTTGTCAGACTGCTTTCGAGTCTGCGAAAGCATTACTGTGCAGTTCCCCTGTTCTTACGGCCCCGAATTTCATGTCCCCTTTCAAGCTCGAGGTTGACGCTAGTGCGGTTGGTGCAGGAGCTGTCCTTATGCAGGAAGACCATTGCGGCGTGGATCGCCCAATTTGTTACTTTTCAAAAAAATTCAACAAACATCAGATGAACTACAGTACCATTGAAAAGGAAGCCCTTGCCTTGTTGTTAGCCCTACAGCATTTCGAGGTGTATATCGGATCCAGCTCTATCCCTGTTCAAGTGTTCACTGACCATAACCCATTGGTTTTTCTCTCCCAGATGCAGAACTCAAATCAGAGACTTATGCGTTGGTCCCTTCTCTTGCAAGACTTCAACCTGCAGATCAGGCATAAGAAAGGGTCGGAAAATGTCATCGCGGACGCCCTGTCAAGAGCAATTTTGTAGTCTAGGATTAAACACTAGAAGGATTGTTTAATTCTTATGGAAGGGGGTGTTACGAACTTGTATGTCCGTGTGTTTGTTTGTGCAGGTGCTGTGTTTTTGTCTATGTTAATTTAGCTGTGCCAGGGCCCTGTTCCGATTGGTGCGTGGACTTACTGCCCCGGCGTGATTGGATCCAGCTGGAGGACCCGCCCAATAAAAGGAGGCTGGAGCGCTACAGCGGGAGAGGTCCTCGCATTTCTCCTCATCACCCAGCAGTAGTCCTGTGGTAGCCGCTGGCTGCAATATACGTGCGAAAATTGTGGGAGTGGAGTGGGTAGGGGTGAGCTGCCGTTTATTTTGATCACCCGTTTTCTCCTGTTTTTGAGTTGGTTAAGGAGGTCAGACTCTGTCTTTATTTTGACTTTATTTTGGTGAGGTCAGGGGTGCGGGATTTGTGTAGGTTTGTTTTGTTTATTGTTTTGGCCTTGGCTCACCCTGAAGTGTTGACACTCCCGTTTTGGTTCTCTTTATTCACCTTGTAAATAAATCACTTCACATCTAACGGATTTGTTGCGTGTGACTGCTTGGGTCTTGGGGGGGGGAAGCGAGTGCCTCGCTCATGTTATGGCCTGGCCCTAGACGGGTCGTAACACTATACTTTGTCTCGGGCGAGTTTCCCATTCAAATGCATGTAACAGTGAGAAACGCATTGTCTTGGCGACAGAAAGCGTTTTTGAACAACTTCATATAAATCGCTGTAACTTTTGATAGACGACTCAGACACACATGTCTATGGCTTCATCTTAAAGAATTCAATATTCTCGTGCTGGGCAAACAGGTTTTGCAGCCGTTTGAGCTAAGATTTTAAAATTATTCACATAATGAAAACCTATACTTTGTCTCGGGCGAGTTTCCCATTCAAATGCATGTAACAGTGAGAAACGCATTGTCTTGGCGACAGAAAGCGTTTTTGTACAACTTCATATAAATCGGTGCAACTTTTGATAGACGACTCAGACACACATGTCTATGGCTTCATCTTAAAGAATTCAATATCCCCGTGCTGGGCAAACAGGTTTTGCAGCCGTTTGAGCTAAGATTTTAAAATTATTCACATAATGAAAACCTATACTTTGTCTCGGGCGAGTTTCCCATTCAAATGCATGTAACAGTGAGAAACACATTGTCTTGGCGAAATAAAGCGTTTTTGCACAACTTTATATAAATCGGTGCAACTTTTGATAGACGACTCAGAAACACATGTCTATGGCTTCATCTTAAAGAATTCAATATCCTCGTGCTGGGCAAACAGGTTTTGCAGCCGTTTGAGCTAAGATTTTAAAATTATTCACATAATGAAAACCTATACTTTGTCTCGGGCGAGTTTCCCATTCAAATGCATGTAACAGTGAGAAACACATTGTCTTGGCGAAATAAAGCGTTTTTGCACAACTTTATATAAATCGGTGCAACTTTTGATAGACGACTCAGACACACATGTCTATGGCTTCATCTTAAAGAATTCAATATCCTCGTGCTGGGCAAACAGGTTTTGCAGCCGTTTGAGCTAAGATTTTAAAATTATTCACATAATGAAAACCTATACTTTGTCTCGGGCGAGTTTCCCATTCAAATGCATGTAACAGTGAGAAACACACTGTCTTGGCGAAATAAAGCATTTTCGTACAACTTCATATAAATCGCTGTAACTTTTGATAGAAGACTCAGAAACACATGTTTATGGCTTTATCTTATAGAACTCAATATCCCCGTGCTGGGCAAACAGGTTTTGCAGCCGTTTGAGCTAAGATTTTAAAATTATTCACATATTGAAAACCTATACTTTGTCTCGGGCGAGTTTCCCATTCAAATGCATGTAACAGTGAGAAACACACTGTCTTGGCGAAATAAAGCGTTTTTGCACAACTTTATATAAATCGGTGCAACTTTTGATAGACGACTCAGAAACACATGTCTATGGCTTCATCTTAAAGAATTCAATATCCTCGTGCTGGGCAAACAGGTTTTGCAGCCGTTTGAGCTAAGATTTTAAAATTATTCACATAATGAAAACCTATACTTTGTCTCGGGCGAGTTTCCCATTCAAATGCATGTAACAGTGAGAAACACATTGTCTTGGCGAAATAAAGCGTTTTTGCACAACTTTATATAAATCGGTGCAACTTTTGATAGACGACTCAGACACACATGTCTATGGCTTCATCTTAAAGAATTCAATATCCTCGTGCTGGGCAAACAGGTTTTGCAGCCGTTTGAGCTAAGATTTTAAAATTATTCACATAATGAAAACCTATACTTTGTCTCGGGCGAGTTTCCCATTCAAATGCATGTAACAGTGAGAAACACATTGTCTTGGCGAAATAAAGCGTTTTTGCACAACTTCAAATAAATCGGTGCAACTTTTGATAGACGACTCAGAAACACATGTCTATGGCTTCATCTTAAAGAATTCAATATCCTCGTGCTGGGCAAACAGGTTTTGCAGCCGTTTGAGCTAAGATTTTAAAATTATTCACATAATGAAAACCTATACTTTGTCTCGGGCGAGTTTCCCATTCAAATGCATGTAACAGTGAGAAACACATTGTCTTGGCGAAATAAAGCGTTTTTGCACAACTTTATATAAATCGGTGCAACTTTTGATAGACGACTCAGAAACACATGTCTATGGCTTCATCTTAAAGAATTCAATATCCTCGTGCTGGGCAAACAGGTTTTGCAGCCGTTTGAGCTAAGATTTTAAAATTATTCACATAATGAAAACCTATACTTTGTCTCGGGCGAGTTTCCCATTCAAATGCATGTAACAGTGAGAAACACATTGTCTTGGCGAAATAAAGCGTTTTTGCACAACTTTATATAAATCGGTGCAACTTTTGATAGACGACTCAGAAACACATGTCTATGGCTTCATCTTAAAGAATTCAATATCCTCGTGCTGGGCAAACAGGTTTTGCAGCCGTTTGAGCTAAGATTTTAAAATTATTCACATAATGAAAACCTATACTTTGTCTCGGGCGAGTTTCCCATTCAAATGCATGTAACAGTGAGAAACACATTGTCTTGGCGAAATAAAGCGTTTTTGCACAACTTTATATAAATCGGTGCAACTTTTGATAGACGACTCAGACACACATGTCTATGGCTTCATCTTAAAGAATTCAATATCCTCGTGCTGGGCAAACAGGTTTTGCAGCCGTTTGAGCTAAGATTTTAAAATTATTCACATAATGAAAACCTATACTTTGTCTCGGGCGAGTTTCCCATTCAAATGCATGTAACAGTGAGAAACACATTGTCTTGGCGAAATAAAGCGTTTTTGCACAACTTCATATAAATCGGTGCAACTTTTGATAGACGACTCAGAAACACATGTCTATGGCTTCATCTTAAAGAATTCAATATCCTCGTGCTGGGCAAACAGGTTTTGCAGCCGTTTGAGCTAAGATTTTAAAATTATTCACATAATGAAAACCTATACTTTGTCTCGGGCGAGTTTCCCATTCAAATGCATGTAACAGTGAGAAACACACTGTCTTGGCGAAATAAAGCGTTTTTGCACAACTTTATATAAATCGGTGCAACTTTTGATAGACGACTCAGACACACATGTCTATGGCTTCATCTTAAAGAATTCAATATCCTCGTGCTGGGCAAACAGGTTTTGCAGCCGTTTGAGCTAAGATTTTAAAATTATTCACATAATGAAAACCTATACTTTGTCTCGGGCGAGTTTCCCATTCAAATGCATGTAACAGTGAGAAACACACTGTCTTGGCGAAATAAAGCATTTTCGTACAACTTCATATAAATCGCTGTAACTTTTGATAGAAGACTCAGAAACACATGTTTATGGCTTTATCTTATAGAACTCAATATCCCCGTGCTGGGCAAACAGGTTTTGCAGCCGTTTGAGCTAAGATTTTAAAATTATTCACATAATGAAAACCTATACTTTGTCTCGGGCGAGTTTCCCATTCAAATGCATGTAACAGTGAGAAACACACTGTCTTGGCGAAATAAAGCGTTTTTGCACAACTTTATATAAATCGGTGCAACTTTTGATAGACGACTCAGAAACACATGTCTATGGCTTCATCTTAAAGAATTCAATATCCTCGTGCTGGGCAAACAGGTTTTGCAGCCGTTTGAGCTAAGATTTTAAAATTATTCACATAATGAAAACCTATACTTTGTCTCGGGCGAGTTTCCCATTCAAATGCATGTAACAGTGAGAAACACACTGTCTTGGCGAAATAAAGCGTTTTTGCACAACTTTATATAAATCGGTGCAACTTTTGATAGACGACTCAGACACACATGTCTATGGCTTCATCTTAAAGAATTCAATATCCTCGTGCTGGGCAAACAGGTTTTGCAGCCGTTTGAGCTAAGATTTTAAAATTATTCACATAATGAAAACCTATACTTTGTCTCGGGCGAGTTTCCCATTCAAATGCATGTAACAGTGAGAAACACACTGTCTTGGCGAAATAAAGCATTTTCGTACAACTTCATATAAATCGCTGTAACTTTTGATAGAAGACTCAGAAACACATGTTTATGGCTTTATCTTATAGAACTCAATATCCCCGTGCTGGGCAAACAGGTTTTGCAGCCGTTTGAGCTAAGATTTTAAAATTATTCACATAATGAAAACCTATACTTTGTTTCAGGCGAGTTTCCCATTCAAATGCATGTAACAGTGAGAAACACACTGTCTTGGCGAAAGAAAGCATTTTCGTACAACTTCATATAAATCGCTGTAACTTTTGATAGAAGACTCAGAAACACATGTTTATGGCTTTATCTTATAGAACTCAATATCCCCGTGCTGGGCAAACAGGTTTTGCAGCCGTTTGAGCTAAGATTTTAAAATTATTCACATAATGAAAACCTATACTTTGTCTCGGGCGAGTTTCCCATTCAAATGCATGTAACAGTGAGAAACACACTGTCTTGGCGAAAGAAAGCATTTTCGTACAACTTCATATAAATCGCTGTAACTTTTGATAGAAGACTCAGAAACACATGTTTATGGCTTTATCTTATAGAACTCAATATCCCCGTGCTGGGCAAACAGGTTTTGCAGCCGTTTGAGCTAAGATTTTAAAATTATTCACATAATGAAAACCTATACTTTGTCTCGGGCGAGTTTCCCATTCAAATGCATGTAACAGTGAGAAACACACTGTCTTGGCGAAATAAAGCGTTTTTGCACAACTTTATATAAATCGGCGCAACTTTTGATAGACGACTCAGACACACATGTCTATGGCTTCATCTTAAAGAATTCAATATCCTCGTGCTGGGCAAACAGGTTTTGCAGCCGTTTGAGCTAAGATTTTAAAATTATTCACATAATGAAAACCTATACTTTGTCTCGGGCGAGTTTCCCATTCAAATGCATGTAACAGTGAGAAACACACTGTCTTGGCGAAATAAAGCGTTTTTGCACAACTTTATATAAATCGGTGCAACTTTTGATAGACGACTCAGAAACACATGTCTATGGCTTCATCTTAAAGAATTCAATATCCTCGTGCTGGGCAAACAGGTTTTGCAGCCGTTTGAGCTAAGATTTTAAAATTATTCACATAATGAAAACCTATACTTTGTCTCGGGCGAGTTTCCCATTCAAATGCATGTAACAGTGAGAAACACACTGTCTTGGCGAAATAAAGCGTTTTTGCACAACTTTATATAAATCGGTGCAACTTTTGATAGACGACTCAGACACACATGTCTATGGCTTCATCTTAAAGAATTCAATATCCTCGTGCTGGGCAAACAGGTTTTGCAGCCGTTTGAGCTAAGATTTTAAAATTATTCACATAATGAAAACCTATACTTTGTCTCGGGCGAGTTTCCCATTCAAATGCATGTAACAGTGAGAAACACACTGTCTTGGCGAAATAAAGCATTTTCGTACAACTTCATATAAATCGCTGTAACTTTTGATAGAAGACTCAGAAACACATGTTTATGGCTTTATCTTATAGAACTCAATATCCCCGTGCTGGGCAAACAGGTTTTGCAGCCGTTTGAGCTAAGATTTTAAAAGTATTCACATAATGAAAACCTATACTTTGTTTCAGGCGAGTTTCCCATTCAAATGCATGTAACAGTGAGAAACACACTGTCTTGGCGAAAGAAAGCATTTTCGTACAACTTCATATAAATCGCTGTAACTTTTGATAGAAGACTCAGAAACACATGTTTATGGCTTTATCTTATAGAACTCAATATCCCCGTGCTGGGCAAACAGGTTTTGCAGCCGTTTGAGCTAAGATTTTAAAATTATTCACATAATGAAAACCTATACTTTGTCTCGGGCGAGTTTCCCATTCAAATGCATGTAACAGTGAGAAACACACTGTCTTGGCGAAATAAAGCGTTTTTGCACAACTTTATATAAATCGGTGCAACTTTTGATAGACGACTCAGACACACATGTCTATGGCTTCATCTTAAAGAATTCAATATCCTCGTGCTGGGCAAACAGGTTTTGCAGCCGTTTGAGCTAAGATTTTAAAATTATTCACATAATGAAAACCTATACTTTGTCTCGGGCGAGTTTCCCATTCAAATGCATGTAACAGTGAGAAACACACTGTCTTGGCGAAATAAAGCGTTTTTGCACAACTTTATATAAATCGGTGCAACTTTTGATAGACGACTCAGAAACACATGTCTATGGCTTCATCTTAAAGAATTCAATATCCTCGTGCTGGGCAAACAGGTTTTGCAGCCGTTTGAGCTAAGATTTTAAAATTATTCACATAATGAAAACCTATACTTTGTCTCGGGCGAGTTTCCCATTCAAATGCATGTAACAGTGAGAAACACATTGTCTTGGCGAAATAAAGCGTTTTTGCACAACTTTATATAAATCGGTGCAACTTTTGATAGGCGACTCAGACACACATGTCTATGGCTTCATCTTAAAGAATTCAATATCCTCGTGCTGGGCAAACAGGTTTTGCAGCCGTTTGAGCTAAGATTTTAAAATTATTCACATAATGAAAACCTATACTTTGTCTCGGGCGAGTTTCCCATTCAAATGCATGTAACAGTGAGAAACACATTGTCTTGGCGAAATAAAGCGTTTTTGCACAACTTCATATAAATCGGTGCAACTTTTGATAGACGACTCAGAAACACATGTCTATGGCTTCATCTTAAAGAATTCAATATCCTCGTGCTGGGCAAACAGGTTTTGCAGCCGTTTGAGCTAAGATTTTAAAATTATTCACATAATGAAAACCTATACTTTGTCTCGGGCGAGTTTCCCATTCAAATGCATGTAACAGTGAGAAACACACTGTCTTGGCGAAATAAAGCATTTTCGTACAACTTCATATAAATCGCTGTAACTTTTGATAGAAGACTCAGAAACACATGTTTATGGCTTTATCTTATAGAACTCAATATCCCCGTGCTGGGCAAACAGGTTTTGCAGCCGTTTGAGCTAAGATTTTAAAATTATTCACATAATGAAAACCTATACTTTGTCTCGGGCGAGTTTCCCATTCAAATGCATGTAACAGTGAGAAACACACTGTCTTGGCGAAATAAAGCGTTTTTGAACAACTTCATATAAATCGCTGTAACTTTTGATAGAAGACTCAGAAACACATGTTTATGGCTTTATCTTATAGAACTCAATATCCCCGTGCTGGGCAAACAGGTTTTGCAGCCGTTTGAGCTAAGATTTTAAAATTATTCACATAATGAAAACCTATACTTTGTCTCGGGCGAGTTTCCCATTCAAATGCATGTAACAGTGAGAAACACACTGTCTTGGCGAAATAAAGCGTTTTTGCACAACTTTATATAAATCGGTGCAACTTTTGATAGACGACTCAGACACACATGTCTATGGCTTCATCTTAAAGAATTCAATATCCTCGTGCTGGGCAAACAGGTTTTGCAGCCGTTTGAGCTAAGATTTTAAAATTATTCACATAATGAAAACCTATACTTTGTCTCGGGCGAGTTTCCCATTCAAATGCATGTAACAGTGAGAAACACACTGTCTTGGCGAAATAAAGCGTTTTTGCACAACTTTATATAAATCGGTGCAACTTTTGATAGACGACTCAGACACACATGTCTATGGCTTCATCTTAAAGAATTCAATATCCTCGTGCTGGGCAAACAGGTTTTGCAGCCGTTTGAGCTAAGATTTTAAAATTATTCACATAATGAAAACCTATACTTTGTCTCGGGCGAGTTTCCCATTCAAATGCATGTAACAGTGAGAAACACACTGTCTTGGCGAAATAAAGCATTTTCGTACAACTTCATATAAATCGCTGTAACTTTTGATAGAAGACTCAGAAACACATGTTTATGGCTTTATCTTATAGAACTCAATATCCCCGTGCTGGGCAAACAGGTTTTGCAGCCGTTTGAGCTAAGATTTTAAAATTATTCACATAATGAAAACCTATACTTTGTCTCGGGCGAGTTTCCCATTCAAATGCATGAAACAGTGAGAAACACACTGTCTTGGCGAAATAAAGCGTTTTTGCAGAACTTTATATAAATCGGTGCAACTTTTGATAGACGACTCAGACACACATGTCTATGGCTTCATCTTAAAGAATTCAATATCCTCGTGCTGGGCAAACAGGTTTTGCAGCCGTTTGAGCTAAGATTTTAAAATTATTCACATAATGAAAACCTATACTTTGTTTCAGGCGAGTTTCCCATTCAAATGCATGTAACAGTGAGAAACACACTGTCTTGGCGAAATAAAGCATTTTCGTACAACTTCATATAAATCGCTGTAACTTTTGATAGAAGACTCAGACACACATGTCTATGGCTTCATCTTAAAGAATTCAATATCCTCGTGCTGGGCAAACAGGTTTTGCAGCCGTTTGAGCTAAGATTTTAAAATTATTCACATAATGAAAACCTATACTTTGTCTCGGGCGAGTTTCCCATTCAAATGCATGTAACAGTGAGAAACACACTGTCTTGGCGAAAGAAAGCATTTTCGTACAACTTCATATAAATCGCTGTAACTTTTGATAGAAGACTCAGAAACACATGTTTATGGCTTTATCTTATAGAACTCAATATCCTCGTGCTGGGCAAACAGGTTTTGCAGCCGTTTGAGCTAAGATTTTAAAATTATTCACATAATGAAAACCTATACTTTGTCTCGGGCGAGTTTCCCATTCAAATGAATGTAACAGTGAGAAACACACTGTCTTGGCGAAAGAAAGCATTTTCGTACAACTTCATATAAATCGCTGTAACTTTTGATAGAAGACTCAGAAACACATGTTTATGGCTTTATCTTATAGAACTCAATATCCTCGTGCTGGGCAAACAGGTTTTGCAGCCGTTTGAGCTAAGATTTTAAAATTATTCACATAATGAAAACCTATACTTTGTTTCAGGCGAGTTTCCCATTCAAATGCATGTAACAGTGAGAAACACACTGTCTTGGCGAAAGAAAGCATTTTCGTACAACTTCATATAAATCGCTGTAACTTTTGATAGAAGACTCAGACACACATGTCTATGGCTTCATCTTAAAGAATTCAATATCCTCGTGCTGGGCAAACAGGTTTTGCAGCCGTTTGAGCTAAGATTTTAAAATTATTCACATAATGAAAACCTATACTTTGTCTCGGGCGAGTTTCCCATTCAAATGCATGTAACAGTGAGAAACACACTGTCTTGGCGAAAGAAAGCATTTTCGTACAACTTCATATAAATCGCTGTAACTTTTGATAGAAGACTCAGAAACACATGTTTATGGCTTTATCTTATAGAACTCAATATCCCCGTGCTGGGCAAACAGGTTTTGCAGCCGTTTGAGCTAAGATTTTAAAATTATTCACATAATGAAAACCTATACTTTGTCTCGGGCGAGTTTCCCATTCAAATGCATGTAACAGTGAGAAACACACTGTCTTGGCGAAAGAAAGCATTTTCGTACAACTTCATATAAATCGCTGTAACTTTTGATAGAAGACTCAGACACACATGTCTATGGCTTCATCTTAAAGAATTCAATATCCTCGTGCTGGGCAAACAGGTTTTGCAGCCGTTTGAGCTAAGATTTTAAAATTATTCACATAATGAAAACCTATACTTTGTCTCGGGCGAGTTTCCCATTCAAATGCATGTAACAGTGAGAAACACACTGTCTTGGCGAAATAAAGCGTTTTTGCACAACTTTATATAAATCGGTGCAACTTTTGATAGACGACTCAGACACACATGTCTATGGCTTCATCTTAAAGAATTCAATATCCTCGTGCTGGGCAAACAGGTTTTGCAGCCGTTTGAGCTAAGATTTTAAAATTATTCACATAATGAAAACCTATACTTTGTCTCGGGCGAGTTTCCCATTCAAATGCATGTAACAGTGAGAAACACACTGTCTTGGCGAAATAAAGCATTTTCGTACAACTTCATATAAATCGCTGTAACTTTTGATAGAAGACTCAGAAACACATGTTTATGGCTTTATCTTATAGAACTCAATATCCCCGTGCTGGGCAAACAGGTTTTGCAGCCGTTTGAGCTAAGATTTTAAAATTATTCACATAATGAAAACCTATACTTTGTTTCAGGCGAGTTTCCCATTCAAATGCATGTAACAGTGAGAAACACACTGTCTTGGCGAAAGAAAGCATTTTCGTACAACTTCATATAAATCGCTGTAACTTTTGATAGAAGACTCAGAAACACATGTTTATGGCTTTATCTTATAGAACTCAATATCCCCGTGCTGGGCAAACAGGTTTTGCAGCCGTTTGAGCTAAGATTTTAAAATTATTCACATAATGAAAACCTATACTTTGTTTCAGGCGAGTTTCCCTTTCAAATGCATGTAACAGTGAGAAACGCATTGTCTTGGCGACAGAAAGCGTTTTTGTACAACTTCATATAAATCGCTGTAACTTTTGATAGAAGACTCAGAAACACATGATCATGGCTTTATCTTATAGAACTCAATATCCCCGTGCTGGGCAAACAGGTTTTGCAGCCGTTTGAGCTAAGATTTTAAAATTATTCACATAATGAAAACCTATACTTTGTCTCGGGCGAGTTTCCCATTCAAATGCATGTAACAGTGAGAAACACACTGTCTTGGCGAAATAAAGCGTTTTTGCACAACTTTATATAAATCGGTGCAACTTTTGATAGACGACTCAGACACACATGTCTATGGCTTCATCTTAAAGAATTCAATATCCTCGTGCTGGGCAAACAGGTTTTGCAGCCGTTTGAGCTAAGATTTTAAAATTATTCACATAATGAAAACCTATACTTTGTTTCAGGCGAGTTTCCCATTCAAATGCATGTAACAGTGAGAAACACTGTCTTGGCGAAAGAAAGCATTTTCGTACAACTTCATATAAATCGCTGTAACTTTTGATAGAAGACTCAGAAACACATGTTTATGGCTTTATCTTATAGAACTCAATATCCTCGTGCTGGGCAAACAGGTTTTGCAGCCGTTTGAGCTAAGATTTTAAAATTATTCACATAATGAAAACCTATACTTTGTCTCGGGCGAGTTTCCCATTCAAATGCATGTAACAGTGAGAAACACACTGTCTTGGCGAAAGAAAGCATTTTCGTACAACTTCATATAAATCGCTGTAACTTTTGATAGAAGACTCAGAAACACATGTTTATGGCTTTATCTTATAGAACTCAATATCCTCGTGCTGGGCAAACAGGTTTTGCAGCCGTTTGAGCTAAGATTTTAAAATTATTCACATAATGAAAACCTATACTTTGTTTCAGGCGAGTTTCCCATTCAAATGCATGTAACAGTGAGAAACACACTGTCTTGGCGAAAGAAAGCGTTTTTGAACAACTTCATATAAATCGCTGTAACTTTTGATAGAAGACTCAGAAACACATGTTTATGGCTTTATCTTATAGAACTCAATATCCCCGTGCTGGGCAAACAGGTTTTGCAGCCGTTTGAGCTAAGATTTTAAAATTATTCACATAATGAAAACCTATACTTTGTCTCGGGCGAGTTTCCCATTCAAATGCATGTAACAGTGAGAAACACACTGTCTTGGCGAAATAAAGCGTTTTTGCACAACTTTATATAAATCGGTGCAACTTTTGATAGACGACTCAGACACACATGTCTATGGCTTCATCTTAAAGAATTCAATATCCTCGTGCTGGGCAAACAGGTTTTGCAGCCGTTTGAGCTAAGATTTTAAAATTATTCACATAATGAAAACCTATACTTTGTCTCGGGCGAGTTTCCCATTCAAATGCATGTAACAGTGAGAAACACACTGTCTTGGCGAAATAAAGCGTTTTTGCACAACTTTATATAAATCGGTGCAACTTTTGATAGACGACTCAGACACACATGTCTATGGCTTCATCTTAAAGAATTCAATATCCTCGTGCTGGGCAAACAGGTTTTGCAGCCGTTTGAGCTAAGATTTTAAAATTATTCACATAATGAAAACCTATACTTTGTCTCGGGCGAGTTTCCCATTCAAATGCATGTAACAGTGAGAAACACACTGTCTTGGCGAAATAAAGCATTTTCGTACAACTTCATATAAATCGCTGTAACTTTTGATAGAAGACTCAGAAACACATGTTTATGGCTTTATCTTATAGAACTCAATATCCCCGTGCTGGGCAAACAGGTTTTGCAGCCGTTTGAGCTAAGATTTTAAAATTATTCACATAATGAAAACCTATACTTTGTCTCGGGCGAGTTTCCCATTCAAATGCATGAAACAGTGAGAAACACACTGTCTTGGCGAAATAAAGCGTTTTTGCAGAACTTTATATAAATCGGTGCAACTTTTGATAGACGACTCAGACACACATGTCTATGGCTTCATCTTAAAGAATTCAATATCCTCGTGCTGGGCAAACAGGTTTTGCAGCCGTTTGAGCTAAGATTTTAAAATTATTCACATAATGAAAACCTATACTTTGTTTCAGGCGAGTTTCCCATTCAAATGCATGTAACAGTGAGAAACACACTGTCTTGGCGAAATAAAGCATTTTCGTACAACTTCATATAAATCGCTGTAACTTTTGATAGAAGACTCAGACACACATGTCTATGGCTTCATCTTAAAGAATTCAATATCCTCGTGCTGGGCAAACAGGTTTTGCAGCCGTTTGAGCTAAGATTTTAAAATTATTCACATAATGAAAACCTATACTTTGTCTCGGGCGAGTTTCCCATTCAAATGCATGTAACAGTGAGAAACACACTGTCTTGGCGAAAGAAAGCATTTTCGTACAACTTCATATAAATCGCTGTAACTTTTGATAGAAGACTCAGAAACACATGTTTATGGCTTTATCTTATAGAACTCAATATCCTCGTGCTGGGCAAACAGGTTTTGCAGCCGTTTGAGCTAAGATTTTAAAATTATTCACATAATGAAAACCTATACTTTGTCTCGGGCGAGTTTCCCATTCAAATGAATGTAACAGTGAGAAACACACTGTCTTGGCGAAAGAAAGCATTTTCGTACAACTTCATATAAATCGCTGTAACTTTTGATAGAAGACTCAGAAACACATGTTTATGGCTTTATCTTATAGAACTCAATATCCTCGTGCTGGGCAAACAGGTTTTGCAGCCGTTTGAGCTAAGATTTTAAAATTATTCACATAATGAAAACCTATACTTTGTTTCAGGCGAGTTTCCCATTCAAATGCATGTAACAGTGAGAAACACACTGTCTTGGCGAAAGAAAGCATTTTCGTACAACTTCATATAAATCGCTGTAACTTTTGATAGAAGACTCAGACACACATGTCTATGGCTTCATCTTAAAGAATTCAATATCCTCGTGCTGGGCAAACAGGTTTTGCAGCCGTTTGAGCTAAGATTTTAAAATTATTCACATAATGAAAACCTATACTTTGTCTCGGGCGAGTTTCCCATTCAAATGCATGTAACAGTGAGAAACACACTGTCTTGGCGAAAGAAAGCATTTTCGTACAACTTCATATAAATCGCTGTAACTTTTGATAGAAGACTCAGAAACACATGTTTATGGCTTTATCTTATAGAACTCAATATCCCCGTGCTGGGCAAACAGGTTTTGCAGCCGTTTGAGCTAAGATTTTAAAATTATTCACATAATGAAAACCTATACTTTGTCTCGGGCGAGTTTCCCATTCAAATGCATGTAACAGTGAGAAACACACTGTCTTGGCGAAAGAAAGCATTTTCGTACAACTTCATATAAATCGCTGTAACTTTTGATAGAAGACTCAGACACACATGTCTATGGCTTCATCTTAAAGAATTCAATATCCTCGTGCTGGGCAAACAGGTTTTGCAGCCGTTTGAGCTAAGATTTTAAAATTATTCACATAATGAAAACCTATACTTTGTCTCGGGCGAGTTTCCCATTCAAATGCATGTAACAGTGAGAAACACACTGTCTTGGCGAAATAAAGCGTTTTTGCACAACTTTATATAAATCGGTGCAACTTTTGATAGACGACTCAGACACACATGTCTATGGCTTCATCTTAAAGAATTCAATATCCTCGTGCTGGGCAAACAGGTTTTGCAGCCGTTTGAGCTAAGATTTTAAAATTATTCACATAATGAAAACCTATACTTTGTTTCAGGCGAGTTTCCCATTCAAATGCATGTAACAGTGAGAAACACTGTCTTGGCGAAAGAAAGCATTTTCGTACAACTTCATATAAATCGCTGTAACTTTTGATAGAAGACTCAGAAACACATGTTTATGGCTTTATCTTATAGAACTCAATATCCTCGTGCTGGGCAAACAGGTTTTGCAGCCGTTTGAGCTAAGATTTTAAAATTATTCACATAATGAAAACCTATACTTTGTCTCGGGCGAGTTTCCCATTCAAATGCATGTAACAGTGAGAAACACACTGTCTTGGCGAAAGAAAGCATTTTCGTACAACTTCATATAAATCGCTGTAACTTTTGATAGAAGACTCAGAAACACATGTTTATGGCTTTATCTTATAGAACTCAATATCCTCGTGCTGGGCAAACAGGTTTTGCAGCCGTTTGAGCTAAGATTTTAAAATTATTCACATAATGAAAACCTATACTTTGTTTCAGGCGAGTTTCCCATTCAAATGCATGTAACAGTGAGAAACACACTGTCTTGGCGAAAGAAAGCATTTTCGTACAACTTCATATAAATCGCTGTAACTTTTGATAGAAGACTCAGAAACACATGTTTATGGCTTTATCTTATAGAACTCAATATCCCCGTGCTGGGCAAACAGGTTTTGCAGCCGTTTGAGCTAAGATTTTAAAATTATTCACATAATGAAAACCTATACTTTGTTTCAGGCGAGTTTCCCTTTCAAATGCATGTAACAGTGAGAAACGCATTGTCTTGGCGACAGAAAGCGTTTTTGTACAACTTCATATAAATCGCTGTAACTTTTGATAGAAGACTCAGAAACACATGATCATGGCTTTATCTTATAGAACTCAATATCCCCGTGCTGGGCAAACAGGTTTTGCAGCCGTTTGAGCTAAGATTTTAAAATTATTCACATAATGAAAACCTATACTTTGTTTCAGGCGAGTTTCCCATTCAAATGCATGTAACAGTGAGAAACACTGTCTTGGCGAAAGAAAGCATTTTCGTACAACTTCATATAAATCGCTGTAACTTTTGATAGAAGACTCAGAAACACATGTTTATGGCTTTATCTTATAGAACTCAATATCCTCGTGCTGGGCAAACAGGTTTTGCAGCCGTTTGAGCTAAGATTTTAAAATTATTCACATAATGAAAACCTATACTTTGTCTCGGGCGAGTTTCCCATTCAAATGCATGTAACAGTGAGAAACACACTGTCTTGGCGAAAGAAAGCATTTTCGTACAACTTCATATAAATCGCTGTAACTTTTGATAGAAGACTCAGAAACACATGTTTATGGCTTTATCTTATAGAACTCAATATCCTCGTGCTGGGCAAACAGGTTTTGCAGCCGTTTGAGCTAAGATTTTAAAATTATTCACATAATGAAAACCTATACTTTGTCTCGGGCGAGTTTCCCATTCAAATGCATGTAACAGTGAGAAACGCATTGTCTTGGCGACAGAAAGCGTTTTTGTACAACTTCATATAAATCGCTGTAACTTTTGATAGAAGACTCAGAAACACATGTTTATGGCTTTATCTTATAGAACTCAATATCCCCGTGCTGGGCAAACAGGTTTTGCAGCCGTTTGAGCTAAGATTTTAAAATTATTCACATAATGAAAACCTATACTTTGTCTCGGGCGAGTTTCCCATTCAAATGCATGTAACAGTGAGAAACGCATTGTCTTGGCGACAGAAAGCGTTTTTGTACAACTTCATATAAATCGCTGTAACTTTTGATAGAAGACTCAGAAACACATGATCATGGCTTTATCTTATAGAACTCAATATCCCCGTGCTGGGCAAACAGGTTTTGCAGCCGTTTGAGCTAAGATTTTAAAATTATTCACATAATGAAAACCTATACTTTGTTTCAGGCGAGTTTCCCATTCAAATGCATGTAACAGTGAGAAACACTGTCTTGGCGAAAGAAAGCATTTTCGTACAACTTCATATAAATCGCTGTAACTTTTGATAGAAGACTCAGAAACACATGTTTATGGCTTTATCTTATAGAACTCAATATCCTCGTGCTGGGCAAACAGGTTTTGCAGCCGTTTGAGCTAAGATTTTAAAATTATTCACATAATGAAAACCTATACTTTGTCTCGGGCGAGTTTCCCATTCAAATGCATGTAACAGTGAGAAACACACTGTCTTGGCGAAAGAAAGCATTTTCGTACAACTTCATATAAATCGCTGTAACTTTTGATAGAAGACTCAGAAACACATGTTTATGGCTTTATCTTATAGAACTCAATATCCTCGTGCTGGGCAAACAGGTTTTGCAGCCGTTTGAGCTAAGATTTTAAAATTATTCACATAATGAAAACCTATACTTTGTCTCGGGCGAGTTTCCCATTCAAATGCATGTAACAGTGAGAAACGCATTGTCTTGGCGACAGAAAGCGTTTTTGTACAACTTCATATAAATCGCTGTAACTTTTGATAGAAGACTCAGAAACACATGATCATAGCTTTATCTTATAGAACTCAATATCCCCGTGCTGGGCAAACAGGTTTTGCAGCCGTTTGAGCTAAGATTTTAAAATTATTCACATAATGAAAACCTATACTTTGTCTCGGGCGAGTTTCCCATTCAAATGCATGTAACAGTGAGAAACACACTGTCTTGGCGAAAGAAAGCATTTTCGTACAACTTCATATAAATCGCTGTAACTTTTGATAGAAGACTCAGAAACACATGTTTATGGCTTTATCTTATAGAACTCAATATCCCCGTGCTGGGCAAACAGGTTTTGCAGCCGTTTGAGCTAAGATTTTAAAATTATTCACATAATGAAAACCTATACTTTGTCTCGGGCGAGTTTCCCATTCAAATGCATGTAACAGTGAGAAACACACTGTCTTGGCGAAAGAAAGCATTTTCGTACAACTTCATATAAATCGCTGTAACTTTTGATAGAAGACTCAGAAACACATGTTTATGGCTTTATCTTATAGAACTCAATATCCCCGTGCTGGGCAAACAGGTTTTGCAGCCGTTTGAGCTAAGATTTTAAAATTATTCACATAATGAAAACCTATACTTTGTTTCAGGCGAGTTTCCCATTCAAATGCATGTAACAGTGAGAAACACTGTCTTGGCGAAAGAAAGCATTTTCGTACAACTTCATACAAATCGCTGTAACTTTTGATAGAAGACTCAGAAACACATGTTTATGGCTTTATCTTATAGAACTCAATATCCCCGTGCTGGGCAAACAGGTTTTGCAGCCGTTTGAGCTAAGATTTTAAAATTATTCACATAATGAAAACCTATACTTTGTCTCGGGCGAGTTTCCCATTCAAATGCATGTAACAGTGAGAAACACACTGTCTTGGCGAAAGAAAGCATTTTCGTACAACTTCATATAAATCGCTGTAACTTTTGATAGAAGACTCAGACACACATGTCTATGGCTTCATCTTAAAGAATTCAATATCCTCGTGCTGGGCAAACAGGTTTTGCAGCCGTTTGAGCTAAGATTTTAAAATTATTCACATAATGAAAACCTATACTTTGTCTCGGGCGAGTTTCCCATTCAAATGCATGTAACAGTGAGAAACACACTGTCTTGGCGAAATAAAGCGTTTTTGCACAACTTTATATAAATCGGTGCAACTTTTGATAGACGACTCAGACACACATGTCTATGGCTTCATCTTAAAGAATTCAATATCCTCGTGCTGGGCAAACAGGTTTTGCAGCCGTTTGAGCTAAGATTTTAAAATTATTCACATAATGAAAACCTATACTTTGTTTCAGGCGAGTTTCCCATTCAAATGCATGTAACAGTGAGAAACACTGTCTTGGCGAAAGAAAGCATTTTCGTACAACTTCATATAAATCGCTGTAACTTTTGATAGAAGACTCAGAAACACATGTTTATGGCTTTATCTTATAGAACTCAATATCCTCGTGCTGGGCAAACAGGTTTTGCAGCCATTTGAGCTAAGATTTTAAAATTATTCACATAATGAAAACCTATACTTTGTTTCAGGCGAGTTTCCCATTCAAATGCATGTAACAGTGAGAAACACACTGTCTTGGCGAAAGAAAGCATTTTCGTACAACTTCATATAAATCGCTGTAACTTTTGATAGAAGACTCAGAAACACATGTTTATGGCTTTATCTTATAGAACTCAATATCCCCGTGCTGGGCAAACAGGTTTTGCAGCCGTTTGAGCTAAGATTTTAAAATTATTCACATAATGAAAACCTATACTTTGTTTCAGGCGAGTTTCCCTTTCAAATGCATGTAACAGTGAGAAACGCATTGTCTTGGCGACAGAAAGCGTTTTTGTACAACTTCATATAAATCGCTGTAACTTTTGATAGAAGACTCAGAAACACATGATCATGGCTTTATCTTATAGAACTCAATATCCCCGTGCTGGGCAAACAGGTTTTGCAGCCGTTTGAGCTAAGATTTTAAAATTATTCACATAATGAAAACCTATACTTTGTCTCGGGCGAGTTTCCCATTCAAATGCATGTAACAGTGAGAAACACACTGTCTTGGCGAAATAAAGCGTTTTTGCACAACTTTATATAAATCGGTGCAACTTTTGATAGACGACTCAGACACACATGTCTATGGCTTCATCTTAAAGAATTCAATATCCTCGTGCTGGGCAAACAGGTTTTGCAGCCGTTTGAGCTAAGATTTTAAAATTATTCACATAATGAAAACCTATACTTTGTTTCAGGCGAGTTTCCCATTCAAATGCATGTAACAGTGAGAAACACTGTCTTGGCGAAAGAAAGCATTTTCGTACAACTTCATATAAATCGCTGTAACTTTTGATAGAAGACTCAGAAACACATGTTTATGGCTTTATCTTATAGAACTCAATATCCTCGTGCTGGGCAAACAGGTTTTGCAGCCGTTTGAGCTAAGATTTTAAAATTATTCACATAATGAAAACCTATACTTTGTCTCGGGCGAGTTTCCCATTCAAATGCATGTAACAGTGAGAAACACACTGTCTTGGCGAAAGAAAGCATTTTCGTACAACTTCATACAAATCGCTGTAACTTTTGATAGAAGACTCAGAAACACATGTTTATGGCTTTATCTTATAGAACTCAATATCCCCGTGCTGGGCAAACAGGTTTTGCAGCCGTTTGAGCTAAGATTTTAAAATTATTCACATAATGAAAACCTATACTTTGTCTCGGGCGAGTTTCCCATTCAAATGCATGTAACAGTGAGAAACACACTGTCTTGGCGAAAGAAAGCATTTTCGTACAACTTCATATAAATCGCTGTAACTTTTGATAGAAGACTCAGACACACATGTCTATGGCTTCATCTTAAAGAATTCAATATCCTCGTGCTGGGCAAACAGGTTTTGCAGCCGTTTGAGCTAAGATTTTAAAATTATTCACATAATGAAAACCTATACTTTGTCTCGGGCGAGTTTCCCATTCAAATGCATGTAACAGTGAGAAACACACTGTCTTGGCGAAATAAAGCGTTTTTGCACAACTTTATATAAATCGGTGCAACTTTTGATAGACGACTCAGACACACATGTCTATGGCTTCATCTTAAAGAATTCAATATCCTCGTGCTGGGCAAACAGGTTTTGCAGCCGTTTGAGCTAAGATTTTAAAATTATTCACATAATGAAAACCTATACTTTGTTTCAGGCGAGTTTCCCATTCAAATGCATGTAACAGTGAGAAACACTGTCTTGGCGAAAGAAAGCATTTTCGTACAACTTCATATAAATCGCTGTAACTTTTGATAGAAGACTCAGAAACACATGTTTATGGCTTTATCTTATAGAACTCAATATCCTCGTGCTGGGCAAACAGGTTTTGCAGCCATTTGAGCTAAGATTTTAAAATTATTCACATAATGAAAACCTATACTTTGTTTCAGGCGAGTTTCCCATTCAAATGCATGTAACAGTGAGAAACACACTGTCTTGGCGAAAGAAAGCATTTTCGTACAACTTCATATAAATCGCTGTAACTTTTGATAGAAGACTCAGAAACACATGTTTATGGCTTTATCTTATAGAACTCAATATCCCCGTGCTGGGCAAACAGGTTTTGCAGCCGTTTGAGCTAAGATTTTAAAATTATTCACATAATGAAAACCTATACTTTGTTTCAGGCGAGTTTCCCTTTCAAATGCATGTAACAGTGAGAAACGCATTGTCTTGGCGACAGAAAGCGTTTTTGTACAACTTCATATAAATCGCTGTAACTTTTGATAGAAGACTCAGAAACACATGATCATGGCTTTATCTTATAGAACTCAATATCCCCGTGCTGGGCAAACAGGTTTTGCAGCCGTTTGAGCTAAGATTTTAAAATTATTCACATAATGAAAACCTATACTTTGTCTCGGGCGAGTTTCCCATTCAAATGCATGTAACAGTGAGAAACACACTGTCTTGGCGAAATAAAGCGTTTTTGCACAACTTTATATAAATCGGTGCAACTTTTGATAGACGACTCAGACACACATGTCTATGGCTTCATCTTAAAGAATTCAATATCCTCGTGCTGGGCAAACAGGTTTTGCAGCCGTTTGAGCTAAGATTTTAAAATTATTCACATAATGAAAACCTATACTTTGTTTCAGGCGAGTTTCCCATTCAAATGCATGTAACAGTGAGAAACACTGTCTTGGCGAAAGAAAGCATTTTCGTACAACTTCATATAAATCGCTGTAACTTTTGATAGAAGACTCAGAAACACATGTTTATGGCTTTATCTTATAGAACTCAATATCCTCGTGCTGGGCAAACAGGTTTTGCAGCCGTTTGAGCTAAGATTTTAAAATTATTCACATAATGAAAACCTATACTTTGTCTCGGGCGAGTTTCCCATTCAAATGCATGTAACAGTGAGAAACACACTGTCTTGGCGAAAGAAAGCATTTTCGTACAACTTCATATAAATCGCTGTAACTTTTGATAGAAGACTCAGAAACACATGTTTATGGCTTTATCTTATAGAACTCAATATCCTCGTGCTGGGCAAACAGGTTTTGCAGCCGTTTGAGCTAAGATTTTAAAATTATTCACATAATGAAAACCTATACTTTGTTTCAGGCGAGTTTCCCATTCAAATGCATGTAACAGTGAGAAACACACTGTCTTGGCGAAAGAAAGCATTTTCGTACAACTTCATATAAATCGCTGTAACTTTTGATAGAAGACTCAGAAACACATGATCATGGCTTTATCTTATAGAACTCAATATCCCCGTGCTGGGCAAACAGGTTTTGCAGCCGTTTGAGCTAAGATTTTAAAATTATTCACATAATGAAAACCTATACTTTGTTTCAGGCGAGTTTCCCATTCAAATGCATGTAACAGTGAGAAACACTGTCTTGGCGAAAGAAAGCATTTTCGTACAACTTCATATAAATCGCTGTAACTTTTGATAGAAGACTCAGAAACACATGTTTATGGCTTTATCTTATAGAACTCAATATCCTCGTGCTGGGCAAACAGGTTTTGCAGCCGTTTGAGCTAAGATTTTAAAATTATTCACATAATGAAAACCTATACTTTGTCTCGGGCGAGTTTCCCATTCAAATGCATGTAACAGTGAGAAACACACTGTCTTGGCGAAAGAAAGCATTTTCGTACAACTTCATATAAATCGCTGTAACTTTTGATAGAAGACTCAGAAACACATGTTTATGGCTTTATCTTATAGAACTCAATATCCTCGTGCTGGGCAAACAGGTTTTGCAGCCGTTTGAGCTAAGATTTTAAAATTATTCACATAATGAAAACCTATACTTTGTCTCGGGCGAGTTTCCCATTCAAATGCATGTAACAGTGAGAAACGCATTGTCTTGGCGACAGAAAGCGTTTTTGTACAACTTCATATAAATCGCTGTAACTTTTGATAGAAGACTCAGAAACACATGATCATAGCTTTATCTTATAGAACTCAATATCCCCGTGCTGGGCAAACAGGTTTTGCAGCCGTTTGAGCTAAGATTTTAAAATTATTCACATAATGAAAACCTATACTTTGTCTCGGGCGAGTTTCCCATTCAAATGCATGTAACAGTGAGAAACACACTGTCTTGGCGAAAGAAAGCATTTTCGTACAACTTCATATAAATCGCTGTAACTTTTGATAGAAGACTCAGAAACACATGTTTATGGCTTTATCTTATAGAACTCAATATCCCCGTGCTGGGCAAACAGGTTTTGCAGCCGTTTGAGCTAAGATTTTAAAATTATTCACATAATGAAAACCTATACTTTGTCTCGGGCGAGTTTCCCATTCAAATGCATGTAACAGTGAGAAACACACTGTCTTGGCGAAAGAAAGCATTTTCGTACAACTTCATATAAATCGCTGTAACTTTTGATAGAAGACTCAGAAACACATGTTTATGGCTTTATCTTATAGAACTCAATATCCCCGTGCTGGGCAAACAGGTTTTGCAGCCGTTTGAGCTAAGATTTTAAAATTATTCACATAATGAAAACCTATACTTTGTTTCAGGCGAGTTTCCCATTCAAATGCATGTAACAGTGAGAAACACTGTCTTGGCGAAAGAAAGCATTTTCGTACAACTTCATACAAATCGCTGTAACTTTTGATAGAAGACTCAGAAACACATGTTTATGGCTTTATCTTATAGAACTCAATATCCCCGTGCTGGGCAAACAGGTTTTGCAGCCGTTTGAGCTAAGATTTTAAAATTATTCACATAATGAAAACCTATACTTTGTCTCGGGCGAGTTTCCCATTCAAATGCATGTAACAGTGAGAAACACACTGTCTTGGCGAAAGAAAGCATTTTCGTACAACTTCATATAAATCGCTGTAACTTTTGATAGAAGACTCAGACACACATGTCTATGGCTTCATCTTAAAGAATTCAATATCCTCGTGCTGGGCAAACAGGTTTTGCAGCCGTTTGAGCTAAGATTTTAAAATTATTCACATAATGAAAACCTATACTTTGTCTCGGGCGAGTTTCCCATTCAAATGCATGTAACAGTGAGAAACACACTGTCTTGGCGAAATAAAGCGTTTTTGCACAACTTTATATAAATCGGTGCAACTTTTGATAGACGACTCAGACACACATGTCTATGGCTTCATCTTAAAGAATTCAATATCCTCGTGCTGGGCAAACAGGTTTTGCAGCCGTTTGAGCTAAGATTTTAAAATTATTCACATAATGAAAACCTATACTTTGTTTCAGGCGAGTTTCCCATTCAAATGCATGTAACAGTGAGAAACACTGTCTTGGCGAAAGAAAGCATTTTCGTACAACTTCATATAAATCGCTGTAACTTTTGATAGAAGACTCAGAAACACATGTTTATGGCTTTATCTTATAGAACTCAATATCCTCGTGCTGGGCAAACAGGTTTTGCAGCCATTTGAGCTAAGATTTTAAAATTATTCACATAATGAAAACCTATACTTTGTCTCGGGCGAGTTTCCCATTCAAATGCATGTAACAGTGAGAAACGCATTGTCTTGGCGACAGAAAGCGTTTTTGTACAACTTCATATAAATCGCTGTAACTTTTGATAGAAGACTCAGAAACACATGTTTATGGCTTTATCTTATAGAACTCAATATCCTCGTGCTGGGCAAACAGGTTTTGCAGCCGTTTGAGCTAAGATTTTAAAATTATTCACATAATGAAAACCTATACTTTGTTTCAGGCGAGTTTCCCATTCAAATGCATGTAACAGTGAGAAACACACTGTCTTGGCGAAAGAAAGCATTTTTGTACAACTTCATATAAATCGCTGTAACTTTTGATAGAAGACTCAGAAACACATGTTTATGGCTTTATCTTATAGAACTCAATATCCTCGTGCTGGGCAAACAGGTTTTGCAGCCGTTTGAGCTAAGATTTTAAAATTATTCACATAATGAAAACCTATACTTTGTTTCAGGCGAGTTTCCCATTCAAATGCATGTAACAGTGAGAAACACACTGTCTTGGCGAAAGAAAGCATTTTCGTACAACTTCATATAAATCGCTGTAACTTTTGATAGAAGACTCAGAAACACATGTTCATGGCTTTATCTTATAGAACTCAATATCCTCGTGCTGGGCAAACAGGTTTTGCAGCCGTTTGAGCTAAGATTTTAAAATTATTCACATAATGAAAACCTATACTTTGTCTCGGGCGAGTTTCCCATTCAAATGCATGTAACAGTGAGAAACACACTGTCTTGGCGAAATAAAGCATTTTCGTACAACTTCATATAAATCGCTGTAACTTTTGATAGAAGACTCAGAAACACATGATCATGGCTTTATCTTATAGAACTCAATATCCCCGTGCTGGGCAAACAGGTTTTGCAGCCGTTTGAGCTAAGATTTTAAAATTATTCACATAATGAAAACCTATACTTTGTTTCAGGCGAGTTTCCCATTCAAATGCATGTAACAGTGAGAAACACACTGTCTTGGCGAAAGAAAGCATTTTCGTACAACTTCATATAAATCGCTGTAACTTTTGATAGAAGACTCAGACACACATGTCTATGGCTTCATCTTAAAGAATTCAATATCCTCGTGCTGGGCAAACAGGTTTTGCAGCCGTTTGAGCTAAGATTTTAAAATTATTCACATAATGAAAACCTATACTTTGTTTCAGGCGAGTTTCCCATTCAAATGCATGTAACAGTGAGAAACACTGTCTTGGCGAAAGAAAGCATTTTCGTACAACTTCATACAAATCGCTGTAACTTTTGATAGAAGACTCAGAAACACATGTTTATGGCTTTATCTTATAGAACTCAATATCCCCGTGCTGGGCAAACAGGTTTTGCAGCCGTTTGAGCTAAGATTTTAAAATTATTCACATAATGAAAACCTATACTTTGTCTCGGGCGAGTTTCCCATTCAAATGCATGTAACAGTGAGAAACACACTGTCTTGGCGAAAGAAAGCATTTTCGTACAACTTCATATAAATCGCTGTAACTTTTGATAGAAGACTCAGACACACATGTCTATGGCTTCATCTTAAAGAATTCAATATCCTCGTGCTGGGCAAACAGGTTTTGCAGCCGTTTGAGCTAAGATTTTAAAATTATTCACATAATGAAAACCTATACTTTGTCTCGGGCGAGTTTCCCATTCAAATGCATGTAACAGTGAGAAACACACTGTCTTGGCGAAATAAAGCGTTTTTGCACAACTTTATATAAATCGGTGCAACTTTTGATAGACGACTCAGAAACACATGTCTATGGCTTCATCTTAAAGAATTCAATATCCTCGTGCTGGGCAAACAGGTTTTGCAGCCGTTTGAGCTAAGATTTTAATATTATTCACATAATGAAAACCTATACTTTGTTTCAGGCGAGTTTCCCATTCAAATGCATGTAACAGTGAGAAACACTGTCTTGGCGAAAGAAAGCATTTTCGTACAACTTCATATAAATCGCTGTAACTTTTGATAGAAGACTCAGAAACACATGTTTATGGCTTTATCTTATAGAACTCAATATCCTCGTGCTGGGCAAACAGGTTTTGCAGCCATTTGAGCTAAGATTTTAAAATTATTCACATAATGAAAACCTATACTTTGTCTCGGGCGAGTTTCCCATTCAAATGCATGTAACAGTGAGAAACGCATTGTCTTGGCGACAGAAAGCGTTTTTGTACAACTTCATATAAATCGCTGTAACTTTTGATAGAAGACTCAGAAACACATGTTTATGGCTTTATCTTATAGAACTCAATATCCTCGTGCTGGGCAAACAGGTTTTGCAGCCGTTTGAGCTAAGATTTTAAAATTATTCACATAATGAAAACCTATACTTTGTTTCAGGCGAGTTTCCCATTCAAATGCATGTAACAGTGAGAAACACACTGTCTTGGCGAAAGAAAGCATTTTTGTACAACTTCATATAAATCGCTGTAACTTTTGATAGAAGACTCAGAAACACATGTTTATGGCTTTATCTTATAGAACTCAATATCCTCGTGCTGGGCAAACAGGTTTTGCAGCCGTTTGAGCTAAGATTTTAAAATTATTCACATAATGAAAACCTATACTTTGTTTCAGGCGAGTTTCCCATTCAAATGCATGTAACAGTGAGAAACACACTGTCTTGGCGAAAGAAAGCATTTTCGTACAACTTCATATAAATCGCTGTAACTTTTGATAGAAGACTCAGAAACACATGTTCATGGCTTTATCTTATAGAACTCAATATCCTCGTGCTGGGCAAACAGGTTTTGCAGCCGTTTGAGCTAAGATTTTAAAATTATTCACATAATGAAAACCTATACTTTGTTTCAGGCGAGTTTCCCATTCAAATGCATGTAACAGTGAGAAACACACTGTCTTGGCGAAAGAAAGCATTTTCGTACAACTTCATATAAATCGCTGTAACTTTTGATAGAAGACTCAGACACACATGTCTATGGCTTCATCTTAAAGAATTCAATATCCTCGTGCTGGGCAAACAGGTTTTGCAGCCGTTTGAGCTAAGATTTTAAAATTATTCACATAATGAAAACCTATACTTTGTCTCGGGCGAGTTTCCCATTCAAATGCATGTAACAGTGAGAAACACACTGTCTTGGCGAAATAAAGCATTTTCGTACAACTTCATATAAATCGCTGTAACTTTTGATAGAAGACTCAGAAACACATGTCTATGGCTTCATCTTAAAGAATTCAATATCCTCGTGCTGGGCAAACAGGTTTTGCAGCCGTTTGAGCTAAGATTTTAAAATTATTCACATAATGAAAACCTATACTTTGTTTCAGGCGAGTTTCCCATTCAAATGCATGTAACAGTGAGAAACACACTGTCTTGGCGAAAGAAAGCATTTTTGTACAACTTCATATAAATCGCTGTAACTTTTGATAGAAGACTCAGACACACATGTCTATGGCTTCATCTTAAAGAATTCAATATCCTCGTGCTGGGCAAACAGGTTTTGCAGCCGTTTGAGCTAAGATTTTAAAATTATTCACATAATGAAAACCTATACTTTGTCTCGGGCGAGTTTCCCATTCAAATGCATGTAACAGTGAGAAACACACTGTCTTGGCGAAAGAAAGCATTTTCGTACAACTTCATATAAATCGCTGTAACTTTTGATAGAAGACTCAGAAACACATGTTTATGGCTTTATCTTATAGAACTCAATATCCTCGTGCTGGGCAAACAGGTTTTGCAGCCGTTTGAGCTAAGATTTTAAAATTATTCACATAATGAAAACCTATACTTTGTCTCGGGCGAGTTTCCCATTCAAATGCATGTAACAGTGAGAAACACACTGTCTTGGCGAAAGAAAGCATTTTCGTACAACTTCATATAAATCGCTGTAACTTTTGATAGAAGACTCAGACACACATGTCTATGGCTTCATCTTAAAGAATTCAATATCCTCGTGCTGGGCAAACAGGTTTTGCAGCCGTTTGAGCTAAGATTTTAAAATTATTCACATAATGAAAACCTATACTTTGTCTCGGGCGAGTTTCCCATTCAAATGCATGTAACAGTGAGAAACACACTGTCTTGGCGAAATAAAGCGTTTTTGCACAACTTTATATAAATCGGTGCAACTTTTGATAGACGACTCAGACACACATGTCTATGGCTTCATCTTAAAGAATTCAATATCCTCGTGCTGGGCAAACAGGTTTTGCAGCCGTTTGAGCTAAGATTTTAAAATTATTCACATAATGAAAACCTATACTTTGTTTCAGGCGAGTTTCCCATTCAAATGCATGTAACAGTGAGAAACACTGTCTTGGCGAAAGAAAGCATTTTCGTACAACTTCATATAAATCGCTGTAACTTTTGATAGAAGACTCAGAAACACATGTTTATGACTTTATCTTATAGAACTCAATATCCTCGTGCTGGGCAAACAGGTTTTGCAGCCGTTTGAGCTAAGATTTTAAAATTATTCACATAATGAAAACCTATACTTTGTCTCGGGCGAGTTTCCCATTCAAATGCATGTAACAGTGAGAAACACACTGTCTTGGCGAAAGAAAGCATTTTCGTACAACTTCATATAAATCGCTGTAACTTTTGATAGAAGACTCAGAAACACATGTTTATGGCTTTATCTTATAGAACTCAATATCCTCGTGCTGGGCAAACAGGTTTTGCAGCCATTTGAGCTAAGATTTTAAAATTATTCACATAATGAAAACCTATACTTTGTCTCGGGCGAGTTTCCCATTCAAATGCATGTAACAGTGAGAAACACACTGTCTTGGCGAAATAAAGCGTTTTTGCACAACTTTATATAAATCGGTGCAACTTTTGATAGACGACTCAGACACACATGTCTATGGCTTCATCTTAAAGAATTCAATATCCTCGTGCTGGGCAAACAGGTTTTGCAGCCGTTTGAGCTAAGATTTTAAAATTATTCACATAATGAAAACCTATACTTTGTTTCAGGCGAGTTTCCCATTCAAATGCATGTAACAGTGAGAAACACACTGTCTTGGCGAAATAAAGCGTTTTTGCACAACTTTATATAAATCGGTGCAACTTTTGATAGACGACTCAGACACACATGTCTATGGCTTCATCTTAAAGAATTCAATATCCTCGTGCTGGGCAAACAGGTTTTGCAGCCGTTTGAGCTAAGATTTTAAAATTATTCACATAATGAAAACCTATACTTTGTTTCAGGCGAGTTTCCCATTCAAATGCATGTAACAGTGAGAAACACTGTCTTGGCGAAAGAAAGCATTTTCGTACAACTTCATATAAATCGCTGTAACTTTTGATAGAAGACTCAGAAACACATGTTTATGGCTTTATCTTATAGAACTCAATATCCTCGTGCTGGGCAAACAGGTTTTGCAGCCGTTTGAGCTAAGATTTTAAAATTATTCACATAATGAAAACCTATACTTTGTCTCGGGCGAGTTTCCCATTCAAATGCATGTAACAGTGAGAAACACACTGTCTTGGCGAAAGAAAGCATTTTCGTACAACTTCATATAAATCGCTGTAACTTTTGATAGAAGACTCAGAAACACATGTTCATGGCTTTATCTTATAGAACTCAATATCCTCGTGCTGGGCAAACAGGTTTTGCAGCCATTTGAGCTAAGATTTTAAAATTATTCACATAATGAAAACCTATACTTTGTCTCGGGCGAGTTTCCCATTCAAATGCATGTAACAGTGAGAAACGCATTGTCTTGGCGACAGAAAGCGTTTTTGTACAACTTCATATAAATCGCTGTAACTTTTGATAGAAGACTCAGAAACACATGTTTATGGCTTTATCTTATAGAACTCAATATCCTCGTGCTGGGCAAACAGGTTTTGCAGCCGTTTGAGCTAAGATTTTAAAATTATTCACATAATGAAAACCTATACTTTGTTTCAGGCGAGTTTCCCATTCAAATGCATGTAACAGTGAGAAACACACTGTCTTGGCGAAAGAAAGCATTTTCGTACAACTTCATATAAATCGCTGTAACTTTTGATAGAAGACTCAGACACACATGTCTATGGCTTCATCTTAAAGAATTCAATATCCTCGTGCTGGGCAAACAGGTTTTGCAGCCGTTTGAGCTAAGATTTTAAAATTATTCACATAATGAAAACCTATACTTTGTTTCAGGCGAGTTTCCCATTCAAATGCATGTAACAGTGAGAAACACACTGTCTTGGCGAAAGAAAGCATTTTCGTACAACTTCATATAAATCGCTGTAACTTTTGATAGAAGACTCAGAAACACATGTTCATGGCTTTATCTTATAGAACTCAATATCCTCGTGCTGGGCAAACAGGTTTTGCAGCCATTTGAGCTAAGATTTTAAAATTATTCACATAATGAAAACCTATACTTTGTCTCGGGCGAGTTTCCCATTCAAATGCATGTAACAGTGAGAAACGCATTGTCTTGGCGACAGAAAGCGTTTTTGTACAACTTCATATAAATCGCTGTAACTTTTGATAGAAGACTCAGAAACACATGTCTATGGCTTCATCTTAAAGAATTCAATATCCTCGTGCTGGGCAAACAGGTTTTGCAGCCGTTTGAGCTAAGATTTTAAAATTATTCACATAATGAAAACCTATACTTTGTCTCGGGCGAGTTTCCCATTCAAATGCATGTAACAGTGAGAAACACACTGTCTTGGCGAAATAAAGCATTTTCGTACAACTTCATATAAATCGCTGTAACTTTTGATAGAAGACTCAGAAACACATGTCTATGGCTTCATCTTAAAGAATTCAATATCCTCGTGCTGGGCAAACAGGTTTTGCAGCCGTTTGAGCTAAGATTTTAAAATTATTCACATAATGAAAACCTATACTTTGTTTCAGGCGAGTTTCCCATTCAAATGCATGTAACAGTGAGAAACACTGTCTTGGCGAAAGAAAGCATTTTCGTACAACTTCATATAAATCGCTGTAACTTTTGATAGAAGACTCAGAAACACATGTTTATGGCTTTATCTTATAGAACTCAATATCCTCGTGCTGGGCAAACAGGTTTTGCAGCCGTTTGAGCTAAGATTTTAAAATTATTCACATAATGAAAACCTATACTTTGTCTCGGGCGAGTTTCCCATTCAAATGCATGTAACAGTGAGAAACACACTGTCTTGGCGAAAGAAAGCATTTTCGTACAACTTCATATAAATCGCTGTAACTTTTGATAGAAGACTCAGAAACACATGTTCATGGCTTTATCTTATAGAACTCAATATCCTCGTGCTGGGCAAACAGGTTTTGCAGCCATTTGAGCTAAGATTTTAAAATTATTCACATAATGAAAACCTATACTTTGTCTCGGGCGAGTTTCCCATTCAAATGCATGTAACAGTGAGAAACGCATTGTCTTGGCGACAGAAAGCGTTTTTGTACAACTTCATATAAATCGCTGTAACTTTTGATAGAAGACTCAGAAACACATGTTTATGGCTTTATCTTATAGAACTCAATATCCTCGTGCTGGGCAAACAGGTTTTGCAGCCGTTTGAGCTAAGATTTTAAAATTATTCACATAATGAAAACCTATACTTTGTTTCAGGCGAGTTTCCCATTCAAATGCATGTAACAGTGAGAAACACACTGTCTTGGCGAAAGAAAGCATTTTCGTACAACTTCATATAAATCGCTGTAACTTTTGATAGAAGACTCAGACACACATGTCTATGGCTTCATCTTAAAGAATTCAATATCCTCGTGCTGGGCAAACAGGTTTTGCAGCCGTTTGAGCTAAGATTTTAAAATTATTCACATAATGAAAACCTATACTTTGTCTCGGGCGAGTTTCCCATTCAAATGCATGTAACAGTGAGAAACACACTGTCTTGGCGAAAGAAAGCATTTTCGTACAACTTCATATAAATCGCTGTAACTTTTGATAGAAGACTCAGAAACACATGTCTATGGCTTCATCTTAAAGAATTCAATATCCTCGTGCTGGGCAAACAGGTTTTGCAGCCGTTTGAGCTAAGATTTTAAAATTATTCACATAATGAAAACCTATACTTTGTTTCAGGCGAGTTTCCCATTCAAATGCATGTAACAGTGAGAAACACACTGTCTTGGCGAAAGAAAGCATTTTCGTACAACTTCATATAAATCGCTGTAACTTTTGATAGAAGACTCAGAAACACATGTTCATGGCTTTATCTTATAGAACTCAATATCCTCGTGCTGGGCAAACAGGTTTTGCAGCCATTTGAGCTAAGATTTTAAAATTATTCACATAATGAAAACCTATACTTTGTCTCGGGCGAGTTTCCCATTCAAATGCATGTAACAGTGAGAAACGCATTGTCTTGGCGACAGAAAGCGTTTTTGTACAACTTCATATAAATCGCTGTAACTTTTGATAGAAGACTCAGAAACACATGTTTATGGCTTTATCTTATAGAACTCAATATCCTCGTGCTGGGCAAACAGGTTTTGCAGCCGTTTGAGCTAAGATTTTAAAATTATTCACATAATGAAAACCTATACTTTGTTTCAGGCGAGTTTCCCATTCAAATGCATGTAACAGTGAGAAACACACTGTCTTGGCGAAAGAAAGCATTTTCGTACAACTTCATATAAATCGCTGTAACTTTTGATAGAAGACTCAGAAACACATGTTTATGGCTTTATCTTATAGAACTCAATATCCCCGTGCTGGGCAAACAGGTTTTGCAGCCGTTTGAGCTAAGATTTTAAAATTATTCACATAATGAAAACCTATACTTTGTCTCGGGCGAGTTTCCCATTCAAATGCATGTAACAGTGAGAAACACACTGTCTTGGCGAAAGAAAGCATTTTCGTACAACTTCATATAAATCGCTGTAACTTTTGATAGAAGACTCAGAAACACATGTCTATGGCTTCATCTTAAAGAATTCAATATCCTCGTGCTGGGCAAACAGGTTTTGCAGCCGTTTGAGCTAAGATTTTAAAATTATTCACATAATGAAAACCTATACTTTGTTTCAGGCGAGTTTCCCATTCAAATGCATGTAACAGTGAGAAACACACTGTCTTGGCGAAAGAAAGCATTTTCGTACAACTTCATATAAATCGCTGTAACTTTTGATAGAAGACTCAGAAACACATGTTTATGGCTTTATCTTATAGAACTCAATATCCTCGTGCTGGGCAAACAGGTTTTGCAGCCGTTTGAGCTAAGATTTTAAAATTATTCACATAATGAAAACCTATACTTTGTTTCAGGCGAGTTTCCCATTCAAATGCATGTAACAGTGAGAAACACACTGTCTTGGCGAAATAAAGCGTTTTTGCACAACTTTATATAAATCGGTGCAACTTTTGATAGACGACTCAGACACACATGTCTATGGCTTCATCTTAAAGAATTCAATATCCTCGTGCTGGGCAAACAGGTTTTGCAGCCGTTTGAGCTAAGATTTTAAAATTATTCACATAATGAAAACCTATACTTTGTTTCAGGCGAGTTTCCCATTCAAATGCATGTAACAGTGAGAAACACTGTCTTGGCGAAAGAAAGCATTTTCGTACAACTTCATATAAATCGCTGTAACTTTTGATAGAAGACTCAGAAACACATGTTTATGACTTTATCTTATAGAACTCAATATCCTCGTGCTGGGCAAACAGGTTTTGCAGCCGTTTGAGCTAAGATTTTAAAATTATTCACATAATGAAAACCTATACTTTGTCTCGGGCGAGTTTCCCATTCAAATGCATGTAACAGTGAGAAACACACTGTCTTGGCGAAAGAAAGCATTTTCGTACAACTTCATATAAATCGCTGTAACTTTTGATAGAAGACTCAGAAACACATGTTTATGGCTTTATCTTATAGAACTCAATATCCTCGTGCTGGGCAAACAGGTTTTGCAGCCATTTGAGCTAAGATTTTAAAATTATTCACATAATGAAAACCTATACTTTGTCTCGGGCGAGTTTCCCATTCAAATGCATGTAACAGTGAGAAACACACTGTCTTGGCGAAATAAAGCGTTTTTGCACAACTTTATATAAATCGGTGCAACTTTTGATAGACGACTCAGACACACATGTCTATGGCTTCATCTTAAAGAATTCAATATCCTCGTGCTGGGCAAACAGGTTTTGCAGCCGTTTGAGCTAAGATTTTAAAATTATTCACATAATGAAAACCTATACTTTGTTTCAGGCGAGTTTCCCATTCAAATGCATGTAACAGTGAGAAACACACTGTCTTGGCGAAATAAAGCGTTTTTGCACAACTTTATATAAATCGGTGCAACTTTTGATAGACGACTCAGACACACATGTCTATGGCTTCATCTTAAAGAATTCAATATCCTCGTGCTGGGCAAACAGGTTTTGCAGCCGTTTGAGCTAAGATTTTAAAATTATTCACATAATGAAAACCTATACTTTGTTTCAGGCGAGTTTCCCATTCAAATGCATGTAACAGTGAGAAACACTGTCTTGGCGAAAGAAAGCATTTTCGTACAACTTCATATAAATCGCTGTAACTTTTGATAGAAGACTCAGAAACACATGTTTATGGCTTTATCTTATAGAACTCAATATCCTCGTGCTGGGCAAACAGGTTTTGCAGCCGTTTGAGCTAAGATTTTAAAATTATTCACATAATGAAAACCTATACTTTGTCTCGGGCGAGTTTCCCATTCAAATGCATGTAACAGTGAGAAACACACTGTCTTGGCGAAAGAAAGCATTTTCGTACAACTTCATATAAATCGCTGTAACTTTTGATAGAAGACTCAGAAACACATGTTCATGGCTTTATCTTATAGAACTCAATATCCTCGTGCTGGGCAAACAGGTTTTGCAGCCATTTGAGCTAAGATTTTAAAATTATTCACATAATGAAAACCTATACTTTGTCTCGGGCGAGTTTCCCATTCAAATGCATGTAACAGTGAGAAACGCATTGTCTTGGCGACAGAAAGCGTTTTTGTACAACTTCATATAAATCGCTGTAACTTTTGATAGAAGACTCAGAAACACATGTTTATGGCTTTATCTTATAGAACTCAATATCCTCGTGCTGGGCAAACAGGTTTTGCAGCCGTTTGAGCTAAGATTTTAAAATTATTCACATAATGAAAACCTATACTTTGTTTCAGGCGAGTTTCCCATTCAAATGCATGTAACAGTGAGAAACACACTGTCTTGGCGAAAGAAAGCATTTTCGTACAACTTCATATAAATCGCTGTAACTTTTGATAGAAGACTCAGACACACATGTCTATGGCTTCATCTTAAAGAATTCAATATCCTCGTGCTGGGCAAACAGGTTTTGCAGCCGTTTGAGCTAAGATTTTAAAATTATTCACATAATGAAAACCTATACTTTGTTTCAGGCGAGTTTCCCATTCAAATGCATGTAACAGTGAGAAACACACTGTCTTGGCGAAAGAAAGCATTTTCGTACAACTTCATATAAATCGCTGTAACTTTTGATAGAAGACTCAGAAACACATGTTTATGGCTTTATCTTATAGAACTCAATATCCTCGTGCTGGGCAAACAGGTTTTGCAGCCGTTTGAGCTAAGATTTTAAAATTATTCACATAATGAAAACCTATACTTTGTCTCGGGCGAGTTTCCCATTCAAATGCATGTAACAGTGAGAAACACACTGTCTTGGCGAAAGAAAGCATTTTCGTACAACTTCATATAAATCGCTGTAACTTTTGATAGAAGACTCAGAAACACATGTTCATGGCTTTATCTTATAGAACTCAATATCCTCGTGCTGGGCAAACAGGTTTTGCAGCCATTTGAGCTAAGATTTTAAAATTATTCACATAATGAAAACCTATACTTTGTCTCGGGCGAGTTTCCCATTCAAATGCATGTAACAGTGAGAAACGCATTGTCTTGGCGACAGAAAGCGTTTTTGTACAACTTCATATAAATCGCTGTAACTTTTGATAGAAGACTCAGAAACACATGTCTATGGCTTCATCTTAAAGAATTCAATATCCTCGTGCTGGGCAAACAGGTTTTGCAGCCGTTTGAGCTAAGATTTTAAAATTATTCACATAATGAAAACCTATACTTTGTCTCGGGCGAGTTTCCCATTCAAATGCATGTAACAGTGAGAAACACACTGTCTTGGCGAAATAAAGCATTTTCGTACAACTTCATATAAATCGCTGTAACTTTTGATAGAAGACTCAGAAACACATGTCTATGGCTTCATCTTAAAGAATTCAATATCCTCGTGCTGGGCAAACAGGTTTTGCAGCCGTTTGAGCTAAGATTTTAAAATTATTCACATAATGAAAACCTATACTTTGTTTCAGGCGAGTTTCCCATTCAAATGCATGTAACAGTGAGAAACACTGTCTTGGCGAAAGAAAGCATTTTCGTACAACTTCATATAAATCGCTGTAACTTTTGATAGAAGACTCAGAAACACATGTTTATGGCTTTATCTTATAGAACTCAATATCCTCGTGCTGGGCAAACAGGTTTTGCAGCCGTTTGAGCTAAGATTTTAAAATTATTCACATAATGAAAACCTATACTTTGTCTCGGGCGAGTTTCCCATTCAAATGCATGTAACAGTGAGAAACACACTGTCTTGGCGAAAGAAAGCATTTTCGTACAACTTCATATAAATCGCTGTAACTTTTGATAGAAGACTCAGAAACACATGTTCATGGCTTTATCTTATAGAACTCAATATCCTCGTGCTGGGCAAACAGGTTTTGCAGCCATTTGAGCTAAGATTTTAAAATTATTCACATAATGAAAACCTATACTTTGTCTCGGGCGAGTTTCCCATTCAAATGCATGTAACAGTGAGAAACGCATTGTCTTGGCGACAGAAAGCGTTTTTGTACAACTTCATATAAATCGCTGTAACTTTTGATAGAAGACTCAGAAACACATGTTTATGGCTTTATCTTATAGAACTCAATATCCTCGTGCTGGGCAAACAGGTTTTGCAGCCGTTTGAGCTAAGATTTTAAAATTATTCACATAATGAAAACCTATACTTTGTTTCAGGCGAGTTTCCCATTCAAATGCATGTAACAGTGAGAAACACACTGTCTTGGCGAAAGAAAGCATTTTCGTACAACTTCATATAAATCGCTGTAACTTTTGATAGAAGACTCAGACACACATGTCTATGGCTTCATCTTAAAGAATTCAATATCCTCGTGCTGGGCAAACAGGTTTTGCAGCCGTTTGAGCTAAGATTTTAAAATTATTCACATAATGAAAACCTATACTTTGTCTCGGGCGAGTTTCCCATTCAAATGCATGTAACAGTGAGAAACACACTGTCTTGGCGAAAGAAAGCATTTTCGTACAACTTCATATAAATCGCTGTAACTTTTGATAGAAGACTCAGAAACACATGTCTATGGCTTCATCTTAAAGAATTCAATATCCTCGTGCTGGGCAAACAGGTTTTGCAGCCGTTTGAGCTAAGATTTTAAAATTATTCACATAATGAAAACCTATACTTTGTTTCAGGCGAGTTTCCCATTCAAATGCATGTAACAGTGAGAAACACACTGTCTTGGCGAAAGAAAGCATTTTCGTACAACTTCATATAAATCGCTGTAACTTTTGATAGAAGACTCAGAAACACATGTTCATGGCTTTATCTTATAGAACTCAATATCCTCGTGCTGGGCAAACAGGTTTTGCAGCCATTTGAGCTAAGATTTTAAAATTATTCACATAATGAAAACCTATACTTTGTCTCGGGCGAGTTTCCCATTCAAATGCATGTAACAGTGAGAAACGCATTGTCTTGGCGACAGAAAGCGTTTTTGTACAACTTCATATAAATCGCTGTAACTTTTGATAGAAGACTCAGAAACACATGTTTATGGCTTTATCTTATAGAACTCAATATCCTCGTGCTGGGCAAACAGGTTTTGCAGCCGTTTGAGCTAAGATTTTAAAATTATTCACATAATGAAAACCTATACTTTGTTTCAGGCGAGTTTCCCATTCAAATGCATGTAACAGTGAGAAACACACTGTCTTGGCGAAAGAAAGCATTTTCGTACAACTTCATATAAATCGCTGTAACTTTTGATAGAAGACTCAGAAACACATGTTTATGGCTTTATCTTATAGAACTCAATATCCCCGTGCTGGGCAAACAGGTTTTGCAGCCGTTTGAGCTAAGATTTTAAAATTATTCACATAATGAAAACCTATACTTTGTCTCGGGCGAGTTTCCCATTCAAATGCATGTAACAGTGAGAAACACACTGTCTTGGCGAAAGAAAGCATTTTCGTACAACTTCATATAAATCGCTGTAACTTTTGATAGAAGACTCAGAAACACATGTCTATGGCTTCATCTTAAAGAATTCAATATCCTCGTGCTGGGCAAACAGGTTTTGCAGCCGTTTGAGCTAAGATTTTAAAATTATTCACATAATGAAAACCTATACTTTGTTTCAGGCGAGTTTCCCATTCAAATGCATGTAACAGTGAGAAACACACTGTCTTGGCGAAAGAAAGCATTTTTGTACAACTTCATATAAATCGCTGTAACTTTTGATAGAAGACTCAGACACACATGTCTATGGCTTCATCTTAAAGAATTCAATATCCTCGTGCTGGGCAAACAGGTTTTGCAGCCGTTTGAGCTAAGATTTTAAAATTATTCACATAATGAAAACCTATACTTTGTCTCGGGCGAGTTTCCCATTCAAATGCATGTAACAGTGAGAAACACACTGTCTTGGCGAAATAAAGCGTTTTTGCACAACTTTATATAAATCGGTGCAACTTTTGATAGACGACTCAGACACACATGTCTATGGCTTCATCTTAAAGAATTCAATATCCTCGTGCTGGGCAAACAGGTTTTGCAGCCGTTTGAGCTAAGATTTTAAAATTATTCACATAATGAAAACCTATACTTTGTTTCAGGCGAGTTTCCCATTCAAATGCATGTAACAGTGAGAAACACTGTCTTGGCGAAAGAAAGCATTTTCGTACAACTTCATATAAATCGCTGTAACTTTTGATAGAAGACTCAGAAACACATGTTTATGACTTTATCTTATAGAACTCAATATCCTCGTGCTGGGCAAACAGGTTTTGCAGCCGTTTGAGCTAAGATTTTAAAATTATTCACATAATGAAAACCTATACTTTGTCTCGGGCGAGTTTCCCATTCAAATGCATGTAACAGTGAGAAACACACTGTCTTGGCGAAATAAAGCATTTTCGTACAACTTCATATAAATCGCTGTAACTTTTGATAGAAGACTCAGAAACACATGTCTATGGCTTCATCTTAAAGAATTCAATATCCTCGTGCTGGGCAAACAGGTTTTGCAGCCGTTTGAGCTAAGATTTTAAAATTATTCACATAATGAAAACCTATACTTTGTTTCAGGCGAGTTTCCCATTCAAATGCATGTAACAGTGAGAAACGCATTGTCTTGGCGACAGAAAGCGTTTTTGTACAACTTCATATAAATCGCTGTAACTTTTGATAGAAGACTCAGAAACACATGTTTATGGCTTTATCTTATAGAACTCAATATCCTCGTGCTGGGCAAACAGGTTTTGCAGCCGTTTGAGCTAAGATTTTAAAATTATTCACATAATGAAAACCTATACTTTGTTTCAGGCGAGTTTCCCATTCAAATGCATGTAACAGTGAGAAACACACTGTCTTGGCGAAAGAAAGCATTTTCGTACAACTTCATATAAATCGCTGTAACTTTTGATAGAAGACTCAGAAACACATGTTTATGGCTTTATCTTATAGAACTCAATATCCCCGTGCTGGGCAAACAGGTTTTGCAGCCGTTTGAGCTAAGATTTTAAAATTATTCACATAATGAAAACCTATACTTTGTCTCGGGCGAGTTTCCCATTCAAATGCATGTAACAGTGAGAAACACACTGTCTTGGCGAAAGAAAGCATTTTCGTACAACTTCATATAAATCGCTGTAACTTTTGATAGAAGACTCAGACACACATGTCTATGGCTTCATCTTAAAGAATTCAATATCCTCGTGCTGGGCAAACAGGTTTTGCAGCCGTTTGAGCTAAGATTTTAAAATTATTCACATAATGAAAACCTATACTTTGTCTCGGGCGAGTTTCCCATTCAAATGCATGTAACAGTGAGAAACACACTGTCTTGGCGAAATAAAGCATTTTCGTACAACTTCATATAAATCGCTGTAACTTTTGATAGAAGACTCAGAAACACATGTCTATGGCTTCATCTTAAAGAATTCAATATCCTCGTGCTGGGCAAACAGGTTTTGCAGCCGTTTGAGCTAAGATTTTAAAATTATTCACATAATGAAAACCTATACTTTGTTTCAGGCGAGTTTCCCATTCAAATGCATGTAACAGTGAGAAACACACTGTCTTGGCGAAAGAAAGCATTTTCGTACAACTTCATATAAATCGCTGTAACTTTTGATAGAAGACTCAGACACACATGTCTATGGCTTCATCTTAAAGAATTCAATATCCTCGTGCTGGGCAAACAGGTTTTGCAGCCGTTTGAGCTAAGATTTTAAAATTATTCACATAATGAAAACCTATACTTTGTTTCAGGCGAGTTTCCCATTCAAATGCATGTAACAGTGAGAAACACACTGTCTTGGCGAAAGAAAGCATTTTCGTACAACTTCATATAAATCGCTGTAACTTTTGATAGAAGACTCAGAAACACATGTTTATGGCTTTATCTTATAGAACTCAATATCCTCGTGCTGGGCAAACAGGTTTTGCAGCCGCTTGAGCTAAGATTTTAAAATTATTCACATAATGAAAACCTATACTTTGTTTCAGGCGAGTTTCCCATTCAAATGCATGTAACAGTGAGAAACACACTGTCTTGGCGAAATAAAGCATTTTCGTACAACTTCATATAAATCGCTGTAACTTTTGATAGAAGACTCAGAAACACATGTCTATGGCTTCATCTTAAAGAATTCAATATCCTCGTGCTGGGCAAACAGGTTTTGCAGCCGTTTGAGCTAAGATTTTAAAATTATTCACATAATGAAAACCTATACTTTGTTTCAGGCGAGTTTCCCATTCAAATGCATGTAACAGTGAGAAACACACTGTCTTGGCGAAAGAAAGCATTTTTGTACAACTTCATATAAATCGCTGTAACTTTTGATAGAAGACTCAGACACACATGTCTATGGCTTCATCTTAAAGAATTCAATATCCTCGTGCTGGGCAAACAGGTTTTGCAGCCGTTTGAGCTAAGATTTTAAAATTATTCACATAATGAAAACCTATACTTTGTCTCGGGCGAGTTTCCCATTCAAATGCATGTAACAGTGAGAAACACACTGTCTTGGCGAAATAAAGCGTTTTTGCACAACTTTATATAAATCGGTGCAACTTTTGATAGACGACTCAGACACACATGTCTATGGCTTCATCTTAAAGAATTCAATATCCTCGTGCTGGGCAAACAGGTTTTGCAGCCGTTTGAGCTAAGATTTTAAAATTATTCACATAATGAAAACCTATACTTTGTTTCAGGCGAGTTTCCCATTCAAATGCATGTAACAGTGAGAAACACTGTCTTGGCGAAAGAAAGCATTTTCGTACAACTTCATATAAATCGCTGTAACTTTTGATAGAAGACTCAGAAACACATGTTTATGACTTTATCTTATAGAACTCAATATCCTCGTGCTGGGCAAACAGGTTTTGCAGCCGTTTGAGCTAAGATTTTAAAATTATTCACATAATGAAAACCTATACTTTGTCTCGGGCGAGTTTCCCATTCAAATGCATGTAACAGTGAGAAACACACTGTCTTGGCGAAATAAAGCATTTTCGTACAACTTCATATAAATCGCTGTAACTTTTGATAGAAGACTCAGAAACACATGTCTATGGCTTCATCTTAAAGAATTCAATATCCTCGTGCTGGGCAAACAGGTTTTGCAGCCGTTTGAGCTAAGATTTTAAAATTATTCACATAATGAAAACCTATACTTTGTTTCAGGCGAGTTTCCCATTCAAATGCATGTAACAGTGAGAAACGCATTGTCTTGGCGACAGAAAGCGTTTTCGTACAACTTCATATAAATCGCTGTAACTTTTGATAGAAGACTCAGAAACACATGTTTATGGCTTCATCTTAAAGAATTCAATATCCTCGTGCTGGGCAAACAGGTTTTGCAGCCGTTTGAGCTAAGATTTTAAAATTATTCACATAATGAAAACCTATACTTTGTCTCGGGCGAGTTTCCCATTCAAATGCATGTAACAGTGAGAAACACACTGTCTTGGCGAAAGAAAGCATTTTCGTACAACTTCATATAAATCGCTGTAACTTTTGATAGAAGACTCAGACACACATGTCTATGGCTTCATCTTAAAGAATTCAATATCCTCGTGCTGGGCAAACAGGTTTTGCAGCCGTTTGAGCTAAGATTTTAAAATTATTCACATAATGAAAACCTATACTTTGTCTCGGGCGAGTTTCCCATTCAAATGCATGTAACAGTGAGAAACACACTGTCTTGGCGAAAGAAAGCATTTTCGTACAACTTCATATAAATCGCTGTAACTTTTGATAGAAGACTCAGACACACATGTCTATGGCTTCATCTTAAAGAATTCAATATCCTCGTGCTGGGCAAACAGGTTTTGCAGCCGTTTGAGCTAAGATTTTAAAATTATTCACATAATGAAAACCTATACTTTGTCTCGGGCGAGTTTCCCATTCAAATGCATGTAACAGTGAGAAACACACTGTCTTGGCGAAAGAAAGCATTTTCGTACAACTTCATATAAATCGCTGTAACTTTTGATAGAAGACTCAGAAACACATGTCTATGGCTTCATCTTAAAGAATTCAATATCCTCGTGCTGGGCAAACAGGTTTTGCAGCCGTTTGAGCTAAGATTTTAAAATTATTCACATAATGAAAACCTATACTTTGTTTCAGGCGAGTTTCCCATTCAAATGCATGTAACAGTGAGAAACACACTGTCTTGGCGAAAGAAAGCATTTTCGTACAACTTCATATAAATCGGTGCAACTTTTGATAGACGACTCAGACACACATGTCTATGGCTTCATCTTAAAGAATTCAATATCCTCGTGCTGGGCAAACAGGTTTTGCAGCCGTTTGAGCTAAGATTTTAAAATTATTCACATAATGAAAACCTATACTTTGTTTCAGGCGAGTTTCCCATTCAAATGCATGTAACAGTGAGAAACACACTGTCTTGGCGAAAGAAAGCATTTTCGTACAACTTCATATAAATCGCTGTAACTTTTGATAGAAGACTCAGAAACACATGTTTATGGCTTTATCTTATAGAACTCAATATCCTCGTGCTGGGCAAACAGGTTTTGCAGCCGTTTGAGCTAAGATTTTAAAATTATTCACATAATGAAAACCTATACTTTGTCTCGGGCGAGTTTCCCATTCAAATGCATGTAACAGTGAGAAACACACTGTCTTGGCGAAAGAAAGCATTTTCGTACAACTTCATATAAATCGCTGTAACTTTTGATAGAAGACTCAGAAACACATGTTCATGGCTTTATCTTATAGAACTCAATATCCTCGTGCTGGGCAAACAGGTTTTGCAGCCATTTGAGCTAAGATTTTAAAATTATTCACATAATGAAAACCTATACTTTGTCTCGGGCGAGTTTCCCATTCAAATGCATGTAACAGTGAGAAACGCATTGTCTTGGCGACAGAAAGCGTTTTTGTACAACTTCATATAAATCGCTGTAACTTTTGATAGAAGACTCAGAAACACATGTTTATGGCTTTATCTTATAGAACTCAATATCCTCGTGCTGGGCAAACAGGTTTTGCAGCCGTTTGAGCTAAGATTTTAAAATTATTCACATAATGAAAACCTATACTTTGTTTCAGGCGAGTTTCCCATTCAAATGCATGTAACAGTGAGAAACACACTGTCTTGGCGAAAGAAAGCATTTTCGTACAACTTCATATAAATCGCTGTAACTTTTGATAGAAGACTCAGAAACACATGTTTATGGCTTTATCTTATAGAACTCAATATCCCCGTGCTGGGCAAACAGGTTTTGCAGCCGTTTGAGCTAAGATTTTAAAATTATTCACATAATGAAAACCTATACTTTGTCTCGGGCGAGTTTCCCATTCAAATGCATGTAACAGTGAGAAACACACTGTCTTGGCGAAAGAAAGCATTTTCGTACAACTTCATATAAATCGCTGTAACTTTTGATAGAAGACTCAGACACACATGTCTATGGCTTCATCTTAAAGAATTCAATATCCTCGTGCTGGGCAAACAGGTTTTGCAGCCGTTTGAGCTAAGATTTTAAAATTATTCACATAATGAAAACCTATACTTTGTCTCGGGCGAGTTTCCCATTCAAATGCATGTAACAGTGAGAAACACACTGTCTTGGCGAAAGAAAGCATTTTCGTACAACTTCATATAAATCGCTGTAACTTTTGATAGAAGACTCAGAAACACATGTTTATGGCTTTATCTTATAGAACTCAATATCCTCGTGCTGGGCAAACAGGTTTTGCAGCCGCTTGAGCTAAGATTTTAAAATTATTCACATAATGAAAACCTATACTTTGTTTCAGGCGAGTTTCCCATTCAAATGCATGTAACAGTGAGAAACACACTGTCTTGGCGAAATAAAGCATTTTCGTACAACTTCATATAAATCGCTGTAACTTTTGATAGAAGACTCAGAAACACATGTCTATGGCTTCATCTTAAAGAATTCAATATCCTCGTGCTGGGCAAACAGGTTTTGCAGCCGTTTGAGCTAAGATTTTAAAATTATTCACATAATGAAAACCTATACTTTGTCTCGGGCGAGTTTCCCATTCAAATGCATGTAACAGTGAGAAACACACTGTCTTGGCGAAAGAAAGCATTTTCGTACAACTTCATATAAATCGCTGTAACTTTTGATAGAAGACTCAGACACACATGTCTATGGCTTCATCTTAAAGAATTCAATATCCTCGTGCTGGGCAAACAGGTTTTGCAGCCGTTTGAGCTAAGATTTTAAAATTATTCACATAATGAAAACCTATACTTTGTCTCGGGCGAGTTTCCCATTCAAATGCATGTAACAGTGAGAAACACACTGTCTTGGCGAAAGAAAGCATTTTCGTACAACTTCATATAAATCGCTGTAACTTTTGATAGAAGACTCAGAAACACATGTTTATGGCTTTATCTTATAGAACTCAATATCCTCGTGCTGGGCAAACAGGTTTTGCAGCCGTTTGAGCTAAGATTTTAAAATTATTCACATAATGAAAACCTATACTTTGTCTCGGGCGAGTTTCCCATTCAAATGCATGTAACAGTGAGAAACACACTGTCTTGGCGAAAGAAAGCATTTTCGTACAACTTCATATAAATCGCTGTAACTTTTGATAGAAGACTCAGAAACACATGTTTATGGCTTTATCTTATAGAACTCAATATCCTCGTGCTGGGCAAACAGGTTTTGCAGCCGTTTGAGCTAAGATTTTAAAATTATTCACATAATGAAAACCTATACTTTGTCTCGGGCGAGTTTCCCATTCAAATGCATGTAACAGTGAGAAACACACTGTCTTGGCGAAAGAAAGCATTTTCGTACAACTTCATATAAATCGCTGTAACTTTTGATAGAAGACTCAGAAACACATGTTCATGGCTTTATCTTATAGAACTCAATATCCTCGTGCTGGGCAAACAGGTTTTGCAGCCATTTGAGCTAAGATTTTAAAATTATTCACATAATGAAAACCTATACTTTGTCTCGGGCGAGTTTCCCATTCAAATGCATGTAACAGTGAGAAACGCATTGTCTTGGCGACAGAAAGCGTTTTTGTACAACTTCATATAAATCGCTGTAACTTTTGATAGAAGACTCAGAAACACATGTTTATGGCTTCATCTTAAAGAATTCAATATCCTCGTGCTGGGCAAACAGGTTTTGCAGCCGTTTGAGCTAAGATTTTAAAATTATTCACATAATGAAAACCTATACTTTGTCTCGGGCGAGTTTCCCATTCAAATGCATGTAACAGTGAGAAACACACTGTCTTGGCGAAATAAAGCATTTTCGTACAACTTCATATAAATCGCTGTAACTTTTGATAGAAGACTCAGAAACACATGTCTATGGCTTCATCTTAAAGAATTCAATATCCTCATGCTGGGCAAACAGGTTTTGCAGCCGTTTGAGCTAAGATTTTAAAATTATTCACATAATGAAAACCTATACTTTGTTTCAGGCGAGTTTCCCATTCAAATGCATGTAACAGTGAGAAACACACTGTCTTGGCGAAAGAAAGCATTTTCGTACAACTTCATATAAATCGCTGTAACTTTTGATAGAAGACTCAGAAACACATGTTTATGGCTTTATCTTATAGAACTCAATATCCTCGTGCTGGGCAAACAGGTTTTGCAGCCGTTTGAGCTAAGATTTTAAAATTATTCACATAATGAAAACCTATACTTTGTTTCAGGCGAGTTTCCCATTCAAATGCATGTAACAGTGAGAAACACACTGTCTTGGCGAAAGAAAGCATTTTCGTACAACTTCATATAAATCGCTGTAACTTTTGATAGAAGACTCAGACACACATGTCTATGGCTTCATCTTAAAGAATTCAATATCCTCGTGCTGGGCAAACAGGTTTTGCAGCCGTTTGAGCTAAGATTTTAAAATTATTCACATAATGAAAACCTATACTTTGTCTCGGGCGAGTTTCCCATTCAAATGCATGTAACAGTGAGAAACACACTGTCTTGGCGAAAGAAAGCATTTTCGTACAACTTCATATAAATCGCTGTAACTTTTGATAGAAGACTCAGAAACACATGTTTATGGCTTTATCTTATAGAACTCAATATCCTCGTGCTGGGCAAACAGGTTTTGCAGCCGTTTGAGCTAAGATTTTAAAATTATTCACATAATGAAAACCTATACTTTCTTTCAGGCGAGTTTCCCATTCAAATGCATGTAACAGTGAGAAACACACTGTCTTGGCGAAAGAAAGCATTTTTGTACAACTTCATATAAATCGCTGTAACTTTTGATAGAAGACTCAGACACACATGTCTATGGCTTCATCTTAAAGAATTCAATATCCTCGTGCTGGGCAAACAGGTTTTGCAGCCGTTTGAGCTAAGATTTTAAAATTATTCACATAATGAAAACCTATACTTTGTCTCGGGCGAGTTTCCCATTCAAATGCATGTAACAATGAGAAACACACTGTCTTGGCGAAATAAAGCATTTTCGTACAACTTCATATAAATCGCTGTAACTTTTGATAGAAGACTCAGAAACACATGTCTATGGCTTCATCTTAAAGAATTCAATATCCTCGTGCTGGGCAAACAGGTTTTGCAGCCGTTTGAGCTAAGATTTTAAAATTATTCACATAATGAAAACCTATACTTTGTCTCGGGCGAGTTTCCCATTCAAATGCATGTAACAGTGAGAAACACACTGTCTTGGCGAAAGAAAGCATTTTCGTACAACTTCATATAAATCGCTGTAACTTTTGATAGAAGACTCAGAAACACATGTCTATGGCTTCATCTTAAAGAATTCAATATCCCCGTGCTGGGCAAACAGGTTTTGCAGCCATTTGAGCTAAGATTTTAAAATTATTCACATAATGAAAACCTATACTTTGTCTCGGGCGAGTTTCCCATTCAAATGCATGTAACAGTGAGAAACGCATTGTCTTGGCGACAGAAAGCGTTTTTGTACAACTTCATATAAATCGCTGTAACTTTTGATAGAAGACTCAGAAACACATGTTTATGGCTTTATCTTATAGAACTCAATATCCTCGTGCTGGGCAAACAGGTTTTGCAGCCGTTTGAGCTAAGATTTTAAAATTATTCACATAATGAAAACCTATACTTTCTTTCAGGCGAGTTTCCCATTCAAATGCATGTAACAGTGAGAAACACACTGTCTTGGCGAAAGAAAGCATTTTTGTACAACTTCATATAAATCGCTGTAACTTTTGATAGAAGACTCAGACACACATGTCTATGGCTTCATCTTAAAGAATTCAATATCCTCGTGCTGGGCAAACAGGTTTTGCAGCCGTTTGAGCTAAGATTTTAAAATTATTCACATAATGAAAACCTATACTTTGTCTCGGGCGAGTTTCCCATTCAAATGCATGTAACAATGAGAAACACACTGTCTTGGCGAAATAAAGCATTTTCGTACAACTTCATATAAATCGCTGTAACTTTTGATAGAAGACTCAGAAACACATGTCTATGGCTTCATCTTAAAGAATTCAATATCCTCGTGCTGGGCAAACAGGTTTTGCAGCCGTTTGAGCTAAGATTTTAAAATTATTCACATAATGAAAACCTATACTTTGTCTCGGGCGAGTTTCCCATTCAAATGCATGTAACAGTGAGAAACACACTGTCTTGGCGAAAGAAAGCATTTTCGTACAACTTCATATAAATCGCTGTAACTTTTGATAGAAGACTCAGAAACACATGTCTATGGCTTCATCTTAAAGAATTCAATATCCCCGTGCTGGGCAAACAGGTTTTGCAGCCATTTGAGCTAAGATTTTAAAATTATTCACATAATGAAAACCTATACTTTGTCTCGGGCGAGTTTCCCATTCAAATGCATGTAACAGTGAGAAACGCATTGTCTTGGCGACAGAAAGCGTTTTTGTACAACTTCATATAAATCGCTGTAACTTTTGATAGAAGACTCAGAAACACATGTTTATGGCTTTATCTTATAGAACTCAATATCCTCGTGCTGGGCAAACAGGTTTTGCAGCCGTTTGAGCTAAGATTTTAAAATTATTCACATAATGAAAACCTATACTTTGTTTCAGGCGAGTTTCCCATTCAAATGCATGTAACAGTGAGAAACACACTGTCTTGGCGAAAGAAAGCATTTTCGTACAACTTCATATAAATCGCTGTAACTTTTGATAGAAGACTCAGAAACACATGTTTATGGCTTTATCTTATAGAACTCAATATCCCCGTGCTGGGCAAACAGGTTTTGCAGCCGTTTGAGCTAAGATTTTAAAATTATTCACATAATGAAAACCTATACTTTGTTTCAGGCGAGTTTCCCATTCAAATGCATGTAACAGTGAGAAACACACTGTCTTGGCGAAAGAAAGCATTTTCGTACAACTTCATATAAATCGCTGTAACTTTTGATAGAAGACTCAGAAACACATGTTTATGGCTTTATCTTATAGAACTCAATATCCCCGTGCTGGGCAAACAGGTTTTGCAGCCGTTTGAGCTAAGATTTTAAAATTATTCACATAATGAAAACCTATACTTTGTTTCAGGCGAGTTTCCCATTCAAATGCATGTAACAGTGAGAAACACACTGTCTTGGCGAAAGAAAGCATTTTCGTACAACTTCATATAAATCGCTGTAACTTTTGATAGAAGACTCAGACACACATGTCTATGGCTTCATCTTAAAGAATTCAATATCCTCGTGCTGGGCAAACAGGTTTTGCAGCCGTTTGAGCTAAGATTTTAAAATTATTCACATAATGAAAACCTATACTTTGTTTCAGGCGAGTTTCCCATTCAAATGCATGTAACAGTGAGAAACACACTGTCTTGGCGAAAGAAAGCATTTTCGTACAACTTCATATAAATCGCTGTAACTTTTGATAGAAGACTCAGAAACACATGTTTATGGCTTTATCTTATAGAACTCAATATCCCCGTGCTGGGCAAACAGGTTTTGCAGCCGTTTGAGCTAAGATTTTAAAATTATTCACATAATGAAAACCTATACTTTGTCTCGGGCGAGTTTCCCATTCAAATGCATGTAACAGTGAGAAACACACTGTCTTGGCGAAAGAAAGCATTTTCGTACAACTTCATATAAATCGCTGTAACTTTTGATAGAAGACTCAGACACACATGTCTATGGCTTCATCTTAAAGAATTCAATATCCTCGTGCTGGGCAAACAGGTTTTGCAGCCGTTTGAGCTAAGATTTTAAAATTATTCACATAATGAAAACCTATACTTTGTCTCGGGCGAGTTTCCCATTCAAATGCATGTAACAGTGAGAAACACACTGTCTTGGCGAAATAAAGCATTTTCGTACAACTTCATATAAATCGCTGTAACTTTTGATAGAAGACTCAGAAACACATGTCTATGGCTTCATCTTAAAGAATTCAATATCCTCGTGCTGGGCAAACAGGTTTTGCAGCCGTTTGAGCTAAGATTTTAAAATTATTCACATAATGAAAACCTATACTTTGTTTCAGGCGAGTTTCCCATTCAAATGCATGTAACAGTGAGAAACACACTGTCTTGGCGAAAGAAAGCATTTTCGTACAACTTCATATAAATCGCTGTAACTTTTGATAGAAGACTCAGAAACACATGTTTATGGCTTTATCTTATAGAACTCAATATCCCCGTGCTGGGCAAACAGGTTTTGCAGCCGTTTGAGCTAAGATTTTAAAATTATTCACATAATGAAAACCTATACTTTGTCTCGGGCGAGTTTCCCATTCAAATGCATGTAACAGTGAGAAACACACTGTCTTGGCGAAAGAAAGCATTTTCGTACAACTTCATATAAATCGCTGTAACTTTTGATAGAAGACTCAGACACACATGTCTATGGCTTCATCTTAAAGAATTCAATATCCTCGTGCTGGGCAAACAGGTTTTGCAGCCGTTTGAGCTAAGATTTTAAAATTATTCACATAATGAAAACCTATACTTTGTCTCGGGCGAGTTTCCCATTCAAATGCATGTAACAGTGAGAAACACACTGTCTTGGCGAAATAAAGCATTTTCGTACAACTTCATATAAATCGCTGTAACTTTTGATAGAAGACTCAGAAACACATGTCTATGGCTTCATCTTAAAGAATTCAATATCCTCGTGCTGGGCAAACAGGTTTTGCAGCCGTTTGAGCTAAGATTTTAAAATTATTCACATAATGAAAACCTATACTTTGTTTCAGGCGAGTTTCCCATTCAAATGCATGTAACAGTGAGAAACACACTGTCTTGGCGAAAGAAAGCATTTTCGTACAACTTCATATAAATCGCTGTAACTTTTGATAGAAGACTCAGAAACACATGTTTATGGCTTTATCTTATAGAACTCAATATCCTCGTGCTGGGCAAACAGGTTTTGCAGCCGCTTGAGCTAAGATTTTAAAATTATTCACATAATGAAAACCTATACTTTGTTTCAGGCGAGTTTCCCATTCAAATGCATGTAACAGTGAGAAACACACTGTCTTGGCGAAATAAAGCATTTTCGTACAACTTCATATAAATCGCTGTAACTTTTGATAGAAGACTCAGAAACACATGTCTATGGCTTCATCTTAAAGAATTCAATATCCTCGTGCTGGGCAAACAGGTTTTGCAGCCGTTTGAGCTAAGATTTTAAAATTATTCACATAATGAAAACCTATACTTTGTCTCGGGCGAGTTTCCCATTCAAATGCATGTAACAGTGAGAAACACACTGTCTTGGCGAAAGAAAGCATTTTCGTACAACTTCATATAAATCGCTGTAACTTTTGATAGAAGACTCAGAAACACATGTTTATGGCTTTATCTTATAGAACTCAATATCCTCGTGCTGGGCAAACAGGTTTTGCAGCCGTTTGAGCTAAGATTTTAAAATTATTCACATAATGAAAACCTATACTTTCTTTCAGGCGAGTTTCCCATTCAAATGCATGTAACAGTGAGAAACACACTGTCTTGGCGAAAGAAAGCATTTTTGTACAACTTCATATAAATCGCTGTAACTTTTGATAGAAGACTCAGAAACACATGTTTATGGCTTTATCTTATAGAACTCAATATCCTCGTGCTGGGCAAACAGGTTTTGCAGCCGTTTGAGCTAAGATTTTAAAATTATTCACATAATGAAAACCTATACTTTGTCTCGGGCGAGTTTCCCATTCAAATGCATGTAACAGTGAGAAACGCATTGTCTTGGCGACAGAAAGCGTTTTTGTACAACTTCATATAAATCGCTGTAACTTTTGATAGAAGACTCAGAAACACATGATCATGGCTTTATCTTATAGAACTCAATATCCCCGTGCTGGGCAAACAGGTTTTGCAGCCGTTTGAGCTAAGATTTTAAAATTATTCACATAATGAAAACCTATACTTTGTCTCGGGCGAGTTTCCCATTCAAATGCATGTAACAGTGAGAAACACACTGTCTTGGCGAAAGAAAGCATTTTCGTACAACTTCATATAAATCGCTGTAACTTTTGATAGAAGACTCAGAAACACATGTTTATGGCTTTATCTTATAGAATTCAATATCCTCGTGCTGGGCAAACAGGTTTTGCAGCCGTTTGAGCTAAGATTTTAAAATTATTCACATAATGAAAACCTATACTTTGTTTCAGGCGAGTTTCCCATTCAAATGCATGTAACAGTGAGAAACACACTGTCTTGGCGAAAGAAAGCATTTTCGTACAACTTCATATAAATCGCTGTAACTTTTGATAGAAGACTCAGAAACACATGTTTATGGCTTTATCTTATAGAACTCAATATCCCCGTGCTGGGCAAACAGGTTTTGCAGCCGTTTGAGCTAAGATTTTAAAATTATTCACATAATGAAAACCTATACTTTGTCTCGGGCGAGTTTCCCATTCAAATGCATGTAACAGTGAGAAACACACTGTCTTGGCGAAAGAAAGCATTTTCGTACAACTTCATATAAATCGCTGTAACTTTTGATAGAAGACTCAGAAACACATGTTTATGGCTTTATCTTATAGAACTCAATATCCCCGTGCTGGGCAAACAGGTTTTGCAGCCGTTTGAGCTAAGATTTTAAAATTATTCACATAATGAAAACCTATACTTTGTCTCGGGCGAGTTTCCCATTCAAATGCATGTAACAGTGAGAAACACACTGTCTTGGCGAAAGAAAGCATTTTCGTACAACTTCATATAAATCGCTGTAACTTTTGATAGAAGACTCAGAAACACATGTTTATGGCTTTATCTTATAGAACTCAATATCCTCGTGCTGGGCAAACAGGTTTTGCAGCCGTTTGAGCTAAGATTTTAAAATTATTCACATAATGAAAACCTATACTTTGTCTCGGGCGAGTTTCCCATTCAAATGCATGTAACAGTGAGAAACACACTGTCTTGGCGAAAGAAAGCATTTTCGTACAACTTCATATAAATCGCTGTAACTTTTGATAGAAGACTCAGAAACACATGTTCATGGCTTTATCTTATAGAACTCAATATCCTCGTGCTGGGCAAACAGGTTTTGCAGCCATTTGAGCTAAGATTTTAAAATTATTCACATAATGAAAACCTATACTTTGTCTCGGGCGAGTTTCCCATTCAAATGCATGTAACAGTGAGAAACACACTGTCTTGGCGAAATAAAGCATTTTCGTACAACTTCATATAAATCGCTGTAACTTTTGATAGAAGACTCAGAAACACATGTCTATGGCTTCATCTTAAAGAATTCAATATCCTCGTGCTGGGCAAACAGGTTTTGCAGCCGTTTGAGCTAAGATTTTAAAATTATTCACATAATGAAAACCTATACTTTGTTTCAGGCGAGTTTCCCATTCAAATGCATGTAACAGTGAGAGACACACTGTCTTGGCGAAAGAAAGCATTTTCGTACAACTTCATATAAATCGCTGTAACTTTTGATAGAAGACTCAGAAACACATGTTTATGGCTTTATCTTATAGAACTCAATATCCTCGTGCTGGGCAAACAGGTTTTGCAGCCGTTTGAGCTAAGATTTTAAAATTATTCACATAATGAAAACCTATACTTTGTTTCAGGCGAGTTTCCCATTCAAATGCATGTAACAGTGAGAAACACACTGTCTTGGCGAAAGAAAGCATTTTTGTACAACTTCATATAAATCGCTGTAACTTTTGATAGAAGACTCAGACACACATGTCTATGGCTTCATCTTAAAGAATTCAATATCCTCGTGCTGGGCAAACAGGTTTTGCAGCCGTTTGAGCTAAGATTTTAAAATTATTCACATAATGAAAACCTATACTTTGTCTCGGGCGAGTTTCCCATTCAAATGCATGTAACAATGAGAAACACACTGTCTTGGCGAAATAAAGCATTTTCGTACAACTTCATATAAATCGCTGTAACTTTTGATAGAAGACTCAGAAACACATGTCTATGGCTTCATCTTAAAGAATTCAATATCCTCGTGCTGGGCAAACAGGTTTTGCAGCCGTTTGAGCTAAGATTTTAAAATTATTCACATAATGAAAACCTATACTTTGTCTCGGGCGAGTTTCCCATTCAAATGCATGTAACAGTGAGAAACACACTGTCTTGGCGAAAGAAAGCATTTTCGTACAACTTCATATAAATCGCTGTAACTTTTGATAGAAGACTCAGAAACACATGTTCATGGCTTTATCTTATAGAACTCAATATCCTCGTGCTGGGCAAACAGGTTTTGCAGCCATTTGAGCTAAGATTTTAAAATTATTCACATAATGAAAACCTATACTTTGTTTCAGGCGAGTTTCCCATTCAAATGCATGTAACAGTGAGAAACACACTGTCTTGGCGAAAGAAAGCATTTTCGTACAACTTCATATAAATCGCTGTAACTTTTGATAGAAGACTCAGAAACACATGTTTATGGCTTTATCTTATAGAACTCAATATCCCCGTGCTGGGCAAACAGGTTTTGCAGCCGTTTGAGCTAAGATTTTAAAATTATTCACATAATGAAAACCTATACTTTGTTTCAGGCGAGTTTCCCATTCAAATGCATGTAACAGTGAGAAACACACTGTCTTGGCGAAAGAAAGCATTTTCGTACAACTTCATATAAATCGCTGTAACTTTTGATAGAAGACTCAGAAACACATGTTTATGGCTTTATCTTATAGAACTCAATATCCTCGTGCTGGGCAAACAGGTTTTGCAGCCGTTTGAGCTAAGATTTTAAAATTATTCACATAATGAAAACCTATACTTTCTTTCAGGCGAGTTTCCCATTCAAATGCATGTAACAGTGAGAAACACACTGTCTTGGCGAAAGAAAGCATTTTTGTACAACTTCATATAAATCGCTGTAACTTTTGATAGAAGACTCAGAAACACATGTTTATGGCTTTATCTTATAGAACTCAATATCCTCGTGCTGGGCAAACAGGTTTTGCAGCCGTTTGAGCTAAGATTTTAAAATTATTCACATAATGAAAACCTATACTTTGTCTCGGGCGAGTTTCCCATTCAAATGCATGTAACAGTGAGAAACGCATTGTCTTGGCGACAGAAAGCGTTTTTGTACAACTTCATATAAATCGCTGTAACTTTTGATAGAAGACTCAGAAACACATGATCATGGCTTTATCTTATAGAACTCAATATCCCCGTGCTGGGCAAACAGGTTTTGCAGCCGTTTGAGCTAAGATTTTAAAATTATTCACATAATGAAAACCTATACTTTGTCTCGGGCGAGTTTCCCATTCAAATGCATGTAACAGTGAGAAACACACTGTCTTGGCGAAAGAAAGCATTTTCGTACAACTTCATATAAATCGCTGTAACTTTTGATAGAAGACTCAGAAACACATGTTTATGGCTTTATCTTATAGAATTCAATATCCTCGTGCTGGGCAAACAGGTTTTGCAGCCGTTTGAGCTAAGATTTTAAAATTATTCACATAATGAAAACCTATACTTTGTTTCAGGCGAGTTTCCCATTCAAATGCATGTAACAGTGAGAAACACACTGTCTTGGCGAAAGAAAGCATTTTGTACAACTTCATATAAATCGCTGTAACTTTTGATAGAAGACTCAGAAACACATGTTTATGGCTTTATCTTATAGAACTCAATATCCCCGTGCTGGGCAAACAGGTTTTGCAGCCGTTTGAGCTAAGATTTTAAAATTATTCACATAATGAAAACCTATACTTTGTCTCGGGCGAGTTTCCCATTCAAATGCATGTAACAGTGAGAAACACACTGTCTTGGCGAAAGAAAGCATTTTCGTACAACTTCATATAAATCGCTGTAACTTTTGATAGAAGACTCAGAAACACATGTTTATGGCTTTATCTTATAGAACTCAATATCCCCGTGCTGGGCAAACAGGTTTTGCAGCCGTTTGAGCTAAGATTTTAAAATTATTCACATAATGAAAACATATACTTTGTTTCAGGCGAGTTTCCCATTCAAATGCATGTAACAGTGAGAAACACACTGTCTTGGCGAAAGAAAGCATTTTCGTACAACTTCATATAAATCGCTGTAACTTTTGATAGAAGACTCAGAAACACATGTTTATGGCTTTATCTTATAGAACTCAATATCCCCGTGCTGGGCAAACAGGTTTTGCAGCCGTTTGAGCTAAGATTTTAAAATTATTCACATAATGAAAACCTATACTTTGTTTCAGGCGAGTTTCCCATTCAAATGCATGTAACAGTGAGAAACACATTGTCTTGGCGAAATAAAGCTTTTTTGCACAACTTTATATAAATCGGTGCAACTTTTGATAGAAGACTCAGAAACACATGTTTATGGCTTTATCTTATAGAACTCAATATCCCCGTGCTGGGCAAACAGGTTTTGCAGCCGTTTGAGCTAAGATTTTAAAATTATTCACATAATGAAAACCTATACTTTGTCTCGGGCGAGTTTCCCATTCAAATGCATGTAACAGTGAGAAACACACTGTCTTGGCGAAAGAAAGCATTTTCGTACAACTTCATATAAATCGCTGTAACTTTTGATAGAAGACTCAGAAACACATGTTTATGGCTTTATCTTATAGAACTCAATATCCCCGTGCTGGGCAAACAGGTTTTGCAGCCGTTTGAGCTAAGATTTTAAAATTATTCACATAATGAAAACATATACTTTGTTTCAGGCGAGTTTCCCATTCAAATGCATGTAACAGTGAGAAACACACTGTCTTGGCGAAAGAAAGCATTTTCGTACAACTTCATATAAATCGCTGTAACTTTTGATAGAAGACTCAGAAACACATGTTTATGGCTTTATCTTATAGAACTCAATATCCCCGTGCTGGGCAAACAGGTTTTGCAGCCGTTTGAGCTAAGATTTTAAAATTATTCACATAATGAAAACCTATACTTTGTTTCAGGCGAGTTTCCCATTCAAATGCATGTAACAGTGAGAAACACATTGTCTTGGCGAAATAAAGCTTTTTTGCACAACTTTATATAAATCGGTGCAACTTTTGATAGAAGACTCAGAAACACATGTTTATGGCTTTATCTTATAGAACTCAATATCCCCGTGCTGGGCAAACAGGTTTTGCAGCCGTTTGAGCTAAGATTTTAAAATTATTCACATAATGAAAACCTATACTTTGTCTCGGGCGAGTTTCCCATTCAAATGCATGTAACAGTGAGAAACACACTGTCTTGGCGAAAGAAAGCATTTTTGTACAACTTCATATAAATCGCTGTAACTTTTGATAGAAGACTCAGAAACACATGTTTATGGCTTTATCTTATAGAACTCAATATCCCCGTGCTGGGCAAACAGGTTTTGTAGCCGTTTGAGCTAAGATTTTAAAATTATTCACATAATGAAAACCTATACTTTGTTTCAGGCGAGTTTCCCATTCAAATGCATGTAACAGTGAGAAACACACTGTCTTGGCGAAAGAAAGCATTTTCGTACAACTTCATATAAATCGCTAACTTTTGATAGAAGACTCAGAAACACATGTTTATGGCTTTATCTTATAGAACTCAATATCCTCGTGCTGGGCAAACAGGTTTTGCAGCCGTTTGAGCTAAGATTTTAAAATTATTCACATAATGAAAACCTATACTTTGTCTCGGGCGAGTTTCCCATTCAAATGCATGTAACAGTGAGAAACACACTGTCTTGGCGAAAGAAAGCATTTTCGTACAACTTCATATAAATCGCTGTAACTTTTGATAGAAGACTCAGAAACACATGTTTATGGCTTTATCTTATAGAACTCAATATCCTCGTGCTGGGCAAACAGGTTTTGCAGCCGTTTGAGCTAAGATTTTAAAATTATTCACATAATGAAAACCTATACTTTGTCTCGGGCGAGTTTCCCATTCAAATGCATGTAACAGTGAGAAACGCATTGTCTTGGCGACAGAAAGCGTTTTTGTACAACTTCATATAAATCGCTGTAACTTTTGATAGAAGACTCAGAAACACATGTTTATGGCTTTATCTTATAGAACTCAATATCCCCGTGCTGGGCAAACAGGTTTTGCAGCCGTTTGAGCTAAGATTTTAAAATTATTCACATAATGAAAACCTATACTTTGTTTCAGGCGAGTTTCCCATTCAAATGCATGTAACAGTGAGAAACACACTGTCTTGGCGAAAGAAAGCATTTTCGTACAACTTCATATAAATCGCTGTAACTTTTGATAGAAGACTCAGAAACACATGTTTATGGCTTTATCTTATAGAACTCAATATCCTCGTGCTGGGCAAACAGGTTTTGCAGCCGTTTGAGCTAAGATTTTAAAATTATTCACATAATGAAAACCTATACTTTGTCTCGGGCGAGTTTCCCATTCAAATGCATGTAACAGTGAGAAACACACTGTCTTGGCGAAAGAAAGCATTTTCGTACAACTTCATATAAATCGCTGTAACTTTTGATAGAAGACTCAGAAACACATGTTTATGGCTTTATCTTATAGAACTCAATATCCCCGTGCTGGGCAAACAGGTTTTGCAGCCGTTTGAGCTAAGATTTTAAAATTATTCACATAATGAAAACCTATACTTTGTTTCAGGCGAGTTTCCCATTCAAATGCATGTAACAGTGAGAAACACACTGTCTTGGCGAAAGAAAGCATTTTTGTACAACTTCATATAAATCGCTGTAACTTTTGATAGAAGACTCAGAAACACATGTTTATGGCTTTATCTTATAGAACTCAATATCCTCGTGCTGGGCAAACAGGTTTTGCAGCCGTTTGAGCTAAGATTTTAAAATTATTCACATAATGAAAACCTATACTTTGTCTCGGACGAGTTTCCCATTCAAATGCATGTAACAGTGAGAAACGCATTGTCTTGGCGACAGAAAGCGTTTTTGTACAACTTCATATAAATCGCTGTAACTTTTGATAGAAGACTCAGAAACACATGATCATGGCTTTATCTTATAGAACTCAATATCCCCGTGCTGGGCAAACAGGTTTTGCAGCCGTTTGAGCTAAGATTTTAAAATTATTCACATAATGAAAACCTATACTTTGTCTCGGGCGAGTTTCCCATTCAAATGCATGTAACAGTGAGAAACACACTGTCTTGGCGAAAGAAAGCATTTTCGTACAACTTCATATAAATCGCTGTAACTTTTGATAGAAGACTCAGAAACACATGTTTATGGCTTTATCTTATAGAACTCAATATCCCCGTGCTGGGCAAACAGGTTTTGCAGCCGTTTGAGCTAAGATTTTAAAATTATTCACATAATGAAAACCTATACTTTGTTTCAGGCGAGTTTCCCATTCAAATGCATGTAACAGTGAGAAACACACTGTCTTGGCGAAAGAAAGCATTTTCGTACAACTTCATATAAATCGCTGTAACTTTTGATAGAAGACTCAGAAACACATGTTTATGGCTTTATCTTATAGAACTCAATATCCCCGTGCTGGGCAAACAGGTTTTGCAGCCGTTTGAGCTAAGATTTTAAAATTATTCACATAATGAAAACCTATACTTTGTCTCGGGCGAGTTTCCCATTCAAATGCATGTAACAGTGAGAAACGCATTGTCTTGGCGACAGAAAGCGTTTTTGTACAACTTCATATAAATCGCTGTAACTTTTGATAGAAGACTCAGAAACACATGTTTATGGCTTTATCTTATAGAACTCAATATCCTCGTGCTGGGCAAACAGGTTTTGCAGCCGTTTGAGCTAAGATTTTAAAATTATTCACATAATGAAAACCTATACTTTGTTTCAGGCGAGTTTCCCATTCAAATGCATGTAACAGTGAGAAACGCATTGTCTTGGCGACAGAAAGCGTTTTTGTACAACTTCATATAAATCGCTGTAACTTTTGATAGAAGACTCAGAAACACATGATCATGGCTTTATCTTATAGAACTCAATATCCCCGTGCTGGGCAAACAGGTTTTGCAGCCGTTTGAGCTAAGATTTTAAAATTATTCACACAATGAAAACCTATACTTTGTCTCGGGCGAGTTTCCCATTCAAATGCATGTAACAGTGAGAAACACACTGTCTTGGCGAAAGAAAGCATTTTCGTACAACTTCATATAAATCGCTGTAACTTTTGATAGAAGACTCAGAAACACATGTTTATGGCTTTATCTTATAGAACTCAATATCCCCGTGCTGGGCAAACAGGTTTTGCAGCCGTTTGAGCTAAGATTTTAAAATTATTCACATAATGAAAACCTATACTTTGTTTCAGGCGAGTTTCCCATTCAAATGCATGTAACAGTGAGAAACGCATTGTCTTGGCGACAGAAAGCGTTTTTGTACAACTTCATATAAATCGCTGTAACTTTTGATAGAAGACTCAGAAACACATGATCATGGCTTTATCTTATAGAACTCAATATCCCCGTGCTGGGCAAACAGGTTTTGCAGCCGTTTGAGCTAAGATTTTAAAATTATTCACACAATGAAAACCTATACTTTGTCTCGGGCGAGTTTCCCATTCAAATGCATGTAACAGTGAGAAACACACTGTCTTGGCGAAAGAAAGCATTTTCGTACAACTTCATATAAATCGCTGTAACTTTTGATAGAAGACTCAGAAACACATGTTTATGGCTTTATCTTATAGAACTCAATATCCCCGTGCTGGGCAAACAGGTTTTGCAGCCGTTTGAGCTAAGATTTTAAAATTATTCACATAATGAAAACCTATACTTTGTTTCAGGCGAGTTTCCCATTCAAATGCATGTAACAGTGAGAAACACACTGTCTTGGCGAAAGAAAGCATTTTTGTACAACTTCATATAAATCGCTGTAACTTTTGATAGAAGACTCAGAAACACATGTTTATGGCTTTATCTTATAGAACTCAATATCCCCGTGCTGGGCAAACAGGTTTTGCAGCCGTTTGAGCTAAGATTTTAAAATTATTCACATAATGAAAACCTATACTTTGTTTCAGGCGAGTTTCCCATTCAAATGCATGTAACAGTGAGAAACGCATTGTCTTGGCGACAGAAAGCGTTTTTGTACAACTTCATATAAATCGCTGTAACTTTTGATAGAAGACTCAGAAACACATGATCATGGCTTTATCTTATAGAACTCAATATCCCCGTGCTGGGCAAACAGGTTTTGCAGCCGTTTGAGCTAAGATTTTAAAATTATTCACACAATGAAAACCTATACTTTGTCTCGGGCGAGTTTCCCATTCAAATGCATGTAACAGTGAGAAACACACTGTCTTGGCGAAAGAAAGCATTTTCGTACAACTTCATATAAATCGCTGTAACTTTTGATAGAAGACTCAGAAACACATGTTTATGGCTTTATCTTATAGAACTCAATATCCCCGTGCTGGGCAAACAGGTTTTGCAGCCGTTTGAGCTAAGATTTTAAAATTATTCACATAATGAAAACCTATACTTTGTTTCAGGCGAGTTTCCCATTCAAATGCATGTAACAGTGAGAAACACACTGTCTTGGCGAAAGAAAGCATTTTTGTACAACTTCATATAAATCGCTGTAACTTTTGATAGAAGACTCAGAAACACATGTTTATGGCTTTATCTTATAGAACTCAATATCCTCGTGCTGGGCAAACAGGTTTTGCAGCCGTTTGAGCTAAGATTTTAAAATTATTCACATAATGAAAACCTATACTTTGTCTCGGACGAGTTTCCCATTCAAATGCATGTAACAGTGAGAAACGCATTGTCTTGGCGACAGAAAGCGTTTTTGTACAACTTCATATAAATCGCTGTAACTTTTGATAGAAGACTCAGAAACACATGATCATGGCTTTATCTTATAGAACTCAATATCCCCGTGCTGGGCAAACAGGTTTTGCAGCCGTTTGAGCTAAGATTTTAAAATTATTCACATAATGAAAACCTATACTTTGTCTCGGGCGAGTTTCCCATTCAAATGCATGTAACAGTGAGAAACACACTGTCTTGGCGAAAGAAAGCATTTTCGTACAACTTCATATAAATCGCTGTAACTTTTGATAGAAGACTCAGAAACACATGTTTATGGCTTTATCTTATAGAACTCAATATCCCCGTGCTGGGCAAACAGGTTTTGCAGCCGTTTGAGCTAAGATTTTAAAATTATTCACATAATGAAAACCTATACTTTGTTTCAGGCGAGTTTCCCATTCAAATGCATGTAACAGTGAGAAACACACTGTCTTGGCGAAAGAAAGCATTTTCGTACAACTTCATATAAATCGCTGTAACTTTTGATAGAAGACTCAGAAACACATGTTTATGGCTTTATCTTATAGAACTCAATATCCCCGTGCTGGGCAAACAGGTTTTGCAGCCGTTTGAGCTAAGATTTTAAAATTATTCACATAATGAAAACCTATACTTTGTCTCGGGCGAGTTTCCCATTCAAATGCATGTAACAGTGAGAAACGCATTGTCTTGGCGACAGAAAGCGTTTTTGTACAACTTCATATAAATCGCTGTAACTTTTGATAGAAGACTCAGAAACACATGATCATGGCTTTATCTTATAGAACTCAATATCCCCGTGCTGGGCAAACAGGTTTTGCAGCCGTTTGAGCTAAGATTTTAAAATTATTCACACAATGAAAACCTATACTTTGTCTCGGGCGAGTTTCCCATTCAAATGCATGTAACAGTGAGAAACACACTGTCTTGGCGAAAGAAAGCATTTTCGTACAACTTCATATAAATCGCTGTAACTTTTGATAGAAGACTCAGAAACACATGTTTATGGCTTTATCTTATAGAACTCAATATCCCCGTGCTGGGCAAACAGGTTTTGCAGCCGTTTGAGCTAAGATTTTAAAATTATTCACATAATGAAAACCTATACTTTGTTTCAGGCGAGTTTCCCATTCAAATGCATGTAACAGTGAGAAACACACTGTCTTGGCGAAAGAAAGCATTTTCGTACAACTTCATATAAATCGCTGTAACTTTTGATAGAAGACTCAGAAACACATGTTTATGGCTTTATCTTATAGAACTCAATATCCCCGTGCTGGGCAAACAGGTTTTGCAGCCGTTTGAGCTAAGATTTTAAAATTATTCACATAATGAAAACCTATACTTTGTCTCGGGCGAGTTTCCCATTCAAATGCATGTAACAGTGAGAAACGCATTGTCTTGGCGACAGAAAGCGTTTTTGTACAACTTCATATAAATCGCTGTAACTTTTGATAGAAGACTCAGAAACACATGATCATGGCTTTATCTTATAGAACTCAATATCCTCGTGCTGGGCAAACAGGTTTTGCAGCCGTTTGAGCTAAGATTTTAAAATTATTCACATAATGAAAACCTATACTTTGTTTCAGGCGAGTTTCCCATTCAAATGCATGTAACAGTGAGAAACGCATTGTCTTGGCGACAGAAAGCGTTTTTGTACAACTTCATATAAATCGCTGTAACTTTTGATAGAAGACTCAGAAACACATGATCATGGCTTTATCTTATAGAACTCAATATCCCCGTGCTGGGCAAACAGGTTTTGCAGCCGTTTGAGCTAAGATTTTAAAATTATTCACATAATGAAAACCTATACTTTGTCTCGGGCGAGTTTCCCATTCAAATGCATGTAACAGTGAGAAACACACTGTCTTGGCGAAAGAAAGCATTTTCGTACAACTTCATATAAATCGCTGTAACTTTTGATAGAAGACTCAGAAACACATGTTTATGGCTTTATCTTATAGAACTCAATATCCCCGTGCTGGGCAAACAGGTTTTGCAGCCGTTTGAGCTAAGATTTTAAAATTATTCACATAATGAAAACCTATACTTTGTTTCAGGCGAGTTTCCCATTCAAATGCATGTAACAGTGAGAAACACACTGTCTTGGCGAAAGAAAGCATTTTCGTACAACTTCATATAAATCGCTGTAACTTTTGATAGAAGACTCAGAAACACATGTTTATGGCTTTATCTTATAGAACTCAATATCCCCGTGCTGGGCAAACAGGTTTTGCAGCCGTTTGAGCTAAGATTTTAAAATTATTCACATAATGAAAACCTATACTTTGTTTCAGGCGAGTTTCCCATTCAAATGCATGTAACAGTGAGAAACACACTGTCTTGGCGAAAGAAAGCATTTTCGTACAACTTCATATAAATCGCTGTAACTTTTGATAGAAGACTCAGAAACACATGTTTATGGCTTTATCTTATAGAACTCAATATCCCCGTGCTGGGCAAACAGGTTTTGCAGCCGTTTGAGCTAAGATTTTAAAATTATTCACATAATGAAAACCTATACTTTGTTTCAGGCGAGTTTCCCATTCAAATGCATGTAACAGTGAGAAACGCATTGTCTTGGCGACAGAAAGCGTTTTTGTACAACTTCATATAAATCGCTGTAACTTTTGATAGAAGACTCAGAAACACATGATCATGGCTTTATCTTATAGAACTCAATATCCCCGTGCTGGGCAAACAGGTTTTGCAGCCGTTTGAGCTAAGATTTTAAAATTATTCACATAATGAAAACCTATACTTTGTCTCGGGCGAGTTTCCCATTCAAATGCATGTAACAGTGAGAAACGCATTGTCTTGGCGACAGAAAGCGTTTTTGTACAACTTCATATAAATCGCTGTAACTTTTGATAGAAGACTCAGAAACACATGATCATGGCTTTATCTTATAGAACTCAATATCCCCGTGCTGGGCAAACAGGTTTTGCAGCCGTTTGAGCTAAGATTTTAAAATTATTCACACAATGAAAACCTATACTTTGTCTCGGGCGAGTTTCCCATTCAAATGCATGTAACAGTGAGAAACACACTGTCTTGGCGAAAGAAAGCATTTTCGTACAACTTCATATAAATCGCTGTAACTTTTGATAGAAGACTCAGAAACACATGTTTATGGCTTTATCTTATAGAACTCAATATCCCCGTGCTGGGCAAACAGGTTTTGCAGCCGTTTGAGCTAAGATTTTAAAATTATTCACATAATGAAAACCTATACTTTGTTTCAGGCGAGTTTCCCATTCAAATGCATGTAACAGTGAGAAACACACTGTCTTGGCGAAAGAAAGCATTTTCGTACAACTTCATATAAATCGCTGTAACTTTTGATAGAAGACTCAGAAACACATGTTTATGGCTTTATCTTATAGAACTCAATATCCCCGTGCTGGGCAAACAGGTTTTGCAGCCGTTTGAGCTAAGATTTTAAAATTATTCACATAATGAAAACCTATACTTTGTCTCGGGCGAGTTTCCCATTCAAATGCATGTAACAGTGAGAAACGCATTGTCTTGGCGACAGAAAGCGTTTTTGTACAACTTCATATAAATCGCTGTAACTTTTGATAGAAGACTCAGAAACACATGATCATGGCTTTATCTTATAGAACTCAATATCCTCGTGCTGGGCAAACAGGTTTTGCAGCCGTTTGAGCTAAGATTTTAAAATTATTCACATAATGAAAACCTATACTTTGTTTCAGGCGAGTTTCCCATTCAAATGCATGTAACAGTGAGAAACGCATTGTCTTGGCGACAGAAAGCGTTTTTGTACAACTTCATATAAATCGCTGTAACTTTTGATAGAAGACTCAGAAACACATGATCATGGCTTTATCTTATAGAACTCAATATCCCCGTGCTGGGCAAACAGGTTTTGCAGCCGTTTGAGCTAAGATTTTAAAATTATTCACATAATGAAAACCTATACTTTGTCTCGGGCGAGTTTCCCATTCAAATGCATGTAACAGTGAGAAACACACTGTCTTGGCGAAAGAAAGCATTTTCGTACAACTTCATATAAATCGCTGTAACTTTTGATAGAAGACTCAGAAACACATGTTTATGGCTTTATCTTATAGAACTCAATATCCCCGTGCTGGGCAAACAGGTTTTGCAGCCGTTTGAGCTAAGATTTTAAAATTATTCACATAATGAAAACCTATACTTTGTTTCAGGCGAGTTTCCCATTCAAATGCATGTAACAGTGAGAAACACACTGTCTTGGCGAAAGAAAGCATTTTCGTACAACTTCATATAAATCGCTGTAACTTTTGATAGAAGACTCAGAAACACATGTTTATGGCTTTATCTTATAGAACTCAATATCCCCGTGCTGGGCAAACAGGTTTTGCAGCCGTTTGAGCTAAGATTTTAAAATTATTCACATAATGAAAACCTATACTTTGTTTCAGGCGAGTTTCCCATTCAAATGCATGTAACAGTGAGAAACACACTGTCTTGGCGAAAGAAAGCATTTTCGTACAACTTCATATAAATCGCTGTAACTTTTGATAGAAGACTCAGAAACACATGTTTATGGCTTTATCTTATAGAACTCAATATCCCCGTGCTGGGCAAACAGGTTTTGCAGCCGTTTGAGCTAAGATTTTAAAATTATTCACATAATGAAAACCTATACTTTGTTTCAGGCGAGTTTCCCATTCAAATGCATGTAACAGTGAGAAACGCATTGTCTTGGCGACAGAAAGCGTTTTTGTACAACTTCATATAAATCGCTGTAACTTTTGATAGAAGACTCAGAAACACATGATCATGGCTTTATCTTATAGAACTCAATATCCCCGTGCTGGGCAAACAGGTTTTGCAGCCGTTTGAGCTAAGATTTTAAAATTATTCACATAATGAAAACCTATACTTTGTTTCAGGCGAGTTTCCCATTCAAATGCATGTAACAGTGAGAAACACACTGTCTTGGCGAAAGAAAGCATTTTCGTACAACTTCATATAAATCGCTGTAACTTTTGATAGAAGACTCAGAAACACATGTTTATGGCTTTATCTTATAGAACTCAATATCCCCGTGCTGGGCAAACAGGTTTTGCAGCCGTTTGAGCTAAGATTTTAAAATTATTCACATAATGAAAACCTATACTTTGTTTCAGGCGAGTTTCCCATTCAAATGCATGTAACAGTGAGAAACACACTGTCTTGGCGAAAGAAAGCATTTTCGTACAACTTCATATAAATCGCTGTAACTTTTGATAGAAGACTCAGAAACACATGTTTATGGCTTTATCTTATAGAACTCAATATCCCCGTGCTGGGCAAACAGGTTTTGCAGCCGTTTGAGCTAAGATTTTAAAATTATTCACATAATGAAAACCTATACTTTGTCTCGGGCGAGTTTCCCATTCAAATGCATGTAACAGTGAGAAACGCATTGTCTTGGCGACAGAAAGCGTTTTTGTACAACTTCATATAAATCGCTGTAACTTTTGATAGAAGACTCAGAAACACATGTTTATGGCTTTATCTTATAGAACTCAATATCCTCGTGCTGGGCAAACAGGTTTTGCAGCCGTTTGAGCTAAGATTTTAAAATTATTCACATAATGAAAACCTATACTTTGTTTCAGGCGAGTTTCCCATTCAAATGCATGTAACAGTGAGAAACGCATTGTCTTGGCGACAGAAAGCGTTTTTGTACAACTTCATATAAATCGCTGTAACTTTTGATAGAAGACTCAGAAACACATGTTTATGGCTTTATCTTATAGAACTCAATATCCCCGTGCTGGGCAAACAGGTTTTGCAGCCGTTTGAGCTAAGATTTTAAAATTATTCACATAATGAAAACCTATACTTTGTCTCGGGCGAGTTTCCCATTCAAATGCATGTAACAGTGAGAAACGCATTGTCTTGGCGACAGAAAGCGTTTTTGTACAACTTCATATAAATCGCTGTAACTTTTGATAGAAGACTCAGAAACACATGATCATGGCTTTATCTTATAGAACTCAATATCCCCGTGCTGGGCAAACAGGTTTTGCAGCCGTTTGAGCTAAGATTTTAAAATTATTCACATAATGAAAACCTATACTTTGTCTCGGGCGAGTTTCCCATTCAAATGCATGTAACAGTGAGAAACGCATTGTCTTGGCGACAGAAAGCGTTTTTGTACAACTTCATATAAATCGCTGTAACTTTTGATAGAAGACTCAGAAACACATGATCATGGCTTTATCTTATAGAACTCAATATCCCCGTGCTGGGCAAACAGGTTTTGCAGCCGTTTGAGCTAAGATTTTAAAATTATTCACACAATGAAAACCTATACTTTGTCTCGGGCGAGTTTCCCATTCAAATGCATGTAACAGTGAGAAACACACTGTCTTGGCGAAAGAAAGCATTTTCGTACAACTTCATATAAATCGCTGTAACTTTTGATAGAAGACTCAGAAACACATGTTTATGGCTTTATCTTATAGAACTCAATATCCCCGTGCTGGGCAAACAGGTTTTGCAGCCGTTTGAGCTAAGATTTTAAAATTATTCACATAATGAAAACCTATACTTTGTTTCAGGCGAGTTTCCCATTCAAATGCATGTAACAGTGAGAAACACACTGTCTTGGCGAAAGAAAGCATTTTCGTACAACTTCATATAAATCGCTGTAACTTTTGATAGAAGACTCAGAAACACATGTTTATGGCTTTATCTTATAGAACTCAATATCCCCGTGCTGGGCAAACAGGTTTTGCAGCCGTTTGAGCTAAGATTTTAAAATTATTCACATAATGAAAACCTATACTTTGTCTCGGGCGAGTTTCCCATTCAAATGCATGTAACAGTGAGAAACGCATTGTCTTGGCGACAGAAAGCGTTTTTGTACAACTTCATATAAATCGCTGTAACTTTTGATAGAAGACTCAGAAACACATGATCATGGCTTTATCTTATAGAACTCAATATCCTCGTGCTGGGCAAACAGGTTTTGCAGCCGTTTGAGCTAAGATTTTAAAATTATTCACATAATGAAAACCTATACTTTGTTTCAGGCGAGTTTCCCATTCAAATGCATGTAACAGTGAGAAACGCATTGTCTTGGCGACAGAAAGCGTTTTTGTACAACTTCATATAAATCGCTGTAACTTTTGATAGAAGACTCAGAAACACATGATCATGGCTTTATCTTATAGAACTCAATATCCCCGTGCTGGGCAAACAGGTTTTGCAGCCGTTTGAGCTAAGATTTTAAAATTATTCACATAATGAAAACCTATACTTTGTCTCGGGCGAGTTTCCCATTCAAATGCATGTAACAGTGAGAAACACACTGTCTTGGCGAAAGAAAGCATTTTCGTACAACTTCATATAAATCGCTGTAACTTTTGATAGAAGACTCAGAAACACATGTTTATGGCTTTATCTTATAGAACTCAATATCCCCGTGCTGGGCAAACAGGTTTTGCAGCCGTTTGAGCTAAGATTTTAAAATTATTCACATAATGAAAACCTATACTTTGTTTCAGGCGAGTTTCCCATTCAAATGCATGTAACAGTGAGAAACACACTGTCTTGGCGAAAGAAAGCATTTTCGTACAACTTCATATAAATCGCTGTAACTTTTGATAGAAGACTCAGAAACACATGTTTATGGCTTTATCTTATAGAACTCAATATCCCCGTGCTGGGCAAACAGGTTTTGCAGCCGTTTGAGCTAAGATTTTAAAATTATTCACATAATGAAAACCTATACTTTGTTTCAGGCGAGTTTCCCATTCAAATGCATGTAACAGTGAGAAACACACTGTCTTGGCGAAAGAAAGCATTTTCGTACAACTTCATATAAATCGCTGTAACTTTTGATAGAAGACTCAGAAACACATGTTTATGGCTTTATCTTATAGAACTCAATATCCCCGTGCTGGGCAAACAGGTTTTGCAGCCGTTTGAGCTAAGATTTTAAAATTATTCACATAATGAAAACCTATACTTTGTTTCAGGCGAGTTTCCCATTCAAATGCATGTAACAGTGAGAAACGCATTGTCTTGGCGACAGAAAGCGTTTTTGTACAACTTCATATAAATCGCTGTAACTTTTGATAGAAGACTCAGAAACACATGATCATGGCTTTATCTTATAGAACTCAATATCCCCGTGCTGGGCAAACAGGTTTTGCAGCCGTTTGAGCTAAGATTTTAAAATTATTCACATAATGAAAACCTATACTTTGTTTCAGGCGAGTTTCCCATTCAAATGCATGTAACAGTGAGAAACACACTGTCTTGGCGAAAGAAAGCATTTTCGTACAACTTCATATAAATCGCTGTAACTTTTGATAGAAGACTCAGAAACACATGTTTATGGCTTTATCTTATAGAACTCAATATCCCCGTGCTGGGCAAACAGGTTTTGCAGCCGTTTGAGCTAAGATTTTAAAATTATTCACATAATGAAAACCTATACTTTGTTTCAGGCGAGTTTCCCATTCAAATGCATGTAACAGTGAGAAACACACTGTCTTGGCGAAAGAAAGCATTTTCGTACAACTTCATATAAATCGCTGTAACTTTTGATAGAAGACTCAGAAACACATGTTTATGGCTTTATCTTATAGAACTCAATATCCCCGTGCTGGGCAAACAGGTTTTGCAGCCGTTTGAGCTAAGATTTTAAAATTATTCACATAATGAAAACCTATACTTTGTCTCGGGCGAGTTTCCCATTCAAATGCATGTAACAGTGAGAAACGCATTGTCTTGGCGACAGAAAGCGTTTTTGTACAACTTCATATAAATCGCTGTAACTTTTGATAGAAGACTCAGAAACACATGTTTATGGCTTTATCTTATAGAACTCAATATCCTCGTGCTGGGCAAACAGGTTTTGCAGCCGTTTGAGCTAAGATTTTAAAATTATTCACATAATGAAAACCTATACTTTGTTTCAGGCGAGTTTCCCATTCAAATGCATGTAACAGTGAGAAACGCATTGTCTTGGCGACAGAAAGCGTTTTTGTACAACTTCATATAAATCGCTGTAACTTTTGATAGAAGACTCAGAAACACATGTTTATGGCTTTATCTTATAGAACTCAATATCCCCGTGCTGGGCAAACAGGTTTTGCAGCCGTTTGAGCTAAGATTTTAAAATTATTCACATAATGAAAACCTATACTTTGTCTCGGGCGAGTTTCCCATTCAAATGCATGTAACAGTGAGAAACGCATTGTCTTGGCGACAGAAAGCGTTTTTGTACAACTTCATATAAATCGCTGTAACTTTTGATAGAAGACTCAGAAACACATGATCATGGCTTTATCTTATAGAACTCAATATCCCCGTGCTGGGCAAACAGGTTTTGCAGCCGTTTGAGCTAAGATTTTAAAATTATTCACATAATGAAAACCTATACTTTGTCTCGGGCGAGTTTCCCATTCAAATGCATGTAACAGTGAGAAACGCATTGTCTTGGCGACAGAAAGCGTTTTTGTACAACTTCATATAAATCGCTGTAACTTTTGATAGAAGACTCAGAAACACATGATCATGGCTTTATCTTATAGAACTCAATATCCCCGTGCTGGGCAAACAGGTTTTGCAGCCGTTTGAGCTAAGATTTTAAAATTATTCACATAATGAAAACCTATACTTTGTCTCGGGCGAGTTTCCCATTCAAATGCATGTAACAGTGAGAAACACACTGTCTTGGCGAAAGAAAGCATTTTCGTACAACTTCATATAAATCGCTGTAACTTTTGATAGAAGACTCAGAAACACATGTTTATGGCTTTATCTTATAGAACTCAATATCCCCGTGCTGGGCAAACAGGTTTTGCAGCCGTTTGAGCTAAGATTTTAAAATTATTCACATAATGAAAACCTATACTTTGTTTCAGGCGAGTTTCCCATTCAAATGCATGTAACAGTGAGAAACACACTGTCTTGGCGAAAGAAAGCATTTTCGTACAACTTCATATAAATCGCTGTAACTTTTGATAGAAGACTCAGAAACACATGTTTATGGCTTTATCTTATAGAACTCAATATCCCCGTGCTGGGCAAACAGGTTTTGCAGCCGTTTGAGCTAAGATTTTAAAATTATTCACATAATGAAAACCTATACTTTGTTTCAGGCGAGTTTCCCATTCAAATGCATGTAACAGTGAGAAACACACTGTCTTGGCGAAAGAAAGCATTTTCGTACAACTTCATATAAATCGCTGTAACTTTTGATAGAAGACTCAGAAACACATGTTTATGGCTTTATCTTATAGAACTCAATATCCCCGTGCTGGGCAAACAGGTTTTGCAGCCGTTTGAGCTAAGATTTTAAAATTATTCACATAATGAAAACCTATACTTTGTTTCAGGCGAGTTTCCCATTCAAATGCATGTAACAGTGAGAAACGCATTGTCTTGGCGACAGAAAGCGTTTTTGTACAACTTCATATAAATCGCTGTAACTTTTGATAGAAGACTCAGAAACACATGATCATGGCTTTATCTTATAGAACTCAATATCCCCGTGCTGGGCAAACAGGTTTTGCAGCCGTTTGAGCTAAGATTTTAAAATTATTCACATAATGAAAACCTATACTTTGTTTCAGGCGAGTTTCCCATTCAAATGCATGTAACAGTGAGAAACACACTGTCTTGGCGAAAGAAAGCATTTTCGTACAACTTCATATAAATCGCTGTAACTTTTGATAGAAGACTCAGAAACACATGTTTATGGCTTTATCTTATAGAACTCAATATCCCCGTGCTGGGCAAACAGGTTTTGCAGCCGTTTGAGCTAAGATTTTAAAATTATTCACATAATGAAAACCTATACTTTGTCTCGGGCGAGTTTCCCATTCAAATGCATGTAACAGTGAGAAACGCATTGTCTTGGCGACAGAAAGCGTTTTTGTACAACTTCATATAAATCGCTGTAACTTTTGATAGAAGACTCAGAAACACATGTTTATGGCTTTATCTTATAGAACTCAATATCCTCGTGCTGGGCAAACAGGTTTTGCAGCCGTTTGAGCTAAGATTTTAAAATTATTCACATAATGAAAACCTATACTTTGTCTCGGGCGAGTTTCCCATTCAAATGCATGTAACAGTGAGAAACGCATTGTCTTGGCGACAGAAAGCGTTTTTGTACAACTTCATATAAATCGCTGTAACTTTTGATAGAAGACTCAGAAACACATGTTTATGGCTTTATCTTATAGAACTCAATATCCTCGTGCTGGGCAAACAGGTTTTGCAGCCGTTTGAGCTAAGATTTTAAAATTATTCACATAATGAAAACCTATACTTTGTTTCAGGCGAGTTTCCCATTCAAATGCATGTAACAGTGAGAAACACACTGTCTTGGCGACAGAAAGCGTTTTTGTACAACTTCATATAAATCGCTGTAACTTTTGATAGAAGACTCAGAAACACATGTTTATGGCTTTATCTTATAGAACTCAATATCCCCGTGCTGGGCAAACAGGTTTTGCAGCCGTTTGAGCTAAGATTTTAAAATTATTCACATAATGAAAACCTATACTTTGTCTCGGGCGAGTTTCCCATTCAAATGCATGTAACAGTGAGAAACGCATTGTCTTGGCGACAGAAAGCGTTTTTGTACAACTTCATATAAATCGCTGTAACTTTTGATAGAAGACTCAGAAACACATGATCATGGCTTTATCTTATAGAACTCAATATCCCCGTGCTGGGCAAACAGGTTTTGCAGCCGTTTGAGCTAAGATTTTAAAATTATTCACATAATGAAAACCTATACTTTGTCTCGGGCGAGTTTCCCATTCAAATGCATGTAACAGTGAGAAACACACTGTCTTGGCGAAAGAAAGCATTTTCGTACAACTTCATATAAATCGCTGTAACTTTTGATAGAAGACTCAGAAACACATGTTTATGGCTTTATCTTATAGAACTCAATATCCCCGTGCTGGGCAAACAGGTTTTGCAGCCGTTTGAGCTAAGATTTTAAAATTATTCACATAATGAAAACCTATACTTTGTTTCAGGCGAGTTTCCCATTCAAATGCATGTAACAGTGAGAAACACACTGTCTTGGCGAAAGAAAGCATTTTCGTACAACTTCATATAAATCGCTGTAACTTTTGATAGAAGACTCAGAAACACATGTTTATGGCTTTATCTTATAGAACTCAATATCCCCGTGCTGGGCAAACAGGTTTTGCAGCCGTTTGAGCTAAGATTTTAAAATTATTCACATAATGAAAACCTATACTTTGTTTCAGGCGAGTTTCCCATTCAAATGCATGTAACAGTGAGAAACACACTGTCTTGGCGAAAGAAAGCATTTTCGTACAACTTCATATAAATCGCTGTAACTTTTGATAGAAGACTCAGAAACACATGTTTATGGCTTTATCTTATAGAACTCAATATCCCCGTGCTGGGCAAACAGGTTTTGCAGCCGTTTGAGCTAAGATTTTAAAATTATTCACATAATGAAAACCTATACTTTGTTTCAGGCGAGTTTCCCATTCAAATGCATGTAACAGTGAGAAACGCATTGTCTTGGCGACAGAAAGCGTTTTTGTACAACTTCATATAAATCGCTGTAACTTTTGATAGAAGACTCAGAAACACATGATCATGGCTTTATCTTATAGAACTCAATATCCCCGTGCTGGGCAAACAGGTTTTGCAGCCGTTTGAGCTAAGATTTTAAAATTATTCACATAATGAAAACCTATACTTTGTTTCAGGCGAGTTTCCCATTCAAATGCATGTAACAGTGAGAAACACACTGTCTTGGCGAAAGAAAGCATTTTCGTACAACTTCATATAAATCGCTGTAACTTTTGATAGAAGACTCAGAAACACATGTTTATGGCTTTATCTTATAGAACTCAATATCCCCGTGCTGGGCAAACAGGTTTTGCAGCCGTTTGAGCTAAGATTTTAAAATTATTCACATAATGAAAACCTATACTTTGTTTCAGGCGAGTTTCCCATTCAAATGCATGTAACAGTGAGAAACACACTGTCTTGGCGAAAGAAAGCATTTTCGTACAACTTCATATAAATCGCTGTAACTTTTGATAGAAGACTCAGAAACACATGTTTATGGCTTTATCTTATAGAACTCAATATCCCCGTGCTGGGCAAACAGGTTTTGCAGCCGTTTGAGCTAAGATTTTAAAATTATTCACATAATGAAAACCTATACTTTGTCTCGGGCGAGTTTCCCATTCAAATGCATGTAACAGTGAGAAACGCATTGTCTTGGCGACAGAAAGCGTTTTTGTACAACTTCATATAAATCGCTGTAACTTTTGATAGAAGACTCAGAAACACATGTTTATGGCTTTATCTTATAGAACTCAATATCCTCGTGCTGGGCAAACAGGTTTTGCAGCCGTTTGAGCTAAGATTTTAAAATTATTCACATAATGAAAACCTATACTTTGTTTCAGGCGAGTTTCCCATTCAAATGCATGTAACAGTGAGAAACACACTGTCTTGGCGACAGAAAGCGTTTTTGTACAACTTCATATAAATCGCTGTAACTTTTGATAGAAGACTCAGAAACACATGTTTATGGCTTTATCTTATAGAACTCAATATCCCCGTGCTGGGCAAACAGGTTTTGCAGCCGTTTGAGCTAAGATTTTAAAATTATTCACATAATGAAAACCTATACTTTGTCTCGGGCGAGTTTCCCATTCAAATGCATGTAACAGTGAGAAACGCATTGTCTTGGCGACAGAAAGCGTTTTTGTACAACTTCATATAAATCGCTGTAACTTTTGATAGAAGACTCAGAAACACATGTTTATGGCTTTATCTTATAGAACTCAATATCCTCGTGCTGGGCAAACAGGTTTTGCAGCCGTTTGAGCTAAGATTTTAAAATTATTCACATAATGAAAACCTATACTTTGTTTCAGGCGAGTTTCCCATTCAAATGCATGTAACAGTGAGAAACGCATTGTCTTGGCGACAGAAAGCGTTTTTGTACAACTTCATATAAATCGCTGTAACTTTTGATAGAAGACTCAGAAACACATGTTTATGGCTTTATCTTATAGAACTCAATATCCCCGTGCTGGGCAAACAGGTTTTGCAGCCGTTTGAGCTAAGATTTTAAAATTATTCACATAATGAAAACCTATACTTTGTTTCAGGCGAGTTTCCCATTCAAATGCATGTAACAGTGAGAAACACACTGTCTTGGCGAAAGAAAGCATTTTCGTACAACTTCATATAAATCGCTGTAACTTTTGATAGAAGACTCAGAAACACATGTTTATGGCTTTATCTTATAGAACTCAATATCCCCGTGCTGGGCAAACAGGTTTTGCAGCCGTTTGAGCTAAGATTTTAAAATTATTCACATAATGAAAACCTATACTTTGTCTCGGGCGAGTTTCCCATTCAAATGCATGTAACAGTGAGAAACGCATTGTCTTGGCGACAGAAAGCATTTTTGTACAACTTCATATAAATCGCTGTAACTTTTGATAGAAGACTCAGAAACACATGTTTATGGCTTTATCTTATAGAACTCAATATCCTCGTGCTGGGCAAACAGGTTTTGCAGCCGTTTGAGCTAAGATTTTAAAATTATTCACATAATGAAAACCTATACTTTGTCTCGGGCGAGTTTCCCATTCAAATGCATGTAACAGTGAGAAACGCATTGTCTTGGCGACAGAAAGCATTTTTGTACAACTTCATATAAATCGCTGTAACTTTTGATAGAAGACTCAGAAACACATGTTTATGGCTTTATCTTATAGAACTCAATATCCCCGTGCTGGGCAAACAGGTTTTGCAGCCGTTTGAGCTAAGATTTTAAAATTATTCACATAATGAAAACCTATACTTTGTTTCAGGCGAGTTTCCCATTCAAATGCATGTAACAGTGAGAAACGCATTGTCTTGGCGACAGAAAGCGTTTTTGTACAACTTCATATAAATCGCTGTAACTTTTGATAGAAGACTCAGAAACACATGTTTATGGCTTTATCTTATAGAACTCAATATCCCCGTGCTGGGCAAACAGGTTTTGCAGCCGTTTGAGCTAAGATTTTAAAATTATTCACATAATGAAAACCTATACTTTGTTTCAGGCGAGTTTCCCATTCAAATGCATGTAACAGTGAGAAACACACTGTCTTGGCGAAAGAAAGCATTTTCGTACAACTTCATATAAATCGCTGTAACTTTTGATAGAAGACTCAGAAACACATGTTTATGGCTTTATCTTATAGAACTCAATATCCCCGTGCTGGGCAAACAGGTTTTGCAGCCGTTTGAGCTAAGATTTTAAAATTATTCACATAATGAAAACCTATACTTTGTTTCAGGCGAGTTTCCCATTCAAATGCATGTAACAGTGAGAAACACACTGTCTTGGCGAAAGAAAGCATTTTCGTACAACTTCATATAAATCGCTGTAACTTTTGATAGAAGACTCAGAAACACATGTTTATGGCTTTATCTTATAGAACTCAATATCCCCGTGCTGGGCAAACAGGTTTTGCAGCCGTTTGAGCTAAGATTTTAAAATTATTCACATAATGAAAACCTATACTTTGTCTCGGGCGAGTTTCCCATTCAAATGCATGTAACAGTGAGAAACGCATTGTCTTGGCGACAGAAAGCGTTTTTGTACAACTTCATATAAATCGCTGTAACTTTTGATAGAAGACTCAGAAACACATGTTTATGGCTTTATCTTATAGAACTCAATATCCTCGTGCTGGGCAAACAGGTTTTGCAGCCGTTTGAGCTAAGATTTTAAAATTATTCACATAATGAAAACCTATACTTTGTTTCAGGCGAGTTTCCCATTCAAATGCATGTAACAGTGAGAAACGCATTGTCTTGGCGACAGAAAGCGTTTTTGTACAACTTCATATAAATCGCTGTAACTTTTGATAGAAGACTCAGAAACACATGATCATGGCTTTATCTTATAGAACTCAATATCCCCGTGCTGGGCAAACAGGTTTTGCAGCCGTTTGAGCTAAGATTTTAAAATTATTCACATAATGAAAACCTATACTTTGTCTCGGGCGAGTTTCCCATTCAAATGCATGTAACAGTGAGAAACACACTGTCTTGGCGAAAGAAAGCATTTTCGTACAACTTCATATAAATCGCTGTAACTTTTGATAGAAGACTCAGAAACACATGATCATGGCTTTATCTTATAGAACTCAATATCCCCGTGCTGGGCAAACAGGTTTTGCAGCCGTTTGAGCTAAGATTTTAAAATTATTCACATAATGAAAACCTATACTTTGTTTCAGGCGAGTTTCCCATTCAAATGCATGTAACAGTGAGAAACACACTGTCTTGGCGAAAGAAAGCATTTTCGTACAACTTCATATAAATCGCTGTAACTTTTGATAGAAGACTCAGAAACACATGTTTATGGCTTTATCTTATAGAACTCAATATCCCCGTGCTGGGCAAACAGGTTTTGCAGCCGTTTGAGCTAAGATTTTAAAATTATTCACATAATGAAAACCTATACTTTGTTTCAGGCGAGTTTCCCATTCAAATGCATGTAACAGTGAGAAACGCATTGTCTTGGCGACAGAAAGCGTTTTTGTACAACTTCATATAAATCGCTGTAACTTTTGATAGAAGACTCAGAAACACATGATCATGGCTTTATCTTATAGAACTCAATATCCCCGTGCTGGGCAAACAGGTTTTGCAGCCGTTTGAGCTAAGATTTTAAAATTATTCACATAATGAAAACCTATACTTTGTCTCGGGCGAGTTTCCCATTCAAATGCATGTAACAGTGAGAAACACACTGTCTTGGCGAAAGAAAGCATTTTCGTACAACTTCATATAAATCGCTGTAACTTTTGATAGAAGACTCAGAAACACATGTTTATGGCTTTATCTTATAGAACTCAATATCCCCGTGCTGGGCAAACAGGTTTTGCAGCCGTTTGAGCTAAGATTTTAAAATTATTCACATAATGAAAACCTATACTTTGTTTCAGGCGAGTTTCCCATTCAAATGCATGTAACAGTGAGAAACACACTGTCTTGGCGAAAGAAAGCATTTTCGTACAACTTCATATAAATCGCTGTAACTTTTGATAGAAGACTCAGAAACACATGTTTATGGCTTTATCTTATAGAACTCAATATCCCCGTGCTGGGCAAACAGGTTTTGCAGCCGTTTGAGCTAAGATTTTAAAATTATTCACATAATGAAAACCTATACTTTGTTTCAGGCGAGTTTCCCATTCAAATGCATGTAACAGTGAGAAACACACTGTCTTGGCGAAAGAAAGCATTTTCGTACAACTTCATATAAATCGCTGTAACTTTTGATAGAAGACTCAGAAACACATGTTTATGGCTTTATCTTATAGAACTCAATATCCCCGTGCTGGGCAAACAGGTTTTGCAGCCGTTTGAGCTAAGATTTTAAAATTATTCACATAATGAAAACCTATACTTTGTCTCGGGCGAGTTTCCCATTCAAATGCATGTAACAATGAGAAACGCATTGTCTTGGCGACAGAAAGCGTTTTTGTACAACTTCATATAAATCGCTGTAACTTTTGATAGAAGACTCAGAAACACATGTTTATGGCTTTATCTTATAGAACTCAATATCCTCGTGCTGGGCAAACAGGTTTTGCAGCCGTTTGAGCTAAGATTTTAAAATTATTCACATAATGAAAACCTATACTTTGTTTCAGGCGAGTTTCCCATTCAAATGCATGTAACAGTGAGAAACACACTGTCTTGGCGAAAGAAAGCATTTTCGTACAACTTCATATAAATCGCTGTAACTTTTGATAGAAGACTCAGAAACACATGTTTATGGCTTTATCTTATAGAACTCAATATCCCCGTGCTGGGCAAACAGGTTTTGCAGCCGTTTGAGCTAAGATTTTAAAATTATTCACATAATGAAAACCTATACTTTGTTTCAGGCGAGTTTCCCATTCAAATGCATGTAACAGTGAGAAACACACTGTCTTGGCGAAAGAAAGCATTTTCGTACAACTTCATATAAATCGCTGTAACTTTTGATAGAAGACTCAGAAACACATGTTTATGGCTTTATCTTATAGAACTCAATATCCCCGTGCTGGGCAAACAGGTTTTGCAGCCGTTTGAGCTAAGATTTTAAAATTATTCACATAATGAAAACCTATACTTTGTTTCAGGCGAGTTTCCCATTCAAATGCATGTAACAGTGAGAAACACACTGTCTTGGCGAAAGAAAGCATTTTCGTACAACTTCATATAAATCGCTGTAACTTTTGATAGAAGACTCAGAAACACATGTTTATGGCTTTATCTTATAGAACTCAATATCCCCGTGCTGGGCAAACAGGTTTTGCAGCCGTTTGAGCTAAGATTTTAAAATTATTCACATAATGAAAACCTATACTTTGTTTCAGGCGAGTTTCCCATTCAAATGCATGTAACAGTGAGAAACACACTGTCTTGGCGAAAGAAAGCATTTTCGTACAACTTCATATAAATCGCTGTAACTTTTGATAGAAGACTCAGAAACACATGTTTATGGCTTTATCTTATAGAACTCAATATCCCCGTGCTGGGCAAACAGGTTTTGCAGCCGTTTGAGCTAAGATTTTAAAATTATTCACATAATGAAAACCTATACTTTGTTTCAGGCGAGTTTCCCATTCAAATGCATGTAACAGTGAGAAACACACTGTCTTGGCGAAAGAAAGCATTTTCGTACAACTTCATATAAATCGCTGTAACTTTTGATAGAAGACTCAGAAACACATGTTTATGGCTTTATCTTATAGAACTCAATATCCCCGTGCTGGGCAAACAGGTTTTGCAGCCGTTTGAGCTAAGATTTTAAAATTATTCACATAATGAAAACCTATACTTTGTTTCAGGCGAGTTTCCCATTCAAATGCATGTAACAGTGAGAAACACACTGTCTTGGCGAAAGAAAGCATTTTCGTACAACTTCATATAAATCGCTGTAACTTTTGATAGAAGACTCAGAAACACATGTTTATGGCTTTATCTTATAGAACTCAATATCCCCGTGCTGGGCAAACAGGTTTTGCAGCCGTTTGAGCTAAGATTTTAAAATTATTCACATAATGAAAACCTATACTTTGTTTCAGGCGAGTTTCCCATTCAAATGCATGTAACAGTGAGAAACACACTGTCTTGGCGAAAGAAAGCATTTTCGTACAACTTCATATAAATCGCTGTAACTTTTGATAGAAGACTCAGAAACACATGTTTATGGCTTTATCTTATAGAACTCAATATCCCCGTGCTGGGCAAACAGGTTTTGCAGCCGTTTGAGCTAAGATTTTAAAATTATTCACATAATGAAAACCTATACTTTGTTTCAGGCGAGTTTCCCATTCAAATGCATGTAACAGTGAGAAACACACTGTCTTGGCGAAAGAAAGCATTTTCGTACAACTTCATATAAATCGCTGTAACTTTTGATAGAAGACTCAGAAACACATGTTTATGGCTTTATCTTATAGAACTCAATATCCTCGTGCTGGGCAAACAGGTTTTGCAGCCGTTTGAGCTAAGATTTTAAAATTATTCACATAATGAAAACCTATACTTTGTTTCAGGCGAGTTTCCCATTCAAATGCATGTAACAGTGAGAAACACACTGTCTTGGCGAAAGAAAGCATTTTCGTACAACTTCATATAAATCGCTGTAACTTTTGATAGAAGACTCAGAAACACATGTTTATGGCTTTATCTTATAGAACTCAATATCCCCGTGCTGGGCAAACAGGTTTTGCAGCCGTTTGAGCTAAGATTTTAAAATTATTCACATAATGAAAACCTATACTTTGTTTCAGGCGAGTTTCCCATTCAAATGCATGTAACAGTGAGAAACACACTGTCTTGGCGAAAGAAAGCATTTTCGTACAACTTCATATAAATCGCTGTAACTTTTGATAGAAGACTCAGAAACACATGTTTATGGCTTTATCTTATAGAACTCAATATCCCCGTGCTGGGCAAACAGGTTTTGCAGCCGTTTGAGCTAAGATTTTAAAATTATTCACATAATGAAAACCTATACTTTGTCTCGGGCGAGTTTCCCATTCAAATGCATGTAACAGTGAGAAACGCATTGTCTTGGCGACAGAAAGCGTTTTTGTACAACTTCATATAAATCGCTGTAACCTTTGATAGAAGACTCAGAAACACATGTTTATGGCTTTATCTTATAGAACTCAATATCCTCGTGCTGGGCAAACAGGTTTTGCAGCCGTTTGAGCTAAGATTTTAAAATTATTCACATAATGAAAACCTATACTTTGTTTCAGGCGAGTTTCCCATTCAAATGCATGTAACAGTGAGAAACGCATTGTCTTGGCGACAGAAAGCGTTTTTGTACAACTTCATATAAATCGCTGTAACTTTTGATAGAAGACTCAGAAACACATGATCATGGCTTTATCTTATAGAACTCAATATCCCCGTGCTGGGCAAACAGGTTTTGCAGCCGTTTGAGCTAAGATTTTAAAATTATTCACATAATGAAAACCTATACTTTGTTTCAGGCGAGTTTCCCATTCAAATGCATGTAACAGTGAGAAACACACTGTCTTGGCGAAAGAAAGCATTTTCGTACAACTTCATATAAATCGCTGTAACTTTTGATAGAAGACTCAGAAACACATGATCATGGCTTTATCTTATAGAACTCAATATCCCCGTGCTGGGCAAACAGGTTTTGCAGCCGTTTGAGCTAAGATTTTAAAATTATTCACATAATGAAAACCTATACTTTGTCTCGGGCGAGTTTCCCATTCAAATGCATGTAACAATGAGAAACGCATTGTCTTGGCGACAGAAAGCGTTTTTGTACAACTTCATATAAATCGCTGTAACTTTTGATAGAAGACTCAGAAACACATGTTTATGGCTTTATCTTATAGAACTCAATATCCTCGTGCTGGGCAAACAGGTTTTGCAGCCGTTTGAGCTAAGATTTTAAAATTATTCACATAATGAAAACCTATACTTTGTTTCAGGCGAGTTTCCCATTCAAATGCATGTAACAGTGAGAAACACACTGTCTTGGCGAAAGAAAGCATTTTCGTACAACTTCATATAAATCGCTGTAACTTTTGATAGAAGACTCAGAAACACATGTTTATGGCTTTATCTTATAGAACTCAATATCCCCGTGCTGGGCAAACAGGTTTTGCAGCCGTTTGAGCTAAGATTTTAAAATTATTCACATAATGAAAACCTATACTTTGTTTCAGGCGAGTTTCCCATTCAAATGCATGTAACAGTGAGAAACACACTGTCTTGGCGAAAGAAAGCATTTTCGTACAACTTCATATAAATCGCTGTAACTTTTGATAGAAGACTCAGAAACACATGTTTATGGCTTTATCTTATAGAACTCAATATCCCCGTGCTGGGCAAACAGGTTTTGCAGCCGTTTGAGCTAAGATTTTAAAATTATTCACATAATGAAAACCTATACTTTGTTTCAGGCGAGTTTCCCATTCAAATGCATGTAACAGTGAGAAACACACTGTCTTGGCGAAAGAAAGCATTTTCGTACAACTTCATATAAATCGCTGTAACTTTTGATAGAAGACTCAGAAACACATGTTTATGGCTTTATCTTATAGAACTCAATATCCCCGTGCTGGGCAAACAGGTTTTGCAGCCGTTTGAGCTAAGATTTTAAAATTATTCACATAATGAAAACCTATACTTTGTTTCAGGCGAGTTTCCCATTCAAATGCATGTAACAGTGAGAAACACACTGTCTTGGCGAAAGAAAGCATTTTCGTACAACTTCATATAAATCGCTGTAACTTTTGATAGAAGACTCAGAAACACATGTTTATGGCTTTATCTTATAGAACTCAATATCCCCGTGCTGGGCAAACAGGTTTTGCAGCCGTTTGAGCTAAGATTTTAAAATTATTCACATAATGAAAACCTATACTTTGTCTCGGGCGAGTTTCCCATTCAAATGCATGTAACAGTGAGAAACGCATTGTCTTGGCGACAGAAAGCGTTTTTGTACAACTTCATATAAATCGCTGTAACCTTTGATAGAAGACTCAGAAACACATGTTTATGGCTTTATCTTATAGAACTCAATATCCTCGTGCTGGGCAAACAGGTTTTGCAGCCGTTTGAGCTAAGATTTTAAAATTATTCACATAATGAAAACCTATACTTTGTTTCAGGCGAGTTTCCCATTCAAATGCATGTAACAGTGAGAAACGCATTGTCTTGGCGACAGAAAGCGTTTTTGTACAACTTCATATAAATCGCTGTAACTTTTGATAGAAGACTCAGAAACACATGATCATGGCTTTATCTTATAGAACTCAATATCCCCGTGCTGGGCAAACAGGTTTTGCAGCCGTTTGAGCTAAGATTTTAAAATTATTCACATAATGAAAACCTATACTTTGTTTCAGGCGAGTTTCCCATTCAAATGCATGTAACAGTGAGAAACACACTGTCTTGGCGAAAGAAAGCATTTTCGTACAACTTCATATAAATCGCTGTAACTTTTGATAGAAGACTCAGAAACACATGATCATGGCTTTATCTTATAGAACTCAATATCCCCGTGCTGGGCAAACAGGTTTTGCAGCCGTTTGAGCTAAGATTTTAAAATTATTCACATAATGAAAACCTATACTTTGTCTCGGGCGAGTTTCCCATTCAAATGCATGTAACAATGAGAAACGCATTGTCTTGGCGACAGAAAGCGTTTTTGTACAACTTCATATAAATCGCTGTAACTTTTGATAGAAGACTCAGAAACACATGTTTATGGCTTCATCTTAAAGAATTCAATATCCTCGTGCTGGGCAAACAGGTTTTGCAGCCGTTTGAGCTAAGATTTTAAAATTATTCACATAATGAAAACCTATACTTTGTTTCAGGCGAGTTTCCCATTCAAATGCATGTAACAGTGAGAAACACACTGTCTTGGCGAAAGAAAGCATTTTCGTACAACTTCATATAAATCGCTGTAACTTTTGATAGAAGACTCAGAAACACATGTTTATGGCTTTATCTTATAGAACTCAATATCCCCGTGCTGGGCAAACAGGTTTTGCAGCCGTTTGAGCTAAGATTTTAAAATTATTCACATAATGAAAACCTATACTTTGTTTCAGGCGAGTTTCCCATTCAAATGCATGTAACAGTGAGAAACACACTGTCTTGGCGAAAGAAAGCATTTTCGTACAACTTCATATAAATCGCTGTAACTTTTGATAGAAGACTCAGAAACACATGTTTATGGCTTTATCTTATAGAACTCAATATCCCCGTGCTGGGCAAACAGGTTTTGCAGCCGTTTGAGCTAAGATTTTAAAATTATTCACATAATGAAAACCTATACTTTGTTTCAGGCGAGTTTCCCATTCAAATGCATGTAACAGTGAGAAACACACTGTCTTGGCGAAAGAAAGCATTTTCGTACAACTTCATATAAATCGCTGTAACTTTTGATAGAAGACTCAGAAACACATGTTTATGGCTTTATCTTATAGAACTCAATATCCCCGTGCTGGGCAAACAGGTTTTGCAGCCGTTTGAGCTAAGATTTTAAAATTATTCACATAATGAAAACCTATACTTTGTTTCAGGCGAGTTTCCCATTCAAATGCATGTAACAGTGAGAAACACACTGTCTTGGCGAAAGAAAGCATTTTCGTACAACTTCATATAAATCGCTGTAACTTTTGATAGAAGACTCAGAAACACATGTTTATGGCTTTATCTTATAGAACTCAATATCCCCGTGCTGGGCAAACAGGTTTTGCAGCCGTTTGAGCTAAGATTTTAAAATTATTCACATAATGAAAACCTATACTTTGTTTCAGGCGAGTTTCCCATTCAAATGCATGTAACAGTGAGAAACACACTGTCTTGGCGAAAGAAAGCATTTTCGTACAACTTCATATAAATCGCTGTAACTTTTGATAGAAGACTCAGAAACACATGTTTATGGCTTTATCTTATAGAACTCAATATCCTCGTGCTGGGCAAACAGGTTTTGCAGCCGTTTGAGCTAAGATTTTAAAATTATTCACATAATGAAAACCTATACTTTGTTTCAGGCGAGTTTCCCATTCAAATGCATGTAACAGTGAGAAACACACTGTCTTGGCGAAAGAAAGCATTTTCGTACAACTTCATATAAATCGCTGTAACTTTTGATAGAAGACTCAGAAACACATGTTTATGGCTTTATCTTATAGAACTCAATATCCCCGTGCTGGGCAAACAGGTTTTGCAGCCGTTTGAGCTAAGATTTTAAAATTATTCACATAATGAAAACCTATACTTTGTTTCAGGCGAGTTTCCCATTCAAATGCATGTAACAGTGAGAAACACACTGTCTTGGCGAAAGAAAGCATTTTCGTACAACTTCATATAAATCGCTGTAACTTTTGATAGAAGACTCAGAAACACATGTTTATGGCTTTATCTTATAGAACTCAATATCCCCGTGCTGGGCAAACAGGTTTTGCAGCCGTTTGAGCTAAGATTTTAAAATTATTCACATAATGAAAACCTATACTTTGTCTCGGGCGAGTTTCCCATTCAAATGCATGTAACAGTGAGAAACGCATTGTCTTGGCGACAGAAAGCGTTTTTGTACAACTTCATATAAATCGCTGTAACCTTTGATAGAAGACTCAGAAACACATGTTTATGGCTTTATCTTATAGAACTCAATATCCTCGTGCTGGGCAAACAGGTTTTGCAGCCGTTTGAGCTAAGATTTTAAAATTATTCACATAATGAAAACCTATACTTTGTTTCAGGCGAGTTTCCCATTCAAATGCATGTAACAGTGAGAAACGCATTGTCTTGGCGACAGAAAGCGTTTTTGTACAACTTCATATAAATCGCTGTAACTTTTGATAGAAGACTCAGAAACACATGATCATGGCTTTATCTTATAGAACTCAATATCCCCGTGCTGGGCAAACAGGTTTTGCAGCCGTTTGAGCTAAGATTTTAAAATTATTCACATAATGAAAACCTATACTTTGTCTCGGGCGAGTTTCCCATTCAAATGCATGTAACAATGAGAAACGCATTGTCTTGGCGACAGAAAGCGTTTTTGTACAACTTCATATAAATCGCTGTAACTTTTGATAGAAGACTCAGAAACACATGTTTATGGCTTTATCTTATAGAACTCAATATCCTCGTGCTGGGCAAACAGGTTTTGCAGCCGTTTGAGCTAAGATTTTAAAATTATTCACATAATGAAAACCTATACTTTGTTTCAGGCGAGTTTCCCATTCAAATGCATGTAACAGTGAGAAACACACTGTCTTGGCGAAAGAAAGCATTTTCGTACAACTTCATATAAATCGCTGTAACTTTTGATAGAAGACTCAGAAACACATGTTTATGGCTTTATCTTATAGAACTCAATATCCCCGTGCTGGGCAAACAGGTTTTGCAGCCGTTTGAGCTAAGATTTTAAAATTATTCACATAATGAAAACCTATACTTTGTTTCAGGCGAGTTTCCCATTCAAATGCATGTAACAGTGAGAAACACACTGTCTTGGCGAAAGAAAGCATTTTCGTACAACTTCATATAAATCGCTGTAACTTTTGATAGAAGACTCAGAAACACATGTTTATGGCTTTATCTTATAGAACTCAATATCCCCGTGCTGGGCAAACAGGTTTTGCAGCCGTTTGAGCTAAGATTTTAAAATTATTCACATAATGAAAACCTATACTTTGTTTCAGGCGAGTTTCCCATTCAAATGCATGTAACAGTGAGAAACACACTGTCTTGGCGAAAGAAAGCATTTTCGTACAACTTCATATAAATCGCTGTAACTTTTGATAGAAGACTCAGAAACACATGTTTATGGCTTTATCTTATAGAACTCAATATCCCCGTGCTGGGCAAACAGGTTTTGCAGCCGTTTGAGCTAAGATTTTAAAATTATTCACATAATGAAAACCTATACTTTGTTTCAGGCGAGTTTCCCATTCAAATGCATGTAACAGTGAGAAACACACTGTCTTGGCGAAAGAAAGCATTTTCGTACAACTTCATATAAATCGCTGTAACTTTTGATAGAAGACTCAGAAACACATGTTTATGGCTTTATCTTATAGAACTCAATATCCTCGTGCTGGGCAAACAGGTTTTGCAGCCGTTTGAGCTAAGATTTTAAAATTATTCACATAATGAAAACCTATACTTTGTTTCAGGCGAGTTTCCCATTCAAATGCATGTAACAGTGAGAAACACACTGTCTTGGCGAAAGAAAGCATTTTCGTACAACTTCATATAAATCGCTGTAACTTTTGATAGAAGACTCAGAAACACATGTTTATGGCTTTATCTTATAGAACTCAATATCCCCGTGCTGGGCAAACAGGTTTTGCAGCCGTTTGAGCTAAGATTTTAAAATTATTCACATAATGAAAACCTATACTTTGTTTCAGGCGAGTTTCCCATTCAAATGCATGTAACAGTGAGAAACACACTGTCTTGGCGAAAGAAAGCATTTTCGTACAACTTCATATAAATCGCTGTAACTTTTGATAGAAGACTCAGAAACACATGTTTATGGCTTTATCTTATAGAACTCAATATCCCCGTGCTGGGCAAACAGGTTTTGCAGCCGTTTGAGCTAAGATTTTAAAATTATTCACATAATGAAAACCTATACTTTGTCTCGGGCGAGTTTCCCATTCAAATGCATGTAACAGTGAGAAACGCATTGTCTTGGCGACAGAAAGCGTTTTTGTACAACTTCATATAAATCGCTGTAACTTTTGATAGAAGACTCAGAAACACATGTTTATGGCTTTATCTTATAGAACTCAATATCCTCGTGCTGGGCAAACAGGTTTTGCAGCCGTTTGAGCTAAGATTTTAAAATTATTCACATAATGAAAACCTATACTTTGTTTCAGGCGAGTTTCCCATTCAAATGCATGTAACAGTGAGAAACGCATTGTCTTGGCGACAGAAAGCGTTTTTGTACAACTTCATATAAATCGCTGTAACTTTTGATAGAAGACTCAGAAACACATGATCATGGCTTTATCTTATAGAACTCAATATCCCCGTGCTGGGCAAACAGGTTTTGCAGCCGTTTGAGCTAAGATTTTAAAATTATTCACATAATGAAAACCTATACTTTGTCTCGGGCGAGTTTCCCATTCAAATGCATGTAACAGTGAGAAACACACTGTCTTGGCGAAAGAAAGCATTTTCGTACAACTTCATATAAATCGCTGTAACTTTTGATAGAAGACTCAGAAACACATGTTTATGGCTTTATCTTATAGAACTCAATATCCCCGTGCTGGGCAAACAGGTTTTGCAGCCGTTTGAGCTAAGATTTTAAAATTATTCACATAATGAAAACCTATACTTTGTTTCAGGCGAGTTTCCCATTCAAATGCATGTAACAGTGAGAAACACACTGTCTTGGCGAAAGAAAGCATTTTCGTACAACTTCATATAAATCGCTGTAACTTTTGATAGAAGACTCAGAAACACATGTTTATGGCTTTATCTTATAGAACTCAATATCCCCGTGCTGGGCAAACAGGTTTTGCAGCCGTTTGAGCTAAGATTTTAAAATTATTCACATAATGAAAACCTATACTTTGTTTCAGGCGAGTTTCCCATTCAAATGCATGTAACAGTGAGAAACACACTGTCTTGGCGAAAGAAAGCATTTTCGTACAACTTCATATAAATCGCTGTAACTTTTGATAGAAGACTCAGAAACACATGTTTATGGCTTTATCTTATAGAACTCAATATCCTCGTGCTGGGCAAACAGGTTTTGCAGCCGTTTGAGCTAAGATTTTAAAATTATTCACATAATGAAAACCTATACTTTGTTTCAGGCGAGTTTCCCATTCAAATGCATGTAACAGTGAGAAACACACTGTCTTGGCGAAAGAAAGCATTTTCGTACAACTTCATATAAATCGCTGTAACTTTTGATAGAAGACTCAGAAACACATGTTTATGGCTTTATCTTATAGAACTCAATATCCCCGTGCTGGGCAAACAGGTTTTGCAGCCGTTTGAGCTAAGATTTTAAAATTATTCACATAATGAAAACCTATACTTTGTTTCAGGCGAGTTTCCCATTCAAATGCATGTAACAGTGAGAAACACACTGTCTTGGCGAAAGAAAGCATTTTCGTACAACTTCATATAAATCGCTGTAACTTTTGATAGAAGACTCAGAAACACATGTTTATGGCTTTATCTTATAGAACTCAATATCCCCGTGCTGGGCAAACAGGTTTTGCAGCCGTTTGAGCTAAGATTTTAAAATTATTCACATAATGAAAACCTATACTTTGTCTCGGGCGAGTTTCCCATTCAAATGCATGTAACAGTGAGAAACGCATTGTCTTGGCGACAGAAAGCGTTTTTGTACAACTTCATATAAATCGCTGTAACTTTTGATAGAAGACTCAGAAACACATGTTTATGGCTTTATCTTATAGAACTCAATATCCTCGTGCTGGGCAAACAGGTTTTGCAGCCGTTTGAGCTAAGATTTTAAAATTATTCACATAATGAAAACCTATACTTTGTTTCAGGCGAGTTTCCCATTCAAATGCATGTAACAGTGAGAAACGCATTGTCTTGGCGACAGAAAGCGTTTTTGTACAACTTCATATAAATCGCTGTAACTTTTGATAGAAGACTCAGAAACACATGATCATGGCTTTATCTTATAGAACTCAATATCCCCGTGCTGGGCAAACAGGTTTTGCAGCCGTTTGAGCTAAGATTTTAAAATTATTCACATAATGAAAACCTATACTTTGTCTCGGGCGAGTTTCCCATTCAAATGCATGTAACAGTGAGAAACACACTGTCTTGGCGAAAGAAAGCATTTTCGTACAACTTCATATAAATCGCTGTAACTTTTGATAGAAGACTCAGAAACACATGTTTATGGCTTTATCTTATAGAACTCAATATCCCCGTGCTGGGCAAACAGGTTTTGCAGCCGTTTGAGCTAAGATTTTAAAATTATTCACATAATGAAAACCTATACTTTGTTTCAGGCGAGTTTCCCATTCAAATGCATGTAACAGTGAGAAACACACTGTCTTGGCGAAAGAAAGCATTTTCGTACAACTTCATATAAATCGCTGTAACTTTTGATAGAAGACTCAGAAACACATGTTTATGGCTTTATCTTATAGAACTCAATATCCCCGTGCTGGGCAAACAGGTTTTGCAGCCGTTTGAGCTAAGATTTTAAAATTATTCACATAATGAAAACCTATACTTTGTTTCAGGCGAGTTTCCCATTCAAATGCATGTAACAGTGAGAAACACACTGTCTTGGCGAAAGAAAGCATTTTCGTACAACTTCATATAAATCGCTGTAACTTTTGATAGAAGACTCAGAAACACATGTTTATGGCTTTATCTTATAGAACTCAATATCCCCGTGCTGGGCAAACAGGTTTTGCAGCCGTTTGAGCTAAGATTTTAAAATTATTCACATAATGAAAACCTATACTTTGTTTCAGGCGAGTTTCCCATTCAAATGCATGTAACAGTGAGAAACACACTGTCTTGGCGAAAGAAAGCATTTTCGTACAACTTCATATAAATCGCTGTAACTTTTGATAGAAGACTCAGAAACACATGTTTATGGCTTTATCTTATAGAACTCAATATCCCCGTGCTGGGCAAACAGGTTTTGCAGCCGTTTGAGCTAAGATTTTAAAATTATTCACATAATGAAAACCTATACTTTGTTTCAGGCGAGTTTCCCATTCAAATGCATGTAACAGTGAGAAACACACTGTCTTGGCGAAAGAAAGCATTTTCGTACAACTTCATATAAATCGCTGTAACTTTTGATAGAAGACTCAGAAACACATGTTTATGGCTTTATCTTATAGAACTCAATATCCCCGTGCTGGGCAAACAGGTTTTGCAGCCGTTTGAGCTAAGATTTTAAAATTATTCACATAATGAAAACCTATACTTTGTTTCAGGCGAGTTTCCCATTCAAATGCATGTAACAGTGAGAAACACACTGTCTTGGCGAAAGAAAGCATTTTCGTACAACTTCATATAAATCGCTGTAACTTTTGATAGAAGACTCAGAAACACATGTTTATGGCTTTATCTTATAGAACTCAATATCCCCGTGCTGGGCAAACAGGTTTTGCAGCCGTTTGAGCTAAGATTTTAAAATTATTCACATAATGAAAACCTATACTTTGTTTCAGGCGAGTTTCCCATTCAAATGCATGTAACAGTGAGAAACACACTGTCTTGGCGAAAGAAAGCATTTTCGTACAACTTCATATAAATCGCTGTAACTTTTGATAGAAGACTCAGAAACACATGTTTATGGCTTTATCTTATAGAACTCAATATCCCCGTGCTGGGCAAACAGGTTTTGCAGCCGTTTGAGCTAAGATTTTAAAATTATTCACATAATGAAAACCTATACTTTGTCTCGGGCGAGTTTCCCATTCAAATGCATGTAACAGTGAGAAACGCATTGTCTTGGCGACAGAAAGCGTTTTTGTACAACTTCATATAAATCGCTGTAACTTTTGATAGAAGACTCAGAAACACATGTTTATGGCTTTATCTTATAGAACTCAATATCCTCGTGCTGGGCAAACAGGTTTTGCAGCCGTTTGAGCTAAGATTTTAAAATTATTCACATAATGAAAACCTATACTTTGTTTCAGGCGAGTTTCCCATTCAAATGCATGTAACAGTGAGAAACGCATTGTCTTGGCGACAGAAAGCGTTTTTGTACAACTTCATATAAATCGCTGTAACTTTTGATAGAAGACTCAGAAACACATGATCATGGCTTTATCTTATAGAACTCAATATCCCCGTGCTGGGCAAACAGGTTTTGCAGCCGTTTGAGCTAAGATTTTAAAATTATTCACATAATGAAAACCTATACTTTGTCTCGGGCGAGTTTCCCATTCAAATGCATGTAACAGTGAGAAACACACTGTCTTGGCGAAAGAAAGCATTTTCGTACAACTTCATATAAATCGCTGTAACTTTTGATAGAAGACTCAGAAACACATGTTTATGGCTTTATCTTATAGAACTCAATATCCCCGTGCTGGGCAAACAGGTTTTGCAGCCGTTTGAGCTAAGATTTTAAAATTATTCACATAATGAAAACCTATACTTTGTTTCAGGCGAGTTTCCCATTCAAATGCATGTAACAGTGAGAAACACACTGTCTTGGCGAAAGAAAGCATTTTCGTACAACTTCATATAAATCGCTGTAACTTTTGATAGAAGACTCAGAAACACATGTTTATGGCTTTATCTTATAGAACTCAATATCCCCGTGCTGGGCAAACAGGTTTTGCAGCCGTTTGAGCTAAGATTTTAAAATTATTCACATAATGAAAACCTATACTTTGTTTCAGGCGAGTTTCCCATTCAAATGCATGTAACAGTGAGAAACACACTGTCTTGGCGAAAGAAAGCATTTTCGTACAACTTCATATAAATCGCTGTAACTTTTGATAGAAGACTCAGAAACACATGTTTATGGCTTTATCTTATAGAACTCAATATCCCCGTGCTGGGCAAACAGGTTTTGCAGCCGTTTGAGCTAAGATTTTAAAATTATTCACATAATGAAAACCTATACTTTGTTTCAGGCGAGTTTCCCATTCAAATGCATGTAACAGTGAGAAACACACTGTCTTGGCGAAAGAAAGCATTTTCGTACAACTTCATATAAATCGCTGTAACTTTTGATAGAAGACTCAGAAACACATGTTTATGGCTTTATCTTATAGAACTCAATATCCTCGTGCTGGGCAAACAGGTTTTGCAGCCGTTTGAGCTAAGATTTTAAAATTATTCACATAATGAAAACCTATACTTTGTTTCAGGCGAGTTTCCCATTCAAATGCATGTAACAGTGAGAAACACACTGTCTTGGCGAAAGAAAGCATTTTCGTACAACTTCATATAAATCGCTGTAACTTTTGATAGAAGACTCAGAAACACATGTTTATGGCTTTATCTTATAGAACTCAATATCCCCGTGCTGGGCAAACAGGTTTTGCAGCCGTTTGAGCTAAGATTTTAAAATTATTCACATAATGAAAACCTATACTTTGTTTCAGGCGAGTTTCCCATTCAAATGCATGTAACAGTGAGAAACACACTGTCTTGGCGAAAGAAAGCATTTTCGTACAACTTCATATAAATCGCTGTAACTTTTGATAGAAGACTCAGAAACACATGTTTATGGCTTTATCTTATAGAACTCAATATCCCCGTGCTGGGCAAACAGGTTTTGCAGCCGTTTGAGCTAAGATTTTAAAATTATTCACATAATGAAAACCTATACTTTGTCTCGGGCGAGTTTCCCATTCAAATGCATGTAACAGTGAGAAACGCATTGTCTTGGCGACAGAAAGCGTTTTTGTACAACTTCATATAAATCGCTGTAACTTTTGATAGAAGACTCAGAAACACATGTTTATGGCTTTATCTTATAGAACTCAATATCCTCGTGCTGGGCAAACAGGTTTTGCAGCCGTTTGAGCTAAGATTTTAAAATTATTCACATAATGAAAACCTATACTTTGTTTCAGGCGAGTTTCCCATTCAAATGCATGTAACAGTGAGAAACGCATTGTCTTGGCGACAGAAAGCGTTTTTGTACAACTTCATATAAATCGCTGTAACTTTTGATAGAAGACTCAGAAACACATGATCATGGCTTTATCTTATAGAACTCAATATCCCCGTGCTGGGCAAACAGGTTTTGCAGCCGTTTGAGCTAAGATTTTAAAATTATTCACATAATGAAAACCTATACTTTGTCTCGGGCGAGTTTCCCATTCAAATGCATGTAACAGTGAGAAACACACTGTCTTGGCGAAAGAAAGCATTTTCGTACAACTTCATATAAATCGCTGTAACTTTTGATAGAAGACTCAGAAACACATGTTTATGGCTTTATCTTATAGAACTCAATATCCCCGTGCTGGGCAAACAGGTTTTGCAGCCGTTTGAGCTAAGATTTTAAAATTATTCACATAATGAAAACCTATACTTTGTCTCGGGCGAGTTTCCCATTCAAATGCATGTAACAGTGAGAAACGCATTGTCTTGGCGACAGAAAGCGTTTTTGTACAACTTCATATAAATCGCTGTAACTTTTGATAGAAGACTCAGAAACACATGATCATGGCTTTATCTTATAGAACTCAATATCCCCGTGCTGGGCAAACAGGTTTTGCAGCCGTTTGAGCTAAGATTTTAAAATTATTCACATAATGAAAACCTATACTTTGTCTCGGGCGAGTTTCCCATTCAAATGCATGTAACAGTGAGAAACACACTGTCTTGGCGAAAGAAAGCATTTTCGTACAACTTCATATAAATCGCTGTAACTTTTGATAGAAGACTCAGAAACACATGTTTATGGCTTTATCTTATAGAACTCAATATCCCCGTGCTGGGCAAACAGGTTTTGCAGCCGTTTGAGCTAAGATTTTAAAATTATTCACATAATGAAAACCTATACTTTGTTTCAGGCGAGTTTCCCATTCAAATGCATGTAACAGTGAGAAACACACTGTCTTGGCGAAAGAAAGCATTTTCGTACAACTTCATATAAATCGCTGTAACTTTTGATAGAAGACTCAGAAACACATGTTTATGGCTTTATCTTATAGAACTCAATATCCCCGTGCTGGGCAAACAGGTTTTGCAGCCGTTTGAGCTAAGATTTTAAAATTATTCACATAATGAAAACCTATACTTTGTTTCAGGCGAGTTTCCCATTCAAATGCATGTAACAGTGAGAAACACACTGTCTTGGCGAAAGAAAGCATTTTCGTACAACTTCATATAAATCGCTGTAACTTTTGATAGAAGACTCAGAAACACATGTTTATGGCTTTATCTTATAGAACTCAATATCCCCGTGCTGGGCAAACAGGTTTTGCAGCCGTTTGAGCTAAGATTTTAAAATTATTCACATAATGAAAACCTATACTTTGTCTCGGGCGAGTTTCCCATTCAAATGCATGTAACAGTGAGAAACGCATTGTCTTGGCGACAGAAAGCGTTTTTGTACAACTTCATATAAATCGCTGTAACTTTTGATAGAAGACTCAGAAACACATGTTTATGGCTTTATCTTATAGAACTCAATATCCTCGTGCTGGGCAAACAGGTTTTGCAGCCGTTTGAGCTAAGATTTTAAAATTATTCACATAATGAAAACCTATACTTTGTTTCAGGCGAGTTTCCCATTCAAATGCATGTAACAGTGAGAAACGCATTGTCTTGGCGACAGAAAGCGTTTTTGTACAACTTCATATAAATCGCTGTAACTTTTGATAGAAGACTCAGAAACACATGATCATGGCTTTATCTTATAGAACTCAATATCCCCGTGCTGGGCAAACAGGTTTTGCAGCCGTTTGAGCTAAGATTTTAAAATTATTCACATAATGAAAACCTATACTTTGTCTCGGGCGAGTTTCCCATTCAAATGCATGTAACAGTGAGAAACACACTGTCTTGGCGAAAGAAAGCATTTTCGTACAACTTCATATAAATCGCTGTAACTTTTGATAGAAGACTCAGAAACACATGTTTATGGCTTTATCTTATAGAACTCAATATCCCCGTGCTGGGCAAACAGGTTTTGCAGCCGTTTGAGCTAAGATTTTAAAATTATTCACATAATGAAAACCTATACTTTGTCTCGGGCGAGTTTCCCATTCAAATGCATGTAACAGTGAGAAACGCATTGTCTTGGCGACAGAAAGCGTTTTTGTACAACTTCATATAAATCGCTGTAACTTTTGATAGAAGACTCAGAAACACATGATCATGGCTTTATCTTATAGAACTCAATATCCCCGTGCTGGGCAAACAGGTTTTGCAGCCGTTTGAGCTAAGATTTTAAAATTATTCACATAATGAAAACCTATACTTTGTTTCAGGCGAGTTTCCCATTCAAATGCATGTAACAGTGAGAAACACACTGTCTTGGCGAAAGAAAGCATTTTCGTACAACTTCATATAAATCGCTGTAACTTTTGATAGAAGACTCAGAAACACATGTTTATGGCTTTATCTTATAGAACTCAATATCCCCGTGCTGGGCAAACAGGTTTTGCAGCCGTTTGAGCTAAGATTTTAAAATTATTCACATAATGAAAACCTATACTTTGTCTCGGGCGAGTTTCCCATTCAAATGCATGTAACAGTGAGAAACGCATTGTCTTGGCGACAGAAAGCGTTTTTGTACAACTTCATATAAATCGCTGTAACTTTTGATAGAAGACTCAGAAACACATGTTTATGGCTTTATCTTATAGAACTCAATATCCTCGTGCTGGGCAAACAGGTTTTGCAGCCGTTTGAGCTAAGATTTTAAAATTATTCACATAATGAAAACCTATACTTTGTTTCAGGCGAGTTTCCCATTCAAATGCATGTAACAGTGAGAAACGCATTGTCTTGGCGACAGAAAGCGTTTTTGTACAACTTCATATAAATCGCTGTAACTTTTGATAGAAGACTCAGAAACACATGATCATGGCTTTATCTTATAGAACTCAATATCCCCGTGCTGGGCAAACAGGTTTTGCAGCCGTTTGAGCTAAGATTTTAAAATTATTCACATAATGAAAACCTATACTTTGTCTCGGGCGAGTTTCCCATTCAAATGCATGTAACAGTGAGAAACACACTGTCTTGGCGAAAGAAAGCATTTTCGTACAACTTCATATAAATCGCTGTAACTTTTGATAGAAGACTCAGAAACACATGATCATGGCTTTATCTTATAGAACTCAATATCCCCGTGCTGGGCAAACAGGTTTTGCAGCCGTTTGAGCTAAGATTTTAAAATTATTCACATAATGAAAACCTATACTTTGTTTCAGGCGAGTTTCCCATTCAAATGCATGTAACAGTGAGAAACACACTGTCTTGGCGAAAGAAAGCATTTTCGTACAACTTCATATAAATCGCTGTAACTTTTGATAGAAGACTCAGAAACACATGTTTATGGCTTTATCTTATAGAACTCAATATCCCCGTGCTGGGCAAACAGGTTTTGCAGCCGTTTGAGCTAAGATTTTAAAATTATTCACATAATGAAAACCTATACTTTGTTTCAGGCGAGTTTCCCATTCAAATGCATGTAACAGTGAGAAACACACTGTCTTGGCGAAAGAAAGCATTTTCGTACAACTTCATATAAATCGCTGTAACTTTTGATAGAAGACTCAGAAACACATGTTTATGGCTTTATCTTATAGAACTCAATATCCTCGTGCTGGGCAAACAGGTTTTGCAGCCGTTTGAGCTAAGATTTTAAAATTATTCACATAATGAAAACCTATACTTTGTTTCAGGCGAGTTTCCCATTCAAATGCATGTAACAGTGAGAAACACACTGTCTTGGCGAAAGAAAGCATTTTTGTACAACTTCATATAAATCGCTGTAACTTTTGATAGAAGACTCAGAAACACATGTTTATGGCTTTATCTTATAGAACTCAATATCCTCGTGCTGGGCAAACAGGTTTTGCAGCCGTTTGAGCTAAGATTTTAAAATTATTCACATAATGAAAACCTATACTTTGTCTCGGGCGAGTTTCCCATTCAAATGCATGTAACAGTGAGAAACGCATTGTCTTGGCGACAGAAAGCATTTTTGTACAACTTCATATAAATCGCTGTAACTTTTGATAGAAGACTCAGAAACACATGTTTATGGCTTTATCTTATAGAACTCAATATCCCCGTGCTGGGCAAACAGGTTTTGCAGCCGTTTGAGCTAAGATTTTAAAATTATTCACATAATGAAAACCTATACTTTGTTTCAGGCGAGTTTCCCATTCAAATGCATGTAACAGTGAGAAACGCATTGTCTTGGCGACAGAAAGCGTTTTTGTACAACTTCATATAAATCGCTGTAACTTTTGATAGAAGACTCAGAAACACATGTTTATGGCTTTATCTTATAGAACTCAATATCCCCGTGCTGGGCAAACAGGTTTTGCAGCCGTTTGAGCTAAGATTTTAAAATTATTCACATAATGAAAACCTATACTTTGTCTCGGGCGAGTTTCCCATTCAAATGCATGTAACAGTGAGAAACACACTGTCTTGGCGAAATAAAGCGTTTTTGCACAACTTTATATAAATCGGTGCAACTTTTGATAGACGACTCAGACACACATGTCTATGGCTTCATCTTAAAGAATTCAATATCCTCGTGCTGGGCAAACAGGTTTTGCAGCCGTTTGAGCTAAGATTTTAAAATTATTCACATAATGAAAACCTATACTTTGTTTCAGGCGAGTTTCCCATTCAAATGCATGTAACAGTGAGAAACACACTGTCTTGGCGAAAGAAAGCATTTTCGTACAACTTCATATAAATCGCTGTAACTTTTGATAGAAGACTCAGAAACACATGTCTATGGCTTCATCTTAAAGAATTCAATATCCTCGTGCTGGGCAAACAGGTTTTGCAGCCGTTTGAGCTAAGATTTTAAAATTATTCACATAATGAAAACCTATACTTTGTTTCAGGCGAGTTTCCCATTCAAATGCATGTAACAGTGAGAAACACACTGTCTTGGCGAAAGAAAGCATTTTCGTACAACTTCATATAAATCGCTGTAACTTTTGATAGAAGACTCAGAAACACATGTTTATGGCTTTATCTTATAGAACTCAATATCCTCGTGCTGGGCAAACAGGTTTTGCAGCCGTTTGAGCTAAGATTTTAAAATTATTCACATAATGAAAACCTATACTTTGTCTCGGGCGAGTTTCCCATTCAAATGCATGTAACAGTGAGAAACGCATTGTCTTGGCGACAGAAAGCGTTTTTGTACAACTTCATATAAATCGCTGTAACTTTTGATAGAAGACTCAGAAACACATGATCATGGCTTTATCTTATAGAACTCAATATCCCCGTGCTGGGCAAACAGGTTTTGCAGCCGTTTGAGCTAAGATTTTAAAATTATTCACATAATGAAAACCTATACTTTGTCTCGGGCGAGTTTCCCATGCAAATGCATGTAACAGTGAGAAACACACCGTCTTGGCGAAAGAAAGCATTTTCGTACAACTTTATATAAATCGGTGCAACTTTTGATAGACGACTCAGAAACACATGTCTATGGCTTCATCTTAAAGAATTCAATATCCTCGTGCTGGGCAAACAGGTTTTGCAGCCGTTTGAGCTAAGATTTTAAAATTATTCACATAATGAAAACCTATGCTTTGTTTCAGGCGAGTTTCCCATTCAAATGCATGTAACAGTGAGAAACACACTGTCTTGGCGAAATAAAGCATTTTCGTACAACTTCATATAAATCGCTGTAACTTTTGATAGAAGACTCAGAAACACATGTCTATGGCTTCATCTTATAGAACTCAATATCCCCGTGCTGGGCAAACAGGTTTTGCAGCCGTTTGAGCTAAGATTTTAAAATTATTCACATAATGAAAACCTATACTTTGTTTCAGGCGAGTTTCCCATTCAAATGCATGTAACAGTGAGAAACACACTGTCTTGGCGAAAGAAAGCATTTTCGTACAACTTCATATAAATCGGTGCAACTTTTGATAGACGACTCAGAAACACATGTCTATGGCTTCATCTTAAAGAATTCAATATCCTCGTGCTGGGCAAACAGGTTTTGCAGCCGTTTGAGCTAAGATTTTAAAATTATTCACATAATGAAAACCTATACTTTGTTTCAGGCGAGTTTCCCATTCAAATGCATGTAACAGTGAGAAACACTGTCTTGGCGAAAGAAAGCATTTTCGTACAACTTCATATAAATCGCTGTAACTTTTGATAGAAGACTCAGAAACACATGTCTATGGCTTCATCTTAAAGAATTCAATATCCTCGTGCTGGGCAAACAGGTTTTGCAGCCGTTTGAGCTAAGATTTTAAAATTATTCACATAATGAAAACCTATACTTTGTCTCGGGCGAGTTTCCCATTCAAATGCATGTAACAGTGAGAAACGCATTGTCTTGGCGACAGAAAGCGTTTTTGTACAACTTCATATAAATCGCTGTAACTTTTGATAGAAGACTCAGAAACACATGATCATGGCTTTATCTTATAGAACTCAATATCCCCGTGCTGGGCAAACAGGTTTTGCAGCCGTTTGAGCTAAGATTTTAAAATTATTCACATAATGAAAGCCTATACTTTGTCTCGGGCGAGTTTCCCATGCAAATGCATGTAACAGTGAGAAACACACCGTCTTGGCGAAAGAAAGCATTTTCGTACAACTTTATATAAATCGGTGCAACTTTTGATAGACGACTCAGAAACACATGTCTATGGCTTCATCTTAAAGAATTCAATATCCTCGTGCTGGGCAAACAGGTTTTGCAGCCGTTTGAGCTAAGATTTTAAAATTATTCACATAATGAAAACCTATACTTTGTTTCAGGCGAGTTTCCCATTCAAATGCATGTAACAGTGAGAAACACACTGTCTTGGCGAAAGAAAGCATTTTCGTACAACTTCATATAAATCGCTGTAACTTTTGATAGAAGACTCAGACACACATGTCTATGGCTTCATCTTAAAGAATTCAATATCCTCGTGCTGGGCAAACAGGTTTTGCAGCCGTTTGAGCTAAGATTTTAAAATTATTCACATAATGAAAACCTATACTTTGTCTCGGGCGAGTTTCCCATTCAAATGCATGTAACAGTGAGAAACGCATTGTCTTGGCGACAGAAAGCGTTTTTGTACAACTTCATATAAATCGCTGTAACTTTTGATAGAAGACTCAGAAACACATGATCATGGCTTTATCTTATAGAACTCAATATCCCCGTGCTGGGCAAACAGGTTTTGCAGCCGTTTGAGCTAAGATTTTAAAATTATTCACATAATGAAAACCTATACTTTGTCTCGGGCGAGTTTCCCATGCAAATGCATGTAACAGTGAGAAACACACCGTCTTGGCGAAAGAAAGCATTTTCGTACAACTTTATATAAATCGGTGCAACTTTTGATAGACGACTCAGAAACACATGTCTATGGCTTCATCTTAAAGAATTCAATATCCTCGTGCTGGGCAAACAGGTTTTGCAGCCGTTTGAGCTAAGATTTTAAAATTATTCACATAATGAAAACCTATACTTTGTTTCAGGCGAGTTTCCCATTCAAATGCATGTAACAGTGAGAAACACACTGTCTTGGCGAAATAAAGCATTTTCGTACAACTTCATATAAATCGCTGTAACTTTTGATAGAAGACTCAGAAACACATGTCTATGGCTTCATCTTATAGAACTCAATATCCCCGTGCTGGGCAAACAGGTTTTGCAGCCGTTTGAGCTAAGATTTTAAAATTATTCACATAATGAAAACCTATACTTTGTCTCAGGCGAGTTTCCCATTCAAATGCATGTAACAGTGAGAAACGCATTGTCTTGGCGAAAGAAAGCATTTTCGTACAACTTTATATAAATCGGTGCAACTTTTGATAGACGACTCAGAAACACATGTCTATGGCTTCATCTTAAAGAATTCAATATCCTCGTGCTGGGCAAACAGGTTTTGCAGCCGTGTGAGCTAAGATTTTAAATTTATTCACATAATGAAAACCTATACTTTGTTTCAGGCGAGTTTCCCATTCAAATGCATGTAACAGTGAGAAACACACTGTCTTGGCGAAAGAAAGCATTTTCGTACAACTTCATATAAATCGCTGTAACTTTTGATAGAAGACTCAGAAACACATGTTTATGGCTTTATCTTATAGAACTCAATATCCTCGTGCTGGGCAAACAGGTTTTGCAGCCGTTTGAGCTAAGATTTTAAAATTATTCACATAATGAAAACCTATACTTTGTCTCGGGCGAGTTTCCCATTCAAATGCATGTAACAGTGAGAAACGCATTGTCTTGGCGACAGAAAGCGTTTTTGTACAACTTCATATAAATCGCTGTAACTTTTGATAGAAGACTCAGAAACACATGATCATGGCTTTATCTTATAGAACTCAATATCCCCGTGCTGGGCAAACAGGTTTTGCAGCCGTTTGAGCTAAGATTTTAAAATTATTCACATAATGAAAACCTATACTTTGTCTCGGGCGAGTTTCCCATTCAAATGCATGTAACAGTGAGAAACACACCGTCTTGGCGAAAGAAAGCATTTTCGTACAACTTTATATAAATCGGTGCAACTTTTGATAGACGACTCAGAAACACATGTCTATGGCTTCATCTTAAAGAATTCAATATCCTCGTGCTGGGCAAACAGGTTTTGCAGCCGTTTGAGCTAAGATTTTAAAATTATTCACATAATGAAAACCTATACTTTGTTTCAGGCGAGTTTCCCATTCAAATGCATGTAACAGTGAGAAACACACTGTCTTGGCGAAAGAAAGCATTTTCGTACAACTTCATATAAATCGCTGTAACTTTTGATAGAAGACTCAGAAACACATGTCTATGGCTTCATCTTAAAGAATTCAATATCCTCGTGCTGGGCAAACAGGTTTTGCAGCCGTTTGAGCTAAGATTTTAAAATTATTCACATAATGAAAACCTATACTTTGTCTCGGGCGAGTTTCCCATTCAAATGCATGTAACAGTGAGAAACGCATTGTCTTGGCGACAGAAAGCGTTTTTGTACAACTTCATATAAATCGCTGTAACTTTTGATAGAAGACTCAGAAACACATGATCATGGCTTTATCTTATAGAACTCAATATCCCCGTGCTGGGCAAACAGGTTTTGCAGCCGTTTGAGCTAAGATTTCCAAGTTATTCACATAATGAAAACCTATACTTTGTTTCAGGCGAGTTTCCCATTCAAATGCATGTAACAGTGAGAAACACACTGTCTTGGCGAAAGAAAGCATTTTCGTACAACTTCATATAAATCGCTGTAACTTTTGATAGAAGACTCAGAAACACATGTTTATGGCTTTATCTTATAGAACTCAATATCCCCGTGCTGGGCAAACAGGTTTTGCAGCCGTTTGAGCTAAGATTTTAAAATTATTCACATAATGAAAACCTATACTTTGTTTCAGGCGAGTTTCCCATTCAAATGCATGTAACAGTGAGAAACACACTGTCTTGGCGAAAGAAAGCATTTTCGTACAACTTCATATAAATCGCTGTAACTTTTGATAGAAGACTCAGAAACACATGTTTATGGCTTTATCTTATAGAACTCAATATCCCCGTGCTGGGCAAACAGGTTTTGCAGCCGTTTGAGCTAAGATTTTAAAATTATTCACATAATGAAAACCTATACTTTGTTTCAGGCGAGTTTCCCATTCAAATGCATGTAACAGTGAGAAACACACTGTCTTGGCGAAAGAAAGCATTTTTGTACAACTTCATATAAATCGCTGTAACTTTTGATAGAAGACTCAGAAACACATGTTTATGGCTTTATCTTATAGAACTCAATATCCTCGTGCTGGGCAAACAGGTTTTGCAGCCGTTTGAGCTAAGATTTTAAAATTATTCACATAATGAAAACCTATACTTTGTCTCGGGCGAGTTTCCCATTCAAATGCATGTAACAGTGAGAAACACACTGTCTTGGCGAAAGAAAGCATTTTTGTACAACTTCATATAAATCGCTGTAACTTTTGATAGAAGACTCAGAAACACATGTTTATGGCTTTATCTTATAGAACTCAATATCCCCGTGCTGGGCAAACAGGTTTTGCAGCCGTTTGAGCTAAGATTTTAAAATTATTCACATAATGAAAACCTATACTTTGTTTCAGGCGAGTTTCCCATTCAAATGCATGTAACAGTGAGAAACACACTGTCTTGGCGAAAGAAAGCATTTTCGTACAACTTCATATAAATCGCTGTAACTTTTGATAGAAGACTCAGAAACACATGTTTATGGCTTTATCTTATAGAACTCAATATCCTCGTGCTGGGCAAACAGGTTTTGCAGCCGTTTGAGCTAAGATTTTAAAATTATTCACATAATGAAAACCTATACTTTGTCTCGGGCGAGTTTCCCATTCAAATGCATGTAACAGTGAGAAACGCATTGTCTTGGCGACAGAAAGCGTTTTTGTACAACTTCATATAAATCGCTGTAACTTTTGATAGAAGACTCAGAAACACATGATCATGGCTTTATCTTATAGAACTCAATATCCCCGTGCTGGGCAAACAGGTTTTGCAGCCGTTTGAGCTAAGATTTTAAAATTATTCACATAATGAAAACCTATACTTTGTTTCAGGCGAGTTTCCCATTCAAATGCATGTAACAGTGAGAAACACACTGTCTTGGCGAAAGAAAGCATTTTCGTACAACTTCATATAAATCGCTGTAACTTTTGATAGAAGACTCAGACACACATGTCTATGGCTTCATCTTAAAGAATTCAATATCCTCGTGCTGGGCAAACAGGTTTTGCAGCCGTTTGAGCTAAGATTTTAAAATTATTCACATAATGAAAACCTATACTTTGTCTCGGGCGAGTTTCCCATTCAAATGCATGTAACAGTGAGAAACACACTGTCTTGGCGAAATAAAGCATTTTTGCACAACTTTATATAAATCGGTGCAACTTTTGATAGACGACTCAGACACACATGTCTATGGCTTCATCTTAAAGAATTCAATATCCTCGTGCTGGGCAAACAGGTTTTGCAGCCGTTTGAGCTAAGATTTTAAAATTATTCACATAATGAAAACCTATACTTTGTTTCAGGCGAGTTTCCCATTCAAATGCATGTAACAGTGAGAAACACACTGTCTTGGCGAAAGAAAGCATTTTCGTACAACTTCATATAAATCGCTGTAACTTTTGATAGAAGACTCAGAAACACATGTTTATGGCTTTATCTTATAGAACTCAATATCCTCGTGCTGGGCAAACAGGTTTTGCAGCCGTTTGAGCTAAGATTTTAAAATTATTCACATAATGAAAACCTATACTTTGTCTCGGGCGAGTTTCCCATTCAAATGCATGTAACAGTGAGAAACGCATTGTCTTGGCGACAGAAAGCGTTTTTGTACAACTTCATATAAATCGCTGTAACTTTTGATAGAAGACTCAGAAACACATGATCATGGCTTTATCTTATAGAACTCAATATCCCCGTGCTGGGCAAACAGGTTTTGCAGCCGTTTGAGCTAAGATTTTAAAATTATTCACATAATGAAAACCTATACTTTGTTTCAGGCGAGTTTCCCATTCAAATGCATGTAACAGTGAGAAACACACTGTCTTGGCGAAAGAAAGCATTTTCGTACAACTTCATATAAATCGCTGTAACTTTTGATAGAAGACTCAGACACACATGTCTATGGCTTCATCTTAAAGAATTCAATATCCTCGTGCTGGGCAAACAGGTTTTGCAGCCGTTTGAGCTAAGATTTTAAAATTATTCACATAATGAAAACCTATACTTTGTCTCGGGCGAGTTTCCCATTCAAATGCATGTAACAGTGAGAAACACACTGTCTTGGCGAAATAAAGCGTTTTTGCACAACTTTATATAAATCGGTGCAACTTTTGATAGACGACTCAGACACACATGTCTATGGCTTCATCTTAAAGAATTCAATATCCTCGTGCTGGGCAAACAGGTTTTGCAGCCGTTTGAGCTAAGATTTTAAAATTATTCACATAATGAAAACCTATACTTTGTTTCAGGCGAGTTTCCCATTCAAATGCATGTAACAGTGAGAAACACACCGTCTTGGCGAAAGAAAGCATTTTCGTACAACTTCATATAAATCGCTGTAACTTTTGATAGAAGACTCAGAAACACATGTTTATGGCTTTATCTTATAGAACTCAATATCCCCGTGCTGGGCAAACAGGTTTTGCAGCCGTTTGAGCTAAGATTTTAAAATTATTCACATAATGAAAACCTATACTTTGTCTCGGGCGAGTTTCCCATTCAAATGCATGTAACAGTGAGAAACGCATTGTCTTGGCGAAAGAAAGCATTTTCGTACAACTTCATATAAATCGCTGTAACTTTTGATAGAAGACTCAGAAACACATGTCTATGGCTTCATCTTAAAGAATTCAATATCCTCGTGCTGGGCAAACAGGTTTTGCAGCCGTTTGAGCTAAGATTTTAAAATTATTCACATAATGAAAACCTATACTTTGTTTCAGGCGAGTTTCCCATTCAAATGCATGTAACAGTGAGAAACACACTGTCTTGGCGAAAGAAAGCATTTTCGTACAACTTCATATAAATCGCTGTAACTTTTGATAGAAGACTCAGAAACACATGTTTATGGCTTTATCTTATAGAACTCAATATCCTCGTGCTGGGCAAACAGGTTTTGCAGCCGTTTGAGCTAAGATTTTAAAATTATTCACATAATGAAAACCTATACTTTGTTTCAGGCGAGTTTCCCATTCAAATGCATGTAACAGTGAGAAACACACTGTCTTGGCGAAATAAAGCGTTTTTGCACAACGTTATATAAATCGGTGCAACTTTTGATAGACGACTCAGACACACATGTCTATGGCTTCATCTTAAAGAATTCAATATCCTCGTGCTGGGCAAACAGGTTTTGCAGCCGTTTGAGCTAAGATTTTAAAATTATTCACATAATGAAAACCTATACTTTGTTTCAGGCGAGTTTCCCATTCAAATGCATGTAACAGTGAGAAACACACTGTCTTGGCGAAAGAAAGCATTTTCGTACAACTTCATATAAATCGCTGTAACTTTTGATAGAAGACTCAGAAACACATGTTTATGGCTTTATCTTATAGAACTCAATATCCTCGTGCTGGGCAAACAGGTTTTGCAGCCGTTTGAGCTAAGATTTTAAAATTATTCACATAATGAAAACCTATACTTTGTTTCAGGCGAGTTTCCCATTCAAATGCATGTAACAGTGAGAAACACACTGTCTTGGCGAAAGAAAGCATTTTCGTACAACTTCATATAAATCGCTGTAACTTTTGATAGAAGACTCAGACACACATGTCTATGGCTTCATCTTAAAGAATTCAATATCCTCGTGCTGGGCAAACAGGTTTTGCAGCCGTTTGAGCTAAGATTTTAAAATTATTCACATAATGAAAACCTATACTTTGTCTCGGGCGAGTTTCCCATTCAAATGCATGTAACAGTGAGAAACACACTGTCTTGGCGAAATAAAGCGTTTTTGCACAACTTTATATAAATCGGTGCAACTTTTGATAGACGACTCAGACACACATGTCTATGGCTTCATCTTAAAGAATTCAATATCCTCGTGCTGGGCAAACAGGTTTTGCAGCCGTTTGAGCTAAGATTTTAAAATTATTCACATAATGAAAACCTATACTTTGTCTCGGGCGAGTTTCCCATTCAAATGCATGTAACAGTGAGAAACGCATTGTCTTGGCGACAGAAAGCGTTTTTGTACAACTTCATATAAATCGCTGTAACTTTTGATAGAAGACTCAGAAACACATGATCATGGCTTTATCTTATAGAACTCAATATCCCCGTGCTGGGCAAACAGGTTTTGCAGCCGTTTGAGCTAAGATTTTAAAATTATTCACATAATGAAAACCTATACTTTGTCTCGGGCGAGTTTCCCATGCAAATGCATGTAACAGTGAGAAACACACCGTCTTGGCGAAAGAAAGCATTTTCGTACAACTTTATATAAATCGGTGCAACTTTTGATAGACGACTCAGAAACACATGTCTATGGCTTCATCTTAAAGAATTCAATATCCTCGTGCTGGGCAAACAGGTTTTGCAGCCGTTTGAGCTAAGATTTTAAAATTATTCACATAATGAAAACCTATACTTTGTTTCAGGCGAGTTTCCCATTCAAATGCATGTAACAGTGAGAAACACACTGTCTTGGCGAAATAAAGCATTTTCGTACAACTTCATATAAATCGCTGTAACTTTTGATAGAAGACTCAGAAACACATGTCTATGGCTTCATCTTAAAGAATTCAATATCCTCGTGCTGGGCAAACAGGTTTTGCAGCCGTTTGAGCTAAGATTTTAAAATTATTCACATAATGAAAACCTATACTTTGTTTCAGGCGAGTTTCCCATTCAAATGCATGTAACAGTGAGAAACACACTGTCTTGGCGAAAGAAAGCATTTTCGTACAACTTCATATAAATCGCTGTAACTTTTGATAGAAGACTCAGAAACACATGTTTATGGCTTTATCTTATAGAACTCAATATCCTCGTGCTGGGCAAACAGGTTTTGCAGCCGTTTGAGCTAAGATTTTAAAATTATTCATATAATGAAAACCTATACTTTGTCTCAGGCGAGTTTCCCATTCAAATGCATGTAACAGTGAGAAACGCATTGTCTTGGCGACAGAAAGCGTTTTTGTACAACTTCATATAAATCGCTGTAACTTTTGATAGAAGACTCAGAAACACATGATCATGGCTTTATCTTATAGAACTCAATATCCCCGTGCTGGGCAAACAGGTTTTGCAGCCGTTTGAGCTAAGATTTTAAAATTATTCACATAATGAAAACCTATACTTTGTCTCGGGCGAGTTTCCCATGCAAATGCATGTAACAGTGAGAAACACACCGTCTTGGCGAAAGAAAGCATTTTCGTACAACTTTATATAAATCGGTGCAACTTTTGATAGACGACTCAGAAACACATGTCTATGGCTTCATCTTAAAGAATTCAATATCCTCGTGCTGGGCAAACAGGTTTTGCAGCCGTTTGAGCTAAGATTTTAAAATTATTCACATAATGAAAACCTATACTTTGTTTCAGGCGAGTTTCCCATTCAAATGCATGTAACAGTGAGAAACACACTGTCTTGGCGAAATAAAGCATTTTCGTACAACTTCATATAAATCGCTGTAACTTTTGATAGAAGACTCAGAAACACATGTCTATGGCTTCATCTTAAAGAATTCAATATCCTCGTGCTGGGCAAACAGGTTTTGCAGCCGTTTGAGCTAAGATTTTAAAATTATTCACATAATGAAAACCTATACTTTGTTTCAGGCGAGTTTCCCATTCAAATGCATGTAACAGTGAGAAACACACTGTCTTGGCGAAAGAAAGCATTTTCGTACAACTTCATATAAATCGCTGTAACTTTTGATAGAAGACTCAGACACACATGTCTATGGCTTCATCTTAAAGAATTCAATATCCTCGTGCTGGGCAAACAGGTTTTGCAGCCGTTTGAGCTAAGATTTTAAAATTATTCACATAATGAAAACCTATACTTTGTTTCAGGCGAGTTTCCCATTCAAATGCATGTAACAGTGAGAAACACACTGTCTTGGCGAAATAAAGCATTTTCGTACAACTTCATATAAATCGCTGTAACTTTTGATAGAAGACTCAGAAACACATGTCTATGGCTTCATCTTAAAGAATTCAATATCCTCGTGCTGGGCAAACAGGTTTTGCAGCCGTTTGAGCTAAGATTTTAAAATTATTCACATAATGAAAACCTATACTTTGTCTCGGGCGAGTTTCCCATTCAAATGCATGTAACAGTGAGAAACACACTGTCTTGGCGAAAGAAAGCATTTTCGTACAACTTCATATAAATCGCTGTAACTTTTGATAGAAGACTCAGAAACACATGATCATGGCTTTATCTTATAGAACTCAATATCCCCGTGCTGGGCAAACAGGTTTTGCAGCCGTTTGAGCTAAGATTTTAAAATTATTCACATAATGAAAACCTATACTTTGTCTCGGGCGAGTTTCCCATTCAAATGCATGTAACAGTGAGAAACGCATTGTCTTGGCGACAGAAAGCGTTTTTGCACAACTTTATATAAATCGGTGCAACTTTTGATAGACGACTCAGAAACACATGTCTATGGCTTCATCTTAAAGAATTCAATATCCTCGTGCTGGGCAAACAGGTTTTGCAGCCGTTTGAGCTAAGATTTTAAAATTATTCACATAATGAAAACCTATACTTTGTTTCAGGCGAGTTTCCCATTCAAATGCATGTAACAGTGAGAAACACACCGTCTTGGCGAAAGAAAGCATTTTCGTACAACTTTATATAAATCGGTGCAACTTTTGATAGACGACTCAGAAACACATGTCTATGGCTTCATCTTAAAGAATTCAATATCCTCGTGCTGGGCAAACAGGTTTTGCAGCCGTTTGAGCTAAGATTTTAAAATTATTCACATAATGAAAACCTATACTTTGTTTCAGGCGAGTTTCCCATTCAAATGCATGTAACAGTGAGAAACACACTGTCTTGGCGAAATAAAGCATTTTCGTACAACTTCATATAAATCGCTGTAACTTTTGATAGAAGACTCAGAAACACATGTTTATGGCTTTATCTTATAGAACTCAATATCCCCGTGCTGGGCAAACAGGTTTTGCAGCCGTTTGAGCTAAGATTTTAAAATTATTCACATAATGAAAACCTATACTTTGTCTCGGGCGAGTTTCCCATTCAAATGCATGTAACAGTGAGAAACACACTGTCTTGGCGAAATAAAGCGTTTTTGCACAACTTTATATAAATCGGTGCAACTTTTGATAGACGACTCAGACACACATGTCTATGGCTTCATCTTAAAGAATTCAATATCCTCGTGCTGGGCAAACAGGTTTTGCAGCCGTTTGAGCTAAGATTTTAAAATTATTCACATAATGAAAACCTATACTTTGTTTCAGGCGAGTTTCCCATTCAAATGCATGTAACAGTGAGAAACACACTGTCTTGGCGAAATAAAGCATTTTCGTACAACTTCATATAAATCGCTGTAACTTTTGATAGAAGACTCAGAAACACATGTTTATGGCTTTATCTTATAGAACTCAATATCCCCGTGCTGGGCAAACAGGTTTTGCAGCCGTTTGAGCTAAGATTTTAAAATTATTCACATAATGAAAACCTATACTTTGTCTCGGGCGAGTTTCCCATTCAAATGCATGTAACAGTGAGAAACACACTGTCTTGGCGAAATAAAGCGTTTTTGCACAACTTTATATAAATCGGTGCAACTTTTGATAGACGACTCAGACACACATGTCTATGGCTTCATCTTAAAGAATTCAATATCCTCGTGCTGGGCAAACAGGTTTTGCAGCCGTTTGAGCTAAGATTTTAAAATTATTCACATAATGAAAACCTATACTTTGTTTCAGGCGAGTTTCCCATTCAAATGCATGTAACAGTGAGAAACACACTGTCTTGGCGAAAGAAAGCATTTTCGTACAACTTCATATAAATCGCTGTAACTTTTGATAGAAGACTCAGAAACACATGTTTATGGCTTTATCTTATAGAACTCAATATCCTCGTGCTGGGCAAACAGGTTTTGCAGCCGTTTGAGCTAAGATTTTAAAATTATTCACATAATGAAAACCTATACTTTGTTTCAGGCGAGTTTCCCATTCAAATGCATGTAACAGTGAGAAACGCATTGTCTTGGCGACAGAAAGCGTTTTTGTACAACTTCATATAAATCGCTGTAACTTTTGATAGAAGACTCAGACAAACATGTTTATGGCTTTATCTTATAGAACTCAATATCCCCGTGCTGAGCAAACAGGTTTTTGCAGCCGATTGAGCTAAGATTTTAAAATTATTCACATAATGAAAACCTATACTTTGTCTCGGGCGAGTTTCCCATTCAAATGCATGTAACAGTGAGAAACACACTGTCTTGGCGAAAGAAAGCGTTTTTGAACAACTCCATATAAATCGCTGTAACTTTTGATAGAAGACTCAGACAAACATGTTTATGGCTTTATCTTATAGAACTCAATATCCCCGTGCTGGGCAAACAGGTCTTTGCAGCCGTTTGAGCTAAGATTTTAAAATTATTCACATAATGAAAACCTATACTTTGTCTCGGGCGAGTGAGAAACACATTGTCTTGGCGAAATAAAGCGTTTTTGCACAACTTCATATAAATCGCTGTAACTTTTGATAGACGACTCAGACACACATGTCTATGGCTTCATCTTAAAGAATTCAATATCCTCGTGCTGGGCAAACAGGTCTTTGCAGCCGTTTGAGCTAAGATTTTAAAATTATTCACATAATGAAAACCTATACTTTGTCTCGGGCGAGTTTCCCATTCAAATGCATGTAACAGTGAGAAACACATTGTCTTGGCGAAATAAAGCGTTTTTGCACAACTTTATATGAATCGGTGCAACTTTTGATAGAAGACTCAGACACACATGTCTATGGCTTCATCTTAAAGAATTCAATATCCTCGTGCTGGGCAAACAGGTTTTGCAGCCGTTTGAGCTAAGATTTTAAAATTATTCACATAATGAAAACCTATACTTTGTCTCGGGCGAGTTTCCCATTCAAATGCATGTAACAGTGAGAAACGCATTGTCTTGGCGAAATAAAGCGTTTTTGCACAACTTTATATAAATCGGTGCAACTTTTGATAGACGACTCAGACACACATGTCTATGGCTTCATCTTAAAGAATTCAATATCCTCGTGCTGGGCAAACAGGTTTTGCAGCCGTTTGAGCTAAGATTTTAAAATTATTCACATAATGAAAACCTATACTTTGTCTCAGGCGAGTTTCCCTTTCAAAATGCATGTAACAGTGAGAAACACACTGTCTTGGCGAAATAAAGCGTTTTTGAACAACTCCATATAAATCGCTGTAACTTTTGATAGAAGACTCAGACAAACATGTTTATGGCTTTATCTTATAGAACTCAATATCCCCGTGCTGAGCAAACAGGTTTTTGCAGCCGATTGAGCTAAGATTTTAAAATTATTCACATAATGAAAACCTATACTTTGTCTCGGGCGAGTTTCCCATTCAAATGCATGTAACAGTGAGAAACACACTGTCTTGGCGAAATAAAGCGTTTTTGAACAACTCCATATAAATCGCTGTAACTTTTGATAGAAGACTCAGACACACATGTCTATGGCTTCATCTTAAAGAATTCAATATCCTCGTGCTGGGCAAACAGGTTTTGCAGCCGTTTGAGCTAAGATTTTAAAATTATTCACATAATGAAAACCTATACTTTGTCTCGGGCGAGTGAGAAACACATTGTCTTGGCGAAATAAAGCGTTTTTGCACAACTTTATATAAATCGCTGTAACTTTTGATAGAAGACTCAGACAAACATGTTTATGGCTTTATCTTATAGAACTCAATATCCCTGTGCTGGGCAAACAGGTTTTGCAGCTGATTGAGCTAAGATTTTAAAATGATTCACATAATGAAAACCTATACTTTGTCTCGGGCGAGTTTCCCATTCAAATGCATGTAACAGTGAGAAACACATTGTCTTGGCGAAATAAAGCGTTTTTGCACAACTTTATATAAATCGGTGCAACTTTTGATAGACGACTCAGAAACACATGTCTATGGCTTCATCTTAAAGAATTCAATATCCTCGTGCTGGTTAAACAGGTTTTGCAGCCGTTTGAGCTAAGATTTTAAAATTATTCACATAATGAAAACCTATACTTTGTCTCGGGCGAGTTTCCCATTCAAATGCATGTAACAGTGAGAAACACATTGTCTTGGCGACAGAAAGCGTTTTTGAACAACTTCATATAAATCGCTGTAACTTTTGATAGAAGACTCAGACAAACATGTTTATGGCTTTATCTTATAGAACTCAATATCCCCGTGCTGGGCAAACAGGTTTTGCAGCTGATTGAGCTAAGATTTTAAAATGATTCACATAATGAAAACCTATACTTTGTCTCGGGCGAGTTTCCCATTCAAATGCATGTAACAGTGAGAAACACATTGTCTTGGCGAAATAAAGCGTTTTTGCACAACTTTATATAAATCGGTGCAACTTTTGATAGACGACTCAGACACACATGTTTATGGCTTCATCTTATAGAACTCAATATCCCCGTGCTGGGCAAACAGGTTTTGCAGCCGTTTGAGCTAAGATTTTAAAATTATTCACATAATGAAAACCTATACTTTGTCTCAGGCGAGTTTCCCTTTCAAATGCATGTAACAGTGAGAAACACATTGTCTTGGCGAAATAAAGCGTTTTTGCACAACTTTATATGAATCGGTGCAACTTTTGATAGAAGACTCAGACACACATGTCTATGGCTTCATCTTAAAGAATTCAATATCCTCGTGCTGGGCAAACAGGTTTTGCAGCCGTTTGAGCTAAGATTTTAAAATTATTCACATAATGAAAACCTATACTTTGTCTCGGGCGAGTTTCCCATTCAAATGCATGTAACAGTGAGAAACACATTGTCTTGGCGAAATAAAGCGTTTTTGCACAACTTTATATGAATCGGTGCAACTTTTGATAGAAGACTCAGACAAACATGTTTATGGCTTTATCTTATAGAACTCAATATCCCCGTGCTGAGCAAACAGGTTTTTGCAGCCGATTGAGCTAAGATTTTAAAATTATTCACATAATGAAAACCTATACTTTGTCTCGGGCGAGTTTCCCATTCAAATGCATGTAACAGTGAGAAACACACTGTCTTGGCGAAAGAAAGCGTTTTTGAACAACTCCATATAAATCGCTGTAACTTTTGATAGAAGACTCAGACAAACATGTTTATGGCTTTATCTTATAGAACTCAATATCCCCGTGCTGGGCAAACAGGTCTTTGCAGCCGTTTGAGCTAAGATTTTAAAATTATTCACATAATGAAAACCTATACTTTGTCTCGGGCGAGTTTCCCTTTCAAATGCATGTAACAGTGAGAAACACATTGTCTTGGCGAAATAAAGCGTTTTTGCACAACTTTATATAAATCGGTGCAACTTTTGATAGAAGACTCAGACACACATGTCTATGGCTTCATCTTAAAGAATTCAATATCCTCGTGCTGGGCAAACAGGTTTTGCAGCCGTTTGAGCTAAGATTTTAAAATTATTCACATAATGAAAACCTATACTTTGTCTCGGGCGAGTGAGAAACACATTGTCTTGGCGAAATAAAGCGTTTTTGCACAACTTTATATAAATCGGTGTAACTTTTGATAGACGACTCAGACACACATGTCTATGGCTTCATCTTAAAGAATTCAATATCCTCGTGCTGGGCAAACAGGTCATTGCAGCCGTTTGAGCTAAGATTTTAAAATTATTCACATAATGAAAACCTATACTTTGTCTCGGGCGAGTTTCCCATTCAAATGCATGTAACAGTGAGAAACACATTGTCTTGGCGAAATAAAGCGTTTTTGCACAACTTTATATGAATCGGTGCAACTTTTGATAGAAGACTCAGACACACATGTCTATGGCTTCATCTTAAAGAATTCAATATCCTCGTGCTGGGCAAACAGGTTTTGCAGCCGTTTGAGCTAAGATTTTAAAATTATTCACATAATGAAAACCTATACTTTGTCTCGGGCGAGTTTCCCATTCAAATGCATGTAACAGTGAGAAACGCACTGTCTTGGCGAAAGAAAGCATTTTTGCACAACTTTATATGAATCGGTGTAACTTTTGATAGAAGACTCAGACAAACATGTTTATGGCTTTATCTTATAGAACTCAATATCCCCGTGCTGGGCAAACAGGTTTTTGCAGCCGATTGAGCTAAGATTTTAAAATTATTCACATAATGAAAACCTATACTTTGTCTCGGGCGAGTTTCCCATTCAAATGCATGTAACAGTGAGAAACACATTGTCTTGGCGAAATAAAGCGTTTTTGCACAACTTTATATAAATCGGTGTAACTTTTGATAGACGACTCAGACACACATGTCTCTGGCTTCATCTTAAAGAATTCAATATCCTCGTGCTGGGCAAACAGGTTTTGCAGCCGTTTGAGCTAAGATTTTAAAATTATTCACATAATGAAAACCTATACTTTGTCTCGGGCGAGTTTCCCATTCAAATGCATGTAACAGTGAGAAACGCATTGTCTTGGAGACAGAAAGCGTTTTTGAACAACTTCATATAAATCGCTGTAACTTTTGATAGAAGACTCAGACAAACATGTTTATGGCTTTATCTTATAGAACTCAATATCTCCGTGCTGGGCAAACAGGTCTTTGCAGCCGTTTGAGCTAAGATTTTAAAATTATTCACATAATGAAAACCTATACTTTGTCTCGGGCGAGTTTCCCATTCAAATGCATGTAACAGTGAGAAACATATTGTCTTGGCGAAATAAAGCGTTTTTGCACAACTTTATATAAATCGGTGTAACTTTTGATAGACGACTCAGACAAACATGTTTATGGCTTTATCTTATAGAACTCAATATCCTCGTGCTGGGCAAACAGGTCTTTGCAGCCGTTTGAGCTAAGATTTTAAAATTATTCACATAATGAAAACCTATACTTTGTCTCGGGTGAGTTTCCCATTGAAATGCATGTTACAGTGAGGAACGCATTGTCTTGGCGAAATAAAGCGTTTTTGAACAACTCCATATAAATCGCTGTAACTTTTGATAGAAGACTCAGACAAACATGTTTATGGCTTTATCTTATAGAACTCAATATCCCCGTGCTGGGCAAACAGGTCTTTGCAGCCGTTTGAGCTAAGATTTTAAAATTATTCACATAATGAAAACCTATACTTTGTCTCAGGCGAGTTTCCCTTTCAAATGCATGTAACAGTGAGAAACACACTGTCTTGGCGAAATAAAGCGTTTTCGTACAACTTCATATAAATCGCTGCAACTTTTGATAGAAGACTCAGACAAACATGTTTATGGCTTTATCTTATAGAACTCAATATCCCCGCGCTGGGCAAACAGGTTTTGCAGCCGTTTGAGCTAAGATTTTAAAATTATTCACATAATGAAAACCTATACTTTGTTTCAGGCGAGTTTCCCATTCAAATGCATGTAACAGTGAGAAACACATTGTCTTGGCGAAATAAAGCGTTTTTGCACAACTTTATATAAATCGGTGCAACTTTTGATAGACGACTCAGAAACACATGTTTATGGCTTTATCTTATAGAACTCAATATCCCCGTGCTGGGCAAACAGGTCTTTGCAGCCGTTTGAGCTAAGATTTTAAAATTATTCACATAATGAAAACCTATACTTTGTTTCAGGCGAGTTTCCCATTCAAATGCATGTAACAGTGAGAAACACATTGTCTTGGCGACAGAAAGCGTTTTTGAACAACTTCATATAAATCGCTGTAACTTTTGATAGACGACTCAGACAAACATGTTTATGGCTTTATCTTATAGAACTCAATATCCCCGTGCTGAGCAAATAGGTTTTGCAGCCGATTGAGCTAAGATTTTAAAATTATTCACATAATGAAAACCTATACTTTGTCTCGGGCGAGTTTCCCATTCAAATGAGAAACACATTGTCTTGGCGAAATAAAGCGTTTTTGCACAACTTTATATAAATCGGTGTAACTTTTGATAGACGACTCAGACACACATGTCTATGGCTTCATCTTAAAGAATTCAATATCCTCGTGCTGGGCAAACAGGTTTTGCAGCCGTTTGAGCTAAGATTTTAAAATTATTCACATAATGAAAACCTATACTTTGTCTCGGGCGAGTTTCCCATTCAAATGAGAAACACATTGTCTTGGCAAATAAAGCGTTTTTGCACAACTTTATATAAATCGGTGTAACTTTTGATAGACGACTCAGACACACATGTCTATGGCTTCATCTTAAAGAATTCAATATCCTCGTGCTGGGCAAACAGGTTTTGCAGCCGTTTGAGCTAAGATTTTAAAATTATTCACATAATGAAAACCTATACTTTGTCTCGCGCGAGTTTCCCATTCAAATGCATGTAACAGTGAGAAACACATTGTCTTGGCGAAATAAAGCGTTTTTGCACAACTTTATATAAATCGGTGCAACTTTTGATAGACGACTCAGAAACACATGTTTATGGCTTTATCTTATAGAACTCAATATCCCCGTGCTGGGCAAACAGGTCTTTGCAGCCGTTTGAGCTAAGATTTTAAAATTATTCACATAATGAAAACCTATACTTTGTTTCAGGCGAGTTTCCCATTCAAATGCATGTAACAGTGAGAAACACATTGTCTTGGCGAAATAAAGCGTTTTTGCACAACTTTATATAAATCGGTGCAACTTTTGATAGACGACTCAGAAACACATGTCTATGGCTTCATCTTAAAGAATTCAATATCCTCGTGCTGGGCAAACAGGTTTTGCAGCCGTTTGAGCTAAGATTTTAAAATTATTCACATAATGAAAACCTATACTTTGTTTCAGGCGAGTTTCCCATTCAAATGCATGTAACAGTGAGAAACACATTGTCTTGGCGACAGAAAGCATTTTTGTACAACTTTATATAAATCGGTGCAACTTTTGATAGACGACTCAGAAACACATGTCTATGGCTTCATCTTAAAGAATTCAATATCCTCGTGCTGGGCAAACAGGTTTTGCAGCCGTTTGAGCTAAGATTTTAAAATTATTCACATAATGAAAACCTATACTTTGTCTCGGGCGAGTTTCCCATTCAAATGCATGTAACAGTGAGAAACACACTGTCTTGGCGAAATAAAGCGTTTTTGCACAACTTTATATAAATCGGTGTAACTTTTGATAGACGACTCAGACACACATGTCTATGGCTTCATCTTAAAGAATTCAATATCCTCGTGCTGGGCAAACAGGTTTTGCAGCCGTTTGAGCTAAGATTTTAAAATTATTCACATAATGAAAACCTATACTTTGTCTCGGGCGAGTTTCCCATTCAAATGCATGTAACAGTGAGAAACACATTGTCTTGGCGAAATAAAGCGTTTTTGCACAACTTTATATGAATCGGTGCAACTTTTGATAGAAGACTCAGACAAACATGTTTATGGCTTTATCTTATAGAACTCAATATCCCCGTGCTGAGCAAACAGGTTTTTGCAGCCGTTTGAGCTAAGATTTTAAAATTATTCACATAATGAAAACCTATACTTTGTCTCGGGCGAGTTTCCCATTCAAATGCATGTAACAGTGAGAAACACACTGTCTTGGCGACAGAAAGCGTTTTTGAACAACTCCATATAAATCGCTGTAACTTTTGATAGAAGACTCAGACAAACATGTTTATGGCTTTATCTTATAGAACTCAATATCCCCGTGCTGGGCAAACAGGTCTTTGCAGCCGTTTGAGCTAAGATTTTAAAATTATTCACATAATGAAAACCTATACTTTGTCTCGGGCGAGTTTCCCTTTCAAATGCATGTAACAGTGAGAAACACATTGTCTTGGCGAAATAAAGCGTTTTTGCACAACTTTATATAAATCGGTGCAACTTTTGATAGAAGACTCAGACACACATGTCTATGGCTTCATCTTAAAGAATTCAATATCCTCGTGCTGGGCAAACAGGTTTTGCAGCCGTTTGAGCTAAGATTTTAAAATTATTCACATAATGAAAACCTATACTTTGTCTCGGGCGAGTTTCCCATTCAAATGCATGTAACAGTGAGAAACACACTGTCTTGGCGAAATAAAGCGTTTTTGCACAACTTTATATAAATCGGTGTAACTTTTGATAGACGACTCAGACACACATGTCTATGGCTTCATCTTAAAGAATTCAATATCCTCGTGCTGGGCAAACAGGTTTTGCAGCCGTTTGAGCTAAGATTTTAAAATTATTCACATAATGAAAACCTATACTTTGTCTCGGGCGAGTTTCCCATTCAAATGCATGTAACAGTGAGAAACACATTGTCTTGGCGACAGAAAGCGTTTTTGAACAACTTCATATAAATCGCTGTAACTTTTGATAGAAGACTCAGACAAACATGTTTATGGCTTTATCTTATAGAACTCAATATCCCCGTGCTGGGCAAACAGGTCTTTGCAGCCGTTTGAGCTAAGATTTTAAAATTATTCACATAATGAAAACCTATACTTTGTCTCGGGCGAGTTTCCCATTCAAATGCATGTAACAGTGAGAAACACACTGTCTTGGCGAAAGAAAGCGTTTTTGAACAACTCCATATAAATCGCTGTAACTTTTGATAGAAGACTCAGACAAACATGTTTATGGCTTTATCTTATAGAACTCAATATCCCCGTGCTGGGCAAACAGGTCTTTGCAGCCGTTTGAGCTAAGATTTTAAAATTATTCACATAATGAAAACCTATACTTTGTCTCGGGCGAGTTTCCCTTTCAAATGCATGTAACAGTGAGAAACACATTGTCTTGGCGAAATAAAGCGTTTTTGCACAACTTTATATAAATCGGTGTAACTTTTGATAGACGACTCAGACACACATGTCTATGGCTTCATCTTAAAGAATTCAATATCCTCGTGCTGGGGAAACAGGTTTTGCAGCCGTTTGAGCTAAGATTTTAAAATTATTCACATAATGAAAACCTATACTTTGTCTCGGGCGAGTTTCCCATTCAAATGCATGTAACAGTGAGAAACACACTGTCTTGGCGAAATAAAGCGTTTTTGAACAACGTCATATAAATCGCTGTAACTTTTGATAGACGACTCAGAAACACATGTTTATGGCTTTTTCTTATAGAACTCAATATCCTCGTGCTGGGCAAACAGGTTTTGCAGCCGTTTGAGCTAAGATTTTAAAATTATTCACATAATGAAAACCTATACTTTGTCTCGGGCGAGTTTCCCATTCAAATGCATGTAACAGTGAGAAACGCATTGTCTTGGAGACAGAAAGCATTTTCGTACAACGTCATATAAATCGCTGTAACTTTTGATAGAAGACTCAGAAACACATGATCATGGCTTTATCTTATAGAACTCAATATCCCCGTGCTGGGCAAACAGGTCTTTGCAGCCGTTTGAGCTAAGATTTTAAAATTATTCACATAGTGAAAACCTATACTTTGTTTCAGGCGAGTTTCCCATTCAAATGCATGTAACAGTGAGAAACACACTGTCTTGGCGAAAGAAAGAATTTTTGTACAACTTCATATAAATCGCTGTAACTTTTGATAGAAGACTCAGAAACACATGTTTATGGCTTTATCTTATAGAACTCAATATCCCCGTGCTGGGCAAACAGGTTTTGCAGCCGTTTGAGCTAAGATTTTAAAATTATTCACATAATGAAAACCTATACTTTGTCTCGGGCGAGTTTCCCATTCAAATGAGAAACACATTGTCTTGGCGAAATAAAGCGTTTTTGCACAACTTTATATAAATCGGTGTAACTTTTGATAGACGACTCAGACACACATGTCTATGGCTTCATCTTAAAGAATTCAATATCCTCGTGCTGGACAAACAGGTTTTGCAGCCGTTTGAGCTAAGATTTTAAAATTATTCACATAGTGAAAACCTATACTTTGTTTCAGGCGAGTTTCCCATTCAAATGCATGTAACAGTGAGAAACACATTGTCTTGGCGAAATAAAGCGTTTTTGCACAACTTTATATAAATCGGTGCAACTTTTGATAGACGACTCAGAAACACATGTCTATGGCTTCATCTTAAAGAATTCAATATCCTCGTGCTGGGCAAACAGGTTTTGCAGCCGTTTGAGCTAAGATTTTAAAATTATTCACATAATGAAAACCTATACTTTGTCTCGGGCGAGTTTCCCATTCAAATGCATGTAACAGTGAGAAACACACTGTCTTGGCGAAATAAAGCGTTTTTGCACAACTTTATATAAATCGGTGTAACTTTTGATAGACGACTCAGACACACATGTCTATGGCTTCATCTTAAAGAATTCAATATCCTCGTGCTGGGCAAACAGGTTTTGCAGCCGTTTGAGCTAAGATTTTAAAATTATTCACATAATGAAAACCTATACTTTGTCTCGGGCGAGTTTCCCATTCAAATGCATGTAACAGTGAGAAACACATTGTCTTGGCGACAGAAAGCGTTTTTGAACAACTTCATATAAATCGCTGTAACTTTTGATAGAAGACTCAGACAAACATGTTTATGGCTTTATCTTATAGAACTCAATATCCCCGTGCTGGGCAAACAGGTCTTTGCAGCCGTTTGAGCTAAGATTTTAAAATTATTCACATAATGAAAACCTATACTTTGTCTCGGGCGAGTTTCCCATTCAAATGCATGTAACAGTGAGAAACGCATTGTCTTGGAGACAGAAAGCATTTTCGTACAACGTCATATAAATCGCTGTAACTTTTGATAGAAGACTCAGAAACACATGTTTATGGCTTTATCTTATAGAACTCAATATCCCCGTGCTGGGCAAACAGGTCTTTGCAGCCGTTTGAGCTAAGATTTTAAAATTATTCACATAGTGAAAACCTATACTTTGTTTCAGGCGAGTTTCCCATTCAAATGCATGTAACAGTGAGAAACACACTGTCTTGGCGAAAGAAAGAATTTTTGTACAACTTCATATAAATCGCTGTAACTTTTGATAGAAGACTCAGAAACACATGTTTATGGCTTTATCTTATAGAACTCAATATCCCCGTGCTGGGCAAACAGGTTTTGCAGCCGTTTGAGCTAAGATTTTAAAATTATTCACATAATGAAAACCTATACTTTGTCTCGGGCGAGTTTCCCATTCAAATGCATGTAACAGTGAGAAACACATTGTCTTGGCGAAATAAAGCGTTTTTGCACAACTTTATATAAATCGGTGTAACTTTTGATAGACGACTCAGAAACACATGTTTATGGCTTTATCTTATAGAACTCAATATCCCCGTGCTGGGAAAACAGGTTTTGCAGCCGTTTGAGCTAAGATTTTAAAATTATTCACATAATGAAAACCTATACTTTGTCTCGGGCGAGTTTCCCATTCAAATGAGAAACACATTGTCTTGGCGAAATAAAGCGTTTTTGCACAACTTTATATAAATCGGTGCAACTTTTGATAGACGTCTCAGACACACATGTCTATGGCTTCATCTTAAAGAATTCAATATCCTCGTGCTGGGAAAACAGGTTTTGCAGCCGTTTGAGCTAAGATTTTAAAATTATTCACATAATGAAAACCTATACTTTGTCTCGGGCGAGTTTCCCATTCAAATGCATGTAACAGTGAGAAACGCATTGTCTTGGCGACAGAAAGCGTTTTCGTACAACTTCATATAAATCGGTGCAACTTTTGATAGACGACTCAGAAACACATGTCTATGGCTTCATCTTAAAGAATTCAATATCCTCGTGCTGGGCAAACAGGTTTTGCAGCCGTTTGAGCTAAGATTTTAAAATTATTCACATAATGAAAACCTATACTTTGTCTCGGGCGAGTTTCCCATTCAAATGCATGTAACAGTGAGAAACACATTGTCTTGGCGACAGAAAGCGTTTTTGAACAACTTCATATAAATCGCTGTAACTTTTGATAGAAGACTCAGACAAACATGTTTATGGCTTTATCTTATAGAACTCAATATCCCCGTGCTGGGCAAACAGGTCTTTGCAGCCGTTTGAGCTAAGATTTTAAAATTATTCACATAATGAAAACCTATACTTTGTCTCGGGCGAGTTTCCCATTCAAATGCATGTAACAGTGAGAAACACACTGTCTTGGCGAAAGAAAGCATTTTCGTACAACGTCATATAAATCGCTGTAACTTTTGATAGAAGACTCAGAAACACATGTTTATGGCTTTATCTTATAGAACTCAATATCCCCGTGCTGAGCAAACAGGTTTTGCAGCCGTTTGAGCTAAGATTTTAAAATTATTCACATAATTAAAACCTATACTTTGTCTCGGGCGAGTTTCCCATTCAAATGAGAAACACATTGTCTTGGCGAAATAAAGCGTTTTTGAACAACTCCATATAAATCGCTGTAACTTTTGACAGAAGACTCAGAAACACATGTTTATGGCTTTATCTTATAGAACTCAATATCCTCGTGCTGGGCAAACAGGTTTTGCAGCCGTTTGAGCTAAGATTTTAAAATTATTCACATAATGAAAACATATACTTTGTTTTGGGCGAGTTTACCATTCAAATGTATGTAACAGTGAGAAACGCACTAACGTGGTCAAATAAAGCGTTTTTAATGGTCTTCATAAAGACAGGTGTAACTTTTGATAGAAGACTCAGACAAACATGTTTATGGCTTTATCTTATAGAACTCAATATCCCCGTGCTGGGCAAACAGGTTTTGCAGCCGTTTGAGCTAAGATTTTAAAATTATTCACATAATGTCTCGGGCGAGTTTCCCATTCAAATGCGTGTAACAGTGAGAAACACACTGTCTTGGCAAAAGAAAGCATTTTCGTACAACTTCATATAAATCGGTGCAACTTTTGATAGAAGACTCAGAAACACATGTTTATGGCTTTATCTTATAGAACTCAATATCCCCGTGCTGGGCAAACAGGTCTTTGCAGCCGTTTGAGCTAAGATTTTAAAATTATTCACATAATGAAAACCTATACTTTGTCTCGGGCGAGTTTCCCATTCAAATGCATGTAACAGTGAGAAACACATTGTCTTGGCGAAATAAAGCGTTTTTGCACAACTTTATATAAATCGGTGCAACTTTTGATAGACGACTCAGAAACACATGTCTATGGCTTCATCTTAAAGAATTCAATATCCTCGTGCTGGGCAAACAGGTTTTGCAGCCGTTTGAGCTAAGATTTTAAAATTATTCACATAATGAAAACCTATACTTTGTCTCGGGCAGGTTTCCCATTCAAATTCATGTAACAGTAAGAAACGCATTGTCTTGGCGACAGAAAGCGTTTTTGTACAACTTCATATAAATCGCTGTAACTTTTGATAGAAGACTCAGAAACACATGATCATGGCTTTATCTTATAGAACTCAATATCCCCGTGCTGGACAAACAGGTCTTTGCAGCCGTTTGAGCTAAGATTTTAAAATTATTCACATAATGAAAACCTATACTTTGTTTCAGGCGAGTTTCCCATTCAAATGCGTGTAACAGTGAGAAACACACTGTCTTGGCGAAAGAAAGCATTTTCGTACAACTTCATATAAATCGGTGCAACTTTTGATAGAAGACTCAGAAACACATGTTTATGGCTTTATCTTAAAGAATTCAATATCCTCGTGCTGGGCAAACAGGTTTTGCAGCCGTTTGAGCTAAGATTTTAAAATTATTCACATAATGAAAACCTATACTTTGTCTCGGGCGAGTTTCCCATTCAAATGCATGTAACAGTGAGAAACACATTGTCTTGGCGAAATAAAGTGTTTTTGCAAAACTTTATATAAATCGCTGTAACTTTTGATAGACGACTCAGACAAACATGTTTATGGCTTTATCTTATAGAACTCAATATCCCCGTGCTGGGCAAACAGGTCTTTGCAGCCGTTTGAGCTAAGATTTTAAAATTATTCACATAATGTCTCGGGCGAGTTTCCCATTCAAATGCATGTAACAGTGAGAAACGCATTGTCTTGGCGACAGAAAGCGTTTTTGAACAACTTCATATAAATCGCTGTAACTTTTGATAGAAGACTCAGACAAACATGTTTATCGCTTTATCTTATAGAACTCAATATCCCCGTGCTGGGCAAACAGGTTTTGCAGCCGATTGAGCTAAGATTTTAAAATTATTCACATAATGAAAACCTATACTTTGTCTCGGGTGAGTTTCCCATTCAAATGCATGTAACAGTGAGAAACACATTGTCTTGGCGAAATAAAGCGTTTTTGCACAACTTTATATAAATCGGTGCAACTTTTGATAGACGACTCAGAAACACATGTCTATGGCTTCATCTTAAAGAATTCAATATCCTCGTGCTGGGCAAACAGGTTTTGCAGCCGTTTGAGCTAAGATTTTAAAATTATTCACATAATGAAAACCTATACTTTGTCTCGGGCGAGTTTCCCATTCAAATAAATGTAACAGAGAAACGCATTGTGTTGGCTAAAGAAAGCGTTTTTGAACAACTTCATATAAATAGCTGTAACTTTTGATAGAAGACTCAGACAAACATGTTTATGGCTTTATCTTATAGAACTCAATATCCCCGTGCTAGGCAAACAGGTTTTGCAGCCGTTTGAGCTAAGATTTTAAAATTATTCACATAATGAAAACCTATACTTTGTCTCGGGCGAGTTTCCCATTCAAATAAATGTAACAGAGAAACGCATTGTGTTGGCTAAAGAAAGCGTTTTTGAACAACTTCATATAAATAGCTGTAACTTTTGATAGAAGACTCAGACAAACATGTTTATGGCTTTATCTTATAGAACTCAATATCCCCGTGCTGGGCAAACAGGTTTTGCAGCCGTTTGAGCTAAGATTTTAAAATTATTCACATAATGAAAACCTATACTTTGTTTTGGGCGAGTTTACCATTCAAATGTATGTAACAGTGAGAAACGCACTAACGTGGTCAAATAAAGCGTTTTTAATGGTCTTCATAAAGACAGCTGTAACTTTTGATAGAAGACTCAGACAAACATGTTTATGGCTTTATCTTATAGAACTCAATATCCCCATGCTGGGCAAACAGGTTTTGCAGCCGTTTGAGCTAAGATTTTAAAATTATTCACATAATGTCTCGGGCGAGTTTCCCATTCAAATGCATGTAACAGTGAGAAACACACTGTCTTGGCGAAAGAAAGCATTTTCGTACAACTTCATATAAATCGCTGTAACTTTTGATAGAAGACTCAGAGACACATGTTTATGGCTTTATCTTATAGAACTCAATATCCCCGTGCTGGGCAAACAGGTTTTGCAGCCGTTTGAGCTAAGATTTTAAAATTATTCACATAATGAAAACCTATACTTTGTCTCGGGCGAGTTTCCCATTCAAATGCATGTAACAGTGAGAAACGCATTGTCTTGGCGACAGAAAGCGTTTTTGAACAACTTCATATAAATCGGTGTAACTTTTGATAGAAGACTCAGACAAACATGTTTATTGGCTTTATCTTATAGAACTCAATATCCCCGTGCTGGGCAAACAGGTTTTGCAGCCGTTTGAGCTAAGATTTTAAAATTATCCTATACTTTGTTTTGGGCGAGTTTCCCATTCAAATGCATGTAACAGTGAGAAACACGTCTTGGCGAAATAAAGTGTTTTTGAACAACTTTATATAAATCGGTGTAACTTTTGATAGAAGACTCAGACAAACATGTTTATGGCTTTATCTTATAGAACTCAATATCCCCGTGCTGGGCAAACAGGTCTTTGCAGCCGTTTGAGCTAAGATTTTAAAATTATTCACATAATGTCTCGGGCGAGTTTCCCATTCAAATGCATGTAACAGTGAGAAACACATTGTCTTGGCGAAATAAAGCGTTTTTGCACAGCTTTATATAAATCGGTGTAACTTTTGATAGACGACTCAGACACACGTCTATGGCTTCATCTTAAAGAATTCAGTATCCCCGTGCTGGGCAAACAGGTTTTGCGGGGATATTGAGTTCTATAAGATAAAGCCATAAACATGTTTGTCTGAGTCTTCTATCAAAAGTTACAGCGATTTATATGAAGTTGTTCAAAAACGCTTTATTTCGCCAAGACAGTGTGTTTCTCACTGTTACATGCATTTGAATGGGAAACTCGCCTGAAACTAAGTATAGGTTTTCATTATGTGAATAATTTTAAAATCTTAGCTCAAACGGCTGCAAAACCTGTTTGCCCAGCACGGGGATATTGAGTTCTATAAGATAAAGCCATAAACATGTTTGTCTGAGTCTTCTATCAAAAGTTACAGAAAATTATATGAAGTTGTACGAAAACGCTTTATTTCGCCAAGACAATGCGTTTCTCACTTTTACATGCATTTGAATGGGAAACTCGCCCAAAACAAAGTATAGGTTTTCATTATGTGAATAATTTTAAAATCTTAGCTCAAACGGCTGCAAAACCTGTTTGCCCAGCACGGGGATATTGAGTTCTATAAGATAAAGCCATAAACATGTTTGTCTGAGTCTTCTATCAAAAGTTACAGCGATTTATATGAAGTTGTTCAAAAACGCTTTATTTCGCCAAGACAGTGTGTTTCTCACTGTTACATGCATTTGAATGGGAAACTCGCCTGAGACAAAGTATAGGTTTTCATTATGTGAATAATTTTAAAATCTTAGCTCAAACGGCTGCAAAGACCTGTTCTGTTTGCCCAGCACGGAGATATTGAGTTCTATAAGATAAAGCCATAAACATGTTTGTCTGAGTCGTCTATCAAAAGTTACAGCGATTTATATGAAGTTGTTCAAAAACGCTTTCTTTCGCCAAGACAATGCGTTTCTCACTGTTACATGCATTTGAATGGGAAACTCGCCTGAGACAAAGTATAGGTTTTCATTATGTGAATAATTTTAAAATCTTAGCTCAAACGGCTGCAAAACCTGTTTGCCCAGCACGGGGATATTGAGTTCTATAAGATAAAGCCATAAACATGTGTTTCTGAGTCTTCTATCAAAAGTTACAGCGATTTATATGAAGTTGTTCAAAAACGCTTTATTTCGCCAAGACAGTGTGTTTCTCACTGTTACATGCATTTGAATGGGCAACTCGCCTGAGACAAAGTATAGGTTTTCATTATGTGAATAATTTTAAAATCTTAGCTCAAACGGCTGCAAAACCTGTTTGCCCAGCACGGGGATATTGAGTTCTATAAGATAAAGCCATAAACATGTTTGTCTGAGTCTTCTATCAAAAGTTACAGCTATTTATATGAAGTTGTTCAAAAACGCTTTCTTTAGCCAACACAATGCGTTTCTCTGTTACATTTATTTGAATGGGAAACTCGCCCGAGACAAAGTATAGGTTTTCATTATGTGAATAATTTTAAAATCTTAGCTCAAACGGCTGCAAAACCTGTTTGCCTAGCACGGGGATATTGAGTTCTATAAGATAAAGCCATAAACATGTTTGTCTGAGTCTTCTATCAAAAGTTACAGCGATTTATATGAAGTTGTACGAAAACGCTTTATTTCGCCAAGACAGTGTGTTTCTCACTGTTACATGCATTTGAATGGGAAACTCGCCCGAGACAAAGTATAGGTTTTCATTATGTGAATAACTTGAAAATCTTAGCTCAAACAGCTGCAAAACCTGTTTGCCTAGCACGGGGATATTGAATTGTATAAGACAAAGCCATGAATATGTATATCTGAATCTTCTATAAAATGTTACAGCTATTTATATGAAGTTGTTCAAAAACGCTTTATTTCGCCAAGACAGTGTGTTTCTCACTGTTACATGCATTTGAATGGGAAACTCGCCTGAAACTAAGTATAGGTTTTCATTATGTGAATAATTTTAAAATCTTAGCTCAAACGGCTGCAAAGACCTGTTTGCCCAGCACGGGGATATTGAGTTCTATAAGATAAAGCCATAAACATGTTTGTCTGAGTCTTCTATCAAAAGTTACAGCTATTTATATGAAGTTGTTCAAAAACGCTTTCTTTAGCCAACACAATGCGTTTCTCTGTTACATTTATTTGAATGGGAAACTCGCCTGAGACAAAGTATAGGTTTTCATTATGTGAATAATTTTAAAATCTTAGCTCAAACGGCTGCAAAACCTGTTTGCCCAGCACGGGGATATTGAGTTCTATAAGATAAAGCCATAAACATGTTAGTCTGAGTCTTCTATCAAAAGTTACAGCGATTTATATGAAGTTGTACGAAAACGCTTTATTTCGCCAAGACAATGCGTTTCTCACTGTTACATGCATTTGAATGGGAAACTCGCCTGAGACAAAGTATAGGTTTTCATTATGTGAATAATTTTAAAATCTTAGCTCAATCGGCTGCAAAGACCTGTTTGCCCAGCACGGGGATATTGAGTTCTATAAGATAAAGCCATAAACATGTTTGTCTGAGTCTTCTATCAAAAGTTACAGCGATTTATATGAAGTTGTTCAAAAACGCTTTATTTCGCCAAGACAGTGTGTTTCTCACTGTTACATGCATTTGAATGGGAAACTCGCCTGAGACAAAGTATAGGTTTTCATTATGTGAATAATTTTAAAATCTTAGCTCAATCGGCTGCAAAGACCTGTTTGCCCAGCACGGGGATATTGAGTTCTATAAGATAAAGCCATAAACATGTGTATCCGAGTCTTCTATCAAAAGTTACAGCTATTTATATGAAGTTGTTCAAAAACACTTTCTTTAGCCAACACAATGCGTTTCTCTGTTACATTTATTTGAATGGGAAACTCGCCCGAGACAAAGTATAGGTTTTCATTATGTGAATAATTTTAAAATCTTAGCTCAAACGGCTGTTTGCCCAGCACGGGGATATTGAGTTCTATAAGATAAAGCCATAAACATGTTTGTCTGAGTCTTCTATCAAAAGTTACAGCGATTTATATGAAGTTGTACGAAAACGCTTTATTTCGCCAAGACAGTGTGTTTCTCACCGTTACATGCATTTGAATGGGAAACTCGCCTGAGACAAAGTATAGGTTTTCATTATGTGAATAATTTTAAAATCTTAGCTCAAACGGCTGCAAAACCTGTTTTCCCAGCACGGAGATATTGAGTTCTATAAGATAAAGCCATAAACATGTTTGTCTGAGTCTTCTATCAAAAGTTACAGCGATTTATATGAAGTTGTACGAAAACGCTTTATTTCGCCAAGACAGTGTGTTTCTCACTGTTACATGCATTTGAATGGGGAATTCGCCAGAAACAAAGTATAGGTTTTCATTATGTGAATAATTTTAAAATCTTAGCTCAAACGGCTGCAAAACCTGTTTACCCAGCACGGGGACCTTGAGTTCTATAGGATAAAGCCATAAACATGTTTGTCTGAGTCTTCTATCAAAAGTTACAGCGATTTATATGAAGTTGTTCAAAAACGCTTTATTTCGCCAAGACAGTGTGTTTCTCACTGTTACATGCATTTGAATGGGAAACTCGCCTGAGACAAAGTATAGGTTTTCATTATGTGAATAATTTTAAAATCTTAGCTCAAACGGCTGCAAAGACCTGTTCTGTTTGCCCAGCACGGGGATATTGAGTTCTATAAGATAAAGCCATAAACATGTGTTTCTGAGTCTTCTATCAAAAGTTACAGCAATTTATATGAAGTTGTTCAAAAACGCTTTATTTCGCCAAGACAGTGTGTTTCTCACTGTTACATGCATTTGAATGGGGAATTCGCCTGAGACAAAGTATAGGTTTTCATTATGTAAATAACTTGAAAATCTTAGCTCAAACAGCTGCAAAACCTGTTTGCCCAGCACGGGGATATTGAGTTCTATAAGATAAAGCCATGAATATGTATATCTGAATCTTCTATCAAAAGTTACAGCTATTTATATGAAGTTGTTCAAAAACACTTTCTTTAGGCAACACAATGCGTTTCTCTGTTACATTTATTTGAATGGGAAACTGCCCGAGACAAAGTATAGGTTTTCATTATGTGAATAATTTTAAAATCTTAGTTCAAACGGCTGCAAAACCTGTTTGCCCAGCACGGAGATATTGAGTTCTATAAGATAAAGCCATAAACATGTTTGTCTGAGTCTTCTATCAAAAGTTACAGCGATTTATATGAAGTTGTACGAAAACGCTTTATTTCGCCAAGACAATGCGTTTCTCACTGTTACATGCATTTGAATGGGCAACTCGCCTGAGACAAAGTATACGTTTTCATTATGTGAATAATTTTAAAATCTTAGCTCAAACGGCTGCAAAGACCTGTTTGCCCAGCACGGGGATATTGAGTTCTATAAGATAAAGCCATAAACATGTTTGTCTGAGTCTTCTATCAAAAGTTACAGCGATTTATATGAAGTTGTTCAAAAACGCTTTATTTCGCCAAGACAGTGTGTTTCTCACTGTTACATGCATTTGAATGGGAAACTCGCCCGAGACAAAGTATAGCTTTTCATTATGTGAATAATTTTAAAATCTTAGCTCAAACGGCTGCAAAGACCTGTTTGCCCAGCACGGAGATATTGAGTTCTATAAGATAAAGCCATAAACATGTTTGTCTGAGTCTTCTATCAAAAGTTACAGCGATTTATATGAAGTTGTTCAAAAACGCTTTATTTCGCCAAGACAGTGTGTTTCTCACTGTTACATGCATTTGAATGGGAAACTCGCCTGAGACAAAGTATAGGTTTTCATTATGTGAATAATTTTAAAATCTTAGCTCAAACGGCTGCAAAACCTGTTTGCCCAGCACGGGGATATTGAGTTCTATAAGATAAAGCCATGAATATGTATATCTGAATCTTCTATCAAAAGTTACAGCTATTTATATGAAGTTGTTCAAAAACACTTTCTTTAGGCAACACAATGCGTTTCTCTGTTACATTTATTTGAATGGGAAACTCGCCCGAGACAAAGTATAGGTTTTCATTATGTGAATAATTTTAAAATCTTAGCTCAAACGGCTGCAAAACCTGTTTGCCCAGCACGGGGATATTGAATTGTATAAGACAAAGCCATGAATATGTATATCTGAATCTTCTATCAAAAGTTACAGCTATTTATATGAAGTTGTTCAAAAACACTTTCTTTAGGCAACAAAATGCGTTTCTCTGTTACATTTATTTGAATGGGAAACTCGCCCGAGACAAAGTATAGGTTTTCATTATGTGAATAATTTTAAAATCTTAGCTCAAACGGCTGCAAAACCTGTTTGCCCAGCACGGAGATATTGAGTTCTATAAGATAAAGCCATAAACATGTTTGTCTGAGTCTTCTATCAAAAGTTACAGCGATTTATATGAAGTTGTACGAAAACGCTTTATTTCGCCAAGACAATGCGTTTCTCACTGTTACATGCATTTGAATGGGCAACTCGCCTGAGACAAAGTATACGTTTTCATTATGTGAATAATTTTAAAATCTTAGCTCAAACGGCTGCAAAGACCTGTTTGCCCAGCACGGGGATATTGAGTTCTATAAGATAAAGCCATAAACATGTTTGTCTGAGTCTTCTATCAAAAGTTACAGCGATTTATATGAAGTTGTACGAAAACGCTTTATTTCGCCAAGACAGTGTGTTTCTCACTGTTACATGCATTTGAATGGGGAATTCGCCAGAAACAAAGTATAGGTTTTCATTATGTAAATAACTGGAAAATCTTAGCTCAAACGGCTGCAAAACCTGTTTACCCAGCACGGGGATATTGAGTTCTATAAGATAAAGCCATAAACATGTTTGTCTGAGTCTTCTATCAAAAGTTACAGCGATTTATATGAAGTTGTACGAAAACGCTTTATTTCGCCAAGACAATGCGTTTCTCTCTGTTACATGCATTTGAATGGGAAACTCGCCCGAGACAAAGTATAGGTTTTCATTATGTGAATAATTTTAAAATCTTAGCTCAAACGGCTGCAAAACCTGTTTGCCCAGCACGGGGATATTGAGTTCTATAAGATAAAGCCATAAACATGTGTTTCTGAGTCTTCTATCAAAAGTTACAGCAATTTATATGAAGTTGTTCAAAAACGCTTTATTTCGCCAAGACAGTGTGTTTCTCACTGTTACATGCATTTGAATGGGGAATTCGCCAGAAACAAAGTATAGGTTTTCATTATGTAAATAACTTGAAAATCTTAGCTCAAACTGCTGCAAAACCTGTTTGCCTAGCACGGGGATATTGAATTGTATAAGACAAAGCCATGAATATGTATATCTGAATCTTCTATCAAAAGTTACAGCTATTTATATGAAGTTGTTCAAAAACACTTTCTTTAGCCAACACAATGCGTTTCTCTGTTACATGCATTTGAATGGGAAACTCGCCCGAGACAAAGTATACGTTTTCATTATGTGAATAATTTTAAAATCTTAGCTCAAACAGCTGCAAAACCTGTTTGCCCAGCACGGGGATATTGAGTTCTATAAGATAAAGCCATAAACATGTTTGTCTGAGTCTTCTATCAAAAGTTACAGCGATTTATATGAAGTTGTACGAAAACGCTTTATTTCGCCAAGACAATGCGTTTCTCACTGTTACATGCATTTGAATGGGAAACTCGCCTGAGACAAAGTATAGGTTTTCATTATGTGAATAATTTTAAAATCTTAGCTCAAACGGCTGCAAAGACCTGTTCTGTTTGCCCAGCACGGGGATATTGAGTTCTATAAGATAAAGCCATAAACATGTTAGTCTGAGTCTTCTATCAAAAGTTACAGCGATTTATATGAAGTTGTTCAAAAACGCTTTCTTTCGCCAAGACAGTGTGTTTCTCACTGTTACATGCATTTGAATGGGAAAATCGCCTGAGACAAAGTATAGGTTTTCATTATGTGAATAATTTTAAAATCTTAGCTCAATCGGCTCCAAAGACCTGTTTTCCCAGCACGGGGATATTGAGTTCTATAAGATAAAGCCATAAACATGTTTGTCTGAGTCTTCTATCAAAAGTTACAGCGATTTATATGAAGTTGTTCAAAAACGCTTTATTTCGCCAAGACAGTGTGTTTCTCACTGTTACATGCATTTGAATGGGAAACTCACTCAAGACAAAGTATAGGTTTTCATTATGTGAATAATTTTAAAATCTTAGCTCAATCGGCTGCAAAGACCTGTTTGCCCAGCACGGGGACCTTGAGTTCTATAAGATAAAGCCATAAACATGTTTATCCGAGTCTTCTATCAAAAGTTACAGCTATTTATATGAAGTTGTACAAAAACGCTTTCTTTCGCCAAGACAGTGTGTTTCTCACTGTTACATGCATTTGAATGGGAAACTCGCCTGAGACAAAGTATAGGTTTTCATTATGTGAATAATTTTAAAATCTTAGCTCAAACGGCTGCAAAACCTGTTTACCCAGCACGGGGACCTTGAGTTCTATAAGATAAAGCCATAAACATGTGTTTCTGAGTCTTCTATCAAAAGTTACAGCTATTTATATGAAGTTGTTCAAAAACGCTTTATTTCGCCAAGAGAGTTTGTTTCTCACTGTTACATGCATTTGAATGGGGAATTCGCCAGAAACAAAGTATAGGTTTTCATTATGTAAATAACTTGAAAATCTTAGCTCAAACAGCTGCAAAACCTGTTTGTCCTAGCACGGGGATATTGAATTGTATAAGACAAAGCCATGAATATGTATATCTGAATCTTCTATCAAAAGTTACAGCGATTTATATGAAGTTGTTCAAAAACACTTTCTTTAGCCAACACAATGCGTTTCTCTGTTACATGCATTTGAATGGGAAACTCGCCCGAGACAAAGTATAGGTTTTCATTATGTGAATAATTTTAAAATCTTAGCTCAAACGGCTGCAAAACCTGTTTGCCCAGCACGGGGATATTGAGTTCTATAAGATAAAGCCATAAACATGTTTGTCTGAGTCTTCTATCAAAAGTTACAGCGATTTATATGAAGTTGTACGAAAACGCTTTATTTCGCCAAGACAGTGTGTTTCTCACTGTTACATGCATTTGAATGGGAAACTCGCCTGAGACAAAGTATAGGTTTTCATTATGTGAATAATTTTAAAATCTTAGCTCAAACGGCTGCAAAGACCTGTTCTGTTTGCCCAGCACGGGGATATTGAGTTCTATAAGATAAAGCCATAAACATGTTAGTCTGAGTCTTCTATCAAAAGTTACAGCGATTTATATGAAGTTGTACGAAAACGCTTTATTTCGCCAACACAATGCGTTTCTCACTGTTACATGCATTTGAATGGGAAACTCGCCCGAGACAAAGTATAGGTTTTCATTATGTGAATAATTTTAAAATCTTAGCTCAAACGGCTGCAAAACCTGTTTGCCCAGCACGGGGATATTGAGTTCTATAAGATAAAGCCATAAACATGTTTGTCTGAGTCTTCTATCAAAAGTTACAGCGATTTATATGAAGTTGTACGAAAACGCTTTATTTCGCCAAGACAGTGTGTTTCTCACTGTTACATGCATTTGAATGGGAAACTCGCCTGAGACAAAGTATAGGTTTTCATTATGTGAATAATTTTAAAATCTTAGCTCAAACGGCTGCAAAGACCTGTTCTGTTTGCCCAGCACGGGGATATTGAGTTCTATAAGATAAAGCCATAAACATGTTAGTCTGAGTCTTCTATCAAAAGTTACAGCGATTTATATGAAGTTGTACAAAAACGCTTTCTTTCGCCAAGACAGTGTGTTTCTCACTGTTACATGCATTTGAATGGGAAACTCGCCTGAAACAAAGTATAGGTTTTCATTATGTGAATAATTTTAAAATCTTAGCTCAAACGGCTGCAAAACCTGTTTGCCCAGCACGGGGATGTTGAGTTCTATAAGATAAAGCCATAAACATGTTTGTCTGAGTCTTCTATCAAAAGTTACAGCGATTTATATGGAGTGGTTGAAAAACGCTTTATTTCGCCAAGACAGTGTGTTTCTCACTGTTACATGCATTTGAATGGGAAACTCACCCGAGATAAAGTATAGGTTTTCATTATGTGAATAATTTTAAAATCTTAGCTCAATCGGCTGCAAAGACCTGTTTGCCCAGCACGGGGATATTGAGTTCTATAAGATAAAGCCATAAACATGTTTGTCTGAGTCTTCTATCAAAAGTTACACCGATTTATATAAAGTTGTACGAAAACGCTTTATTTCGCCAACACAATGCGTTTCTCACTGTTACATGCATTTGAATGGGAAACTCGCCCGAGAGAAAGTATAGGTTTTCATTATGTGAATAATTTTAAAATCTTAGCTCAAACGGCTGCAAAGACCTGTTTTCCCAGCACGGGGATATTGAGTTCTATAAGATAAAGCAATAAACATGTTTGTCTGAGTCTTCTATCAAAAGTTACAGCGATTTATATGAAGTTGTACGAAAACGCTTTATTTCGCCAAGACAATGCGTTTCTCACTGTTACATGCATTTGAATGGGAAACTCGCCCGAGATAAAGTATAGGTTTTCATTATGTGAATAATTTTTAAATCTTAGCTCAAACAGCTGCAAAACCTGTTTGCCCAGCACGGGGATATTGAGTTCTATAAGATAAAGCCATAAACATGTTTGTCTGAGTCTTCTATCAAATGTTACAGCGATTTATATGAAGTTGTTCAAAAGCTTTCTTTCGCCAACACAATGCGTTTCTCACTGTTACATGCATTTGAATGGGAAACTCGCCCGAGACAAAGTATAGGTTTTCATTATGTGAATAATTTTAAAATCTTAGCTCAAACGGCTGCAAAGACCTGTTTGCCCAGCACGGGGACCTTGAGTTCTATAAGATAAAGCCATAAACATGTGTATCCGAGTCTTCTATCAAAAGTTACAGCTATTTATATGAAGTTGTACAAAAACGCTTTATTTCGCCAAGACAGTGCGTTTCTCACTGTAACATGCATTTGAATGGGGAAGTCGACCGAAACAAAGTAGTTTTCATTATGTGAATAACTTGGAAATCTTAGCTCAAACAGCTGCAAAACCTGTTTTCCCAGCACGGGGATATTGAGTTCTATAAGATAAAGCCATAAACATGTTTGTCTGAGTCTTCTATCAAAAGTTACAGCTATTTATATGAAGTTGTACAAAAACCCTTTATTTCGCCAAGACAGTGCGTTTCTCACTGTTACATGCATTTGAATGGGAAACTCGCCCGAGACAAAGTATAGGTTTTCATTATGTGAATAATTTTAAAATCTTAGCTCAAACGGCTGCAAAACCTGTTTGCCCAGCATGGGGATATTGAGTTCTATAAGATAAAGCCATAAACATGTTTGTCTGAGTCTTCTATCAAAAGTTACAGCGATTTATATGAAGTTGTTCAAAAACGCTTTCTTTCGCCAAGACAGTGTGTTTCTCACTGTTACATGCATTTGAATGGGGAATTCAACCGAAACAAAGTAGTTTTCATTATGTGAATAATTTTAAAATCTTAGCTCAAACGGCTGCAAAACCTGTTCTGTTTGCCCAGCACGGGGATATTGAGTTCTATAAGATAAAGCCATAAACATGTTTGTCTGAGTCTTCTATCAAAAGTTACAGCGATTTATATGAAGTTGTACGAAAACGCTTTATTTCGCCAAGACAGTGTGTTTCTCACTGTTACATGCATTTGAATGGGAAACTCGCCTGAGACAAAGTATAGGTTTTCATTATGTGAATAATTTTAAAATCTTAGCTCAAACGGCTGCAAAGACCTGTTTGCCCAGCACGGGGATATTGAGTTCTATAAGATAAAGCCATAAACATGTTTGTCTGAGTCCTCTATCAAAAGTTACAGCGATTTATATGAAGTTGTACGAAAATGCTTTCTTTCGCCAAGACAGTGTGTTTCTCACTGTTACATGCATTTGAATGGGAAACTCGCCCGAGACAAAGTATAGGTTTTCATTATGTGAATAATTTTAAAATCTTAGCTCAAACGGCTGCAAAGACCTGTTTGCCCAGCACGGGGACCTTGAGTTCTATAAGATAAAGCCATAAACATGTGTATCCGAGTCTTCTATCAAAAGTTACAGCTATTTATATGAAGTTGTACAAAAACGCTTTATTTCGCCAAGACAGTGTGTTTCTCACTGTTACATGCATTTGAATGGGGAACTCAACCGAAACAAAGTAGTTTTCATTATGTGAATAATTTTAAAATCTTAGCTCAAACGGCTGCAAAACCTGTTTGCCCAGCACGGGGATATTGAGTTCTATAAGATAAAGCCATAAACATGTTTGTCTGAGTCGTCTATCAAAAGTTACAGCGATTTATATGAAGTTGTTCAAAAGCTTTCTTTCGCCAACACAATGCGTTTCTCACTGTTACATGCATTTGAATGGGAAACTCGCCCGAGACAAAGTATAGGTTTTCATTATGTGAATAATTTTAAAATCTTAGCTCAAACGGCTGCAAAACCTGTTTGCCCAGCACGGGGATATTGAGTTTGTTATGGTTCAAAAATATTGGAGATGGACACCAGAGGAAAAACCCACAATAACAACACTGGTCCGGTCGGGTTGAGTCAAACGATGATTTAATGATCACACACACGTGGGAGATGGACACTGTATGCAGACAGTCTCAGATCTCATCTCAAAAAACACATCACCATAGTTTTATGAAATCAGGGTATTAGAACGCCCCCTCATGCGTAGTGACAGGTGTAATACAATCAATGTTGACAATTTTATTTAACACAAAGAATAACATTGTCTCCTTCCCGAGGGCAGACGCTAACTGCCCCCGTCTCCTGGAACCGTCTGTACCCTGCTAAGACACAACATGGCAGCTACAAGGACTCTTTCATTTATTAAGACCATCAGTGTGTATTGCTCTAAATCAAGTATATAATATTAAATGAATATTGCTGGATCAGCTACTTCTACTTAAAACATATTAAAACATGACTAAGCACAAAATCACCAAGAATAACATCTTATAAGTGCTGTGTAAGCACGTGCGGCCTTCCAAGCTCAAAGCCTTTGCCCTCCATAGATCAGCCAGACTCGCGCTGGCTGTAGCTTTTAACCTTTAATTACCTTGAGCACAACTCTAGAATGAGCAACAAACTGCAATGTGTATGGAATGATCATGGTTACATCTGCAATGGAAAATCATGTTATTATTCTGGTACCTGTAAGAAAAGATCAAAGTAAAGTTATCACCATCACTGTAATGCAAAGAATAATGTAAGATCAAAAACTTCAATTTATGCTTAATGCAAAGCTGGTTATATACTTCTAATGAACTAATAATGGCATATTAAAATATTAAATGATAATGAGAAAAACATCCCCTCCTTATTCTACAAGTTCTATAAGATAAAGCCATAAACATGTTTGTCTGAGTCTTCTATCAAAAGTTACAGCGATTTATATGAAGTTGTTCAAAAACGCTTTATTTCGCCAAGACAGTGTGTTTCTCACTGTTACATGCATTTGAATGGGAAACTCGCCCGAGACAAAGTATAGGTTTTCATTATGTGAATAATTTTAAAATCTTAGCTCAAACAGCTGCAAAACCTGTTTGCCCAGCACGGGGATATTGAGTTCTATAAGATAAAGCCATAAACATGTGTGTCTGAGTCTTCTATCAAAAGTTACAGCGATTTATATGAAGTTGTTCAAAAACGCTTTATTTCGCCAAGACAGTGTGTTTCTCACTGTTACATGCATTTGAATGGGAAACTCGCCCGAGACAAAGTATAGGTTTTCATTATGTGAATAATTTTAAAATCTTAGCTCAAACGGCTGCAAAGACCTGTTTGCCCAGCACGGGGATATTGAGTTCTATAAGATAAAGGCATAAACATGTGTATCCAAGTCTTCTATCAAAAGTTACAGCTATTTATATGAAGTTGTTCAAAAACGCTTTCTTTCGCCAAGACAGTGTGTTTCTCACTGTTACATGCATTTGAATGGGAAACTCGCCCGAGACAAAGTATAGGTTTTCATTATGTGAATAATTTTAAAATCTTAGCTCAAACAGCTGCAAAACCTGTTTGCCCAGCACGGGGATATTGAGTTCTATAAGATAAAGCCATAAACATGTTTGTCTGAGTCTTCTATCAAAAGTTACAGCGATTTATATGAAGTTGTTCAAAAACGCTTTCTTTCGCCAAGACAATGCGTTTCTCACTGTTACATGCATTTGAATGGGAAACTCGCCCGAGACAAAGTATAGGTTTTCATTATGTGAATAATTTTAAAATCTTAGCTCAAACGGCTGCAAAGACCTGTTTGCCCAGCACGGGGACCTTGAGTTCTATAAGATAAAGCCATAAACATGTGTATCCGAGTCTTCTATCAAAAGTTACAGCTATTTATATGAAGTTTTACAAAAACGCTTTATTTCGCCAAGACAGTGCGTTTCTCACTGTAACATGCATTTGAATGGGGAACTCGACCGAAACAAAGAAGTTTTCATTATGTGAATAACTTGGAAATCTTAGCTCAAACAGCTGCAAAACCTGTTTTCCCAGCACGGGGATATTGAGTTCTATAAGATAAAGCCATAAACATGTTTGTCTGAGTCTTCTATCAAAAGTTACAGCTATATATATGAAGTTGTACAAAAACCCTTTATTTCGACAAGACAGTGCGTTTCTCACTGTTACATGCATTTGAATGGGAAACTCGCCCGAGACAAAGTATAGGTTTTCATTATGTGAATAATTTTAAAATCTTAGCTCAAACGGCTGCAAAACCTGTTTGCCCAGCACGGGGACCTTGAGTTCTATAAGATAAAGCCATAAACATGTGTTTCTGAGTCTTCTATCAAAAGTTACAGCGATTTATATGAAGTTGTACCACAATGCTTTCTTTCGCCAAGACAGTGTGTTTCTCACTGTTACATGCATTTGAATGGGAAACTCGCCCGAGACAAAGTATAGGTTTTCATTATGTGAGTAATTTTAAAATCTTAGCTCAAACGGCTGCGAAACCTGTTTGCCCAGCACGGGGATATTGAGTTCTATAAGATAAAGCCATAAACATGTGTATCCCAGTCTTCTATCAAAAGTTACAGCTATTTATATGAAGTTGTACAAAAGCGCTTTCTTTCGCCAAGACAGTGCGTTTCTCACTGTAACATGCATTTGAATGGGGAAGTCGACCGAAACAAAGTAGTTTTCATTATGTGAATAACTTGGAAATCTTAGCTCAAACAGCTGCAAAACCTGTTTGCCCAGCACGGGGATATTGAGTTCTATAAGATAAAGCCATAAACATGTTTGTCTGAGTCCTCTATCAAAAGTTACAGCGATTTATATGAAGTTGTACGAAAATGCTTTCTCTCGCCAAGACAGTGTGTTTCTCACTGTTACATGCATTTGAATGGGAAACTCGCCCGAGACAAAGTATAGGTTTTCATTATGTGAGTAATTTTAAAATCTTAGCTCAAACGGCTGCAAAGACCTGTTTGCCCAGCACGGGGATATTGAGTTCTATAAGATAAAGCCATAAACATGTGTATCCCAGTCTTCTATCAAAAGTTACAGCTATTTATATGAAGTTGTACAAAAGCGCTTTCTTTCGCCAAGACAGTGCGTTTCTCACTGTAACATGCATTTGAATGGGGAAGTCGACCGAAACAAAGTAGTTTTCATTATGTGAATAACTTGGAAATCTTAGCTCAAACAGCTGCAAAACCTGTTTACCCAGCACGGGGACCTTGAGTTCTATAAGATAAAGCCATAAACATGTTTGTCTGAGTCCTCTATCAAAAGTTACAGCTATTTATATGAAGTTGTACAAAAACGCTTTCTTTCGCCAAGACAGTGTGTTTCTCACTGTTACATGCATTTGAATGGGGAACTCGACCGAAACAAAGTAGTTTTCATTATGTGAATAATTTTAAAATCTTAGCTCAAACGGCTGCAAAGACCTGTTTGCCCAGCACGGGAACCTTGAGTTGTATAAGATAAAGCCATAAACATGTGTATCCGAATCTTCTATCAAAAGTTACAGCTATATATATGAAGTTGTACAAAAACGCTTTCTTTCGCCAAGACAATGCGTTTCTCACTGTAACATGCATTTTGAATGGGAAACTCGCCCGAGACAAAGTATAGGTTTTCATTATGTGAATGACTTGGAAATCTTAGCTCAAACGGCTGCAAAGACCTGTTTGCCCAGCACGGGGATATTGAGTTCTATAAGATAAAGGCATAAACATGTGTATCCAAGTCTTCTATCAAAAGTTACAGCTATTTATATGAAGTTGTTCAAAAACGCTTTCTTTCGCCAAGACAGTGTGTTTCTCACTGTTACATGCATTTGAATGGGAAACTCGCCCGAGACAAAGTATAGGTTTTCATTATGTGAATAATTTTAAAATCTTAGCTCAAACAGCTGCAAAACCTGTTTGCCCAGCACGGGGATATTGAGTTCTATAAGATAAAGCCATAAACATGTTTGTCTGAGTCTTCTATCAAAAGTTACAGCGATTTATATGAAGTTGTTCAAAAACGCTTTCTTTCGCCAAGACAATGCGTTTCTCACTGTTACATGCATTTGAATGGGAAACTCGCCCGAGACAAAGTATAGGTTTTCATTATGTGAATAATTTTAAAATCTTAGCTCAAACGGCTGCAAAGACCTGTTTGCCCAGCACGGGGACCTTGAGTTCTATAAGATAAAGCCATAAACATGTGTATCCGAGTCTTCTATCAAAAGTTACAGCTATTTATATGAAGTTTTACAAAAACGCTTTATTTCGCCAAGACAGTGCGTTTCTCACTGTAACATGCATTTGAATGGGGAAGTCGACCGAAACAAAGAAGTTTTCATTATGTGAATAACTTGGAAATCTTAGCTCAAACAGCTGCAAAACCTGTTTTCCCAGCACGGGGATATTGAGTTCTATAAGATAAAGCCATAAACATGTTTGTCTGAGTCTTCTATCAAAAGTTACAGCTATATATATGAAGTTGTACAAAAACCCTTTATTTCGACAAGACAGTGCGTTTCTCACTGTTACATGCATTTGAATGGGAAACTCGCCCGAGACAAAGTATAGGTTTTCATTATGTGAATAATTTTAAAATCTTAGCTCAAACGGCTGCAAAACCTGTTTGCCCAGCACGAGGATATTGAGTTCTATAAGATAAAGCCATAAACATGTGTTTCTGAGTCTTCTATCAAAAGTTACAGCGATTTATATGAAGTTGTACCACAATGCTTTCTTTCGCCAAGACAGTGTGTTTCTCACTGTTACATGCATTTGAATGGGAAACTCGCCCGAGACAAAGTATAGGTTTTCATTATGTGAGTAATTTTAAAATCTTAGCTCAAACGGCTGCGAAACCTGTTTGCCCAGCACGGGGATATTGAGTTCTATAAGATAAAGCCATAAACATGTGTATCCCAGTCTTCTATCAAAAGTTACAGCTATTTATATGAAGTTGTACAAAAGCGCTTTCTTTCGCCAAGACAGTGCGTTTCTCACTGTAACATGCATTTGAATGGGGAAGTCGACCGAAACAAAGTAGTTTTCATTATGTGAATAACTTGGAAATCTTAGCTCAAACAGCTGCAAAACCTGTTTGCCCAGCACGGGGATATTGAGTTCTATAAGATAAAGCCATAAACATGTTTGTCTGAGTCCTCTATCAAAAGTTACAGCGATTTATATGAAGTTGTACGAAAATGCTTTCTCTCGCCAAGACAGTGTGTTTCTCACTGTTACATGCATTTGAATGGGAAACTCGCCCGAGACAAAGTATAGGTTTTCATTATGTGAGTAATTTTAAAATCTTAGCTCAAACGGCTGCAAAGACCTGTTTGCCCAGCACGGGGATATTGAGTTCTATAAGATAAAGCCATAAACATGTGTATCCCAGTCTTCTATCAAAAGTTACAGCTATTTATATGAAGTTGTACAAAAGCGCTTTCTTTCGCCAAGACAGTGCGTTTCTCACTGTAACATGCATTTGAATGGGGAAGTCGACCGAAACAAAGTAGTTTTCATTATGTGAATAACTTGGAAATCTTAGCTCAAACAGCTGCAAAACCTGTTTACCCAGCACGGGGACCTTGAGTTCTATAAGATAAAGCCATAAACATGTTTGTCTGAGTCCTCTATCAAAAGTTACAGCTATTTATATGAAGTTGTACAAAAACGCTTTCTTTCGCCAAGACAGTGTGTTTCTCACTGTTACATGCATTTGAATGGGGAACTCGACCGAAACAAAGTAGTTTTCATTATGTGAATAATTTTAAAATCTTAGCTCAAACGGCTGCAAAGACCTGTTTGCCCAGCACGGGAACCTTGAGTTGTATAAGATAAAGCCATAAACATGTGTATCCGAATCTTCTATCAAAAGTTACAGCTATATATATGAAGTTGTACAAAAACGCTTTCTTTCGCCAAGACAATGCGTTTCTCACTGTAACATGCATTTTGAATGGGAAACTCGCCCGAGACAAAGTATAGGTTTTCATTATGTGAATGACTTGGAAATCTTAGCTCAAACAGCTGCAAAACCTGTTTTCCCAGCACGGGAATATTGAGTTCTATAAGATAAAGCCATAAACATGTTTGTCTGAGTCTTCTATCAAAAGTTACAGCGATTTATATGAAGTTGTTCAAAAACGCTTTCTTTCGCCAAGACAGTGTGTTTCTCACTGTTACATGCATTTGAATGGGGAACTCGACCGAAACAAAGTAGTTTTCATTATGTGAATAATTTTAAAATCTTAGCTCAAACGGCTGCAAAACCTGTTTGCCCAGCACGGGGACCTTGAGTTCTATAAGATAAAGCCATAAACATGTGTTTCTGAGTCTTCTATCAAAAGTTACATCGATTTATATGAAGTTGTACCAAAATGCTTTCTTTCGCCAAGACAGTGTGTTTCTCACTGTTACATGCATTTGAATGGGAAACTCGCCCGAGACAAAGTATAGGTTTTCATTATGTGAATAATTTTAAAATCTTAGCTCAAACGGCTGCAAAGACCTGTTTGCCCAGCACGGGGACCTTGAGTTCTATAAGATAAAGCCATAAACATGTGTATCCGAGTCTTCTATCAAAAGTTACAGCTATTTATATGAAGTTGTACAAAAACGCTTTATTTCGCCAAGACAGTGCGTTTCTCACTGTAACATGCATTTGAATGGGGAACTCGACCGAAACAAAGAAGTTTTCATTATGTGAATAACTTGGAAATCTTAGCTCAAACAGCTGCAAAACCTGTTTTCCCAGCACGGGGATATTGAGTTCTATAAGATAAAGCCATAAACATGTTTGTCTGAGTCTTCTATCAAAAGTTACAGCTATATATATGAAGTTGTACAAAAACCCTTTATTTCGACAAGACAGTGCGTTTCTCACTGTAACATGCATTTGAATGGGGAACTCGACCGAAACAAAGTAGTTTTCATTATGTGAATAACTTGGAAATCTTAGCTCAAACAGCTGCAAAACCTGTTTTCCCAGCACGGGGATATTGAGTTCTATAAGATAAAGCCATAAACATGTTTGTCTGAGTCTTCTATCAAAAGTTACAGCTATATATATGAAGTTGTACAAAAACCCTTTATTTCGACAAGACAGTGCGTTTCTCACTGTTACATGCATTTGAATGGGAAACTCGCCTGAGACAAAGTATAGGTTTTCATTATGTGAATAATTTTAAAATCTTAGCTCAAACGGCTGCAAAACCTGTTTGCCCAGCACGGGGATATTGAGTTCTATAAGATAAAGCCATAAACATGTTTGTCTGAGTCTTCTATCAAAAGTTACAGCGATTTATATGAAGTTGTACCACAATGCTTTCTTTCGCCAAGACAGTGTGTTTCTCACTGTTACATGCATTTGAATGGGAAACTCGCCCGAGACAAAGTATAGGTTTTCATTATGTGAGTAATTTTAAAATCTTAGCTCAAACGGCTGCAAAGACCTGTTTGCCCAGCACGGGGATATTGAGTTCTATAAGATAAAGCCATAAACATGTGTATCCCAGTCTTCTATCAAAAGTTACAGCTATTTATATGAAGTTGTACAAAAGCGCTTTCTTTCGCCAAGACAGTGTGTTTCTCACTGTTACATGCATTTGAATGGGAAACTCGCCCGAGACAAAGTATAGGTTTTCATTATGTGAATAATTTTAAAATCTTAGCTCAAACGGCTGCAAAGACCTGTTTGCCCAGCACGGGGACCTTGAGTTCTATAAGATAAAGCCATAAACATGTGTATCCGAGTCTTCTATCAAAAGTTACAGCTATTTATATGAAGTTGTACAAAAACGCTTTATTTCGCCAAGACAGTGCGTTTCTAACTGTAACATGCATTTGAATGGGGAAGTCGACCGAAACAAAGTAGTTTTCATTATGTGAATAACTTGGAAATCTTAGCTCAAACAGCTGCAAAACCTGTTTGCCCAGCACGGGGATATTGAGTTCTATAAGATAAAGCCATAAACATGTTTGTCTGAGTCTTCTATCAAAAGTTACACCGATTTATATGAAGTTGTTCAAAAGCTTTCTTTCGCCAACACAATGCGTTTCTCACTGTTACATGCATTTGAATGGGAAACTCGCCCGAGACAAAGTATAGGTTTTCATTATGTGAATAATTTTAAAATCTTAGCTCAAACAGCTGCAAAACCTGTTTGCCCAGCACGGGGACCTTGAGTTCTATAAGATAAAGCCATAAACATGTTTGTCTGAGTCCTCTATCAAAAGTTACATCGATTTATATGAAGTTGTACCAAAATGCTTTCTTTCGCCAAGACAGTGTGTTTCTCACTGTTACATGCATTTGAATGGGAAACTCGCCCGAGACAAAGTATAGGTTTTCATTATGTGAATAATTTTAAAATCTTAGCTCAAACAGCTGCAAAACCTGTTTGCCCAGCACGGGGATATTGAGTTCTATAAGATAAAACCTTAAATATGTGTGTCTGAGTCTTCTATCGAAAGTTACAGCGATTTATATGAAGTTGTTCAAAAACGCTTTCTTTCGCCAAGACAGTGTGTTTCTCACTGTTACATGCATTTGAATGGGGAACTCGACCGAAACAAAGTAGTTTTCATTATGTGAATAACTTGGAAATCTTAGCTCAAACAGCTGCAAAACCTGTTTTCCCAGCACAGGGATATTGAGTTCTATAAGATAAAGCCATAAACATGTTTGTCTGAGTCTTCTATCAAAAGTTACAGCGATTTATATGAAGTTGTTCAAAAGCTTTCTTTCGCCAACACAATGCGTTTCTCACTGTTACATGCATTTGAATGGGAAACTCGCCCGAGACAAAGTATAGGTTTTCATTATGTGAATAATTTTAAAATCTTAGCTCAAACGGCTGCAAAGACCTGTTTGCCCAGCACAGGGATATTGAGTTCTATAAGATAAAACCTTAAACATGTTTGTCTGAGTCTTCTATCAAAAGTTACAGCGATTTATATGAAGTTGTTCAAAAACGCTTTATTTCGCCAAGACAGTGTGTTTCTCACTGTTACATGCATTTGAATGGGAAACTCGCCCGAGACAAAGTATAGGTTTTCATTATGTGAATAATTTTAAAATCTTAGCTCAAACGGCTGCAAAGACCTGTTTGCCCAGCACGGGGACCTTGAGTTCTATAAGATAAAGCCATAAACATGTGTATCCGAGTCTTCTATCAAAAGTTACAGCTATTTATATGAAGTTGTACAAAAACGCTTTATTTCGCCAAGACAGTGCGTTTCTCACTGTAACATGCATTTGAATGGGGAACTCGACCGAAACAAAGTAGTTTTCATTATGTGAATAACTTGGAAATCTTAGCTCAAACAGCTGCAAAACCTGTTTGCCCAGCACGGGGATATTGAGTTCTATAAGATAAAGCCATAAACATGTTTGTCTGAGTCTTCTATCAAAAGTTACAGCGATTTATATGAAGTTGTTCAAAAGCTTTCTTTCGCCAACACAATGCGTTTCTCACTGTTACATGCATTTGAATGGGAAACTCGCCCGAGACAAAGTATAGGTTTTCATTATGTGAATAATTTTAAAATCTTAGCTCAAACGGCTGCAAAACCTGTTTGCCCAGCACGGGGATATTGAGTTCTATAAGATAAAGCCATAAACATGTTTGTCTGAGTCTTCTATCAAAAGTTACAGCTATTTATATGAAGTTGTACAAAAACCCTTTATTTCGCCAAGACAATGCGTTTCTCACTGTTACATGCATTTGAATGGGAAACTCGCCCGAGACAAAGTATAGGTTTTCATTATGTGAATAATTTTAAAATCTTAGCTCAAACGGCTGCAAAGACCTGTTTGCCCAGCACGGGGATATTGAGTTCTATAAGATAAAACCTTAAATATGTGTGTCTGAGTCTTCTATCAAAAGTTACAGCGATTTATATGAAGTTGTTCAAAAACGCTTTCTTTCGCCAAGACAGTGTGTTTCTCACTGTTACATGCATTTGAATGGGGAACTCGACCGAAACAAAGTAGTTTTCATTATGTGAATAATTTTAAAATCTTAGCTCAAACGGCTGCAAAACCTGTTTGCCCAGCACGGGGATATTGAGTTCTATAATATAAAGCCATAAACATGTTTGTCTGAGTCTTCTATCAAAAGTTACATCGATTTATATGAAGGTGTACCAAAATGCTTTCTTTCGCCAAGACAGTGTGTTTCTCACTGTTACATGCATTTGAATGGGAAACTCGCCCGAGACAAAGTATAGGTTTTCATTATGTGAATAATTTTAAAATCTTAGCTCAAACGGCTGCAAAACCTGTTTGCCCAGCACAGGGATATTGAGTTCTATAAGATAAAACCTTAAATATGTGTGTCTGAGTCTTCTATCAAAAGTTACAGCGATTTATATGAAGTTGTTCAAAAACGCTTTCTTTCGCCAAGACAGTGTGTTTCTCACTGTTACATGCATTTGAATGGGAAACTCGCCCGAGACAAAGTATAGGTTTTCATTATGTGAATAATTTTAAAATCTTAGCTCAAATGGCTGCAAAGACCTGTTTGCCCAGCACGGGGATATTGAGTTCTATAAGATAAAGCCATAAACATGTTTGTCTGAGTCCTCTATCAAAAGTTACAGCGATTTATATGAAGTTGTACGAAAATGCTTTCTTTCGCCAAGACAGTGTGTTTCTCACTGTTACATGCATTTGAATGGGAAACTCGCCCGAGACAAAGTATAGGTTTTCATTATGTGAATAATTTTAAAATCTTAGCTCAAACGGCTGCAAAGACCTGTTTGCCCAGCACGGGGACCTTGAGTTCTATAAGATAAAGCCATAAACATGTGTATCCGAGTCTTCTATCAAAAGTTACAGCTATTTATATGAAGTTGTACAAAAACGCTTTATTTCGCCAAGACAGTGCGTTTCTAACTGTAACATGCATTTGAATGGGGAAGTCGACCGAAACAAAGTAGTTTTCATTATGTGAATAACTTGGAAATCTTAGCTCAAACAGCTGCAAAACCTGTTTGCCCAGCACGGGGATATTGAGTTCTATAAGATAAAGCCATAAACATGTTTGTCTGAGTCTTCTATCAAAAGTTACAGCGATTTATATGAAGTTGTTCAAAAGCTTTCTTTCGCCAACACAATGCGTTTCTCACTGTTACATGCATTTGAATGGGAAACTCGCCCGAGACAAAGTATAGGTTTTCATTATGTGAATAATTTTAAAATCTTAGCTCAAACGGCTGCAAAACCTGTTTGCCCAGCACGGGGATATTGAGTTCTATAAGATAAAGCCATAAACATGTTTGTCTGAGTCTTCTATCAAAAGTTACAGCGATTTATATGAAGTTGTACAAAAACCCTTTATTTCGCCAACACAATGCGTTTCTCACTGTTACATGCATTTGAATGGGAAACTCGCCCGAGACAAAGTATAGGTTTTCATTATGTGAATAATTTTAAAATCTTAGCTGAAACGGCTGCAAAACCTGTTTGCCCAGCACGGGGATATTGAGTTCTATAAGATAAAACCTTAAATATGTGTGTCTGAGTCTTCTATCAAAAGTTACAGCGATTTATATGAAGTTGTTCAAAAACGCTTTCTTTCGCCAAGACAGTGTGTTTCTCACTGTTACATGCATTTGAATGGGAAACTCGCCCGAGACAAAGTATAGGTTTTCATTATGTGAATAATTTTAAAATCTTAGCTCAAACGGCTGCAAAACCTGTTTGCCCAGCACAGGGATATTGAGTTCTATAAGATAAAGCCATAGACATGTGTGTCTGAGTCTTCTATCAAAAGTTACAGCGATTTATATGAAGTTGTTCAAAAACGCTTTATTTCGCCAAGACAGTGTGTTTCTCACTGTTACATGCATTTGAATGGGAAACTCGCCCGAGACAAAGTATAGGTTTTCATTATGTGAATAATTTTAAAATCTTAGCTCAAACGGCTGCAAAACCTGTTTTCCCAGCACGGGGATATTGAGTTCTATAAGATAAAGCCATAAACATGTTTGTCTGAGTCTTCTATCAAAAGTTACAGCTATTTATATGAAGTTGTACAAAAACGCTTTATTTCGCCAAGACAGTGCGTTTCTAACTGTAACATGCATTTGAATGGGGAACTCGACCGAAACAAAGTAGTTTTCATTATGTGAATAACTTGGAAATCTTAGCTCAAACAGCTGCAAAACCTGTTTGCCCAGCACGGGGATATTGAGTTCTATAAGATAAAGCCATAAACATATGTTTCTGAGTCTTCTATCAAAAGTTACAACTATTTATATGAAGTTGTACAAAAACGCTTTATTTCGCCAAGACAGTGTGTTTCTCACTGTTACATGCATTTGAATGGGAAACTCACCCGAGACAAAGTATAGGTTTTCATTATGTGAATAATTTTAAAATCTTAGCTCAAACGGCTGCAAAGACCTGTTTGCCCAGCACGGGGATATTGAGTTCTATAAGATAAAGCCATAAACATGTGTATCCGAGTCTTCTATCAAAAGTTACAGCTATTTATATGAAGTTGTACAAAAACGCTTTATTTCGCCAAGACAGTGCGTTTCTCACTGTAACATGCATTTGAATGGGGAACTCAACCGAAACAAAATAGTTTTCATTATGTGAATAACTTGGAAATCTTAGCTCAAACAGCTGCAAATCCTGTTTTCCCAGCACGGGGATATTGAGTTCTATAAGATAAAGCCATAAACATGTTTGTCTGAGTCTTCTATCAAAAGTTACAGCTATTTATATGAAGTTGTACAAAAACCCTTTATTTCGCCAAGACAGTGCGTTTCTCACTGTTACATGCATTTGAATGGGAAACTCGCCTGAGACAAAGTATAGGTTTTCATTATGTGAATAATTTTAAAATCTTAGCTCAAACGGCTGCAAAACCTGTTTGCCCAGCACGGGGATATTGAGTTCTATAAGATAAAACCTTAAATATGTGTGTCTGAGTCTTCTATCAAAAGTTAAAGCGATTTATATGAAGTTGTTCAAAAACGCTTTCTTTCGCCAAGACAGTGTGTTTCTCACTGTTACATGCATTTGAATGGGAAACTCGCCCGAGACAAAGTATAGGTTTTCATTATGTGAATAATTTTAAAATCTTAGCTCAAACGGCTGCAAAGACCTGTTTGCCCAGCACGGGGATATTGAGTTCTATAAGATAAAGCCATAAACATGTGTATCCGAGTCTTCTATCAAAAGTTACAGCTATTTATATGAAGTTGTACAAAAACGCTTTATTTCGCCAAGACAGTGCGTTTCTCACTGTAACATGCATTTGAATGGGGAACTCAACCGAAACAAAATAGTTTTCATTATGTGAATAACTTGGAAATCTTAGCTCAAACAGCTGCAAAACCTGTTTTCCCAGCACGGGGATATTGAGTTCTATAAGATAAAGCCATAAACATGTTTGTCTGAGTCTTCTATCAAAAGTTACAGCTATTTATATGAAGTTGTACAAAAACCCTTTATTTCGCCAAGACAGTGCGTTTCTCACTGTTACATGCATTTGAATGGGAAACTCGCCCGAGACAAAGTATAGGTTTTCATTATGTGAATAATTTTAAAATCTTAGCTCAAACGGCTGCAAAGCCTGTTTGCCCAGCACGGGGATATTGAGTTCTATAAGATAAAGCCATGATCATGTGTTTCTGAGTCTTCTATCAAAAGTTACAGCGATTTATATGAAGTTGTACCAAAATGCTTTCTTTCGCCAAGACAGTGTGTTTCTCACTGTTACATGCATTTGAATGGGAAACTCGCCCGAGACAAAGTATAGGTTTTCATTATGTGAATAATTTTAAAATCTTAGCTCAAACGGCTGCAAAACCTGTTTGCCCAGCACGGGGATATTGAGTTCTATAAGATAAAACCTTAAATATGTGTGTCTGAGTCTTCTATCAAAAGTTAAAGCGATTTATATGAAGTTGTTCAAAAACGCTTTCTTTCGCCAAGACAGTGTGTTTCTCACTGTTACATGCATTTGAATGGGAAACTCGCCCGAGACAAAGTATAGGTTTTCATTATGTGAATAATTTTAAAATCTTAGCTCAAACGGCTGCTAAGACCTGTTTGCCCAGCACGGGGATATTGAGTTCTATAAGATAAAGCCATAAACATGTGTATCCGAGTCTTCTATCAAAAGTTACAGCTATTTATATGAAGTTGTACAAAAACGCTTTATTTCGCCAAGACAGTGCGTTTCTAACTGTAACATGCATTTGAATGGGAAACTCGCCCGAGACAAAGTATAGGTTTTCATTATGTGAATAATTTTAAAATCTTAGCTCAAACGGCTGCAAAACCTGTTTGCCCAGCACGGGGATACTGAGTTCTATAAGATAAAGCCATAAACATGTTTGTCTGAGTCTTCTATCAAAAGTTACAGCGATTTATATGAAGTTGTTCAAAAACGCTTTCTTTCGCCAAGACAGTGTGTTTCTCACTGTTACATGCATTTGAATGGGGAACTCGACCGAAACAAAGTAGTTTTCATTATGTGAATAATTTTAAAATCTTAGCTCAAACGGCTGCAAAACCTGTTTGTCCAGCACGGGGACATTGAGTTCTATAAGATAAAGCCATAAACATGTGTTTCTGAGTCTTCTATCAAAAGTTACATCGATTTATATGAAGTTGTACCAAAATGCTTTCTTTCGCCAAGACAGTGTGTTTCTCACTGTTACATGCATTTGAATGGGAAACTCGCCCGAGACAAAGTATAGGTTTTCATTATGTGAATAATTTTAAAATCTTAGCTCAAACGGCTGCAAAACCTGTTTGCCCAGCACGGGGATATTGAGTTCTATAAGATAAAGCCATAAACATGTTTGTCTGAGTCTTCTATCAAAAGTTACAGCGATTTATATGAAGTTGTTCAAAAGCTTTCTTTCGCCAACACAATGCGTTTCTCACTGTTACATGCATTTGAATGGGAAACTCGCCCGAGACAAAGTATAGGTTTTCATTATGTGAATAATTTTAAAATCTTAGCTCAAACGGCTGCAAAACCTGTTTGCCCAGCACGGGGATATTGAGTTCTATAAGATAAAGCCATAAACATGTTTGTCTGAGTCTTCTATCAAAAGTTACAGCGATTTATATGAAGTTGTTCAAAAACGCTTTCTTTCGCCAAGACAGTGTGTTTCTCACTGTTACATGCATTTGAATGGGAAACTCACCCGAGACAAAGTATAGGTTTTCATTATGTGAATAATTTTAAAATCTTAGCTCAAACGGCTGCAAAGACCTGTTTGCCCAGCACGAGGATATTGAGTTCTATAAGATAAAGCCATAAACATGTGTTTCCGAGTCTTCTATCAAAAGTTACAGCTATTTATATGAAGTTGTACAAAAACGCTTTCTTTCGCCAAGACAGTGTGTTTCTCACTGTTACATGCATTTGAATGGGAAACTCGCCCGAGACAAAATATAGGTTTTCATTATGTGAATAATTTTAAAATCTTAGCTCAAACGGCTGCAAAACCTGTTTGCCCAGCACGGGGATATTGAGTTCTATAAGATAAAGCCATAAACATGTTTGTCTGAGTCTTCTATCAAAAGTTACAGCGATTTATATGAAGTTGTTCAAAAACGCTTTCTTTCGCCAAGACAATGCGTTTCTCACTGTTACATGCATTTGAATGGGAAACTCGCCTGAGACAAAGTATAGGTTTTCATTATGTGAATAATTTTAAAATCTTAGCTCAAACGGCTGCAAAACCTGTTTGCCCAGCACAGGGATATTGAGTTCTATAAGATAAAGCCATAAACATGTGTATCCGAGTCTTCTATCAAAAGTTACAGCTATTTATATGAAGTTGTACAAAAACGCTTTATTTCGCCAAGACAGTGCGTTTCTCACTGTAACATGCATTTGAATGGGGAACTCAACCGAAACAAAATAGTTTTCATTATGTGAATAACTTGGAAATCTTAGCTCAAACAGCTGCAAAACCTGTTTTCCCAGCACGGGGATATTGAGTTCTATAAGATAAAGCCATAAACATGTTTGTCTGAGTCTTCTATCAAAAGTTACAGCTATTTATATGAAGTTGTACAAAAACCCTTTATTTCGCCAAGACAGTGCGTTTCTCACTGTTACATGCATTTGAATGGGAAACTCGCCTGAGACAAAGTATAGGTTTTCATTATGTGAATAATTTTAAAATCTTAGCTCAATCGGCTGCAAAGACCTGTTTGCCCAGCACGGGGATATTGAGTTCTATAAGATAAAGCCATAAACATGTTTGTCTGAGTCTTCTATCAAAAGTTACAGCGATTTATATGAAGTTGTTCAAAAACGCTTTCTTTCGCCAAGACAATGCGTTTCTCACTGTTACATGCATTTGAATGGGAAACTCGCCTGAGACAAAGTATAGGTTTTCATTATGTGAATAATTTTAAAATCTTAGCTCAAACGGATGCAAAACCTGTTTGCCCAGCACAGGGATATTGAGTTCTATAAGATAAAGCCATAAACATGTGTGTCTGAGTCTTCTATCAAAAGTTACAGCGATTTATATGAAGTTGTTCAAAAACGCTTTATTTCGCCAAGACAGTGTGTTTCTCACTGTTACATGCATTTGAATGGGAAACTCGCCCGAGACAAAGTATAGGTTTTCATTATGTGAATAATTTTAAAATCTTAGCTCAAACGGCTGCAAAGACCTGTTTGCCCAGCACGGGGATATTGAGTTCTATAAGATAAAGCCATAAACATGTTTGTCTGAGTCTTCTATCAAAAGTTACAGCTATTTATATGAAGTTGTACAAAAACCCTTTATTTCGCCAAGACAGTGCGTTTCTCACTGTTACATGCATTTGAATGGGAAACTCGCCCGAGACAAAGTATAGGTTTTCATTATGTGAATAATTTTAAAATCTTAGCTCAAACGGCTGCAAAGACCTGTTTGCCCAGCACGGGGATATTGAGTTCTATAAGATAAAGCCATAAACATGTGTATCCGAGTCTTCTATCAAAAGTTACAGCTATTTATATGAAGTTGTACAAAAACGCTTTATTTCGCCAAGACAGTGCGTTTCTAACTGTAACATGCATTTGAATGGGGAACTCGACCGAAACAAAGTAGTTTTCATTATGTGAATAACTTGGAAATCTTAGCTCAAACAGCTGCAAAACCTGTTTTCCCAGCACAGGGATATTGAGTTCTATAAGATAAAGCCATAAACATGTTTGTCTGAGTCTTCTATCAAAAGTTAAAGCGATTTATATGAAGTTGTTCAAAAACGCTTTCTTTCGCCAAGACAGTGTGTTTCTCACTGTTACATGCATTTGAATGGGAAACTCGCCCGAGACAAAGCATAGGTTTTCATTATGTGAATAATTTTAAAATCTTAGCTCAAACGGCTGCAAAGACCTGTTTGCCCAGCACGGGGATATTGAGTTCTATAAGATAAAGCCATAAACATGTTTGTCTGAGTCCTCTATCAAAAGTTACAGCGATTTATATGAAGTTGTACGAAAATGCTTTCTTTCGCCAAGACAGTGTGTTTCTCACTGTAACATGCATTTGAATGGGAAACTCGCCCGAGACAAAGTATAGGTTTTCATTATGTGAATAATTTTAAAATCTTAGCTCAAACGGCTGCAAAACCTGTTTGCCCAGCACGGGGACCTTGAGTTCTATAAGATAAAGCCATAAACATGTGTATCCGAGTCTTCTATCAAAAGTTACAGCTATTTATATGAAGTTGTACAAAAACGCTTTATTTCGCCAAGACAGTGCGTTTCTAACTGTAACATGCATTTGAATGGGAAACTCGCCCGAAACAAAGTATAGGTTTTCATTATGTGAATAATTTTAAAATCTTAGCTCAAACGGCTGCAAAACCTGTTTGCCCAGCACGGGGATATTGAGTTCTATAAGATAAAGCCATAAACATGTTTGTCTGAGTCTTCTATCAAAAGTTACAGCGATTTATATGAAGTTGTTCAAAAACGCTTTCTTTCGCCAAGACAGTGTGTTTCTCACTGTTACATGCATTTGAATGGGGAACTCGACCGAAACAAAGTAGTTTTCATTATGTGAATAATTTTAAAATCTTAGCTCAAACGGCTGCAAAACCTGTTTGTCCAGCACGGGGACATTGAGTTCTATAAGATAAAGCCATAAACATGTGTTTCTGAGTCTTCTATCAAAAGTTACATCGATTTATATGAAGTTGTACCAAAATGCTTTCTTTCGCCAAGACAGTGTGTTTCTCACTGTTACATGCATTTGAATGGGAAACTCGCCCGAGACAAAGTATAGGTTTTCATTATGTGAATAATTTTAAAATCTTAGCTCAAACGGCTGCAAAACCTGTTTGCCCAGCACGGGGATATTGAGTTCTATAAGATAAAACCTTAAATATGTGTGTCTGAGTCTTCTATCAAAAGTTACAGCGATTTATATGAAGTTGTACGAAAATGCTTTCTTTCGCCAAGACAGTGTGTTTCTCACTGTTACATGCATTTGAATGGGAAACTCGCCCGAGACAAAGTATAGGTTTTCATTATGTGAATAATTTTAAAATCTTAGCTCAAACGGCTGCAAAGACCTGTTTGCCCAGCACGGGGATATTGAGTTCTATAAGATAAAGCCATAAACATGTTTGTCTGAGTCTTCTATCAAAAGTTACAGCTATTTATATGAAGTTGTACAAAAACGCTTTATTTCGCCAAGACAGTGCGTTTCTAACTGTAACATGCATTTGAATGGGGAAGTCGACCGAAACAAAGTAGTTTTCATTATGTGAATAACTTGGAAATCTTAGCTCAAACAGCTGCAAAACCTGTTTGCCCAGCACGGGGATATTGAGTTCTATAAGATAAAGCCATAAACATGTTTGTCTGAGTCTTCTATCAAAAGTTACAGCGATTTATATGAAGTTGTTCAAAAGCTTTCTTTCGCCAACACAATGCGTTTCTCACTGTTACATGCATTTGAATGGGAAACTCGCCCGAGACAAAGTATAGGTTTTCATTATGTGAATAATTTTAAAATCTTAGCTCAAACGGCTGCAAAACCTGTTTGCCCAGCACGGGGATATTGAGTTCTATAAGATAAAGCCATAAACATGTTTGTCTGAGTCTTCTATCAAAAGTTACAGCTATTTATATAAAGTTGTACAAAAACCCTTTATTTCGCCAACACAATGCGTTTCTCACTGTTACATGCATTTGAATGGGAAACTCGCCCGAGACAAAGTATAGGTTTTCATTATGTGAATAATTTTAAAATCTTAGCTCAAACGGCTGCAAAACCTGTTTGCCCAGCACGGGGATATTGAGTTCTATAAGATAAAACCTTAAATATGTGTGTCTGAGTCTTCTATCAAAAGTTACAGCGATTTATATGAAGTTGTTCAAAAACGCTTTCTTTCGCCAAGACAGTGTGTTTCTCACTGTTACATGCATTTGAATGGGAAACTCGCCCGAGACAAAGTATAGGTTTTCATTATGTGAATAATTTTAAAATCTTAGCTCAAACGGCTGCAAAACCTGTTTGCCCAGCACGGGGACCTTGAGTTCTATAAGATAAAGCCATAAACATGTGTTTCCGAGTCTTCTATCAAAAGTTACAGCTATTTACAGTGGGGCAAAAAAGTATTTAGTCAGCCACCGATTGTGCAAGTTCCCCCACTTAAAATGATGACAGAGGTCAGTAATTTGCACCAGAGGTACACTTCAACTGTGAGAGACAGAATGTGAAAAAAAAATCCATGAATTCACATGGTAGGATTTGTAAAGAATTTATTCGTAAATCAGGGTGGAAAATAAGTATTTGGTCAATAACAAAAATACAACTCAATAATTTGTAACATAACCTTTGTTGGCAATAACAGAGGTCAAACGTTTACTATAGGTCTTTACCAGGTTTGCACACACAGCAGCTGGTATTTTGGCCCATTCCTCCATGCAGATCTTCTCGAGAGCAGTGATGTTTTGGGGCTGTTGCCGAGCAACACGGACTTTCAACTCCCGCCACAGATTTTCTATGGGGTTGAGGTCTGGAGACTGGCTAGGCCACTCCAGGACTTTCAAATGCTTCTTACGGAGCCACTCCTTTGTTGCCCGGGCGGTGTGTTTTGGATCATTGTCATGTTGGAAGACCCAGCCTCGTTTCATCTTCAAAGTTCTCACTGATGGAAGGAGGTTTTGGCTCAAAATCTCACGATACATGGCCCCATTCATTCTGTCCTTAACACGGATCAGTCGTCCTGTCCCCTTGGCAGAAAAACAGCCCCATAGCATGATGTTTCCACCCCCATGCTTCACAGTAGGTATGGTGTTCTTGGGATGCAACTCAGTATTCTTCTTCCTCCAAACACGACGAGTTGAGTTTATACCAAAAAGTTCTACTTTGGTTTCATCTGACCACATGACATTCTCCCAATCCTCTGCTGTATCATCCATGTGCTCTCTGGCAAACTTCAGACGGGCCTGGACATGCACTGGCTTCAGCAGCGGAACACGTCTGACACTGCGGGATTTGATTCCCTGCCGTTGTAGTGTGTTACTGATGGTGACCTTTGTTACTTTGGTCCCAGCTCTCTGCAGGTCATTCACCAGGTCCCCCCGTGTGGTTCTGGGATCTTTGCTCACCGCTCTCATGATCATTTTGACCCCACGGGATGAGATCTTGCGTGGAGCCCCAGATCGAGGGAGATTATCAGTGGTCTTGTATGTCTTCCATTTTCTGATGATTGCTCCCACAGTTGATTTTTTCACACCAAGCTGCTTGCCTATTGTAGATTCACTCTTCCCAGTCTGGTGCAGGTCTACAATACTTTTCCTGGTGTCCTTCGAAAGCTCTTTGGTCTTGGCCATGGCGGAGTTTGGAGTCTGACTGTTTGAGGCTGTGGACAGGTGTCTTTTATACAGATGATGAGTTCAAACAGGTGCCATTCATACAGGTAACGAGTGGGGGACAGAAAAGCTTCTTACAGAAGACGTTACAGGTCTGTGAGAGCCAGAGATTTTCCTTGTTTGAGGTGACCAAATACTTATTTTCCACCCTAATTTACGAATAAATTCTTTACAAATCCTACCATGTGGATTCATGGATTTTTTTTTCACATTCTGTCTCTCACAGTTGAAGTGTACCTCTGGTGCAAATTACTGACCTCTGTCATCATTTTAAGTGGGGGAACTTGCACAATCGGTGGCTGACTAAATACTTTTTTGCCCCACTGTATATGAAGTTGTACAAAAACGCTTTCTTTCGCCAAGACAGTGTGTTTCTCACTGTTACATGCATTTGAATGGGAAACTCGCCCGAGACAAAATATAGGTTTTCATTATGTGAATAATTTTAAAATCTTAGCTCAAACGGCTGCAAAACCTGTTTGCCCAGCACGGGGATATTGAGTTCTATAAGATAAAGCCATAAACATGTTTGTCTGAGTCTTCTATCAAAAGTTACAGCGATTTATATGAAGTTGTTCAAAAACGCTTTCTTTCGCCAAGACAATGCGTTTCTCACTGTTACATGCATTTGAATGGGAAACTCGCCTGAGACAAAGTATAGGTTTTCATTATGTGAATAATTTTAAAATCTTAGCTCAAACGGCTGCAAAACCTGTTTGCCCAACACAGGGATATTGAGTTCTATAAGATAAAGCCATAAACATGTGTATCCGAGTCTTCTATCAAAAGTTACAGCTATTTATATGAAGTTGTACAAAAACGCTTTATTTCGCCAAGACAGTGCGTTTCTAACTGTAACATGAATTTGAATGGGGAACTCGACCGAAACAAAGTAGTTTTCATTATGTGAATAACTTGGAAATCTTAGCTCAAACAGCTGCAAAACCTGTTTTCCCAGCACGGGGATATTGAGTTCTATAAGATAAAGCCATAAACATGTTTGTCTGAGTCTTCTATCAAAAGTTACAACTATTTATATGAAGTTGTACAAAAACGCTTTATTTCGCCAAGACAGTGTGTTTCTCACTGTTACATGCATTTGAATGGGAAACTCGCCCGAGACAAAGTATAGGTTTTCATTATGTGAATAATTTTAAAATCTTAGCTCAAACGGCTGCAAAGACCTGTTTGCCCAGCACGGGGATATTGAGTTCTATAAGATAAAGCCATAAACATGTTTGTCTGAGTCTTCTATCAAAAGTTACAGCTATTTATATGAAGTTGTACAAAAACGCTTTATTTCGCCAAGACAGTGCGTTTCTCACTGTAACATGCATTTGAATGGGGAACTCAACCGAAACAAAATAGTTTTCATTATGTGAATAACTTGGAAATCTTAGCTCAAACAGCTGCAAAACCTGTTTTCCCAGCACGGGGATATTGAGTTCTATAAGATAAAGCCATAAACATGTTTGTCTGAGTCTTCTATCAAAAGTTACAGCTATTTATATGAAGTTGTACAAAAACCCTTTATTTCGCCAAGACAGTGCGTTTCTCACTGTTACATGCATTTGAATGGGAAACTCGCCTGAGACAAAGTATAGGTTTTCATTATGTGAATAATTTTAAAATCTTAGCTCAATCGGCTGCAAAGACCTGTTTGCCCAGCACGGGGATATTGAGTTCTATAAGATAAAGCCATAAACATGTTTGTCTGAGTCTTCTATCAAAAGTTACAGCGATTTATATGAAGTTGTACGAAAATGCTTTCTTTCGCCAAGACAGTGTGTTTCTCACTGTTACATGCATTTGAATGGGAAACTCGCCCGAGACAAAGTATAGGTTTTCATTACGTGAATAATTTTAAAATCTTAGCTCAAACGGCTGCAAAACCTGTTTGCCCAGCACGGGGATATTGAGTTCTATAAGATAAAGCCATAAACATGTTTGTCTGAGTCTTCTATCAAAAGTTACAGCGATTTATATGAAGTTGTTCAAAAACGCTTTCTTTCGCCAAGACAGTGTGTTTCTCACTGTTACATGCATTTGAATGGGGAACTCGACCGAAACAAAGTAGTTTTCATTATGTGAATAATTTTAAAATCTTAGCTCAAACGGCTGCAAAACCTGTTTGCCCAGCACGGGGACATTGAGTTCTATAAGATAAAGCCATAAACATGTGTTTCTGAGTCTTCTATCAAAAGTTACATCGATTTATATGAAGTTGTACCAAAATGCTTTCTTTCGCCAAGACAGTGTGTTTCTCACTGTTACATGCATTTGAATGGGAAACTCGCCCGAGACAAAGTATAGGTTTTCATTATGTGAATAATTTTAAAATCTTAGCTCAAACGGCTGCAAAACCTGTTTGCCCAGCACGGGGATATTGAGTTCTATAAGATAAAGCCATAAACATGTGTTTCTGAGTCTTCTATCAAAAGTTACAGCGATTTATATGAAGTTGTTCAAAAACGCTTTCTTTCGCCAAGACAGTGTGTTTCTCACTGTTACATGCATTTGAATGGGAAACTCGCCCGAGACAAAGTATAGGTTTTCATTACGTGAATAATTTTAAAATCTTAGCTCAAACGGCTGCAAAACCTGTTTGCCCAGCACGGGGACCTTGAGTTCTATAAGATAAAGCCATAAACATGTGTATCCGAGTCTTCTATCAAAAGTTACAGCTATTTATATGAAGTTGTACAAAAACGCTTTATTTCGCCAAGACAGTGCGTTTCTAACTGTAACATGCATTTGAATGGGGAACTCGACCGAAACAAAGTAGTTTTCATTATGTGAATAACTTGGAAATCTTAGCTCAAACAGCTGCAAAACCTGTTTTCCCAGCACTGGGATATAGAGTTCTATAAGATAAAGCCATAAACATGTTTGTCTGAGTCTTCTATCAAAAGTTACAACTATTTATATGAAGTTGTACAAAAACGCTTTATTTCGCCAAGACAGTGTGTTTCTCACTGTTACATGCATTTGAATGGGAAACTCGCCCGAGACAAAGTATAGGTTTTCATTATGTGAATAATTTTAAAATCTTAGCTCAAACGGCTGCAAAACCTGTTTGCCCAGCACGGGGATATTGAGTTCTATAAGATAAAGCCATAAACATGTTTGTCTGAGTCTTCTATCAAAAGTTACAGCGATTTATATGAAGTTGTTCAAAAACGCTTTCTTTCGCCAAGACAGTGTGTTTCTCACTGTTACATGCATTTGAATGGGGAACTCGACCGAAACAAAGTAGTTTTCATTATGTGAATAATTTTAAAATCTTAGCTCAAACGGCTGCAAAACCTGTTTGTCCAGCACGGGGACATTGAGTTCTATAAGATAAAGCCATAAACATGTGTTTCTGAGTCTTCTATCAAAAGTTACATCGATTTATATGAAGTTGTACCAAAATGCTTTCTTTCGCCAAGACAGTGTGTTTCTCACTGTTACATGCATTTGAATGGGAAACTCGCCCGAGACAAAGTATAGGTTTTCATTATGTGAATAATTTTAAAATCTTAGCTCAAACGGCTGCAAAACCTGTTTGCCCAGCACGGGGATATTGAGTTCTATAAGATAAAACCTTAAATATGTGTGTCTGAGTCTTCTATCAAAAGTTACAGCGATTTATATGAAGTTGTTCAAAAACGCTTTCTTTCGCCAAGACAGTGTGTTTCTCACTGTTACATGCATTTGAATGGGAAACTCGCCCGAGACAAAGTATAGGTTTTCATTATGTGAATAATTTTAAAATCTTAGCTCAAACGGCTGCAAAACCTGTTTGCCCAGCACGGGGACCTTGAGTTCTATAAGATAAAGCCATAAACATGTGTATCCGAGTCTTCTATCAAAAGTTACAGCTATTTATATGAAGTTGTACAAAAACGCTTTATTTCGCCAAGACAGTGCGTTTCTAACTGTAACATGCATTTGAATGGGGAACTCGACCGAAACAAAGTAGTTTTCATTATGTGAATAACTTGGAAATCTTAGCTCAAACAGCTGCAAAACCTGTTTTCCCAGCACTGGGATATAGAGTTCTATAAGATAAAGCCATAAACATGTTTGTCTGAGTCTTCTATCAAAAGTTACAACTATTTATATGAAGTTGTACAAAAACCCTTTATTTCGCCAAGACAGTGCGTTTCTCACTGTTACATGCATTTGAATGGGAAACTCGCCCGACACAAAGTATAGGTTTTCATTATGTGAATAATTTTAAAATCTTAGCTCAAACGGCTGCAAAACCTGTTTGCCCAGCACGGGGATATTGAGTTCTATAAGATAAAGCCATAAACATGTTTGTCTGAGTCTTCTATCAAAAGTTACAGCTATTCATATGAAGTTGTACAAAAACGCTTTCTTTCGCCAAGACAGTGTGTTTCTCACTGTTACATGCATTTGAATGGGAAACTCGCCTGAAACAAAGTATAGGTTTTCATTATGTGAATAATTTTAAAATCTTAGCTCAAACCGCTGCCCAGCACGGGGACATTGAGTTCTATAAGATAAAGCCATAAACATGTTTGTCTGAGTCTTCTATCAAAAGTTACAGCTGTCTTTATGAAGAACATTAAAAACGCTTTATTTCACCACGTTAGTGCGTTTCTCGCTATTACATGCATTTGAATGGAGTTCTCGCCCGACACAAAGTAGTTTTCATTTTGTGAATAACTTGAAAATCTTAGCTCAAACAGCTGCAAAACCTGTTTGCCCAGCACGGGGATATTGAATTCTATAAGATAAAGCCATGAATATGTATATCTGAATCATCTATCACTTCCAAAAAAAAAAAAAAAAAAAAAAAAAAGTTACAGCTATTTATATGAAGTTGTAGAAAAACGCTTTATTTCGCCAAGACATTGCGTTTCTGACGATTACATGCAATTTGAATGGGGAAATCGCCCGAAACAAAGTATAAGTTTTCATTATGTGAATAACTTGGAAATCTTAGCTCAAACAGCTGCAAAACCTGTTTGCCCAGCACGGGGATATTGAATTCTATAAGATAAAGCCATGAATATGTATATCTGAATCATCTATCAAAAGTTACAGCTATTTATATGAAGTTGTGCAAAAACGCTTTCTTTCACCAAGACAGTGCGTTTCTGACGATTACATGCATTTGAATGGGGAACTCGCCTGAAACGAAGTATAGGTTTTCATTATGTGAATAACTTGAAAATCTTAGCTCACACAGCTGCAAAACCTGTTTGCCCAGAACGGGTATATTGAATTCTATAAGATGGATATGTATATCTGAATCATCTATCAAAAGTTACAGCTATTTATATGAAGTTGTGCAAAAACGCTTTCTTTCGCCAAGACAGTGCGTTTCTGACGATTACATGCATTTGAATGGGGATAGCGCCCGAAACAAAGTATAGGTTTTCATTATGTGAATAACTTGAAAATCTTAGCTCAAACAGCTGCAAAACCGGTTTGCCCAGCACGGGGATATTGAATTATATAAGATAAAGCCATGAATATGTATTTCTGAGTCTTCTTTCAACAGTTACAGCTGTCTTTATGAAGACCATGAAAAACGCTTTATTTCGCCAAGACATTGCGTTTCTGACGATTACATGCATTTAAATGGGGAACTCGCATGAAACAAAGTATAGGTTTTCATTATGTGAGTAATTTGAAAATCTTAGCTCACACAGCTGCAAAACCTGTTTGCCCAGGACGGGGATATTGAATTCTATAAGATAAAGCCATGGATACGTATAGCTGAGTCTTCTATCAAAAGTTACAGCTCTCTTTATTAAGACTATGAAAAACGCTTTATTTCACCACGTTAGTTCGTTTCTCACTGTTACATGCATTTGAATGGGGAACTCGACCGATACAAAGTATAGGTTTTCATTATGTGAATAACTTGGAAATCTTAGCTCAAACAACTGCGAAACCTGTTTTCCTAGCACGGGGATATTGAGTTCTATAAGATAAAGCCATAAACATTTGTATCTGAGTCTTCTATCAAAAGTTACAGCTATTTATATGAAGTTGTACAAAAACGCTTTCTTTCGCCAAGACAGTGCGTTTCTGACTATTACATGCATTTGAATGGGGCACTCGCCTGAAACAAAGTATAGGTTTTCATTATGTGAATAACTTGAAAATCTTAGCTCAAACAGCTGCAAAACCTGTTTGCCCAGCACGGGGAAATAGAATTCTATAAGATGAAGCCATAGACATGTGTATCCGAGTCTTCTATCAAAAGTTACAGCTATTTATATGAAGTTGTAGAAAAACTCTTTCTTTCGTTAAGACAGTGTGTTTCTTGCGCTTCCTGTTACATGCGCCGATATCATGCACATTTTACCAGGGCCAGTATTGTTATATGAGGCCATCCTGTGCTTATACCTGAGACCATCCACATTTCACCAGGCCCTGTGTTTCAGGTCTAGGCCAACTACATTTCACCAGGCCTGAGCTACTCATTGATGCCATGCACATTACACAAGGGCCTGTGGTTTTGGCCGTTACCATTCACATTTTTACCAGAGCCTGTTCCACTGGCTGATGCAATCCACATTGCACCAGGGACTTTGCTGTGCCAATAACATCCACATTTCACCAGTGCTTGTGTTGATGGCTGATGCGATCCACAATACACAAGGGCCTGTGCTACTGGCTGAGGACATTCACATTACACCAGGGCCTTTGGTGCTGGCCAATACCATCCATATTTCATCAGGGCGACTGTTGTTGGCTGTGGCCATCCACATTACATCACGGCCTGTGATTCCAGCTTCTACCATCCACATTACGCCAGGGAAAGTGCTTCCTGTGATGCCATCTTCACCCCACCAGGGCCTCTGCTGCTCATTGATGTCACCCAGATTACACCTGGGCCTGTGGTGCTGACCGATATCATGCACATTTCAACAGGGCCAGTGGTGTTGGCTAAGGCCATTCACATTATACCAGGGTGTGTGGTGCTGACCAATACCATCCATACTTCACCAGGGACACTGTTGTTAGATGAGGCCATCCACATTACAACAGCTTCATGCTAAACTTCCTCAGCCTCCTCATGAAGTAAAGCCGCTGGCGAGCTTTCCTGATAGCAGTGTCTGTGTGAAGGGTCCAGGAGAAGTCCTCAGTGATGTTGACTCCAAGGAACTTGAAGTTGCTGACCCTTTCGACCTTGACACCGTTTATGTGGATGGACTGGCGTTCTCTGACTAGTCGTTTCCGGTAGTCCACTATCATCTCTCTAGATTTGCTAATGTTGAGAGTCAGGTTATTTTCCAGGAACCACTCGTACAGCGCCATCACCTCCTCTCTATAGGCCGTCTCATCGTTGTCTGTGATGAGGCCTACGGTGGTTGTGTCATCCGCAAACTTGATGATGATGTTGGACTCTTGTTTAGCAACACAGTCGTGTGTGAACAGGGAATATAGGAGGGGGCTAAGCACACAACCCTGTGGCGTACCTGTGTTTGGGATGAGTGATGAGGAGGTGTGCTTACCAACTCTCACCACCTGGGGCCTGTTTGTGAGGAAGTTTAGAATCCATCTGCAGATCGGTGTTCCCAGCCCAAGGTTGACGAGCTTCGTGGCAAGTTTTGAGGGGATGATGGTGTTAAATGCCGAGCAGTAGTCGATGAAGAGCATCCTTGCATATGTATTCCCTTTCTCCAGGTGAGTGAGGGTGGTGTGCGTTGCCAGGGCGATGGCATCCTCTGTGGCTCTGTTTGTCCGATCGGCAAACTGAAGAGGGTCCAGTGTGTCAGGGAGGGAGGAGCAGATATGACCTTTGACCAGCCGCTCCAGGCACTTCATGATGACGGATGTCAGTGCAACAGGAAGGTAGTCATTCAGACAGGAGACCACTGACTTTTTGGGAACGGGAATGATGGTGGATGCTTTGAGGGACGTGGGGGACTGCCTCAGGGAGAGGTTGAAGATGTTGGTGAACACCTCTGCCAGCTCGTCTGCACACACTCTGAGTAGCCGGCCTGGGATGCCGTCTGGTCCTGGAGCTTTGTGAGGATTTACCTTTTTAAAGGTCCATCTCACAGCTTCTGTTTTCAGAGTTAGAGTTGCAGCCTCACTGTCCTCCTGAGGGTAGAGGATCTGCTCTCTGTTGTCTGCGTCAAAACGAGCATAGAAGTTTTTAAGCTCGTCTGCAAGAGATGCAGTGGGCTGAACACTGACTGTGTTGACCTTCTTGTAGTCAGTGATGCAGTGCAGTCCATTCCACAGTCGCCTGGAGTCAAAGCTGTGGTAGCTGGACTCCATTTTGTCCCTGTAGTCCTTTCTGGCCTTTTTTATGGACTTTCGGAGGTCGTACCTGGCTGCTTTATATGCATCAGCATCCCCGGAGTTAAAGGCAGAGGTCCGCACTTTTAGCTTGGCGCGAACGTCTTTATTTACCCAGGGTTTCTGATTTGGATATATGCGGACAGTGGTTTTTGTGATGGTATCATCCATGCACTTTCCAATATATCCAATGACAGAGTCTGTGAGTTCATTGATGTTTCCATCAGCTGCATCCACAAATATCTGCCAGTCAGTTGTGTCAAAGCAGTCCTGCAGGACCTCCTCAGCCTCACTGTCCCATTTGTAAATAACCCTGGAAGCTGGTTTTTCCTGTTTCAGTCTTTGTCTGTATGCAGGCAGCAGAAGTATGGAACAATGGTCTGCCTTACCAAAAGCTGGGCGGGGGAGGGGTGTTTGTATGACTCTTTGAATGGAGTGTAACAGGCCGAGAACATTCACATTACACAAGGGCCTGTGGTGCTGGACAATACCATCCACATTTCACCAGGGCCAGTGTTGTTGGATGAGGCCATCCACATTACACCACTGCCAGTGCTTCCTGTGAGGCCATCATCAGCAAACCACGGCCTGTGCTACTGTACTTGTTGATACCATCCACATTTCACCAGGGCTTGTGTTGCTGGCTGATGCAATCCACAATACACAAGGGCCTCTGCTACTGGCTTAGAACATTCACATTACACCAGGGCCTTTGGTGCTGGCCAATACCATCCACATTTCATCAGGGCAACTGTTGTCGGATGAGGCCATCCGTATTACACCACTGCCAGTGTTGTTGGCTTAGGCCATCCACATTACACCACTGCCAGTGCTTCCTGTGAGGCCATCATAACCACACCAGGGCTTGTGTTGCTTTCTGATGCGATCCACAATATACAAAGTTTATGTACTACTGGCTGAGGACATTCACATTACACCAGGGCCTGTGATGCTGGCCAGTGCCATCCACATTTCACCAGGGCCACTGTTTTTGGCTGAGGCCATACACATTACACCAGGGACAATGCTTTCTGTGAGGCCGTCATCACCACACAAGAGCCTGTGTGGATGAGGCCATCCACATTTCACCAGGGCTTGTGTTGCTTTCGTTTTTTTGGGGTTTTTTTTTTGTTTTTTTGTGTCCCGTTTGGATCTTTAGCCATCAGAATTGTTTTCTTAAGGCCAAGAAAGATGCCAAGCGGATTTATTTTACCAAGTGGATCATCATGCCCTTGCCATATTGGTCCATTTGATTGACCTTTATTAGAACTATGAATTTATTTTATTTTCAGTTGCTACAAACGGGACAGACATGACTGGGGGATAGGACAGGGAGAAAGAATGAAAGAAAGAGAGGGAGAGAAAGAAAACCAAAGGGGAGAAGAGACGGTGAGAAGGGGGGGAAGAAAGAAAAAAAAAAAAACAAACAAAAAAAACAAAACACCTGGGTCACCTGTATGGAGAAAAAAAACAGAAGAGAAAGCAAACAACAAAGAGCAAGTTATTAATAAACTAGCTAGCAGTAGATATCAGTAGATACTAAATAATAACGATATTGTGCAGCACGCAAGATAGACAGCGCACAATGTGCTTTGAGGCAGCAGCCAAGAAAGCTGTAGTCCGCGTCCTTGAATACCCGTGTGTACACCTGTGTGCATACCTGTGTGGATCAGCATGCTTGCATTCCAAAGGTTTCTCCATGTAACGATCTGCTAGGGAGTGTGGGGAGACACAGCCCCGTCCTTCAGGGTATGAAGGAGATCAAAACTCCAGACATCCAGAGGCCCCGAGAACACAAGAGACCAAGGAAGACCTCCCTTGCCACTGGAGGGGGGAACTGCACCCAGACCCAGGTGGTGTTACCCTTTTCCCTGCGGTGGGGAGAGGCAGACCGCCCCGACTCCGCAGCAGCAGGGAGGCCCCACACTCCAGACCGCAGTCGGACGGCCAACTCCTCCTAGCCCCCCCGCTCCAGCAGGCCGCAGAGAACGGGGGTGAGAGAAGACTCCAAACCTCCCTCCACCCGCTCATTGTAGTGTTGATGCATGTGTGTTCTAAGGTGCAATTAAAACCCAGGAGGGCATGGAGCTACCTGCCAGAGAGCAGCAGGTAAGCGCATAGTCCCTCCTGCTAGCCCTCAATGTCTACGTGTATTCAAAATTGAGAGGTGGACGCCAGGGGTGAGGTGTACACCCTGATGGTAATTTGGACTCCGTGTATCGTGCCCACCCCCAAGATCCTATATGTATGTGTAATGAGAGTGTGAGTAATGTGAATGTCTAAGTTGTGAGATAAAATTGAGGCACAAGAAGCCAGAAGGGGACAGAGGGGGGGGCCCTGCATGTGTGGGTGGTTGTGGTGGAGCGGGAAGAGGGAGGCAGCTGGAGATGGGGAGGGAAGGAAGGGAGGGGCAGGTGACCCCTCCCTGGGGCCAGCTCCCCCGCTGACCCCAGTAGGCACTCCCATACTCCGCGACCCGCCAGGGAAAGGGGGCCCAGGCCAATCCAGACCGGGGCCCAGCGCAGCAGCGCCCCCCGGCCCCACAGAGCCTGGGACAGTCCACCCAACCCCACCACAGAGAAAACTGCACCCACCCCACCATCCACTCATCTTCCAGACTACATGAGACAATAGACGCCCAGGCTGAGATCTTCCTCCTCCTCTCCTGTATCTCCCCTTCCTGCAGAGAGTTCCTGAGGAGAGGAAAGCTCCTGCAAGATGTGACAATCTCCCCCACCAGTTGAAGAGCCCCCCAGGTGGCTCGACGCATGGGCCCCCATGCACCCACCCGCCCACAACCCCGGCAACACACAAACCAGGAACCAAGGCCCCGAGGCCCGGCCAGGGCCCCAGCCCAGAGACGGAGCGCCCCCAGAACCTCACGCCCAGAACCTCACGCTTGTGTTGCTTTCTGATGCGATCCACAATATACAAGGTTTCTGTACTACTGGCTGAGGACATTCACATTACACCAGGGTGTGTGGTGCTGGCCAATACCATCCACATTTCACCAGGGCTACTTTTGTTGGATGAGGCCATCCACATTACACCAGAGACAGTGCTTCCTGTGAGGCCATCTTCACCCCACCAGGGCTTCTGCTGCTCGTTGATGCCATCCACAATACACCTGGGCCTTTGGTGCTGACAGATTTCATGCACATTTCACCAGGGCCAGTAGTGTTGGCTATGGCCATTCACATTACACCAGTGTGTGTGGTGCTGACCAATACCATCCATACTTCACCAGGGACAGTGTTGTTAGATGAGGCGATCCACATTACAACAGGGCCTGTGCTACTGGCTGAGGCCATCCACATTACACCAGGGCCAGTGGTGCTGGACAATACCATCCACATTACACCAGGGCCTGCGTTGCTGGATCATACCATCCACATTACACCAGGGCCTGTGCTACTTGCTTAGGCCAACTACATTTCACCAGGGCCTGTGCTTCTGGCTGATGTCATCCACATTACATCAGGGCCACTGCTTCCTGTGAGGCCATCTTCACCACACCAGGGCCTGTACTGCTTTCTGAGGCCATGTATATTTGACCAGAACCTGCGTTACTAGCTGATGTCATCTACATTACACCTGGGCCTGTGGTGCTGACCGATATCATGCGCATTTCATCAGGGCTTGTGTTAATGGCTGATGCGATCCACAATACACAAGGGTCTGTGCTACTGGCTTAGGACATTCACATTACACCAGGGCCTTTGGTGCTGGCCAATACCATCCACATTTCATCAGGGCGACTGTTGTCGAATGAGGCCATCCGCATTACAACAGGGACAGTGCTTCCTGTGAAGCCATCATCACCACACCAGGGCCTGTGCTTTCTGTCTGAGACCATCTTCACCAGACCAGGGTCTGTGCTACTGCCTGATGCCATCATCACCACACCAGGGCCTGTGGTGCTAGCTGAGAACATCCACATTACACCAGGGCCTTGTGATGCTTGCCGATACCAAACACATTTCACAAGGGCCAGTGCTCCCTGTGAGGCCGTCTTTCTGTCTGAGACCATCTTCACCAGACCAGGGTCTGTGCTACTGCCTGATGCCATCAACAATACACCAGGGCCAGTGCTCCCTGTGAGGCCATCTTCACCACACCAGGGCCTGTACTGCTTTCTGAGGCCATGTACTATTTAACCAGAACGTGCTTTTCTGGCTGATGCCATCCAATTTACACAAGGGCATGTGTTGCTGGCTTAGACCAACTAATTTTCACCAGGGCCTGTGCTACTCATTGATGCCATGCACATTAAACCAGGGCCGTTGGTTTTGGCCGTTATCATCCACATTTTTACCAGATTCTGTGCTACTTGCTGATTCAATCCACATTGTTGCAGGGCCAGTGCTCACTGTGAGGCCATCTTCACCACACCAGAGCCTGTGCTGCTGGCCAATGCCATCCACATTTCACCAGGGCCAGTGTTGTTGGCTAAGGCCATCCATATTACACCAGGGCCTGTGCTACTCGTTGATACCATCCAAATTTCACCAGGGCTTATATTGCAGGCTTATGCGATCCACATTACACCACGGCCTTTGGTGCTGGCCAATACCATCCACATTTCACCAGGGCCAATGATGTTGGCTGAGGCGATACACATTACGCCAGGGCCTGTGAAGCCGGATCTACAATCCACATTACACCAGGGACAGTGCTTCCTTTGACGCCATCTTCACCCCACCAGGACCTCAGCTGCTCGTTGATGCCATCCACATTACACCAGGGCCTGCGGTGCTTGCTCATGCCATCCACATTACACCAGGGCCTGTGCTACTGGCTGAGGCCAATTACATTTCACAAGGGCATGTGATACTGGCTGATGCCATCCACATTACACCAGGGCCAGTGATGTTGGCTAAGGCTATTCACATTACACCAGGGCCAGTGGTGCTGACCAATACCATCCATATTTCACAAGGGACAGTGTTGTTAGGTGAGGCCATCCACATTACAACATGACCTGTGCTACTGGCTGAGGACATTTACATTTCACCAGGGCCTTAGCTACTTGTTGATACCATCCACATTTCACCAGGGCTTATGTTTTGATGGCTGCTCCGATCCACAATACACAATGGCCTGTGCTACTGGCTAAGGCCATTCACATTACACCAGGGCCTGTGGTGCTGACCAATACCACCGATATTTCAAAAGGGACAGTGTAGTTCGATCAGGCCATCCACATTGCACCAGGGCCAATGCTCCCTGTGAGGCCACCTTCACCACACCAGGGCCTGCGTTAATGGGGCATACCATCCACATCACACCAGGGCCTGTGTACTGGCTTAGGCCAACTACATTTCACCAGGGCCTGTGCTACTCGTTGATGCCATCCACATTATACAAGGGCATGTGGTGCTGTCAGAAACCATCCACAATACACAAGGGCTTGTGATACTGGCTGATGCCACCACATTTCACCAGGGCCAGTGGTGTTGGCTTAGGCCATTCACATTACACCAGGGTGTGTGGTGCTGACCATTACCATCGATGTTTCAACAGGGACAGTTTTGTTAGATCAGGCCATTGTTACTGATTCAAATATTGGGGATGGATACAAGAGGAAAAACCACAATAACAACACTGGTCCGGCCGGGTTGAGTCAAACGATGATTTTAATGATCACACGCGTGGGAGATGGACACCGTACGCAGACAGCATCAGATCTCAAAATGGTGGAGCATTGATCAAACTCTTATAGCATCTAGTGGCCCCCACCTAATCATAAAAGCCTAAACATTCACATGCTTTCTCTCACACAGCGCCTAAGCTACGACCTTGGCTCCCTGTTTATCTGCTCCTGCTGAGATGGGGCAGAAAACTCCAGTATGTTCTGTTCTCTTCTAATCAGACAAATAAGGCGATGACTTTCTGCGAACAGTATTTTTTATAACTCAGCAGTATAATGCATCATAAAACAATATCATTCATTCACAATAAATCAGCAGTCTAATGTAATGCAAATCAGTTTAACAAATGCAATAGTTACTACCTTCTTCTAATTCAGGAGAATATTGCAAACTAAAACTACATAATAATTCACAATCTTTAATTAGGGGTATAACATGGCATAAAATAATATTATAATCTCACACCATCCACATTGCACCAGGGCTAGTGCTCCCTGTGAGGCCATCTTCACTACACCAAGGCCTGCGTTGCTGGCTGAGGCCATCCACATTGCACCAGGGACAATGCTCCCTGTGAGGCCACCTTCACCACACCAGGGCCTGCGTTGCTGGGTCATACCATTCACATTACACCAGGGCCTGTGCTACTGGCTTAAGCCAACTACATTTCACCAGGGCCTGTGTTACTCGTTGATGCCATCCATATTATACAAGGGCATGTGGTGCTGTCCGAAGCCATCCACAATACACAAGGGCCTGTGATACTGGCTGATACCACCACATTACACCAGGGCCAGTGGTGTTGGCCGAGAACATTCACATTTCACCAGGGCCTTTGCGGCTGGCAAATACCTTCCACATTTCACCAGGGCCAGTGTTGTTGGATGAGGTCATCCACATTACACCAGGGCCTGTACCACTCGTTGATGCCATCCACATTACACCAAGGCTTGTGGTGCTGGCAAATACATCCACATGTCACCAGGGCCAGTGTTTTTGGCTGAGGCCATACATTTTACACCAGGGACAGTGCTTCCTGTGAGACCATATTCACCACACCAGGGCCTGTGCTGCTGGCTGATACCATCCTCATTTCACCAGGGCCTGCGTTGCTGGCTCATGCCATCCACATTACATCAGGGCCTGTGCTACTGGCTGAGGCCAACTACATTTCACCAGGGCCTCAGCGACTCGTTGATGCCATCCACATTACACCCTGGCCTGTGGTGCTGTCCGAAACCATCCACATCTCACCAGGTCTTGTCTTTCTGGCTGATGCCATCCACATTACACCAGTGCCAGTGTTGTTGGCTGAGGACATTCACATTACACCTGGACCTGTGGTGCTGGCCAATACCATCCACATTTCACCAGGGCTTGTGTTTCTGGCTCATGACATCCACAAAACACAAGGGCCTATGATACTGGATGGTGCAATTCACATTACACCTGGGCCAGTGGTGTTGGCTGATGCCACCACCTTACACCAGGGCCAGTGGTGTTGGCCGAGAACATTCACATTTCACCTTTGGCCACTTTGACTTAGTCCATACAATTTACACCAAGAACAGTGGTTCCTATGAGGCCATCTTCACATCACCAGGGCCTGTAATGTTGGAAGAGGCCATCCACATTACACCAGGGCCTGTGCTACTGGCTTCTACCATCCACATTTCACCAGGGCTTGTGTTGCTGGCTGATGCGTTACACAATACACAAGGGCCTGTGCTACTGGCTGAGGACCTTGACATTACATCTGTGGTGCTGGCCAATATCATCCACATTTCACCAGGGCCAATGTTGTTGGCTGAGTCCATACACATTACACCAGGGACAGTGCTTCCTGTGAGGCCATCTTCACCACACCAGGGTCTGTGCTTTTGGCTGAGTCCATCCACATTACATCACGGCCTGTGATTCCAGCTTCTACCATCCACATTACACCAGGGACAGTGCTTCCTGTGAGGCCATCTTCACCACACCAGGGCCTGTGCTTTTGGCTGAGGCCATCCACATTACATCACGGCCTGTGATGCCAGCTTCTACCATCCACATTACACCAAGGACATTGCTTCCTGTGAGGCCATCTTAACCACACCAGTGCCTCTGCTGCTCGTTGATGCCATCCAGATTACACCTTTGCCTTGTGGTGCTGACCGATATCATACACATTTCACCTGGGCCAGTGGTGTTGGCTAAGGCCATTCACATTACACCAGGGTGTGTGGTGCTGACCGATACCATCCATATTTCACCAGGGACAGTGTTGTTAGATGAGGCCGTCCACATTACAACAGCTTCATGCTAAACTTCCTCAACCTCCTTAGGAAGTAAAGCCGCTGGCGAGCTTGATAGCACTGTCTGTGTGAAGGGTCCAGGAGAAGTCCTCAGTGATGTTGACTCCAAGTAACTTGAAGCTGCTGACCCTTTCGACCTTGACACCGTTGATGTGGATGTGCTGGTGTTCTCTGACTGGTCGTTTCCGGTAGTCCACGATCATCTCTCTAGTTTTGCTGATGTTGAGAGTCAGGTTATTTTCCAGGCACCACTCGTTCAGCGCCATCACCTCCTCTCTACAGGCCATCTCATCGTTGTTTCTGATGAGGCCTACGATGGTTGTGTCATCCGCAAACTTGATGATGATGTTGGACTCTTGTTTAGCAACACAGTCATGTGTGAACAGGGAATATAGGAGGGGGCTAAGCACACAACCCTGTGGCGTACCTGTGTTTGGGATGAGTGATGAGGAGGTGTGCTTACCAACTCTCACCACCTGGGGCCTGTTTGTGAGGAAGTTTAGAATCCATCTGCAGATGGGTGTTCCCAGCCCAAGGTCGACGAGCTTCGTGGCAAGTTTTGAGGGGATGATGGTGTTAAATGCCGAGCAGTAGTCGATGAAGAGCATCCTTGCATATGTATTCCCTTTCTCCAAGTGAGTGAGGGTGGTGTGCGTTGCCAGGGCGATGGCATCCTCTGTGGCTCTGTTTGTCCGATCGGCAAACTGAAGAGGGTCCAGTATGTCAGGGAGGGAGGAGCAGATATGACCTTTGACCAGCCGCTCCAGGCACTTCATGATGACGGATGTCAGTGCAACAGGAAGGTAGTCATTCAGACAGGAGACCACTGACTTTTTGGGAACGGGAATGATGGTGGATGCTTTGAGGGACGTGGGGACCACTGACTGCCTCAGGGAGAGGTTGAAGATGTTGGTGAACACCTCTGCCAAGCTCGTCTGCACACACTCTGAGTAGCCGGCCTGGGATGCCGTCTGGTCCTGGAGCTTTGTGAGGATTTACCTTTTTAAAGGTCCATCTCACAGCTTCTGTTTTCAGAGTTAGAGTTGCAGCCTCACTGTCCTCCTGAGGGTAGAGGATCTGCTCTCTGTTGTCTGCGTCAAAACGAGCATAGAAGTTTTTAAGCTCGTCTGCAAGAGATGCAGTGGGCTGAACACTGACTGTGTTGACCTATTTGTAGTCAGTGATGCAGTGCAGTCCATTCCACAGTCGCCTGGTGTCAAAGCTGTGGTAGCTGGACTCCATTTTGTCCCTGTAGTCCTTTCTGGCCTTTATTATGGACTTTCGGAGGTCGTACCTGGCTGCTTTAAATGCCTCAGCATCCCCGGAGTTAAAGGCAGAGGTCCGCACTTTTAGCTTGGCGCGAACGTCTTTATTTACCCAGGGTTTCTGATTTGGATATATGCGGACAGTGGTTTTTGTGATGGTATCATCCATACACTTTCCAATATGTCCAATGACAGAGTCTGTGAGTTCATTGATGTTGCCATCAGCTGCATCCACAAATATCTGCCAGTCAGTTGTGTCAAAGCAGTCCTGCAGGACCTCCTCAGCCTCACTGTCCCATTTGTAAATAACCCTGGAAGCTGGTTTTTCCTGTTTCAGTCTTTGTCTGTATTCCGGCAGCAGCAGTATGGAACAATGGTCTGCCTTACCAAAAGCTGGGCGGGGGAGGGGTTTGTAGCACTCTTTGAATGGAGTGTAACAGTGGTCCAATGTTTGATCACATCTTGTGGGGAAGGAGATGTGCTGATAGTATTTGGGGAGAACCTTCTTCATGTTGGCTCTGTTGATGCCACCACATTTCACCAGGTCCAGTGTTCTTGGATGAGGCCATCCACATTACACCACTGCCAGTGCTTCCTGTGAGGCCATAATCACCACACCAGGGTGTGTGTTGCTGGCTTAGGCCATTCACATTACACCAGGGTGTGTGGTGCTTACCAATACCATCCACATTTCACCAGGGCCACTGTTGTTGGCTGAGGCCATCCACATTTCACCAGGTCCAGTGTTCTTGGATGAGGCTGTGGCGTGGGTGTGGTCCTTGGCCAGCTGCAGAGGAGGCGTGACGCAGTGAGCTCCCGGGGCGGCGCAGGGGCGGGGTGAACAGGTGTGCTGGGATCTGACAGTGATTGTGTCTCTTTATGTGTTGGCAGTGACAGACGGAGACGGGGGTGACAGCAGAGAAAGAGAGCGCGGAGTATATGTGTCCACGTACAACCCCGAGCTTAATAAAAAGTTCTGCACTGTCAAAGTCGCTCCGGCTGGTATTTCTTGGGTCCACCGTTACACTGGTGCCGAAACCCACGCGTGATGTCCGGTCCCCTGCCGGCTCCCCCTGCTCCCCCGGCGGCGCCGCCGCCCGCCCCACCGCCCGCCCAGCCGCTGCAGATCTTGGGCCAGATGATGGTGGACATGGCGGCGATGGCGGCTCGTCAGGCGGCCACGCAGGACCAACAGTTGGCGTTGCTTCGCCTGCAATCGGAGCAGCAGACCGCGGCTCTGGGGCAGCTGCTGGGGAATGCGGCCGCGCCGGCTCCCGCCCCTCCGCTGTCGGTGACGTTGCACCGGATGCGGGATGGGGAGGACCCGCTGGTTTTCATCGAGGCTTTCCAGGCCACGGCGGTGGCCTGTCGGTGGCCGGAGGAGGAGTGGGCTGCCCGGCTGCTGCCGCTTCTGTCGGGTGAGGCCCAGACGGCGGCGCTGAGCCTGCCCCCCGGCTCGCGGGGGGTGTTCGAGGACGTGTGCCGGGCGGTGCTGGATCGTTTGGGGCTCTCCCCGGAGGATTACCGCCGTCAGTTCCGGGCCAGCAGGATGTCGGGGGGGGAGCGGCCGTTTGCCTGGGCTCGGCAGCTGGAGGATGCGGCAGCGAGGTGGCTGCGACCGGGCCCCTCGGCTGGGGAGACGCGGATGCTGACCATGGTCGTCCTCGAGCAGTTCGTGGGAGGCCTGCCCGAGGCGACGGCTCGTTGGGTCGCTCGTTGGGTCGCCCGTGTTCCGCCGCCCAGGCCACCGGCGGCGGCGTCGCAGAGGAGAGGCGGCGGCCCTGCGGGAACGGAGCAGGCAGCAGGGTGGAGCCCCAGGAACCCGTTCCGGCCGCTGCTTCCCGCCGGAACCCCGGCGGCCGCCGAGGTTGCCCCGGAGCCACGGGGAGCCGCACAGACGCCGGGGCCGGACTGTTGGAAGTGTGGGCGGCCGGGGCACCTGCGCCGAGACTGTCCGCTCATGGAGGTGGGGCAGGTGTTCCGCGTTGCCGGCGCTCCAGCGCCCGCCCCCGGTCCAGGAGTGACGTACCGCGTGCCGGTAAGGTGTCAAGGGGGTATTCGCCATGCTTTGGTGGACACGGGCTGCACGCAGACTCTGGTCCACCAAAGTTTGGTTCGCCCCGGGGCATTGTTGGAGGCTGACTGGGTGGAGGTTAAATGTGTGCACGGGGATATTCACAAGTACCCAGTAGTGTCACTGTTGCTGAAATTCAGGGGCAAAACGCATAGAGTGAAGGCGGCGGTTAGCCCGCGCCTGTCGCATCCCCTTATTTTGGGTACGAATTGGCCGGGGTTCCACAGCTTACTGGGGCAGTACGCGGGGATGCGATCGCGGTCTGTAAATTCGTGTGACGTTTGCGCGGCGCTCGGCGGTGACGCGGGGTCGACCGACGCTGACTCTGGGGGGGAGGAGGAGGCGGGGACTTCCACGGAAGCCCCGCCGCCTCCCGTTGTGTACCCCACGGAAGATTTTCCACTAGAGCAGTCTCGGGACGACACCCTACGCTCAGCCTATGACCAAGTGATGGATATTGATGGTCGCTCGGTGCGCCCCGACGCTGCGCGAACGTACCCTCATTTCCAATTGCGGAACGATCGGCTTTATAGAGTGAGCCGTGACACTCACACTAATGAAATCCCCACACAGTTATTGGTGCCGCAAAGCCGCCGGGAAATGATTTTCCAGGCGGCTCATTCGAACCCCATGGCAGGGCACTTGGGTGGCGAGAAAACTCTGGAGCGCATAACGGCCCGATTCTATTGGCCGGGCATTTGGGCCGACGTGCGCCGCTGGTGTGCGTCGTGCCCCGAATGCCAGCTGGTTAACCAGCCGGCCGTGCCAAAGGCGCCGTTGCGCCCATTACCGCTGATGGAGATCCCGTTTGAGCGTATTGGCATGGATCTCATCGGGCCATTGCACCGGAGTGCACGCGGCTATCGCTTTGTGCTGGTCCTGGTGGACTACGCAACGCGGTACCCGGAAGCAGTGCCGCTACGCACCATTTCAGCGAAGAGCGTGGCACAGGCACTGTTTCAGGTCATCTCCTGAGTCGGTATTCCGAAAGAAATACTGACTGACCAGGGCACGTCGTTCATGTCGCGCACATTGCGGGAACTGTACGAATTACTGGGTATTAAATCTATTCGGACCAGCGTCTACCACCCTCAGACTGATGGGTTGGTGGAGAGGCTGAATAAGACTTTAAAATCCATGATTCGTAAGTTCATTCGCGAGGATGAACGCAATTGGGATCGCTGGTTAGACCCTCTGTTGTTTGCAGTGCGGGAGGTGCCCCAGGCCTCCACGGGATTTTCTCCCTTCGAGCTGTTATACGGCAGGAAGCCGCGGGGGGTGCTCGACCTGATTAAGGAAAACTGGGAGGAAGGTCCGAGCCCTGCGAAAAGTGAAATTCAGTACGTGCTGGACCTGCGAGCAAAGCTGCACACACTGGGGAGGCTCTCGCGGGAGAATTTGCTCCAGGCCCAGCAGCGGCAGCGACGCCTGTATGACAGAGGGGCTAGACTCAGGCAATTTTCACCGGGAGATAAGGTGCTTGTGTTACTTCCTTCTTCCAGCTCTAAATTACTCGCCAAGTGGCAAGGACCCTTCGTGGTCACACAGCGAGTGGGGGACGTTGATTATGAAGTGGTACGGTCGGACAGGGGCGGGGCCACGCAGATTTACCACCTCAACCTCCTCAAAGCCTGGAGGGAGGCGGAGACCGCTTCTCTAGTGAGCTTGGTAAGAGGGAGAGATGAGTTGGGGCCGGAGGCGCCAAAGTCTAGCATCCCCGCCTCCCTCCATTGCAGTGACCATCTCACACAGGCCCAGAGGGCGGATGTTGCTGCATTGCAACAGCGCTTTGCCGACGTGTTCTTCCCCTTGCCCGGCCGTACTTCTCTCATAGAGCACCATTTTGAGACGCGGCCTGGCGTGACGGTGCGTTCACGGCCCTACAGGCTGCCGGAACATAGAAGGCAAATTGTTTTCCGGGAATTGAAGGAAATGCTGAGGCTGGGAGTAATAGAAGAATCACACAGTGCTTGGTGTAGCCCCATCGTCCTTGTAGTAAAGAAGGATGGGTCTATACGGTTCTGTGTCGATTATCGCAGAGTGAATGAGGTGTCACGTTTTGATGCTTATCCCATGCCCCGGGTCGACGAGCTCCTGGACCGGTTGGGCACCGCTCGCTTTTTTATGACTCTGGATTTAACCAAGGGCTACTGGCAGATTCCCTTGTCTACAGAGTCCCGGGAAAAGACGGCCTTCTCCACTCCGTATGGGTTGTACCAATTCGTGACGCTTCCGTTCGGCTTGTTCGGCGCCCCTGCCACTTTTCAGCGCCTCATGGACCGGGTGCTGTGGCCCCACGCTGCCTATGCTGCCGCCTACCTAGACGACGTCATCATTTACAGTGACACGTGGGCAGGGCATGTGCGGTGTGTGGCCGCGGTGCTGGAGTCCCTGAGGCAGGCGGGGCTCACGGCCAACCCGAAGAAGTGTGCGGTTGGACGGAGGGAGGTACAGTATTTGGGGTACCACTTGGGGAGCGGGCAGGTGCGACCTCAAGTGGAGAAGACGGCGGCGATTGCATCCTGCCCGCGTCCCAAGACGAAAAAAGAGGTGAGACGGTTTCTGGGGCTGGCCGGCTATTACCGGCGGTTCGTCCCAGGGTTCGCGGACCTGACCAGCCCCCTGACTGATCTCACCCGCAAGGGTGCCCCAGATCTGGTCCAGTGGACGGAGCGGTGCCAGGCGGCGTTTGTGCAGGTGAAACGGGCTCTCTGTGGAGAGCCGCTGCTGTTCACACCTAACTTCTCCCTCCCTTTCTGTCTGCAGACTGACGCCTCGAGCAGAGGGCTGGGGGCCGTTTTGTCCCAGCAGGTGGGGGGAGTTGACCGGCCGGTCGCTTACATCAGCCGGAAGCTCACGGACCGCGAGTCACGGTACAGCACCGTAGAGAAGGAGTGCCTGGCGATCCGGTGGGCGGTCGACTCCCTTCGCTACTACCTCCTGGGCCGCCCGTTCACCCTCTGCTCGGACCACGCCCCGCTGCAGTGGCTCCACCGCATGAAGGATGCCAACGCCTGGATCACTCGGTGGTATCTGGCCATGCAGCCCTTTAAGTTCAAGGTGATCCATAGGCCGGGCGCGCAGATGGTCGTGGCCGATTTCCTCTCTCGCTCGCGGGGGGGGGGAGTAGGTTCGGCCGGATGGGCCCCGGCCTCAGTCGGGCGGTGGGGATGTGTGGCGTGGGTGTGGTCCTTGGCCAGCTGCAGAGGAGGCGTGACGCAGTGAGCTCCCGGGGCGGCGCAGGGGCGGGGTGAACAGGTGTGCTGGGATCTGACAGTGATTGTGTCTCTTTATGTGTTGGCAGTGACAGACGGAGACGGGGGTGACAGCAGAGAAAGAGAGCGCGGAGTATATGTGTCCACGTACAACCCCGAGCTTAATAAAAAGTTCTGCACTGTCAAAGTCGCTCCGGCTGGTATTTCTTGGGTCCACCGTTACAGAGGCCATCCACATTACACCACTGCCAGTGCTTCCTGTGAGGCCATATTCCCCCCACCAGGGCCTCTGCTGTTCGTTGATGCCATCCACATTACACCAGGGCCAGTGCTCCCTGTGAGGCCACCTTCACCGCACCAGGGCATGCGTTGCTGGGTCATACCATCCGCATTTCACCAGGGCCTGTGTTGCTGGCTCATCCCATCCACATTACACCAAGTCATGTGATAATGGCTTAGGCCAACTACGTTTCAACAGGGCCTGTGCTACTCGTTGATACCATCCACATTTAATCAGGGCTTGTGGTAATGGCTGATGCCATCCACAATACACAACGGTCTGTGCTACTGGCTTAGGACATTCACATTACACCAGGGCCTTTGGTGCTGCCCCCTCTCCCCTCCACAGTCTCACTGAACTCTGTCACACACACACACACACACACACACACACACACACACACACACACACACACACACACTCTGACTCACTCACTGGCATGCACCAGTTACCAGTCACTTTGTGGAGCATTGGACTGCCATTACCTCATAAGACTTTGTTGTTACACTATCTCTTACCGCATACTACTAAATCTCCATTTGCACTATTTGCCTATTTGCACTACTATGCCTCCTTACTTGAATATTGTATATTGTATATTGCATAGCTTTTTTTTTGTTATACGTAAAATTGTATTGTATTTATTTAAATTTTTACTTTTAATTATTTTATTTGCATTTTTTAATCACTAGGGTTTGAGAGTAACGAAATTTCTGTTCTCTGTATGTCCTGTACATGTGGCAGAATTGACAAATAAAGTTGACTTGACTTGACTTGAACACCATCCACATTTCATCAGGGCAACTGTTGTCGGATGAGGCCATCCGCATTACAACAGGGACGGTGCTTCCTGTGAAGCAATCATCACCACACCAGGGCCTGTGTTGCTGGATGAGGCCATCAACATTACACCAGGGCCTGTGCTACTGGCTGAGGATATTCACATTACATCACGGCCTGTGATGCCGGCTTCTACCATCCACATTACACCAGTGACAGTGCTTCATGTGAGGCCTTCTTCACCCCACCAGGGCCTCTTTTGCTCGTTGATGCCATCCACATTACACCTCGGCCTGTGGTGCTAACCAATATAATGCACATTTCACCAGGGCCAGTGGTGTTGGCTAAGGCCATCCACATTACCTGTTCTACTGGATGAGGACATTTACATTTCACCAGGGACTGTGTTGGTGGCTGATCCCATCCACAATATACAAAGGCCTGTGCTACTGGCTGATGCCATCCACATTACACCAGGGCCAGTGGTTTTGGCTGAGGACATTCACATTACACCAGGGCCTTTGGTGCTGGCCAATACCATCCACATTTCACCAGGGCCACTGTTGTTGGCTGAGACCATACATTTTACACCAGGGAGAGTGCTTTCTGGGAGGCGATCTTCACCAAACCAGGGACTGTGCTTTTGGCTGAGGCCATCCACATTACACCTGGGCCTGTGGTGCTGACCGATATCATGCACATTTCCGGGGAGCCAGTGGTGTTGGCTAAGGCCATTCACATTACACCAGAGACAGTGCTTCCTGTGAGGCCATCTTCACCAAACCAGGGACTGTGCTTTTGGCTGAGGCCATCCGCATTACATCAGGGCCTGTGATACCGACTTCTACCATCCACATTACACCAGGGACAGTGCTTCCTGTGAGGTCTTCTTCACCCCACCAGGGCCCCTACTGCTCGTTGATGCCATCCACATTACGCCTGGGCCTGTGGTGCTGACCGATATCATGCACATTTCACCAGGGCCAGTGGTGTTGGCTAAGGTCATTCACATTACACCAGGGCCTTTGCTACTGGCTTAGGACATTTACATTACACCAGGGTGTGGTCATGGCTGAGGCCAACTACATATGCCTGTATTGGTCGCTGATCCCATCCACAATATACAAAGGCCTGTGCTACTGGCTGATGCCATCCACATTACACCAGGGCCAGTGCTCCCTGTGAGACCATCTTCACCACACCAGGGCCTTTGTTGCTGGCTGAGGCCATCCTTATTTCACCAGGGCCTGCGTTGCTTGGTCATGCCATCCACATTACACCAGGGACTGTGCTACTGGGTGAGGCCAACTACATTTCACCAGGGCCTGTGTTGCTGGCTGACGACATCCAGAATACACAAGGGCATGTGATACTGGCTGATGCCATCCACATTACACCAGGGCAGTGGTGATGGCTGAGGCCATTCACATTACACCAGGGCCAGTGGTGCTGACCAATACCATCCATATTTCACCAGGGACAGTGTTGTTTGCTCAGGCCATCCACATAACAACAGGGCCTGTGCTACTGGCTGAGGGCAACTACATTTCACAAGGGCTGGCATCAGCCATCCACATTACACCAGGGTCAGTGATGCTGGCTAAGGCCATTCACATAACACCAGGGCGAGTGGTGTTGGCTAAGGCCATTCACATTACACCAGGGTGTGTGGTGCTGACCATCGATATTTCAACAGGGACAGTGTTGTTAGATGAGGCCATCCAAAATTACACCAGGGCCAGTGCTCCCTGTGAGGCCATCTTCACCACACCACTGCCTGCGATGCTGGCTTAGGTCATCCACATTGCACCAGGGCCAATGCTCCCATTTAGGCCACCTTCACCACACCAGGGCCTGCGTTGCTGGGTCTTACCATCCACATTACACCAGGGCCAGTGTTGTTGGATGAGGCCATCCACATTACACCACTGCCAGTGCTTCCATTGAGGCCATAATCAACACACCAGGGCCTGTGGTGTTGGCCGAGGACATCCACATTACACCAGGGCCTGTGATGCCGACTTCTACCATCCACATTACACCAGGGCCTGTGAGACCATCTTCAACACACAAGGGCCTTTGCTGTGGGCCGAGACCATCCACATTACGCCTGGGCCTTTGATGCCGGCTTCTACCGGTATCACAGGCTGGTAGAAGCCTGGTGTAATGTATCCTGGTGTAATGTGGATAAGTTACACCAAGGACAGTGCTTCCCATGAGGCAATCTTCACGCCACCAGGGCCACTCCTTCTCGTTGATGCCAACCACATTAAACCTGGGCGTGTGGTGCTGGATGTCATGCACATTTCACCAAGGCCAGTGGTGTTGGCAAAGGCCGTTCACACTACACCAGGGTGTGTGATGCTGACCAATACCATCCATATTTCACCAAGGACAGTGTTGTTAGATGAGGTTAGATGAGGCTACTCGTTGATTGCATCCACATTACACCCGGGCCTGTTTTGCTGTCCGAAACCATCAACAACCAGGGCCTTTGGTGCTGGCCAATACCATCCATATTTCACCAGGGCCACTGTTGTTGGCTGAGGCCGTACATTTTACACCAGGGAGAGTGCTTCCTGTGAGGCGATCGTCACCACACAAGGTTCTTTGCTGTTCGCTGAGGCCATCCATATTACAACAGGGCCTGTCCTACTGGGTGAGGACATTTACATTTCACCAGGGCCAGTGTTGGTGGCTGATCCCATCCACAATATAAAAAGGCCTGTGCTACTGGATGATGCCATCCACATTGCAACAGGGCCACTGCTCCCTGTGAGGCCATATTCACAACACCAGGGCATGTGCTGCTTGCTGATACCATCCTCATTTCACCAGGGCCTGCGTTGCTGGCTCATGCCATCCACATTACACCAGATCATGTGCTACTGGCTGATGCCATCCACATTACACCAGGGCCAGTGCTCCCTGTGAGGCCATACTCACCACACCACGGCCTGCGTTGCTGGCTGAGGCCATCCTCATTTCACCAGGGCCTGCGTTGCTGGCTGATGCGATCCACAATACACAAGGGCCTGTGCTACTGGCTAAGGCCATTCACATTACACCAGGGTGTGTGGTGCTGACCAATACCATCCATATTTCACAAGGGCCACTGTTGTTGGCTGAGGCCATACACATTACACCAAGGACAGGTCTTTCTGCCAGGCCATCTTCACCACACCAGGGACTGTACTGTTGGATGAGGCCATGGACATTACACGAGGGACATTGCTTCCTGTGAGGCCATCTTCACCACACCAGAGCCTGCGTTGCTTGCTCATGTCATCCACATTACACCGGGGCCTGTGCTATTCGTTAATGCCATCCACATTACGCCACGGCCAGTGGTTTTGGCTGAGGACATTCACATTACACCTGGGTCTTTGGTGCTGGTCAATACCATCCACATTTCACCCGAGCCAGTGTTGTTGGTTTAGGCCATCCACATTACACCACTGCCAGTGCTTCCTGTGAGGACATCATCACCACACCAGGGCTTGTGTTGCTTTCTGATGCGATCCACAATACACAAGGGCCTCTGTACTACTGGCTGAGGCCATCCACATTACACCAGGGCCAATGGTGATGGCCAATACCATCCACATTTCACCAGGGCCAGTGGTTTTGGCTAAGGCCATTCACATTACACCAGAGACAGTGCTTCCTGTGAGGCCATCTTCACCGAACCACGGACTGTGCTTTTGGCTGAGGCCATCCGCATTACATCAGGGCCTGTGATACCGACTTCTACCATCCACATTACACCAAGGACAGTGCTTCCTGTGAGGCCATCTTCACCCCACCAGGGCCTCTGCTGCTCATTGATGCTATCCACATTACGCCTGGGCCTGTGGTGCTGACCGATATCATGCACATTTCACCAGGGCCAGTGGTGTTGGCTAAGGTCATTCACATTGCACCAGGACCTTTGCTACTGGCTTAGGACATTTACATTACACCAGGGTGTGGTCATGGCTGAGGCCAACTACATATCACCAGGGGCAGTGGTTTTGGCTAAGGCCATTCAAATTACACCAGGGCCAGTGGTGCTGACCAATACCATCCTTATTTCACCAGGGACAGTGTTGTTAGATTAGGCCATCCACATTTCACAAGGGCCTGCATTGCTGGCTCATGCCATCCACATTTCACCAGGGCCTGTGCTACTGGCTGAGGCCAACTACATTTCACCAGGGCCTGTGCTAGTCGTTGATGTCATCCACATTATACCAGCGCAAGTGGTGCTGTCCGAAACCATCCAGATTTCACCACGGCCAGTGTTGTTGGATGAGGCCATCCACATTACACCACTGCCCGTGATTCCATTGAGAACATCATCAAAACACAAGTGCCTGTGGTGCTGGATGAGGCAATCCACATTTCACCAGGGCCTGTGCTACTTGTTGATACCATCCGCATTTCACCCGGGCCATCCAACAGTGGTGTTGGCCGAGGACATCCACATTACACCAGGGCCTGTGATGCCGACTTCTACCATCCACATTACACCAGGGCCAGTGCTCCCTGTGAGGCCATCTTCACCACACCAGGGCCTTTGTTGCTTGCTGAGGCCATCCTCATTTCACCAGGGCCTGCGTTGCTTGGTCATGCCATCCACATTACACCAGGGCTTGTGCTACTGGGTGAGGCCAACTACATTTCACCAGGGCTTGTGTTGCTGGCCGACGACATCCACAATACACAAGGGCATGTGATACTGGCTGATGCCATCCACATTTCACCAGGGCCAGTGTTGTTGGCTGAGGCCATAAACTTTACATCAGGGACAGTGCTTCCTGTGAGGGCTTCTTCACCACACCAGGGCCTGTACTGTTGGCTGAGGCCATCCACATCATTTGGTGCTGGCCAATACCATCCACATTTCACCATGGCCACTGTTGTTGGCTGAGGCCATAAACTTTACATCAGGGACAGTGCTTCCTGTGAGGGCTTCTTCACCACACCAGGGCCTGTACTGTTGGCTGAGGCCATCCACATCATTTGGTGCTGGCCAATACCATCCACATTTCACCAGGGCCACTGTTGTTGGCTGAGGCCGTACATTTTACACCATGGAGAGTGCTTCCTGTGAGGCAATCTTCACCACACAAGGTTCTTTGCTGTTCGCTGAGGCCATCCATATTACAACAGGGCCTATCCTACTGGGTGAGGACATTTACATTTCACCATGGCCTGTGGTGATGGCTGAGGTCAACTACATTTCACCAGGGCCTGCGTTGCTGGGTCATGCCATCCACATTACACCAGATCATGTGCTACTGGCTGATGCCATCCACATTACACCAGGTTCCAGTGCTCCCTGTGAGCCCATACTCACCACACCAGGGCCTGCGTGGCTGGCTGAGGCCATCCTCATTTCACCAGGAACTGCGTTGCTGGGTGATGCGATCCACAATACACAAGGGCCTGTGCTACTGGCTAAGGCCATTCACATTACACCAGGGTGTGTGGTGCTGACCAATACCATCCATATTTCACCAGGGCCACTGTTGTTGGCTTAGGCCATACACATTACACCAGGGACAGGGCTTCCTGTGAGGCCATCTTCACCACACCAGGGACTGTACTGTTGGATGAGGCCATGGACATTACACCAGGGACAGTGCTGCTGATACCATCCTCATTTCACCAGGCCCTGCGTTGCTGGCTCATGCCATCCACATTACATCAGGGCCTGTGCTGCTCGTTGATGCCATCCACATTACCCCCCGGGCCTGTGGTGTTGTCCGAAACCATCCACATTTCCCCAGGGCTTGTGTTGCTGGCTGATGACATCCACAAAACACAAGGGCCTGTGATACTGGCTGATGCCATCCACATTACACCAGGGCCAGTGGTGTTGGCTGATGCCATCCCCATTTCACCAGGGCCACTGTTGTTGGCTTAGGCCATACACTTTACACCAGGGACAGTGCTTCCTGTGAGGCCATCTTCACCACACCAGGGTCTGTGCTTTTGGCTGAGGCCATCCACATTAAATCAATGCCTGTGATGCAGGCTTCTACCATCCACATTACACCAAGGACAGTGCTTCCTGTGAGGCCATCTTCACCCCACCTGCTGCTCGTTGATGCCATCCTCATTTCACCAGGGCCTGCGTTGCTTGGTCATGCCATCCACATTACACCAGGGCTTGTGCTACAGGGTGAGGCCAACTACATTTCACCAGGGCTTGTGTTGCTGGCCGACGACATCCACAATACACAAGGGCATGTGATACTGGCTGATGCCATCCACATTTCACCAGGGCCAGTGTTGTTGGCTGAGGCCATAAACTTTACATCAGGGACAGTGCTTCCTGTGAGGGCTTCTTCACCACACCAGGGCCTGTACTGTTGGCTGAGGCCATCCACATCATTTGGTGCTGGCCAATACCATCCACATTTCACCATGGCCACTGTTGTTGGCTGAGGCCATAAACTTTACATCAGGGACAGTGCTTCCTGTGAGGGCTTCTTCACCACACCAGGGCCTGTACTGTTGGCTGAGGCCATCCACATCATTTGGTGCTGGCCAATACCATCCACATTTCACCAGGGCCACTGTTGTTGGCTGAGGCCGTACATTTTACACCATGGAGAGTGCTTCCTGTGAGGCAATCTTCACCACACAAGGTTCTTTGCTGTTCGCTGAGGCCATCCATATTACAACAGGGCCTATCCTACTGGGTGAGGACATTTACATTTCACCATGGCCTGTGGTGATGGCTGAGGTCAACTACATTTCACCAGGGCCTGCGTTGCTGGGTCATGCCATCCACATTACACCAGATCATGTGCTACTGGCTGATGCCATCCACATTACACCAGGTTCCAGTGCTCCCTGTGAGCCCATACTCACCACACCAGGGCCTGCGTGGCTGGCTGAGGCCATCCTCATTTCACCAGGAACTGCGTTGCTGGGTGATGCGATCCACAATACACAAGGGCCTGTGCTACTGGCTAAGGCCATTCACATTACACCAGGGTGTGTAGTGCTGACCAATACCATCCATATTTCACCAGGGCCACTGTTGTTGGCTTAGGCCATACACATTACACCAGGGACAGGGCTTCCTGTGAGGCCATCTTCACCACACCAGGGACTGTACTGTTGGATGAGGCCATGGACATTACACCAGGGACAGTGCTGCTGATACCATCCTCATTTCACCAGGCCCTGCGTTGCTGGCTCATGCCATCCACATTACATCAGGGCCTGTGCTGCTCGTTGATGCCATCCACATTACCCCCCGGGCCTGTGGTGTTGTCCGAAACCATCCACATTTCCCCAGGGCTTGTGTTGCTGGCTGATGACATCCACAAAACACAAGGGCCTGTGATACTGGCTGATGCCATCCACATTACACCAGGGCCAGTGGTGTTGGCTGATGCCATCCCCATTTCACCAGGGCCACTGTTGTTGGCTTAGGCCATACACTTTACACCAGGGACAGTGCTTCCTGTGAGGCCATCTTCACCACACCAGGGTCTGTGCTTTTGGCTGAGGCCATCCACATTAAATCAATGCCTGTGATGCAGGCTTCTACCATCCACATTACACCAAGGACAGTGCTTCCTGTGAGGCCATCTTCACCCCACCAGGGCCTCTGCTGCTCGTTGATGCCATCCACATTACGCCTGGGCCTGTGGTGCTGACCAATATCATGCACATTTCACCAGGGCTAAGGTCATTCACATTACACCAGGGCTTTTGCTACTGGCTTAGGACATTTACATTACACCAGGGGGTGGTCATGGCTGAGCCCAACTACATATCACCAGGGCCTGTATTATATACAAAGGCCTGTGCTACTGGCTGATGCCATCCACATTACACCAGGGCCAGTGCTCCCTGTGAGGCCATCTTCACCACACCAGGGCCTTTGTTGCTTGCTGAGGCCATCCTCATTTCACCAGGGCCTGCATTGCTTGGTCATGCCATCCACATTACACCAGGGCTTCCGCTACTGGGTGAGGCCAACTACATTCCACCAGGGCTTGTGTTGCTGGCTGACGACATCCACAATACACAAGGGCATGTGATACTGGCTGATGTCATCCACATTACACCAGGGCCAGTGTTGTTGGCTGAGGCCATCCAGGTTACACCACTGCCAGTGCTTCCTGTGATGCCATCATCACCACAAAAGGGCCTGTGCTACTCATTGATACCATCCACATTTCACCAGGGCTTCTGTTGCTGGCTGATGCGATCCACAATACACAGGGGCCTGTGCTACTGGCTGAAGACATTCACATTACACCAGGGCCTGTGGTGCTGGCCAATACAGTCGATATTTCACCAGGGTCAGTGGTGTTGGCTAAGGCCATCCACATTACACCAAGGTCTGTGGTTCTGGCCATTACCATCCACATTTCACCTAGGCCAGTGTTGGTAGATGAGAACATCCACATTACAACAAAACCTGTGCTACTGGCTGAGGCCATCCACATTATACCACGGCATGTGCTCCCTGTGAGGCTATCGTCACCACACCAGGGCCTGTATTGCTGACGTAGACCATCCACATTGCACCAGGGCTAGTGCTCCCTCTGAGGCCAACTTCACGACAGTAGGGCCTGCGCTGCTGTCTGAGGTCATCTACATTTCACCAGAGCCTGTGTTGCTGGCTGATGTGATCCACATTACACAAGGGCCTGTGCTACTCGTTGATGTCATCCACATTTCACCAGGGCCAGTGGTGTTGGCTAAGGCCATGCACATTACACCAAGGTCTGTGGTGCTGGCCATTATCATCCACATTTCACCTGGGACAGTGTTGGTAGATAAGGCCATCCACATTACAACAGGGCCTGTGCTACTGAATGAGGCCATCCACATTATACCATAGCTAGTGCTCCCTCTGAGGCCCACTTCACGACAGCAGGGCCTGCGCTGCTGTCTGAGGCCACCTATATTTCACGAGGGCTTGTGTTGCTGGCTGATGCGATCCACAATACACAAGGGCCAGTGGTGTTGGCTGAGGACATTCACATTACGCCAGGGCCTGTGGTGTTGGCCAATACCATCCACATTTCACCAGGGCCAGTGTTGTTGCCTGAGGAAATACACATTACACCAGGGACAGTGCTTCCTTTGAGGCCATCTTCACCACAACAGGGCCTGTGCTACTGGCTGAGGCAGACTACATTTCACCAGAGCGCATGTTGCCGGCTATGGCCATCTACATTTCACCAGGGCCTGGCTGCTGTCTGAGGCCATCCACATTACACCAAGGCCTGTGCTTCCTGTGAGGCCATCTTCACAACACTAGGGCCTGTACTGTTGGATGAGGCCATCCTCATTACACCAGGTACAGTTCTTCCTGTGTGGCAATCATCACCAAACCAGGGCCTGTGGTGCTGGATTAGGCCATCCACATTTCACCAGGGATTGTGTTGCTGGCTGATGCGTTCCACAAAACACAAGGGCCTTTACTACTGGCTGAGGATATTCACATTACACCAGGGCCTGTGGTGGTGGCCAATATAATCCACATTTCACCAGGGCCATTGTTGTTGGCTGAGGCCATACACATTACACAAGGGACAGTGCTTCCTGTGAGGCCATCTTCACCACACCAAAGGCCTCTGCTGCTCGTTGATGCCATCCACATTACACCTGGGCCTGTGGTGCTGACCGATATCATGCACATTTCACCAGGGCCAGTGGTGTTGGCTAAGGTCATTCACATTGCACCAGGGCCTTTGCTACTGGCTTAGGACATTTACATTACACCAGGGTGTGGTCATGGCTGAGGCCAACTACATATCACCAGGGCCTGTATTGGTAGCTGATCCCATCCACAATATACAAAGGCCTGTGCTACTGGCTGATGCCATCCACATTACACCAGGGGCAGTGGTTTTGGCTAAGGCCATTCACATTACACCAGGGCCAGTGGTGCTGACCAATACCATCCTTATTTCACCAGGGACAGTGTTGTTAGATGAGGCCATCCACATTTCACAAGGGCCTGCATTGCTGGCTCATGCCATCCACATAACAACAGGGCCTGTGCTACTGGCTGAGGCCAACTACATTTCACCAGGGCCGGTGCTAGTCGTTGATGTCATCCACATTATACCAGCGCAAGTGGTGCTGTCCGAAACCATCCAGATTTCACGACGGCCAGTGTTGTTGGATGAGGCCATCCACATTACACCACTGCCCGTGCTTCCATTGAGGCCATCATCAACACACAAGGGCCTGTGGTGCTGGATGAGGCAATCCACATTTCACCAGGGCCTGTGCTACTTGTTGATACCATCCACATTTCACCAGGGCCATCCAACAGTGGTGTTGGCCGAGGACATCCACATTACACCAGGGCCTGTGCTGCCGGCTTCTACCATCCACATTACACCAGGGACAGTGGTGTTGTCAAAGGCCATTAACACTACACCAAGGTGTGTAAGGCTGACCAATACCATCCATATTTCACCAAGGACAGTGTTGTTAGATGAGGCCATCAACATTACAACAGGGCCTTTTCTACTGGCTGTGGCCAACTACATTTCACCAGTGCCTGTCTTGGTGGCTGATCCCATCTGCAATATACAAAGGCCTGTGCTACTGGCTGATCCCATCCACATTACACCTGGACCAGTGCTCCCTGTGAGACCATATTCACCACACCAGGGCCTGTGCTGCTGGCTGATACCATCCTCATTTCACCAGGGCCTGCGTTGCTGGCTCATGCCATCCACATTACATCAGGGCCTGTGCTGCTCGTTGATGCCATCCACATTACCCCCGGGCCTGTGGTGATGTCCGAAACCATCCACATTTGCCCCAGGGCTTGGGTTGCTGGCTGATGACATCCATAAAACACAAGGGCCTGTGACACTGGCTGATGCCATCCACATTACACCAGGGCCACTGTTGTCGGATGAGACCATCCACAATACACCTGGGCCTGTGATTCTGGCTGATGCCATCCACATTAAACCAGGGCCAGTGGTTTTGGCTGAGGACATTCACATTACACCTGGGCCTTTTGTGCTTGCCAATACCATCCACATTTCACCATTGCCAGTGTTGTTGGCTTAGGCCATCCACATTAAACCACTGCCAGTGCTTCCTGTGAGGCCATCATCACCACACCAGGGCTTGTGTTCCTTTCTGATGCGATCCACAATATACAAGGTTTCTGTACTACTGGCTGAGGCCATCCACATTACACCAGGGCCAGTGGTGCTGGCCAATACCATCCACATTTCACCAGGGCCACTGTTATTGGCTGAGGCCATACATTTTACACCAGGTAGAGTGTTTCCTGTGAGGCGATCTTCACCAAACCAGGGACGTTGCTTTTGGCTGAGGCCATCCACATTACATCAGGGCCTGTGATGCCAACTTCTACCATCCACATTACACCAGGGACAGTGCTTCCTGTGAGGCCATCTTCACCCCACCAGGGCCTCTCCTGCTCGTTGATGCCATCCACATTACGCCTGGGCCTGTGGTGCTGACCGATATCATGCACATTTCACCAGGGCCAGTGGTGTTGGCTAAGGTCATTCACATTACACCAGGGTGTGGTCATGGCTGAGGCCAACTACATATCACCAGGGCCTGTATTGGTGCCTGATCCCATCCACAATATGCAAAGGCCTGTGCTACTGGCTGACTCCATCCACATTACACCAGGGCCAGTGCTCCCTGTGAGGCCATCTTCACCACACCAGGGCCTTTGTTGCTTGCTGAGGCCATCCTCATTACACAAGGGCATGTGATACTGGCTGATGCCATCCACATTTCACCAGGGCCAGTGTTGTTGGCTGAGGCCATCCAGGTTACACCACTGCCAGTGCTTCCTGTGATGCCATCATCACCAAATCAAGGCCTGTGCTACTCATTGATACCATCCACATTTCACCAGGGCTTGTGTTACTCGATGATACCATCCACATTTCACCAGGGCTTGTGTTGCTGGCTGATGCGATCCACAATACACAGGGGCCTCTGCTACTGGCTGAAGACATTCACATTACACCAGGGCCTGTGGTGCTGGCCAATACCATCGATATTTCACCAGGGCCACTGTTGTTGGCTGAGGCCATAAACTTTACATCAGGGACAGTGCTTCCTTTGAGGGCATCTTCACCCCACCAGGGCCTGTACTGTTGGCTGAGGCCATCCACATTACACCAGGGCCACTGTTGTCGGATGAGACCATCCACAATACACCTGGGCCTGTGATTCTGGCTTATGCCATCCACATTAAACCAGGGCCAGTGGTTTTGGCTGAGGACATTCACATTACACCTGGGCCTTTTGTGCTTGCCAATACCATCCACATTTCACCATTGCCAGTGTTGTTGGCTTAGGCCATCCACATTACACCACTGCCAGTGCTTCCTGTGAGGCCATCATCACCACACCAGGGCTTGTGTTGCTTTCTGATGCGATCCACAATATACAAGGTTTCTTTACTACTGGCTGAGGCCATCCACATTACACCAGGGCCAGTGGTGCTGGCCAATACCATCCACATTTCACCAGGGCCACTGTTGTTAGCTGAGGCCATACATTTTACACCAGGGAGAGTGCTTCCTGTGAGGCCATCTTCACCACACAAGGGCCTTTGCCCTGGGCTGAGGCCATCCACATTACACCTGGGCCTGTGGTGCTGACCGATATCATGCACATTTCCCAGGGCCAGTGCTTCCTGTGAGGCCATCTTCACCACACCAGGGACTGTGCTTTTGGCTGAGGCCATCCGCATTACATCAGGGCCTGTGATGCCGACTTTTACCATCCACATTACACCAGGGACAGTGCTTCCTGTGAGGCCATCTTCACCCCACCAGGGCCTCTACTGCTCGTTGATGCCATCCACATTACGCCTGGGCCTGTGGTGCTGACCGATATCATGCACATTTCACCAGGGCCAGTGGTGTTGGCTAATGTCATTCACATTACACCAGGGTGTGGTCATGGCTGAGGCCAACTACATATCACCAGGGCCTGTATTGGTGCCTGATCCCATCCACAATATGCAAAGGCCTGTGCTACTGGCTGATGCCATCCACATTACACCAGGGCCAGTGCTCCCTGTGAGGCCATCTTCACCACACCAGGGCCTTTGTTGCTTGCTGAGGCCATCCTCATTTCACCAGGGCCTGCGTTGCTTGGTCATGCCATCCACATTACACCAGGGCTTCCGCTACTGGGTGAGGCCAACTACATTTCACCAGGGCTTGTGTTGCTGGCTGACGACATCCACAATACACAAGGGCATGTGATACTGGCTGATGCCATCCACATTACACCAGGGCCAGTGTTGTTGGCTGAGGACATCCATGTTACACCACTGCCAGTGCTTCCTGTGATGCCATCATCACCACAAAAGGGCCTGTGCTACTCATTGATACCATCCACATTTCACCAGGGCTTGTGTTGCTGGCTGATGTGATCCACAATACACAAGGGCCTCTGCTACTGGCTGAAGACATTCACATTCCACCAGGGCCTGTGGTGCTGGCCAATACCATCGATATTTCACCAGGGCCAGTGGTGTTGGCTAAGGCCATCCACATTACACCAAGGTCTGTGGTTCTGGCCATTACCATCCACATTTCACCTAGGCCAGTGTTGGTAGATGAGAACATCCACATTACAACAGGACCTGTGCTACTGGCTGAGGCCATCCACATTATACCACGGCATGTGCTCCCTGTGAGGCTATCGTCACCACACCAGGGCCTGTATTGCTGACGTAGACCATCCACATTGCACCAGGGCTAGTGCTCCCTCTGAGGCCAACTTCACGACAGCAGGGCCTGCGCTGCTGTCTGAGGTCATCTACATTTCACCAGAGCCTGTGTTGCTGGCTGATGTGATCCACATTACACAAGGGCCTGTGCTACTCGTTGATGTCATCCACATTTCACCAGGGCCAGTGGTGTTGGCTAAGGCCATGCACATTACACCAAGGTCTGTGGTGCTGGCCATTATCATCCACATTTCACCTGGGACAGTGTTGGTAGATAAGGCCATCCACATTACAACAGGGCCTGTGCTACTGAATGAGGCCATCCACATTATACCATAGCTAGTGCTCCCTCTGAGGCCCACTTCACGACAGCAGGGCCTGCGCTTCTGTCTGAGGCCACCTATATTTCACGAGGGCTTGTGTTGCTGGCTGATGCGATCCACAATACACAAGGGCCAGTGGTGTTGGCTGAGGACATTCACATTACGCCAGGGCCAGTGTTGTTGCCTGAGGAAATACACATTACACCAGGGACAGTGCTTCCTTTGAGGCCATCTTCACCACAACAGGGCCTGTGCTACTGGCTGAGGCAGACTACATTTCACCAGAGCGCATGTTGCCGGCTATGGCCATCTACATTTCACCAGGGCTTGGCTGCTGTCTGAGGCCATCCACATTACACCATGGCCTGTGCTTCCTGTGAGGCCATCTTCACAACACTAGGGCCTGTACTGTTGGATGAGGCCATCCTCATTACACCAGGTACAGTTCTTCCTGTGTGGCAATCATCACCAAACCAGGGCCTGTGGTGCTGGATTAGGCCATCCACATTTCACCAGGGATTGTGTTGCTGGCTGATGCGTTCCACAAAACACAAGGGCCTTTACTACTGGCTGAGGATATTCACATTACACCAGGGCCTGTGGTGGTGGCCAATATAATCCACATTTCACCAGGGCCACTGTTGTTGGCTGAGGCCATACACATTACACAAGGGACAGTGCTTCCTGTGAGGCCATCTTCACCACACCAAAGGCCTCTGCTGTTCGTTGATGCCATCCACATTACACCTGGGCCTGTGGTGCTGACCGATATCATGCACATTTCACCAGGGTGTGTGGTGCTGACCAATACCATCCATATTTCAGCAGCGACAGAGTTGTTAGTTTAGGCCATCCACATTACACCAGGGCCTGTGCTACTGGCTGAGGACATTCACATTACACCAGGGCCTGTGGTGCTGGCCGATATCATCCACATTTCACCAGGGCCAGTGTTTTTGGATGAGGCCATTCACGTTATACAAGAGCCTGTGGTGCTAGCCAATACCATCCACATTACACCAGGGCTAATGGTGTTGGCTGAGGACATTATCATTAGACCAGGGACTGTGTTGCTTGCTGAGGCCACCTACATTTCACGAGGGCCTGTGTTGATGGCTGATGCCATACACATTACACCAGATCACTCTTAGATTTTATTTTCTATCATTCATAGACTATGATGTGTTTGTAGCCACATGGACATCTCACACTGATTTCAGGACCCTGCAAAGAAAACAACATGGCCACCATGTTGGATTTTTGGAGTCACAAATCTGGGCTAACGTTAGCAAGCTGCATTCAGAGAAACTATGGATTTTGGGACTTGTGAGGCATACTTTTCGCTGGCAGCTTTATCTACATTTAAATTAAATCAATGTCTCTCCCAGAGCTCCAGTTCGGTGGCGTCTTATATGGCTCGATCACCTTACACTGGTACCAAGATCAAAGCTTTCAAAGTACGGACATCTACATGCGTTTTCGATCTGGATGGGTAAATATGGTTGTCATCAGAGAGGTGAAGAACAAGAAATTGTTGTTTGCTGAAATGAATGATCACGTGTAAATCTTATATTTTGTTGACTTGGAATTTTACAGTGAATCAGTCCTACAGTTTAAATGAGCCTCCATTGACAGACTAGGTTACTGTGGAAATGCAGGGATTGGCGTGATTTGACCTGTAAGGCAGGGTCAGGAGGGGTGTGTTCACATGTTGGTGCCATATTCTACGCCCTTCTGGCCACTGTAAAGAAACACGAAAAGGCAGCAGCTATCCGGCATTTTGGCTAAACTCAAAGACGTTCATAAGATGGCTGGAGAGCAAAGGACTGCACTACTGTTTTGACTTTCACGTGTGCATGTCCCAGTAGCTCTGATGTCACGTGAAGACTCTTTTAAAGCAAAGAAACAGATGAATAAAATACTAGCATTTTACTCAGCAAAACTGAAGTGGATGGTTTGTGGATGGTTTGTAGCAGTTAGCAGGCCAGACTATTTGTCATAAAAAAAAATACTCCAAAAGGCACCATGAGCACAAACACAGTTGAGAGGTTCAGTTCAGCCACAGTGTATTAGTGGAAGCCAAAGAGTTCATCAAAGAGGACATGCACCCAAACTTTAAGCCTCAGCAAAACTGAAGCAGTTTAGTTCTGAGAAAGAGTTCAGTTATCATAGACAGAAACTATCCATGTTTAAAGTTGGACATTTTAACATGGGACACCCATGATTCCCAGCCTCAAGTGGCCACTATTGGAACTGCATCTTTCAGCACCTCAGTGCTGCTTTTCTTTTCCAGCCCCAGATGATGTAGCTTTGTGTACCTATCTACACCCTAATTACAAACATTGGGAAAAAAAAAAGAAAAGGAAAAAAAAGTTTTCTTAAGTTTCTAACTTTGGCTTGATTCATGGCTTCCTCTTCATTAGTCCATACATGATGTAAGTATGTATTCTAGCTGTCAACTAGAAAGTGCATTTTCTGAAGAAACTGCAGTGTGAATGCTTGAATCTGAATGTATGCATTGAAATGAATTAATTGCTGAATTTTAAGTTAAAAAGTTTGAATGCGATAAAAAGAAAAAGAATTTAATCTGAAAACAAAAGTGCTGAAGTGCTAAAAGCTGACGTTTACACAGAAGAAGAAGTTGGAAAAAAGCTGAAAATGTTTTAATTGTAAATTAGAAAAACCTTAGAAATGAGAAAAGAAAATTTAGAGTCAGAAAACCTCTGAATGAATATTAAAAGTTCATATTCTTTGAGTCACTGAATGACTAAAATGTGATCCCTCCACTTGGATCCACACAGTTTAAAAGTTTTAAATGTCTGAGCTTTGAAAGACAAGGTGTTGGAAAGAGAACAACGATGGCAACGTTTTGAGGGTAAAATCATACCTGTAGAGCAAACACTGAGGACACAGCAGCAGTTGAAAGAGAAGTGTTTAAGATGAATCTTGGCAGAGTGAGAGACAGAGCTAGTTAAGCAGGCAGGTGTGAGCCTGGTTGCTATAGTGACTGCACCCAATGGCTCCATACACACGCACACAGACATGCACCTCACTTCTGCTGCTTAAAATGAACAGAAAAGTCATGTGAGTGAAGTTGGCCCCCCCACCTTCTTCAAATCCAACAAAAGTGGTATCAAACGTTTGTGCTACGTTTGTGCTGGTTTGTGCTGCAAAAATTTTCATTTGTGCTACTATCATTTTAAAGATATTAATCTAAATTTCTAGAGGTCATCAGAGGTCAACCAGCCCCCCCACATTACCCAAATCCAAAAAAAGTGGTATCAAACGTTTGTGCTACGTTTGTGCTGCTAAAATTGTCGTTTGTGCCGCTTTCATTTTAAAGATATTAATGAAAATGTAAAGGTCAAAAGGTCAACCAGCCCCCCCCCATTAATGGAATCGAACAAAATTGATGTCAAATGTTTGTGCTACGTTTGTGCTGGTTTGTGCTGCTAAAATTGTCGTTTGTGCCGCTTTCATTTTAAAGATATTGATAAAAATTTCTAGAGGTCATCAGAGGTCAACCAGCCCCCCCACAGTAATGGAATCAAACAAAATTGGTGTCAAACGTTTGTGCTACGTTTGTGCTGGTTTGTGCTGCTAAAATTGTCGTTTGTGCCGCTTTCATTTTAAAGATATTACCAAAAGTTTCTAAAGCTCAACCAGCCACTTTGTTTACCGTAAAGAAATTGAGAGATATTAACCAGAATTGGATATTTTTTTCTTATGATCACACTCTTAAACCTAGTAATCAAACTGCAATAACTTATTTAAAAACTAGGTTAAATATAGCATTTAAAATAATTAATGCATTCGGTTAGAGAAAAAACTTTATTTGCTGGTAACAAAATACAAAACTACGAGAACAATGTAGTATATATGTTTCCTGTTAGAAAAGGTAAATACATTGAACTGTCTGAGCCTCACAAGTCTAATACAATAACTGAAAAATAACAGCTATTTCCATCATCTAACTCACAAACTAGAAAAGGACTTTCTTTCATGAGATCTTGCCATTATTCCTTTGTGTAGAGCACAGCGTGCGGACATACGCTGGTGTTTTCAGATGCTATGGTTACATCCTTTCTTAGGTCATCATACATCTCCCAGATGTACGGGGTCCTGTTACAGAATGTCATATAATGCCCGAGTGTTTCTGGTGTTGGGCCCTCCTGAAATGTAATGACTGCTTTCAGTGTGAATTTCTCTCCTTGAAGTAGCAGAGTGGATGGGAATTCAGTAAGCAAAAACCTTTTTGGACTGTGAAAACTGTGCTCCAGAGTTTCTGTAGAGCATTTTCCAAGGTCTGTGTCAATCCATACAAGCTCTCTCAGGGTGAAACTGTGACAAACAGTCCCTGTGCAAAGTTGCTTTCCTGATGAATCTGTTTTAAATGCTGTTGGAGATGCATCAGGACTTTCGATTGGTCTTAGGCATGGCGATGCTGGAAGGTTGAGCCCTTGTTCAACAGCAGACTGAAGGTGAGCTATGCCAGAAGCTGAGAGGACTGACAGATCAATGGAAACAAAAGATATTTGCCTTGTGTTTGGTGTGTAAAGTTTGCAGTACTGGGAGGAACACTGTCTTGTGAAGTGAACACTTGGATTTTCCGTCATTGTTTTTTGAATTATCATCATCATCATCATCATCATCATTTATTTATTTATATAGCACTTTAAAAACACACCTGGTAGACCAAAGTGCTGTACAATACTAATATGCACATAGTAATAAAACCAGACATAGCAATAAAGTTAAAAAACAATAAAAAATGAAAATAAAATAAAATAAAATAAAATAAAATAAAATAAAATAAAATAAAATAAAATAAAATAAAATAAAATAAAAATGTCAGTTACCCACAGAGTTAAAAGCCAGGGAATAAAAATAGGTTTTTAATAAAGACTTAAAAACTGGCACTGATGCAGCCTGTCTAATATGGAGAGGAAGGTTATTCCAAAGCATCGGCGCGGCAACAGAGAACGCTCGGTCTCCTCTAAGTTTCAGCCGTGACTTTGGAACCGAAAGCAGCAACTGCTCAGCTGACCGAAGGGAACGAGTGGGGACGTGGAGCTTCAACAAATCAGACAAATAAACAGGTGCCAGACCATTTAGAGATTTAAAAGCCAATAAAAGGACTTTAAAACGGATCCTGAATTCAATTGGAAGCCAGTGTAAAGAGGCCAAAATTGGAGTGATGTGATCAAATTTTCTTCTACCAGTTAAAAATCGTGCCGCAGCATTTTGCACTAATTGCAAGCGTGACAAAGTGCCCTGCCCAACCCCTGTTAAAAGAGAATTACAATAATCTAAACGTGAGGTAATAAAGGCATGAATAACGCTTTCCAAGTCACGCTTGGAAAGAAAGGGCTTAACCTTTGATAAATGTCTGAGGTGATAAAATGCTGATTTTACCACCCCGTTTACATGGTCATCAAAGGTGAGTGCAGAATCAATTTTAACTCCGAGATTTGTGATCGAGCTCTTTAGTTGGGAAGTCAAAGCTGCAAGATCAACATCCAGAGTATGAGAAGAACGATTTGGGCCAAATAAAATTGCTTCTGTCTTCCGATCATTAAAATTTAAAAAGTTGTTTGCCATCCATGCTTTGACATCAGTAAGGCAGTCAAGCAGAGGTCCAGTTGGGAGACTATCAGAATGACTAAGAGGTAAGTAGAGCTGGCAGTCATCTGCGTATAGATGGAATGGCACTTTATGATTTCGGAAAATCGCGCCATTACTGTGGACACATGGCACTGTGCATCAACACGATGAACACCAGTCTTCAACTGAACAGGGCAGAATATTGAGCTCAGCACCTCTGCCCTCAATGAATAGGCATGTTGAGTGACACCCTTTGAAGCAAGGGATTTCACAAGCTGGAATACTTTGTTCTCCTCTGAACTATTCAACATGTTTTGAGCAGTACGACTGTCACAGTAAGCGCAGCACAGACTTTGACAGAAGGCATCAAAGGCACAGGTGTTCATGACACAGTATTGTCCTTTGCCAAGTTTTACTGCACTGTAAACCCCAACAGTCTACCTGACTTATAAAGTTTGTGGATATAACAATTGAAATTCCTCAAAGTTGAAACAACTTAAAACTTTTGTTCTGTTAACGATTCAAACAGTTATAGTTGTACATGGCTTAGAAGTTAAGAGTAAATACTGCTTTCTTAATTATGATTTTTGAGTAAATGGTTTTTTTCCGAGCTCCGCATGTGTATGTCAACTACGTCATGACGTTTTCTCTCTAACCTGAACGACGTTGACAGAAAATTCTGTTCAATATGGCTGCCCTTCTCGAGCGACTGGAGAGCACATTTGGAGAAACTTGTAAGTAAAACGGAACCTTCGTTATGTTTATTTTTTCCGTAAAAAAGCAAGTATATTAATATGTTGCAGGCAAGAACTTCGATTTCAAATGCGCTGTTGTGTTAAAAAGCACAGACCCAGGTGGTGAATAGTGGTTCGCTGTTGTTCGCGCTCTTTTTCAAACATAGATTATGTCGTCAGTTTTAACCGATTAAAACAGTTTTACTAAGAATTACATAAAAAGAAAGGGTCTTAATGATATTTTAACGACCACTTGCCAACGCAAGAAAGTTGGCGTTTTTACAACAGCAGCCTCATTGTTCGGCAGGTTTTTTTTTTCTTCTTCTCATTAGCATGATTCAAAACTGACTTAGCTAGCAGTGGCAACTTCAATCTAAAACAATTGAAATATAGCAAGGTTTTGTATATTTAGTGTGCTAATAAGGTTTTCAATATTTTTATTTTTTCCTTCCAAGGCTGAAGACCAAAGACAAAAGGACAGAAGAAAAAAAAAATTCAGACTGCAATTAATTTCAGGTGGAGACAGTAAACACAGGTGAGTTGAAAGATCTATTTAAGAGTCCTTTCTTCATGGCCATTAAAACATTTTTAGGTTAAAAGACCCGTGTCATGAATCGCTGTGCGGCAGGCAGGAGTTGGACCCAATTCAATTCAATTTTATTTATATAGCGCCAAATCACAACATAAGTCGCCTCAAGGCGCTTCATAGATACAGAGAAAAACCCAACAATCATATGACCCCCTATGAGCAAGCACTTTGGCGACAGTGGGAAGGAAAAACTCCCTTTTAACAGGAAGAAACCTCCGGCAGAACCAGGCTCAGGGAGGGGCGGCCATCTGCTGCGACCGGTTGGGGTGAGAGAAGGAAGACAGGATAAAAGACATGCTGTGGAAGAGAGCCAGAGGTTAATAACAGATATAATTCAATGCAGAGAGGTCTGTTAACACATAGTGAGTGAGAAAGGTGACTGGAAAGGAAAAACTCAATGCATCATGGGAATCCCCCGGCAGCCTACGTCTATTGCAGCATAACTAAGGGAGGATTCAGGGTCACCTGGTCCAGCCCTAACTATATGCTTTAGCAAAAAGGAAAGTTTTGAGCCTAATCTTGAAAGTAGAGATAGTGTCCGTCTCCTGAATCCAAACTGGAAGCTGGTTCCACAGAAGAGGGGCCTGAAAACTGAAGGCTTTTATTCGATTCCATTAATGTGGGGGGGCTGGTTGACCTTTTGACCTTTACATTTTCATTAATATCTTTAAAACAGAGGCAGCACAAACGACAATTTTAGCAGCACAAACCAGCACAAACGTAGCACAGTTGATTGACACCAGTTTTGTTTGATTCCATTAATGTGGGGGGGCTGGTTGACCTTTTGACCTTTACGTTTTCATTAATATCTTTAAAACAGAGGCAGCACAAACGTAAATTTTTGCAGCACAAACCAGCACAAACGTAGCACAGTTGATTGACACCAGTTTTGTTTGATTCCATTAATGGGGGGGGGGCTGGTTGACCTCTGATGACCTCTACAAATTTTCTTGAATATCTTTAAAATGATAGCGGCACAAACGTACATTTTTGCAGCACAAACCAGCACAAACGTAGCACAAATGTTTGACATCAATTTTGTTCGATTCCATTAATGTGGGGGGCTGGTTGACCTCTTTTGACCTTTACATTTTCATTAATATCTTTAAAACAGAGGCAGCACAAACCAGCACAAACGTAGCACAGTTGATTGACACCAGTTTTGTTTGATTCCATTAATGTGGGGGGGCTGGTTGACCTCTGATGACCTCTACAAATTTGTATGGATTTCTTTAAAATGATAGCAGCACAAACGTCAATTTTTGCAGCACAAACCAGCACAAACATAGCACAAATGTTTGACATCAATTTTGTTCGATTCCATTAATGTGGGGGGGCTGGTTGACCTCTTTTGACCTTTACATTTTCATCAATATCTTTAAAACAGAGGCAGCACAAACCAGCAAATGTAGCACAGTTGATTGACACCAGTTTTGTTTGATTCCATTAATGTGGGGGGGCTGGTTGACCTCTGATGACCTCTACAAATTTGTATGGATTTCTTTAAAATGATAGCAGCACAAACGTACATTTGTGGGGCCTGAAAACTGAAGGCTCTCCCTCCCAGTCTACTTTTAAATACTCTAGGAACAACAAGTAGGCCTGCAGAGCGAGAGCGAAGTGCTCTAATGGGGTGATATGGTACTACAAGGTCATTAAGATAAGATGGGGCCTGATTATTTAAGACCTTGTATGTGAGGAGCAGGATTTTGAATTCAATTCTGGATTTAACAGGAAGCCAATGAAGGGAAGCCAAAACAGGAGAAATATGCTCTCTCTTTCTAGTCCCTGTCAGTACTCTTGCTGCAGCATTTTGGATTAGCTGAAGGCTTTTCAGCGAGTTTTTTGGACATCCTGATAATAATGAATTACAGTAGTCCAGCCTGGAAGTAATAAATGCGTGAACTCGTTTTTCAGCGTCACTCTGAGACAGGATATTTCTAATTTTAGAGATGTTGTGCAAATGGAAGAACGCAGTCTTACATATTTGTTTAATATGTGCGTTGAAGGACATATCCTGGTCAAAAATGACTCCAAGGTTCCTCACAGCGTTACTGGAGGCCAAGGTAATGCCATCCAGAGTAAGAATCTGCTTAGATACCATATTTCTAAGCTTTTCAGGGCCGAGTACAATAACCTCAGTTTTATCTGAATTAAGAAGCAGAAAGTTAGCGGCCATCCAGGTCATTATGTCTTTAAACTGCAGGAATGTCTTAACTAATTGGTGTGTGTTATCTGGCTTCATGGACAGATAGAGCTGGGTGTCATCTGCATAGCAGTGAAAATGTATGCTATGTCTTTTAATGATGCTGCCTAAGGGAAGCATGTATAATGTAAACAGAATTGGTCCTAGCACTGAACCCTGTGGAACTCCATAATTAACCTCAGTGTGTGAAGAGGACTCTCCATTTACATGAACAAACTGGAGTCTATTAGATAGATATGATACAAACCACTGCAGTGCAGTACCTGTAATACCTACAGCATGTTCTAATCGCCCTAATAGGATATTATGGTCGACAGTATCGAACGCTGCACTGAGGTCTAGCAGGACAAGCACAGAGATGAGTCCACTGTCAGAGGCCATAAGAAGATCATTTGTAACCTTCACTAAAGCTGTTTCTGTGCCATGATGAGCTCTGAAACCTGACTGAAACTCTTCAAATAAACCATTCCTCTGCAGATGATCTGTTAGCTGTTTGACAACTACTCTTTCAAGGATTTTTGATATGAAAGGAAGGTTGGAGATTGGCCTATAATTAGTTTCATCAGTTGTTCAGTTCTTATAAAATGTTGTATAATTGTACCAAATCACTGAGGATACATCCAATGTGTAAATCACAATCAACAATTTTACTGTGATATTCGCTCGTGTTTAGAGAATCTCCATTATCTTTGTTACTGAGTTTCCATTTTTGTAGGGCCAAATTTGTATTAAAAATTAATATTTTCATATGATGTGAAATGACTCAATAATTTCTAATTTTTAGAAGAAACCATTCATTAAGTCCCTTAAGGTGAAGATTTCATATATTGATAATGATAAAATTAACACAAATTAAAGGTTTCACTGATAAACACACAATTTTTCCTTGCTTTGAACCCCATGTTCTATATAGATTACAGCTCTGATCTGGAGAACACTATTTTAAAATACTGTGTAGGGTTTTTGTCAAATGATTAAGAAACAGACTCTCTGTCACAAGAGACAGAAAGGTTGTATCTTAAAAGAAAAGTCTCCAAAATTTGGTAGAGTCTGATGTCATGCAGTTTCATAAACATGTATTCTCCCCAAAGAATGACACCTGAAAACTTTGCGTTAAATGAACTTTTCTTTTCCCTTTTTAGGAGGCGCCTGATATCAACGTGAAACGCACTGCAGTACTTCGTGCCCTTCCTGTATGTCTATGTCTGTGTCAATTTTGGGCTCCTGAGAGGGGTTATCATCCACTTCCTGCTCCACAAAGGCTTTGTGTGGATACTGACGCTTCACTGTACTATCCTGTCTGGCAACCTCTGCTTCTTTTCGTATTCGTTTTGCAGAACAGATCCGCATGTTCCCTTCAATAAAACCAAGATGACGTGCAATGAATTTATCTATCCTTATAGGGAGATTTTCATGCTTGAACAGACCATGTTTAATGTTCTTGAACTCTGCTTCAACATTAGCTGAAGTTGCAGTGAGTTTTTCGCTCTGAAATAGGGGAACCATTTCTCCAGTCCAGAGTGGTAGGTATCCTCCCAATCTAATTAGGTGTGGGACGAGCTCAGGTAGATAGTGCATATTGTCTCGATCACCATGATCTTCAGCATGGCACCTGCTCCCCTCACAAATATCTGCCACCCACTGCCTTAAGTCGGTGTTTATTTCTGTGCATGGATCCAATCTAATGTCTTCTTCTTCCTTGTCATCAGAAACAGACAGTCTCATCTGCAATTTTTCTTTTCAGATTTGAGTTGGACACTTCTGACATAATGGGGTTTCCAAAACTGTCACAGCCTTCTGTCTCACTTAATGCCACAATAGCAATGCTGCGTATTAGGACCTTTGCTTCTTCCAAGGATTGGGACTTGACAAGTTGTGCCATTGATCGCACGTAGAAATCCCTCACCCGATGAGGCTTTTTTCTCAAACAGTCCCACTGGCAAATCATTTTGATTAAGTGTGCCACATCCACTCTAATGAAACAGTCAATTCAATTCAATTTTATTTATATAGCGCCAAATCACAACATAAGTCGCCTCAAGGCGCTTCATAGATACAGAGAAAAACCCAACAATCATATGACCCCCTATGAGCAAGCACTTTGGCGACAGTGGGAAGGAAAAACTCCCTTTTAACAGGAAGAAACCTCCGGCAGAACCAGGCTCAGGGAGGGGCGGCCATCTGCTGCGACCGGTTGGGGTGAGAGAAGGAAGACAGGATAAAAGACATGCTGTGGAAGAGAGCCAGAGGTTAATAACAGATATAATTCAATGCAGAGAGGTCTGTTAACACATAGTGAGTGAGAAAGGTGACTGGAAAGGAAAAACTCAATGCATCATGGGAATCCCCCGGCAGCCTACGTCTATTGCAGCATAACTAAGGGAGGATTCAGGGTCACCTGGTCCAGCCCTAACTATATGCTTTAGCAAAAAGGAAAGTTTTAAGCCTAATCTTGAAAGTAGAGATAGTGTCCGTCTCCTGAATCCAAACTGGAAGCTGGTTCCACAGAAGAGGGGCCTGAAAACTGAAGGCTTTTATTCGATTCCTCTACAAATTTGTATGGATTTCTTTAAAATGATAGCAACACAAACGTAAATTTTTGCAGCACAAACCAGCACAAACATAGCACAAATGTTTGACATCAATTTTGTTCGATTCCATTAATGTGGGGGGGCTGGTTGACCTCTTTTGACCTTTACATTTTCATTAATATCTTTAAAACAGATGCAGCACAAACGACAATTTTTGCAGCACAAACGTAGCACAGTTGATTGACACCAGTTTTGTTTGATTCCATTAATGTGGGGGGGCTGGTTGACCTCTGATGACCTCTACAAATTTGTATGGATTTCTTTAAAATGATAGCAGCACAAACGTAAATTTTTGCAGCACAAACCAGCACAAACATAGCACAAATGTTTGACATCAATTTTGTTTGATTCCATTAATGTGGGGGGGGGGGCTGGTTGACCTCTGATGACCTCTACAAATTTTCTTGAATATCTTTAAAATGATAGCGGCACAAACGTACATTTTTGCAGCACAAACCAGCACAAATGTTTGACATCAATTTTGTTCGATTCCATTAATGTGGGGGGGCTGGTTGACCTTTTGACCTTTACATTTTCATTAATATCTTTAAAACAGAGGCAGCACAAACCAGCACAAACGTAGCACAGTTGATTGACACCAGTTTTGTTTGATTCCATTAATGTGGGGGGGCTGGTTGACCTTTTGACCTTTACATTTTCATTAATATCTTTAAAACAGAGGCAGCACAAACCAGCACAAACGTAGCACAGTTGATTGACACCAGTTTTGTTTGATTCCATTAATGTGGGGGGGCTGGTTGACCTTTTGACCTTTACATTTTCATTAATATCTTTAAAACAGAGGCAGCACAAACGACAATTTTAGCAGACATGCTGTGGAAGAGAGCCAGAGGTTAATAACAGATATAATTCAATGCAGAGAGGTCTGTTAACACATAGTGAGTGAGAAAGGTGACTGGAAAGGAAAAACTCAATGCATCATGGGAATCCCCCGGCAGCCTACGTCTATTGCAGCATAACTAAGGGAGGATTCAGGGTCACCTGGTCCAGCCCTAACTATATGCTTTAGCAAAAAGGAAAGTTTTAAGCCTAATCTTGAATGTAGAGATAGTGTCCGTCTCCTGAATCCAAACTGGAAGCTGGTTCCACAGAAGAGGGGCCTGAAAACTGAAGGCTTTTATTCGATTCCTCTACAAATTTGTATGGATTTCTTTAAAATGATAGCAACACAAACGTAAATTTTTGCAGCACAAACCAGCACAAACATAGCACAAATGTTTGACATCAATTTTGTTCGATTCCATTAATGTGGGGGGGCTGGTTGACCTCTGATGACCTCTACAAATTTGTATGGATTTCTTTAAAATGATAGCAGCACAAACGTAAATTTTTGCAGCACAAACCAGCACAAACATAGCACAAATGTTTGACATCAATTTTGTTCGATTCCATTAATGTGGGGGGGCTGGTTGACCTCTGATGACCTCTACAAATTTGTATGGATTTCTTTAAAATGATAGCAGCACAAACGTAAATTTTTGCAGCACAAACCAGCACAAACATAGCACAAATGTTTGACATCAATTTTGTTCAATTCCATTAATGTGGGGGGGCTGGTTGACCTCTGATGACCTCTACAAATTTGTATGGATTTCTTTAAAATGATAGCAACACAAACGTAAATTTTTGCAGCACAAACCAGCACAAACGTAGCACAGTTGATTGACACCAGTTTTGTTTGATTCCATTAATGTAGGGGGGCTGGTTGACCCTTTGACCTTCACGTTTTCATTAATATCTTTAAAACAGAGGCAGCACAAACGTAAATTTTTGCAGCACAAACCAGCACAAACATAGCACAAATGTTTGACATCAATTTTGTTTGATTCCATTAATGTGGGGGGGCTGGTTGACCTCTGATGACCTCTACAAATTTGTATGGATTTCTTTAAAATGATAGCAACACAAACGTAAATTTTTGCAGCACAAACCAGCACAAACGTAGCACAGTTGATTGACACCAGTTTTGTTTGATTCCATTAATGTAGGGGGGCTGGTTGACCCTTTGACCTTCACGTTTTCATTAATATCTTTAAAACAGAGGCAGCACAAACGTATATTTTTGCAGCACAAACCAGCACAAACATAGCACAAATGTTTGACATCAATTTTGTTTGATTCCATTAATGTGGGGGGGCTGGTTGACCTCTGATGACCTCTACAAATTTGTATGGATTTCTTTAAAATGATAGCAGCACAAACGTAAATTTTTGCAGCACAAACCAGCACAAACATAGCACAAATGTTTGACATCAATTTTGTTCGATTCCATTAATGTGGGGGGGCTGGTTGACCTCTGATGACCTCTACAAATTTGTATGGATTTCTTTAAAATGATAGCAACACAAACGTAAATTTTTGCAGCACAAACCAGCACAAACGTAGCACAGTTGATTGACACCAGTTTTGTTTGATTCCATTAATGTAGGGGGGCTGGTTGACCCTTTGACCTTCACGTTTTCATTAATATCTTTAAAACAGAGGCAGCACAAACGTAAATTTTTGCAGCACAAACCAGCACAAACGTAGCACAGTTGATTGACATCAATTTTGTTTGATTCCATTAATGTGGGGGGGGGCTGGTTGACCTCTGATGACCTCTACAAATTTTCTTGAATATCTTTAAAATGATAGCGGCACAAACGTACATTTTTGCAGCACAAACCAGCACAAACGTAGCACAAATGTTTGACATCAATTTTGTTCGATTCCATTAATGTGGGGGGGCTGGTTGACCTCTTTTGACCTTTACATTTTCATTAATATCTTTAAAACAGAGGCAGCACAAACCAGCACAAACGTAGCACAGTTGATTGACACCAGTTTTGTTTTATTCCATTAATGTGGGGGGGCTGGTTGACCTTTTGACCTTTACATTTTCATTAATATCTTTAAAACAGAAGCCGCACAAACCAGCACAAACGTAGCACAGTTGATTGACACCCATTTTGTTTGATTTAATTAATGTGGGGGGGCTGGTTGACCTCTGATGACCTCTAGAAATTTTGATTAATATCTTTAAAATGATAGCAGCACAAACGACAATTTTTGCAGCACAAACCAGCACAAACGTTTGATACCACTTTTGTTGGATTTGAAGAAGGTGGGGGGGCCAACTTCACTCACATATGTCATGTCTACTGAATTCTCATTTTTCATGCCTGTGGAGTTTATTATATGGACGTGGTGACAGTGTAAAGACAGCCTGCTCTTCTGATTTAACTTTTCAAGCATTCACACTAATTAGTGTTTAAACCTCCCATGGTTCTATATCTGGGGATGTGGCTTTGGTTTGCACTGATGAAAGCTTATAGTTGAAATGTGTTTGACGGTAAATGGTCAATAAAGAAGACAGCATTTTGTTTTGTTTTTACACAATGATTTTGTCATGTGCTGTGTGCAGGCAGGAACTGTGGACCCAATGTGCAGACACTTGGAGGTAAAAGTGTGAACTCAAAACAGCTTTAACGCTAAACACAAATATAGCAAAAGCAAGAATACCAAAAGAAACTTACACAGGCAGCCAAACAGAACACACACCATAGGATAAAGGAGATCGCAACAAAGACCAAAGAAAACTCAGGGCTTACATACCCAGAGAGAGCCATCAGGGAATGGGAGACAACAGAGAAACACAGCTGGGACAAATAAGGGTAGCGAGACAAGGGAAGCAAATCCAGATACATTAACATGAGACATGGACTTTCAAAGTAAAACAGGAAACATAACACAGACAACGCGGACTTGACGAGGGATACAGCAGACAGGGGGAGACAGAACAACTATGTAACACAGAGACAGAAACCAGAAGACAGAACTCTAAGAAACCAAAAGACTAGAAATGATAAATAATGGCAAAATCAAAGTTCAATAATAATGTAAAACTCAAAATTTTGGGTCAACGAACCCAGGCACCCTAACAGATTTATTTTTACAGTTAATTTTTTTCTATTTAATTATTTAGTTACAGTCCACCATACCTCTGATCCCCTGTCAATCCATCCACCCCCTTTTTAATGGTGTATCTGATTCAGGGTCATGAAGGGCTGGAGCAGCTGTCACAGACTGAGCAAGGTACACCCTGTACAGGTCACCAGTCTATGGCAGTGTCCCACTGTGTGTATTTTAAAAAGTACCGCATCTTAAAAACCACGGCTGCAGATAGATGGCCTTGGCAACTCTTCACTACATTATGAGGGGGATTTTATTATAGCAAATGACAAAAATAATGGACCACTCATGATCTATTCAAAATACAATCTAGAGATGTTTTAGTCCCTTAAAGAGAGCTAATTATGTTTATTTCCAGCTCCATACTTTAATTTGGGCACTACAGCAAATTTGTGTGATTCATTGCTGAAAATATGCTTATTTATCCTATACTGAGTCTTGGTGCAGTCCTTCAATTTATCTTCCATTTGAAATATGCCAGTTTAGCTGTCCTCTCTTTGAGCCAACCTTTGTCTTATTGGCTGCTCCTCAGAAGTTTTGAATAGCAGGTGGGTGGTACTTCTGTGTTTAGAGAAGGGATTACTTGTACATATACTGACCTCATTATTTGAAACTTGGCCCATGTTCGATATGAGCATTCACCATTTATATATACACAATATCTGTTGGTGTGTGTGTGTGTGTTAGAAAATATGGAAAAGGAATATTAAGTATTGGTCGAGGAGTTTGATTTCCAAACCAAATGCAAATCTTACTTTCATTCAGCAGTCCACCTTTTCTCAAAGCTCAGTTAAAGACACTTTTGACAATGTCATCTGGGTTGTAGCTTTGTTCCTGAAGATGTGCATGTCTTCAGGAATGAAAAGAAAGAAAGAAAGAAAGAAAGAAAGAAAGAAAGAAAGAAAGAAAGAAAGAAAGAAAGAAAGAAAGAAAGAAAGAAAGAAAGAAAGAAAGTAAGTCCAGGAGATCTGAGTAGTTATTATGTCTGATGAAAAGAACAATCGAAAACAACCAAGGCACTTTGTCTTCAGGTATTTGTATTAGGATCAGCACAGATTTCACTCTCTGGCTTTATTTATAGCATAATAAGACATTTTACTTTTAAAAATCAAGGACACCAACAAGGCAGATAGGGCACATGCACTGGGGCCACAAATGTCCCAGGTTTAGTCCGTAATTCAATTCAATTCAATTTTATTTATATAGCGCCAAATCACAACAAAAGTCGCCTCAAGGGGCTTCATAGATACAGAGAAAAACCCAACAATCATATGACCCCCTATGAGCAAGCACTTTGGTGACAGTGGGAAGGAAAAACTCCCTTTTAACAGGAAGAAACCTCCAGCAGAATCAGGCTCAGGGAGGGGCGGGGCCATCTGCTGCGACCGGTTGGGGTGAGAGAAGGAAGACAAGATAAAAGACATGCTGTGGAAGAGAGCCAGAGGTTAATAACAGATATGATTCAATGCAGAGAGGTCTATTAACACAGCGGTCCCTAAGCGCCACGGACCGGTTCATGCCCGACAATATTTTTACGGACCGGCCTAGTACCGGTACCGTAAAAAAGAAGATTTATTCATAACACACGTGAAAAGACCCAGGAAAACCGAGTTAACGATAAAAACGATAAAAACGATAACAAAAATAACGCTAAAAAAATGATAAAAATCCTGAAAACCATACATTTCACACCTGAGCCTCAACTCTCAACTCTCGTGGCCCGGTACCAAACGACTCACGGACCGGTACCGAGGCCCGGGGGTTGGGGACCGCTGTATTAATACATAGTGAGTGAGAAAGGTGACTGGAAAGGAAAAACTCAATGCATCATGGGAATCCCCGGCAGCCTACGTCTATCGCAGCATAACTACGGGAGGATTCAGGATCAGTGCTCTAAGTGCTCTAATGGGGTGATATGGTACTACAAGGTCATTAAGATAAGATGGGGCCTGATTATTTAAGACCTTGTATGTGAGGAGCAGGATTTTGAATTCAATTCTGGGTTTGAAGGGAAGCCAAAACAGGAGAAATATGCTCTCTCTTTCTAGTCCCTGTCAGGACTGTTGCTGCAGCATTTTGGATTAGCTGAAGGCTTTTCAGCGAGTTTTTTGGACATCCTGATAATAATGAATTGCAGTAGTCCAGCCTGGAAGTAATAAAAGCATGAACTAGTTTTTCAGCGTCACTCTGAGACAGGATATTTCTAATTTTAGAGATGTTGCGCAAATGGAAGAACGCAGTCTTACATATTTGTTTAATACGTGCGTTGAAGGACATATCCTGGTCAAAAATGACTCCAAGGTTCCTCACAGCGTTACTGGAGGCCAAGGTAATGCCATCCAGAGTAAGAATCTGCTTAGATACCATATTTCTAGGCTTTTCAGGGCCGAGTACAATAACCTCAGTTTTATCTGAATTAAGAAGCAGAAAGTTAGCGGCCATCCAAGTCTTTATGTCTTTAAGACATTCCTGCAGTTTAACTAATTGGTGTGTGTTATCTGGCTCCATGGACAGATAGAGCTGGGTGTCATCTGCATGGCAGTGAAATTGTATGCTATGTCTTTTAATGATACTGCCTAAGGGTAGCATGTATAGTGTAAACAGAATTGGTCCTAGCACTGAACCTGTGGAACTCCATAATTAACCTCAGTGTGTGAAGAGGACTCTCCATTTACATGTACAAATTGGAGTCTATTAGATAGATATGATACAAACCACTGCAGTGCAGTACCTGTAATACCTACAGCATGTTCTAATCGCTCTAATAGGATATTATGGTCGACAGTATCGAATGCTGCACTAAGGTCTAGCAGGACAAGCACAGAGATGAGTCCACTGTCAGAGGCCATAAGAAGATCATTTGTAACCTTCACTAAAGCTGTTTCTGTGCTATGATGAGCTCTGAAACCTGACTGAAACTCTTCAAATAAGCCATTCCTCTGCAGATGATCTGTTAGCTGTTTGACAGCTACTCTTTCAAGGATGTTTGATATGAAAGGAACGTTGGAGATTGGCCTATAATTAGCTAAGACTGCTGGGTCTAGAGATGCTTTTTGAGTAAAGGTTTAACTACAGCCAGCTTGAAGGCCTGTGGTACATAGCCGATTATTAGAGATAGGTTGATCATATTTAAGATTGAAGAATTAATTAATGGCAGGACTTCTTTGAGCAGTTTTGTAGGAATGGGGTCTAAAAGACACGTTGATGGTTTGGAGGAAGTAATTATTGAAGTTAACTCAGAAAGATCAATTGGAGAAAAAGAGTCTAATATAACATCAATGGTACTAAGAGTAGCTGTAGATAATATTACATCTGTGGGATGATTATTGGTAATTTTTTCTCTAATGATAAAAATTTTATTTCTGAAGAAGTTCATGAAGTCATTACTAGTTAACGTTAAAGGGATGGTTGGCTCAAAAGAGCTCTGACTTTTTGTCAGCCTGGCTACAGTGCTGAAGAGAAACCTGGGGTTGTTCTTATTTTCTTCAATCAGTGACGAATAGTAAGATGTTCTGGCTTTGCGGAGGACTTTCTTATAAAGCAACACACTATTTCTCGAGGCTAAATGATGATCCTCTAAATTTGTGACACGCCATTTCCTCTCCAGCTTACGAGTCATCTGCTTTAGGCTATGTGTTTGAGAATTATACCACGGAGTCAGGTACTTCTGATTTGAGACCTTAGTTTTCACAGGAGCTACAGTATCCAGAGTCGTATGTAGTGAGGAGGTGAAATTATTAACAAGATAATCGACCTCTGTTGGAGTAGTATTCAGATAGCTGCTCTGCTCTATGTTGGTACAGGGCATTGAAGATGATAACAGTGGTTGGATTATATTCTTAAACTTAGTTACAGCACTTTCAGAAAGACATCTACTTTGATAAAGTCTACTTTCCACTGCTGTGTAATCAATTATTTTAAATGTAAATGTTATCAGGAAATGATCAGACAGGAGAGGGTTTTCAGGAAACACTGTTAAATGTTCAGTTTCTATGCCATATGTTAAAACAAGATCTAGAGTGTGATTATTAAAGTGGTGGGTGGGTTCTTTTCCTTTTTATGAAAAGCCAATTGAGTCTAATAACAGATTAAATGCCATGTCGAGGCTGTCATTTTTAGCATCTACATGGATGTTAAAATCACCCACAATAATTATTTTATCTGAGCTGAGCACTAAATCAGATAAAAAGTCTGAGAAATCAGACAGAAACTCTGTGTAAGGAGATGGGGGGGGGTAGCAGGAGGAGAGAAGCTGCAGAGATGCGTGTAAGACTGCAACTCTGCTTCCTGGTCCCAACTCTGGATAGTCATATTTTGGGGGGTTTAATAAATTTGTCCATATTTCTAGAAATGAGAGCTGCTCCATCCAAAGTGGGATGGATGCTGTCTCTCCTAATAAGATCAGGTTTCCTCCAGAAGGTTTGCCAATTATCTATGAATTCCACATCATTTCTGGGACACCACTCAGACAGCCAGCAATTTCAGGAGAACATGCGGCTAAACATGTCACTCCTGGTCTGATTGGGGAGGGGACCAGAGAAAACTACAGAATCTTACATTGTTTTGTCAAAGTTGCACACCGATTCAATATTGCTTTTAGTGACCTCCGATTGGCGTAACCGGGTGTCATTACTGCCGACGTGAATTATGATTTTACTGAATTTACGTTTATCCTTAGCCAGCAGTTTTGCATTTCCTTCAATGTCGCCTGCTCTGGCCCCTGGAAGACAATTGACTATGGTTGCCAGTGTCTCTAGCAGCTAGAGACACCGGCAACCATAGGGTTAGGGTTAGACAGGTGAAGCTAGAGTCTAGCTTCACATGTCTGAGAACAGAATCACCAATTACCAGAGTTTGACCGCCGGCGGGCGTGTCGCCGAGTGGGGAAAAACAGTTAGACACATGAACGGGTTGGTGGTGTACCTGGGGCTTCTGTTTAGGACTATGCTTCCTCCTCACCGTCACCCAGCCGCCCTCTTTCCCCAGCTGCTTGGGGTCTGCCGGGGAACAGCTAGCGGGGCCTACGCTATCTTCGGCTGCACCAGTTACAGGGGCTTGGCTAGCTACGGGTGAATGAAGGGTGCGAAGCCGAGTCTCCCTTCCAATGTGGATCACATCAGCCAGCAACACAGGCTCTTGTGAAATGTAGATGACCTCAGACAGCAGCGCAGGCCCTGCTGTCGTGAAGTTGGCCTCAGAGGGAGCACTAGCCCTGGTGCAATGTGGATGGCCTAAGCCAGTAATACAGGCCCTGGTGTGGTGACGATAGTCTCACAAGGAGCACATGCCGTGGTATAATGTGGATGGCCTCAGCCAGTAGCACAGGCCCTGTTGTAATGTGGATGGCCTCATCTACCAACACTGGCCCAGGTGAAATGTGGATGGTAATGGCCAGCACCACAGACCTTGGTGTAATGTGGATGGCCTTAGCCAACAGCACAGTCCCTGGTGTGGTGAAGATGGCCTCACAGGAAGCACTGTCCCTGGTGTAATGTGGATGGCCTCAGCAAACAACACTGGCCCTGGTGAAATGTTGGTGGTATTGGCCAGCACCACAGGCCCTGGTTTAATGTAGATGGCATCAGCCAGCAGCACAGGCCCTTGACTATTGTGAATGGCATCAGCCAGCAACACCACTGGCCCTTGTGAAATGTGGATGGTTTCGGCCAGCAATACAGGCCCTTGGGTAATGTGGAAGGCTAGCAGCACTGGCCCTTGTGTAATATGGATGGTATCAGCCAGGACCAAAGGCCCTGGTGTGGTGATGATAGCCTCACAGGAAGCACTGTCCCTGGTGTAATTTGGATGGCCTCATCCAACAACACTGGCCCTGGTGAAATGTGGATGGTATTAGCCAGCACCACAGGCCCTGGTGTAATGTGAATGTTCTCAGCGAACACCACTGGCCCTGGTGTAAAGTGGATGGTATTGGCCAGCACCGCAGGCCCTGGTGTAATGTGAATGTCCTCAGCCAACACCATTGTCCCTGGTGTAATGTGGATGGTATTGGCTAGCACCACAGGACCTGGTGTAATGTGGATGGCCTCATCTACCAACACTGGACCAGGTGAAATGTGGATGGTATTGGCCAGCACCACAGGCCCTTGTGTAATGTGAATGTCCTCAGCCATGACCACAGGCCCTGATGAAATGTAATTGGCCTCAGCCATGACCACAGGCCCTGGGGAAATGTAAATGTCCTCAGCCAGTAGCACAGGCCCTGTTGTAATGTGGATGGCCTCATCTAACAACTCTGTCGCAGGTGAAATATGGATGGTATTGGTCAGCAACACACACTCTGGTGAAATGTGCATGATATCGGTCAGCACCACAGCCCCTGGTGTAATGTGGATGGCATCAACGAGCAGCAGAGGCCCTGGTGTGGTGACGATGGCCTCACAGGAAGCACAGGCCATGGTGTAATGTGGATGGCCTCAGACAGCAGCCAGGCCCTGGTGAAATGTAGATGGCCTCAGCCGGAAACATGCGCTCTGGTGAAATGTAGTCTGCCTCAGCCAGTAGCACAGGCCCTGTTGAGGTGAAGATGGCCTAACAGGAAGCGCTGTCCCTGGTGTAATGTGTATTTCCTCAGCCAACAACACTGGCCCTCTTTAAATGTGGATGGTATTGGCCAACACCACAGGCCCTGGCGTAATGTGAATGTCCTCAGCCAGTAGTAAAGGCCCTTGTGTTTTGTGGAACGCATCAGCCAGCAACAAAATCCCTGGTGAAATGTGGATGGCCTCATCCAGCACCACAGGCCCTGGTTTGGTGATGATTGCCACACAGGAAGACCTGTACCTGGTGCAATGTGGATGGCCTCATCCAACAGTACAGGCCCTGGTTTAATGTAGATGGCATCAGCCAGTAGTACAGGCCCTTGAGTATTGTGAATGGCATCAGCCAGACACACCACTGGCCCTTGTGAAATGAGGATATATCACCCAGCAGCACAGGCCCTGGTGTGGTGATGATGGCCTCACAGGAAGCACTGTCCCTGGTGTAATTTGGATGGCCTCATCCAACACACTGGCCCTGGTGAAATGTGGATGGTATTAGCCAGCACCACAGGCCCTGGTGTAATGTGAATGTCCTCAGCCAACACCACAGGCCCTGGTGTAATGTGAATGTCCTCAGCCAACACCACTGGCCCTGGTGAAATTTGGATGGTATTGGCCAGCACCACAGGCCCTGGTGTTATGTGAATGTCCTCAGCCAACACCATTGGCCTTGGTGTAATGTGGATGGTATTAGCCAGCACCACAGGCCCTGGTGTAATGTGAATGTCCTCAGCCACACCACTGGCCCTGGTGTAATGTGGATGGTATTGGCCAGCACCACAGGCCCTGGTGTAATGTGAATCGGATTGGCCAGCACCACAGGCCCTGGTGAAATGTGGAATGTCCACATCCATGACCACAGGCCCTGATGAAATGTAGTTGTCCTCAGCCATGACCACAGGCCCTGGTGAAATGTAAATGTCCTCAGCCAGTAGCACAGGCCCTGGTGTAATGTGGATGGCCTCATCTAACAACTCTGTCGCTGGTGAAATATGGATGGTATTGGTCAGCACCACACACCCTGGTGAAATGTGCATGATATCGGTCAGCACCACAGGCCCAGGTGTAATGTGGATGGCATCAACGAGCAGCAGAGGCCCTGGTGTGGTGAAGGTGGCCTCACAGGAAGCACTGTCCCTTGTGCTTCTTGAAATGTGGATGGCCTCAGCCAACAACAGTGGCCCTAATGAAATGTGGATTATATTGGCCAGCACCAAAGGCCCTGGTGGAATGTGAATATCCTCAGCCAGTAGTAAAGGCCCTTGTGTTTTGTAGAACGCATCAGCCAGCAACACAATCCCTGGTGAAATGTGGATGGCCTCATCCAGCACCACAGGCCCTGGTTTGGTGATGATTGCCACACAGGAAGAACTGTACCTGGTGTAATGTGGATGGCCTCATCCAACAGTACAGGCCCTGGTGTGGTGAAGATGTCCTCAGAGGAAGCACAGGCCATGGTGTAATGTGGATGGCCTCAGACAGGAGCCAGGACCTGGTGAAATGTAGATGGCCTCAGCCGGCAACATGTAGTCTGCCTCAGCCAGTAGCACAGGCCCTGTTGTGGTGAAGATGGCCTCACAGGAAGCACTGTCCCTGGTGTAATGTGGATGGCATCAATGAGTAGCACAGGCCCTTGTGTAATGTGGATCACATCAGCCAGCAACACAAGCTCTGGTGAAATGTAGATGACCTCAGTCAGCAGCGCAGGCCCTGCTGTCGTGAAGTTGGCCTCACAGGGAGCACATGCCATGATATAATGTGGATGGCCTCATCTACCAACACTGGCGAAGGTGAAATGTGGATGGTAATGGCACGCACCACAGACCTTGGTGTAATGTGGATGACCTTAGCCAACACCACTGGCCCTGGTGAAATGTGGATGACATCGGCAAGGACCAATGGCCCTAATGTAATGTGGATGTTTCAGCAAACAACACTGGCCCTTGTGAAATGTCGGTGGTATTGGCCAGCACCACAGGCCTTGGTTTAATGTAGATGGCATCAGCCAGTAGCACAGGCCCTTGAGTATTGTGAATGTTATCAGCCAGCAACACCACTGGCACTTGTGAAATGTGGATGGTTTCGTGCAGCAACACAGGCCCTTGGGTAATGTGGAAGGCTAGCAGCACTGGCCCTTGTGTGGTGATGATGGCCTCACAGGAAGCACTGTCCCTGGTGTAATTTGGATGGCCTCATCCAACAACACTGGCCCGGGTTAAATGTGGATGGTATTATCCAGCACCACAGGCCCTGGTGTAATTTGAATGTCCTCAGCCAACACCACTGGCCCTGGTGTAATGTGGATGGTATTGGCCAGCACCACAGGCCCTGGTGTAATGTGAATGTCCACATCCATGACCACAGGCCCTGATGAAATGTAGTTGTCCTCAGCCATGACCAAAGGCCCTGGTGAAATGTGAATGTCCTCAGCCAGTAGCACAGGCCCTGTTGTAATGTGGGTAGCCTCATCTAACAACTCTGTCCCTGGTGAAATATGGATGGTATTGGTCAGCACCACACACCCTGGTGTAATGTGAATGGCCTTAGCCAACACCACTGGCCCTGGTTAAATGTGCATGATATCGGTCAGCACCACAAGCCCAGGTGTAATGTGGATGGCATTAACGAGCAGCAGAGGCCCTGGTGTGGTGAAGATGGCCTCACAGGAAGCACTGTCCCTTGTGTAATGTGTATGGCCTCAGCCAAGAACAGTGGCCCTGGTGAAATGTGGATTATATTGGCCAGCACCACAGGCCCTGGTGGAATGTGAATATCATCAGCCAGTAGTAAAGGCCCTTGTGTTTTCTGGGAAGCATCAGACGGCAACACAATCCCTGGTGAAATGTGGATGGTATCATCGAGTAGCACAGGCCCTGGTGTAATGTGGATGGCCTCATCCAACAGTACAGTCCCTGGTGTGGTGAAGATCGCCTCACCGGAAGCACTGTCCCTGGTGTAAAGTTTATGGCCTAAGCCAACAACAGTGGCCATGGTGAAATATGGATGGTATTGGCCAGCACCACAGGCCCTGGTGTAATATGAATGTCCTCAGCCAGTAGCCCAGGCCCTTGAGTATTGTGAAAGGCATCAGCAAGCAACACCACTGGCCCTGTTGAAATATGGATGGTTTCAGACAGCAACACAGGCCCTTGGGTAATGTGGAAGGCTAGCAGCACTGGCCCTTGTGTGGTGATGATGGCCTCACAGGAAGCACTGTCCCAGGTGTAATTTGGATGGCCTCATCCAACAGCACTGGCCCTGGTGAAATGTGGATTGTATTAGCCAGCACCACAGGCCCTGGTGTAATGTGAATGTCCTCAGCAAACACCACTGGCCCTGGTGAAATGTGGATGGTATTGGCCAACACCACTGGCCCAGGTGTAATGTGAATGTCCTCAGCCAGTAGCACAGGCCCTTGTGTATTGTGGATCGCATCAGCCATGACCACAGGCCCTGGTGAAATGTAAATGTCCTCAGCCAGTAGCACAGGCCCTGTTGTAATGTGGATGGCCTCATCTAACAATATTGTTCATGGTGAAATATGGATGGTATCGGTAAGAACCACACACCCTGGTGTAATGTGAATGGCCATAGCAAACACCACTGGCCGTGGTGAAATGTGCATGATATCGGTCAGCACCAGAGGCCCAGGTGTAATGTGGATGGCATCAACGAGCAGCAGAGGCACTGGTGGGGTGAAGATGGCCACACAGCAATCAATGTTCCTGGTGTAATGTGGATGGTAGAAGCCGGCATCACAGGCCGTGATGTAATGTGGATCGCCTCAGCCAAAAGCACAGGCCTTTGTGTCGTGAAGATGGCCTCACAGGAAGCACTGTCCCTTGTGTAATGTGTATGGCCTTTGCCAAAAACAGTGGCCCTGGTGAAATGTGGATTATATTGGCCAGCACCACAGGCCCTGGTTTGGTGATGATTGCCACACAGGAAGAACTGTACCTGGTGTAATGTGGATGGCCTCATCCAACAATAGAGGCCCTGGTGTGGTGAAGATGGCCTCACAGGAAGCACAGGCCTTGGTGTAATGTGAATGGCCTCAGACAGCAGCCAGGCCCTGGTGAAATGTAGATGGCCTCAGCCTGCAACATGCGCTCTGGTGAAAGGTAGTCTGCCTCAGCCAGTGGCACAGGCCCTGTTGTAGTGAAGCCAGTAGTAAAGGCCCTTGTGTTTTCTGGAACGCATCAGCCGGCAACACAATCCCTGGTGAAATGTGGATGGTATCATCGAGTAGCACAGGCCCTGTTGTAATTTGGATGGCCTCATCCAACAGTACAGTCCCTGGTGTGGTGAAGATCGCCTCACAGGAAGCAGTTTCAATTAGAAACACCCAGCCAGAATTTTTTGGCTGAATTGTTTTGCAGCTTCCCGTCCTCATCCTGAACAAGGAAGCTCCAAGGAAACTAATCTCTCCCTGAAGACACCGAGTGCAGTTTCAGAAGCACGAGCATGAACATCAACAGTGGACAGGAGTCCAAGAGACAATACCAGAGTTCTGAGCAGAGAGGTCCAGCAGCACTGTGGGCAAACGGCATCAGAAAGAGAAGAACCACCATCTACATTGGATGGATGGAGATGCGTTTCCAGCAAGCTGCAACCTCACTGTGTGTGAAGGACTTTTGAGAAGACTGTCTGAGCTTGACATTTGCCAGGTTTGGAGTGAGATGGCAATGAAAGAGACAGTGGGACAAAGAGAGACACGGGACAAAGCTGAAAAAACTGACTGCCATTGGACTGAAAAGTGGGAGAGAAGGAAAGGAGCAGAAGAGGACTGAGGCTGCTGTTTTAGTGTGGGCAATCAAATTAGGTTAAGGAATCCGGGGAGACAAGCGACTGCCTGGAAGTGGAGGATTGACACAGTGTCCAGACCACCACAAAAGGGGGAGGAAGACAAGCACTGAGGTATGCAAGTGTACTGTTCGAATAATGGAAAGTGACACGACACATACAGATAATATGCACCAGAGATTTAAAAAAAATCATACACAAAGTGTTACACATTAAAAGAGGGCATTTGTAGAAGGGGTTAACAACACACAGTGTGGTTTCCGATGGTATCCTGCAAGCATTTGGGGTTTAGCTGTGCCTGACTATGACAGAGTTTTTCATTTAGATGTTTCTGAAACAAAATTTGGAGTGAACGGAGTCTTGTTCCAGAAAAAAGGGGGGAAGGTACATGAAAAGATACATAAAAACAGAAAATGTATTAACCGTACTAATACAAACACAAGAGAGATCATGAAGATTAGACAACATTTTAAGCGTGTGAGTCTGTTTATCATCTTGTCCAAGTCACTTAGTGTGATGCAAAGACCAGTGGACTCATAGCACATTAGTTAAGAAATGATCAAATAATACTAGAGAAGTGTGTAAGAAAGGCAGCTTTAAGAACATGCTCTGCTGGATATGCAGCTCCACAGACATACATTAAACCTGCCTAATAACACAAACACACATGCAATGAAAATTAGCTTGTTATCTTTCATCAGTGTTAAAATAGTGTCAATTTAGCAGACACTTGCTATCAAATACCGAATTTATCCAATAAATAAATAAATATATATATATATTGACTCTCTAGGTTGCAGGACAACAATTTAACTTTTGTGGGAAAAAAGATTCTGGTTTGACCAACCAGTGATCAGACAATAACTTTAGTTGTTGATATAGTAAACTGGGAGATGCTTGCTGCTTGATTGATGCAGCACAAGTAATTTACTGTATGAGGGAAATTCTATTTTTGTGATAATATTTTGAACATGCTTTCCTGTCGTCCTGTCAACTTAGTGGGTTAATAGCTGATATGCAAATTAGTTGATCGGTTTTAGATTAATGAAAGGTGACTGAATTCTAGCACGAGTGAATGGGATGTTTGTTGTGTGTTGAGTGGAGACTCTAAAACACTGAGTTTCCTGTTTTGATGTGCGAGTGAATCCTGTATTTAGATACACAACTCTGAATACGTCAGAACAAACTTCTTTTGTGAAGTGCATGACAGCATGTCACATGTTTTATGATGAAGGGAAAAAGGAAAAATTGAATAAAATAGATCTGTGACTTAAATGAGTGAAGAGCGCAGACCTGGTGATTAAACTCATAGCTAATAAGACATTAGGGTTATGTTGTGTGTTTTGCAGCTGATAGTTGGTTTGGAGTGAATCTAACTGATGATTTTTTTCTTTTGTTGTGAAGTTGAGCCTGCCAATTAGTATGATGGTATGATGAACCATGCTAATGGTGATTTACCCTCCTGAGATGAGTAGCTTGTGTCATGACTATAACAAGGCCTTTTTATTTTGATACTTTTACAGTGCACTGAAAGTTTGGTTTGATAATCTCTGTTATTTTTCATTTTTTATCTTTTGAACAGGCACTGATTTTGTTTGTCTATTTCTTTTCTTTAAGCAGATCTGCACGTCGGGAATTAAAAGTGCTATACGACCGGTCGAGAAAGCTGTTACAAGTGAGTTTTCTCCACATTGAAATGGGCTCAGGAGAAAGCTACTTATTTGGGACAATATTAAATGAAAGTCCCGGCCTAAAAAGAATTCAGCGATGTAATCCAAACTAAAGTTCTTTTTCTTTTTGAAATGACGTCATTTTGCTGAGAGTGGAAACTAAATGCGACGATGGTTTCCACTATCAGCAAAGAAAGAATGAATGAATGAATGGAAATAAAAACAAACTGACTGACTGGTAAAAGCTGACAAGACTTGACCACGACTCAAGGTTAACCTCCACCTAGACAGGACAAAGGGTGGATGAATTTATGTGTTTTTGTTACAGGAGCAGAAAGATGATAGCAACATTCGAGGTTGCATGATGGTTTAACCTTTGAAATGCCATTTTCTGTGTCTGTGCATCTACCAGGGGTGTTATTCACTACCTTGTGTTGCTTACAGAGGTAACGGTGACAAAGTATGCATATACCTGCGCAGCGCTAACATTTGCATTTTCTTTTCTACAGCATTGCAGTTTTTCATGTGTTTGATCATGTGATTTATAAGAGGATTAGTTAATGTTTTTTTTACTATAGGATTTCTGGGTTTATATGTGAATGACATTCTTTCTACAGCTAGGGATGGCTAACTTTATGGTGTTTTTATGGCACCTCTGGAATGTGGATGGCCGACGCCTGCCCACCAGGATAATCAATGTGTGTTGCTAATGTTTGTTTTTTGAGACTGCATGTACAAGATTCAGCAAAAGCGGACAAGTGACATGAGACAAACAAATAAGAGATGCGGTGTTATGGAATAGTTAATATGGGCTCATTTGCTGGCCACTCTTGAGCCCATAAATAATATATGAGTGGAGTGACTTTGCTTACGAGAAGTCACTGATTACATTACTGTTGACTGAGTACATGGGATGATCCATGTCTGAGGCAAATTATGGTAATAATTGTAGTTTACTGATTTGAGAAAACCTGCACATGACACTTGTCTTGCTAGTGCTGAATGCTTATTGCTCTTATGATACAATTGTTTACAGGTATGAAGTTTGATTTCACTTCCAGATTTTGCTTTCCAGGCCATGATGGTGTGTATGCAGGCTCCTGACAGAGCCAGGTGTTATGCAAAACACACTAACATTTTTATTGCAGGATTATAGGTCCAGGGTGGTGCTGCTCCAGGGGAGGAGATGCCCTGATGTTGCCTGGGATATGATCTAGCTAACCTTTTTCTTTAAGACAGGAATCTGATTTTGATGAGTTGACTCATGGGAGTGTCCATGTGTCAAGATGGGGGATCCAGGATTAATATGAAACAATGAATTAACATTAAATTTTGGAATTAACATTAAATTTTGTTTTATATGATTTTTGCAGCAATTTGTGTGATTAACTGTTTATTTACAGGTATTAAACCTATGCAAGTGGTGCATCCATGTTCAGATGAGGCTTTGATGGCCTATAAGTGAAGTTCACTGAACTAAAGGATGTGGTTTGATGATTGTTGACATGCTCTCCAAATAGAAGTTTTTCCTCTTAGCAAGGAAATACAGGTGCAGCAGTAATCTCCTGAGAAATCTTCAGAGGCCCAGTGAGAAGCGAGAACCATTCCAGGCATAACTGACAGCCCAGGCAGTGATTGAGGTCAAAGGTCGAGCTGGTTGGGGCCCATCATGAGATCAGATTTTGGAGCCACAGCACGGACCATGAAACTGCGTTGGAATGAGAGCTGTGCCAGGGGGGATTTCCAGAGGCTAACAGAGGAGATTGTGGACAACAGACGGGCACCTGAAGGATGAGGGGAGCGTGCCAAGCTCCATCGACAGCGCAGAGGGAATCTAAGGATGACATCATGATTCTGTGAAAAGCACAGGAACCAGAAGCTATGGTGGTGATGACAGCAGTTACCTATGAACATCACCTAAAGCTGTGTCACTATACTGTGCATACGCTGGCACATTGAAGACTGCTGGGATCATAACGCCAGTAAGATAACTGGACCCAGCACCCTTTTCACAAAGGGATTGATAGAGGCCAATTCAAGTGCTTCTGACCTTTTCAACTGCCTTCAAAATAGCGGAGAGACCCTCCTGGATTTATCAGAGCCACTGCAAAGAGGTCGAGGTCCCAGGAAACCCCGGCACCCTCAAGACAGCACAATAGAGAAATCTCACACTTGGTTGTTTCAGTGGTGAGGGGGGAGTGCTGATTGAGCCCCCGTAGGGTAAGCTCGCACTTCAACCTCCAGCCTCTGATCAACTCTAGGGCAACCAAGTGCGAGGCGTGACGGACCTGTGTGCAACCATGGGAAGGTGGACCCTCTTGGTTACCTTGACTACGACGCTCACTTTTACAGGACCCCAGCTGGTGCCGGAAACAGCTGAACCAGGAGGAAGGCAGAGAAGATGGACACACGACAACTCTCACCTAAGGGATATGACGCAAGACCACATCCCTCCGTGGATGAACAATGCCTGGTACCGTTATATCCACGACAGAACAAAAGCATAATTGGCAAATACAGACTATTATGTCTGTTCCCATCTACCCAGCACGGCAACATACCCCACACTATATGTGTTCCTGGACTAACTCTCAGGGAAGAACTACTCTATGATAATAGCAGAGAAAGGGGACTTCGTGTCCTCTTCAACAACACATGCTGCACTTACATACTGGACGATGTACACTCATTAAACGTGACTGACGCCCTGAGTGTTTTGAGACAGATCTAGCAGGCCCAAAAATCAGGACTATGTAAGTGATACAAGTGACTGGTTTTTCTTGGCTTTACACTGGCTCCTGGTTACAGGTACTAAAAAGACTACTCATCGGAGTTGGGATATTTTTTACTGTTGCTGCATAAATAGCCATGACAAGTGATGATGATAATGACCCCGACCTGTTGGAACACGAAGACTTTGTGTGATTAATGACGATGTGACAGAAAATGTACAACAAGATGTTACAAACTGATATCTCACTTTAAAAGTTTTCTCTGACAACAGGAGGGAATGTCAATGGAAAATTGTATTTAGTAGTCAGTATAATCTTTTAGTGATATAAGTTTGCATATGGTAGAATACTGCATGTAGTTATTTGTATTAGGAAATATTCAACCATGTATACTTAGAGGCATATAATCAATTGTGTGTGATCTCTAGCAGGCTGCAGGCTTGGCGTGCACCTCAGGAATGCACCCCCACGTCCTGGGAGCATGAGAGTTCGTACCTTGTTTTATTGTTTTATGGTAGGATTAACGTAGTTACGTCTTAGTCTAAGTGCTTTAACTGCTTGACTTCCTCACCAATGTTATCTAGGGTGAGGGAGCTCTACCCTCTTCCTGACCAAGGATGTGCCTTTTATGACCCTTTGATCAGCAGGACACACACACACACACACACACACACACACACACACACACACGCACTGAAGTATAAAATAAAGACGGGGGCAGTGCTCAGGGCGAGTCTCAGTCCGGAGGCTGCCCTTGCTAGCAAGAAGATCTGTGTGTTTCTCTTCTCTGAGTCTTTACTGAAGAAGTGTTTTAGAATATTTTCCCTAGCACATCCATATTTCACAAGGGCCAGTGTTGTTAGATTATGCCATCCACATTACACCAGGTCCTGTGCTGCTGGCTGAGGCCATCCACATTGCACCGGGGCCATGGGGTTGGATGAGGACATTAACATTACACCAGGGACTGTGTTACTGACTGAGGCCATTCACATTGCAGTAGGGCCTGTGCTGCTGGCTGAGGCAACCTAGATTTCACTAGGGCCTGTGTTGATGGCTGATGCCATCCACAATACACCAGGGCCAGTGATTTCTGGGAGGCCATCTTCACTAGACCAGGGTCTGTGGTGCTTGCTGATGCCATCGAAAATACACCAGGGCCAGTGATTCCTGTGAGGCCATCTTCACCAGACCAGGGCCTGTGATGCTAGCCATCCAAATTACCCAAGGGCCTGTGTTGTTGGCCGAAAACAACCACATTTGACCATGGTTTGTGTTACTGGATGACGGGATCCACATTTCACCAGGGCCAGTGTTGTTGGCTGAGGTCATCCACATTACACCAGGGCCTGTGCTGCTGGCTGATGCCATTCACATTACACCAGGGCCAGTGGTGTTGGTTGAGGACATTCACATTACACCTGGGCCTGTGGTGCTGAACCATTTCATGCACATTTCACCAGATCAAGTAGTGTTGGCTATGGCCATTCACATTACACCAGGGTGTGTGGTGCTGTCCAATACCATCCATATTTCACCAGGGACAGTGTTGTTAGATGAGGCCATCCACATTACAACAGGGCCTGTGATACTCACTGAGGACATTTACATTTCACCAGGGCCTGTTGTCATGGCTGAGGCCAACTACATTTCACCAGGGCCTGTGTTGGTGGCTGATCGCATCCACAACATACAAAGGCCTGTGCTACTGGCTGATGCCATCCACATTACACCAGGGCCAGTGCTCCCTGTGAAGCCATCTTCACCACACCACTGCCTGTGTTGCTGGCAGACGCCATCCACATTGCACCAGGGACAGTGCTCCCTGTGAGGCCATATTCACCACACCAGGGCCTGTACTGTTGGCTGAGGCCATCCACATTACACCAGGTCCTGTGCTGCTGGCTGAGGCCATCCACATTGCACCGGGGCCATGGGGTTGGATGAGGACATTAACATTACACCAGGGACTGTGTTACTGACTGAGGCCATTCACATTGCAGTAGGGCCTGTGCTGCTGGCTGAGGCAACCTAGATTTCACTAGGGCCTGTGTTGATGGCTGATGCCATCCACAATACACCAGGGCCAGTGATTTCTGGGAGGCCATCTTCACTAGACCAGGGTCTGTGGTGCTTGCTGATGCCATCGAAAATACACCAGGGCCAGTGATTCCTGTGAGGCCATCTTCACCAGACCAGGGCCTGTGCTGCTAGCCATCCAAATTACCCAAGGGCCTGTGTTGTTGGCCGAAAACAACCACATTTGACCAGGGTTTGTGTTACTGGATGATGCGATCCACATTTCACCAGGGCCAGTGTTGTTGGCTGAGGTCATCCACATTACACCAGGGCCTGTGCTGCTGGCTGATACCATCCACATTTTACCAGGGCCTGTGCTTTTGGCTGATGCCATTCACATTACACCAGGGCCAGTGGTGTTGGTTGAGGAAATTCACATTACACCTGGGCCTGTGGTGCTGAACCATTTCATGCACATTTCACCAGATCAAGTGGTGTTGGCTATGGCCATTCACATTACACCAGGGTGTGTGGTGCTGACCAATACCATCCATATTTCACCAGGGACAGTGTTGTTAGATGAGGCCATCCAAATTACAACAGGGCCTGTGCTACTGGCTGAGGACATTGACATTTCACCAGGGCCTGTGGTCATGGCTGAGGACAACTACATTTCACCAGGGCCTGTGTGGGTGGCTGATCCAATCCACAATATACAAAGGACTTTGCTACTGGCTGATGCCATCCACATTACACCAGGGCCAGTGCTCCCTGTGAGGCCATCTTCACCAAATCAGGGCCTGCGTTGCTGGCTGATGTCATCCACAATTCACAAGGGCCTGTGCTACTGGATAAGGCCATTCACATTAAACCAGGGTGTGTGGTGCTGACCAATACGATCGATATTTCACCAGGGCCACTGTTGTTGGCTGAGGCCATACACATAACACCAGGGGCAGTGCTTTTGGCTGAGGCCATCATCACCACACCAGGGCGTGTGGTGCTTGATGAGGCCATCCACATTAAACCCGGGCCTGTGTTACTCGTTGATGCCATCCACATTACACCAGGGTCTGTGGTGCTGGCCAATACCATCCACATTTCACCAGGGCCACTGTTGTTGGCTGAGGACATCCACATTACACCAGGGCCTGTGGTTTTGGCTGAGGACATTCACATTACACCAGGGCCTGTGGTGCGGAACGATATCATCCACATTTCACCAGATCAAGTGGTGTTGGCTATGGCAATTCACATTACATGTGTGCTACTCGTTGATACCATCCACATTTCATCAGGGTTTGTGTTGCTGGCTGATGCTATCCACATTTCACCAGGGCCAGTGTTGTTGGCTGAGGCCATCCACATTACACCAGGGCCAGTGCTCCCTGTGAAGCCATCTTCACCACACCACTGCCTCTATTGCTGGCAGAGGCCATACACATTGCACCAGGGCCAATGCTCCCTGTGAGGCCATATTCACCACACCAGGGCCTGTGCTGCTGGCTTATACCATTCTACTTTCACCAGGGCCTGCGTTGCTGGCTGAGGCCAACTACATTTGACCAGGGACTGTGCTACTCGTTGATTGCATCCACATTACACCCGGGCCTGTTTTGCGGCCCGAAACCATCCACATTTCACCAGGGCTTGTGTTGGTGGCTGATGACATTCACAAAACACAAGGGCCTTTGATACTGGCTGATGCCATCCACATTACACCAGGGTGTGTGGTACTGACCAATACCATCCATATTTCACCAGGGCCACTGTTGTTGGCTGAGGCCATACACATTACACCAGGGACCGGGCTTCCTGTGAGGCCACCTTCACCACACCAAGGACTGTACTGTTGGCTGAGGCCATACACATTACACCAGGGCCACTGCTCCCTGTGAGGTCACCTTCACCACACCAGGGACTGTGCTGCTGGCTGATACCATCTTCATTTCACCAGGCCCTGCGTTGCTGGCTCATGACATCCACATTACATCAGGGCCTGTGCTGCTCGTTGATGCCATCCACATTACCCCCGGGCCTGTGGTGATGTCCGAAACCATCCACATTTTCCCAGGGCTTGTGTTGCTGGCTGATGACATCCACAAAACACAAGGGTATGTGATACTGGCTGATGCCATCCACATTACACCAGGGCCAGTGGTGTTGGCTGAGGCCATCCACATTTCACCAGGGCCACTGTTGTTGGCTTATGCCATACACTTTACACCAGGGACAGTGCTTCCTGTGAGGCCATCTTCACCACACCAGGGTCTGTGCTTTTAGCTGAGGCCATCCACATTACACCAGGGCCTGTGATGCAGAATTCTACCATCCACATTACAGCAAGGACAGTGCTTCCTGTGAGGCCATCTTCACCCAACCAGGGCTTCTGCTGCTCGTTGATGCCATCCACATTACACTTGGGACTGTGGTGCTGACCGATATCATGCACATTTCACCAGGGCCAGTGGTGTTGGCTAAGGCCATTCACATTACAACAGGGCCTTTGCTTTTGGCTTAGGACATTTACATTACACCAGTGTGTGTGGTCTTGGCTGAGGCCAAGTACATTTCACCAGGGCCTGTATTGGTGGCTGATCCCATCCACAATATACAAAGGTCTGTGCTACTGGCTGATGCCATCCACATTACACCAGGGCCAGTGTTGTCGGATGAGACCATCCACATTACACCACTGCCAGTGCTTCCTGTGAAGCCATCATCACCACACCAGGGCCTGCGTTGCTGGCTGAGGCCATCCACATTGCACCAGGGCTAATGCTCCCTGTGAGGCCATCTTCACCACACCAGGGCCTGCGTTGCTTGCTCATGCCATCCACATTACACCGGGGCCTGTGCTATTCGTTGATGCCATCCACATTACGCCAGGGCCAGTGGTTTTGGCTGAGGACATTCACATTACACCTGGGCCTTTGGTGCTGGCCAATACCATCCCCATTTCACCAGTGCCAGTGTTGTTGGCTAAGGCCATCCACATTACACCACTGCCAGTTCTTCCTGTGAGGCCATCATTACCACACCAGGGCTTGTGTTGCTTTCTGATGCGATCCACAATATACAAGGTTTCTGTACTACTGGCTGAGGCCATAAACATTACATCAGGGCCAGTGGTGCTGGCCAATACCATCCACATTTCACCAGGGCCACTGTTGTTGGCTGAGGCCCTACATTTTACACCAGGGAGAGTGCTTCCTCTGAGGCCATCTTCACCACACAAGAGCCTTTGCCCTGGGCTGAGGCCATCCACATTACACCGGGGCCTGTGGTGCTGACCGCTATTATGCACATTTCCCAGGGGCAGTGGTGTTGGCTAAGGCCATTCACATTACACAAGTGTATGTGGTGCTGACTCATGCCATCCACATCACAACAGGGCCTGTGCTACTGGCTGATGCCATCCACATTACACCAGGGCCAGTGCTCCCTGTGAGACCATCTTCACCACACCAGGGCCTTTGTTGCTGGCTGAGGCCATCCTTATTTCACCAGGGCCTGCGTTGCTTGGTCATGCCATCCACATTACACCAGGGCCTGTGCTACTAGGTGAGGCCAACTACATTTCACCAGGGCCTGTGTTGCTGGCTGACGACATCCAGAATACACAAGGGCATGTGATACTGGCTGATGCCATCCACATTACACCAGGGGCAGTGGTGTTGGCTAAGGCCATTCACCTTACACCAGGGCCAGTGGTGCTGACCAATACCATCCATATTTCACCAGGGACAGTGTTGTTAGATGAGGCCATCCACATTTCCCAAGGGCCTGCATTGCTGGCCAGGGCCTGCGTTGCTGGGTCATACCATCCACATTACAACAGGGCCAGTGTTGTTGGATGAGGCCATCCACATTACACCACTGCCAGTGCTTCCAATGAGGCCATCATCAACACACCAGGGCCTGTGGTGCTGGATGAGGCAATCCACATTACACCAGGGCCTGTGCTACTTGTTGATACCATCCACATTACACCAGGGCCTGTGATGCCGACTTCTACCATCCACATTACACCAGGGACAGTGAGACCATCTTCAACACACAAGGGCCTTTGCTGTGGGCTGAGGCCATCCACATTACGCCTGGGCCTTTGATGCCGGCTTCTACCGGTATCACAGGCTGGTAGAAGTCTGGTGTAATGTATCCTGGTGTAATGTGGATAAGTTACACCAAGGACAGTGCTTCCCATGAGGCAATCTTCACGCCACCAGGGCCACTCCTTCTCGTTGATGCCAACCACATTAAACCTGGGCGTGTGGTGCTGGATGTCATGCACATTTCACCAGGGCCAGTGGTGTTGGCAAAGGCCATTCACACTACAACAGGGTGTGTGATGCTGACCAATACCATCCATATTTCACCAAGGACAGTGTTGTTAGATGAGGCCATCCAAATTACAACAGGGCCTTTTCTACTGGCTGAGGCCAACTACATTTCACCAGTGCCTGTCTTGGTGGATGATCCCATCCGCAATATACAAAGGCCTGTTTTACTGGCTGATCCCATCCACATTACACCTGGGCCAGTGCTCCCTGTGAGACCATATTCACCACACCAGGGCCTGTGCTGCTTGCTTATACCATTCTCCTTTCACCACGGCCTGCGTTGCTGGCTGAGGCCAACTACATTTGACCAGGGACTGTGCTACTCGTTGATTGCATCCACATTACACCCGGGCCTGTTTTGCTGTCCGAAACCATCAACATTTCACCAGGGCTTGTGTTGCTGGCTGATGACATTCACAAAACACAAGGGCCTTTGATACTGGCTGATGCCATCCACATTACACCAGGGCCAGTGGTGTTGGCTGAGGACATTCACATTACACCAGGGCCTGTGCCAATACCATCCACGTTTCACCAGGGCCAGTGTTGTTGGGTGAGGCCATCCACATTACACCAGTGCCTGTGCTATTCGTTGATTCCATTCACATTACACCAGGGCCTGTGGTGCTGGCCAATACCATCCACATTTCACCAGGGCCAGTGTTGTTGGCTGAGGCCATCCAGATTACACCACTGCCAGTGCTTCCTGTGATGCCATCATCACCAAATCAGGGCCTGTGCTACTCATTGATACCATCCACATTTCACCAGGGCTTGTGTTGCTGGCTGATGCGATCCACAATACACAAGGGCCTCTGCTACTGGCTGAAGACATTCACGTTACACCAGGGCCTGTGGTGCTGGCCAATACCATCGATATTTCACCAGGGCCACTGTTGTTGGCTGAGGCCATCCACATCACACCAGGGCCTTTGGTGCTGGCCAATACCATCCATATTTCACCAGGGCCACTGTTGTTGGCTGAGGCCGTACATTTTACACCAGGGAGAGTGCTTCCTGTGAGGCGATCGTCACCACACAAGGTTCTTTGCTGTTCGCTGAGGCCATCCATATTACAACAGGGCCTGTCCTACTGGGTGAGGACATTTACATTTCACCAGGGCCTGTGTTGGTGGCTGATCCCATCCACAAAATAAAAAGGCCTGTGCTACTGGATGATGCCATCCACATTGCAACAGGGCCACTGCTCCCTGTGAGGCCATATTCACAAAACCAGGGCCTGTGCTGCTTGCTGATACCATCCTCATTTCACCAGGGCCTGCGTTGCTGGCTCATGCCATCCACATTGCACCAGGGCCAGTGCTCCCTGTGAGGCCATACTCACCACACCACGGCCTGCGTTGCTGGCTGAGGCCATCCTCATTTCACCAGGGCCTGCGTTGCTGGCTGATGCGATCCACAATACACAAGGGATGTGCTACTGGCTAAGGCCATTCACATTACACCAGGGTGTGTGGTGCTGACCAATACAATCCATATTTCACAAGGGCCACTGTTGTTGGCTGAGGCCATACACATTACACCAAGGACAGGTCTTTCTGCCAGGCCATCTTCACCACACCAGGGACTGTACTGTTGGATAAGGCCATGGACATTACACGAGGGACATTGCTTCCTGTGAGGCCATCTTCACCACACCAGAGCCTGCGTTGCTTGCTCATGCCATCCACATTACACCGTGGCCTGTGCTATTCGTTGATGCCATCCACATTACGCCACGGCCAGTGGTTTTGGCTGAGGACATTCACATTACACCTGGGTGTTTGGTGCTGGCCAATACCATCCACATTTCACCCGTGCCAGTGTTGTTGGCTTAGGCCATCCACATTACACCACTGCCAGTGATTCCTGTGAGGACATCATCACCACACCAGGGCTTGTGTTGCTTTCTGATGCGATCCACAATACACAAGGGCCTCTGTACTACTGGCTGAAGCCATCCACATTACACCAGGGCCAGTGGTGCTGGCCAATACCATCCACATTTCACCAGTGCCAGTGGTTTTGGCTAAGGCCATTCACATTACAACAGAGACAGTGCTTCCTGTGAGGCCATCTTCACCGAACCACGGACTGTGCTTTTGGCTGAGGCCATCCGCATTACATCAGGGCCTGTGATACCGACTTCTACCATCCACATTACACCAAGGACAGTGCTTCCTTTGAGGCCATCTTCACCCCACCAGGGCCTCTGCTGCTCGTTGATGCTATCCACATTACGCCTGGGCCTGTGGTGCTGACCGATATCATGCACATTTCACCAGGGCCAGTGGTGTTGGCTAAGGTCATTCACATTGCACCAGGGCCTTTGCTACTGGCTTAGGACATTTACATTACACCAGGGTGTGGTCATGGCTGAGGCCAACTACATATCACCAGGGCCTGTATTGGTAGCTGATCCCATTCACAATATATAGAAGAAGAAGAAGAAGAAGAAGAAAGTGTGTACATTATTGAGCCCCGTGGGGAAATCGCTCTCTGCATTTAACCCATTCACTCAGTGAAGCAGTGGGCAGCCATTGGGCGCCCGGGGAGCAGTGTGTAGGGACGGTACCTTGCTCAGGGGTACCTCAGGGTAGCTGTTAAGGGGAATCGAACCCCCGACCTTCTGATCATGGGGCAACCACTCTACCTACTGAGCTATCCCTGCCCAAATAAAGGCCTGTGCTACTGGCTGATGCCATCCACATTACACCAGGGGCAGTGGTTTTGGCTAAGGCCATTCACATTACACCAGGGCCAGTGGTGCTGACCAATACCATCCTTATTTCACCAGGGACAGTGTTGTTAGATGAGGCCATCCACATTTCACAAGGGCCTGCATTGCTGGCTCATGCCATCCACATAACAACAGGGCCTGTGCTACTGGCTGAGGCCAACTACATTTCACCAGGGCCGGTGCTAGTCGTTGATGTCATCCACATTATACCAGCGCAAGTGGTGCTGTCCGAAACCATCCAGATTTCACGACGGCCAGTGTTGTTGGATGAGGCCATCCACATTACACCACTGCCCGTGCTTCCATTGAGGCCATCATCAACACACAAGGGCCTGTGATGCTGGATGAGGCAATCCACATTTCACCAGGGCCTGTGCTACTTGTTGATACCATCCACATTTCACCAGGGCCATCCAACAGTGGTGTTGGCCGAGGACATCCACATTACACCAGGGCCTGTGCTGCCGGCTTCTACCATCCACATTACACCAGGGACAGTGAGACCATCTTCAACACACAAGGGCCTTTTCTGTGGGCTGAGGCAATCCATATTACACCTTTGATGCCGGCTTCTACCGGTATCACAGGCTGGTAGAAGCCTGGTGTAATGTATCCTGGTGTAATGTGGATAAGTTACACCAGGGACAGTGCTTCTCTTGAGGCAATCTTCACGTCACCAGGGCCTCTCCTTCTCGTTGATGCCAACCACATTAAACCTGGGCGTGTGGTGCTGGATATCATGCACATTTCACCAGTGCCAGTGGTGTTGTCAAAGGCCATTAACACTACACCAAGGTGTGTAAGGCTGACCAATACCATCCATATTTCACCAAGGACAGTGTTGTTAGATGAGGCCATCAACATTACAACAGGGCCTTTTCTACTGGCTGTGGCCAACTACATTGCACCAGTGCCTGTCTTGGTGGCTGATACCATCCTCATTTCACCAGGCCCTGCGTTGCTGGCTCATGCCATCCACATTACATCAGGGCCTGTGCTGCTCGTTGATGCCATCCAAATTACCCCCGGGCCTGTGGTGATGTCCGAAACCATCCACATTTGCCCCAGGGCTTGGGTTGCTGGCTGATGACATCCATAAAACACAAGGGCCTGTGACACTGGCTGATGCCATCCACATTACACCAGGGCCACTGTTGTCGGATGAGACCATCCACAATACACCTGGGCCTGTGATTCTGGCTTATGCCATCCACATTAAACCAGGGCCAGTGGTTTTGGCTGAGGACATTCACATTACACCTGGGCCTTTTGTGCTTGCCAATACCATCCACATTTCACCATTGCCAGTGTTGTTGGCTTAGGCCATCCACATTACACCACTGCCAGTGCTTCCTGTGAGGCCATCATCACCACACCAGGGCTTGTGTTGCTTTCTGATGCGATCCACAATATACAAGGTTTCTGTACTACTGGCTGAGGCCATTCACATTACACCAGGGCCAGTGGTGCTGGCCAATACCATCCACATTTCACCAGGGCCACTGTTGTTAGCTGAGGCCATACATTTTACACCAGGGAGAGTGCTTCCTGTGAGGCGATCTTCACCAAACCAGGGCCTGTGCTTTTGGCTGAGGCCATCCACATTACATCAGGGCCTGTGATGCCAACTTCTACCATCCACATTACACCAGGGACAGTGCTTCCTGTGAGGCCATCTTCACCCCACCAGGGCCTCTCCTGCTCGTTGATGCCATCCACATTACGCCTGGGCCTGTGGTGCTGACCGATATCATGCACATTTCACCAGGGCCAGTGGTGTTGGCTAAGGTCATTCACATTACACCAGGGCCTTTGCTACTGGCTTAGGACATTTACATTACACCAGGGTGTGGTCATGGCTGAGGCCAACTACATATCACCAGGGCCTGTATTGGTGCCTGATCCCATCCACAATATGCAAAGGCCTGTGCTACTGGCTGACTCCATCCACATTACACCAGGGCCAGTGCTCCCTGTGAGGCCATCTTCACCACACCAGGGCCTTTGTTGCTTGCTGAGGCCATCCTCATTTCACCAGGTCCTGAGTTGCTTGGTCATGCCATCCACATTACACCAGGGCTTGTGCTACTGGGTGAGGCCAACTACATTTCACCAGGGCTTTTGTTGCTGGCCGACGACATCCACAATACACAAGGGCATGTGATACTGGCTGATGCCATCCACATTTCACCAGGGCCAGTGTTGTTGGCTGAGGCCATCCAGGTTACACCACTGCCAGTGCTTCCTGTGATGCCATCATCACCAAATCAAGGCCTGTGCTACTCGTTGATACCATCCACATTTCACCAGGGCTGGTGTTACTCGATGATACCATCCACATTTCACCAGGGCTTGTGTTGCTGGCTGATGCGATCCACAATACACAGGGGCCTCTGCTACTGGCTGAAGACATTCACATTACACCAGGGCCTGTGGTGCTGGCCAATACCATCGATATTTCACCAGGGCCACTGTTGTTGGCTGAGGCCATAAACTTTACATCAGGGACAGTGCTTCCTGTGAGGGCATCTTCACCCCACCAGGGCCTGTACTGTTGGCTGAGGCCATCCACATTACACCAGGGCCACTGTTGTCGGATGAGACCATCCACAATACACCTGGGCCTGTGATTCTGGCTTATGCCATCCACATTAAACCAGGGCCAGTGGTTTTGGCTGAGGACATTCACATTACACCTGGGCCTTTTGTGCTTGCCAATACCATCCACATTTCACCATTGCCAGTGTTGTTGGCTTAGGCCATCCACATTACACCACTGCCAGTGCTTCCTGTGAGGCCATCATCACCACACCAGGGCTTGTGTTGCTTTCTGATGCGATCCACAATATACAAGGTTTCTGTACTACTGGCTGAGGCCATCCACATTACACCAGGGCCAGTGGTGCTGGCCAATACCATCCACATTTCACCAGGGCCACTGTTGTTAGCTGAGGCCATACATTTTACACCAGGGAGAGTGCTTCCTGTGAGGCCATCTTCAGGGCCAGTGGTGTTGGCTAAGGCCATGCACATTACACCAAGGTCTGTGGTGCTGGCAATTATCATCCACATTTCACCTGGGACAGTGTTGGTAGATAAGGCCATCCACATTACAACAGGGCCTGTGCTACTGAATGAGGCCATCCACATTATACCATAGCTAGTGCTCCCTCTGAGGCCCACTTCACGACAGCAGGGCCTGCGCTTCTATCTGAGGCCACCTATATTTCACGAGGGCTTGTATTGCTGGCTGATGCGATCCACAATACACAAGGGCCAGTGGTGTTGGCTGAGGACATTCACATTACACCAGGGACAGTGCTTCCTTTGAGGCCATCTTCACCACAACAGGGCCTGTGCTACCGGCTGAGGCAGACTACATTTCACCAGAGCGCATGTTGCCGGCTATGGCCATCTACATTTCACCAGGGCCTGGCTGCTGTCTGAGGCCATCCACATTACACCATGGCCTGTGCTTCCTGTGAGGCCATCTTCACAACACTAGGGCCTGTACTGTTGGATGAGGCCATCCTCATTACACCAGGTACAGTTCTTCCTGTGTGGCAATCATCACCAAACCAGGGCCTGTGGTGCTGGATTAGGCCATCCACATTTCACCAGGGATTGTGTTGCTGGCTGATGCTTTCCACAAAACACAAGGGCCTTTACTACTGGCTGAGGATATTCACATTACACCAGGGCCTGTGGTGGTGGCCAATATAATCCACATTTCACCAGGGCCACTGTTGTTGGCTGAGGCCATACACATTACACAAGGGACAGTGCTTCCTGTGAGGCCATCTTCACCACACCAAAGGCCTCTGCTGCTCGTTGATGCCATCCACATTACACCTGGGCCTGTGGTGCTGACCGATATCATGCACATTTCACCAGGGTGTGTGGTGCTGACCAATACCATCCATATTTCAGCAGCGACAGATTGTTAGTTTAGGCCATCCACATTACACCAGGGCCTGTGCTACTGGCTGAGGACATTCACATTACACCAGGGCCTGTGGTGCTGGCCGATATCATCCACATTTCACCAGGGCCAGTGTTTTTGGATGAGGCCATTCACGTTATACAAGGGCCTGTGGTGCTAGCCAATACCATCCACATTACACCAGGGCTAATGGTGTTGGCTGAGGACATTATCATTAGACCAGGGACTGTGTTGCTTGCTGAGGCCACCTATATTTCACGAGGGCCTGTGTTGATGGCTGATGCCATACACATTACACCAGATCACTCTTAGATTTTATTTTCTATCATTCATAGACTATGATGTGTTTGTAGCCACATGGACATCTCACACTGATTTCAGGACCCTGCAAAGAAAACAACATGGCCACCATGTTGGATTTTTGGAGTCACAAATCTGGGCTAACGTTAGCAAGCTGCATTCAGAGAAACTATGGATTTTGGGACTTGTGAGGCATACTTTTCGCTGGCAGCTTTATCTACATTTAAATTAAATCAATGTCTCTCCCAGAGCTCCAGTTCGGTGGCGTCTTATATGGCTCGATCACCTTACACTGGTACCAAGATCAAAGCTTTCAAAGTACGGACATCTACATGCGTTTTCGATCTGGATGGGTAAATATGGTTGTCATCAGAGAGGTGAAGAACAAGAAATTGTTGTTTGCTGAAATGAATGATCACGTGTAAATCTTATATTTTGTTGACTTGGAATTTTACAGTGAATCAGTCCTACAGTTTAAATGAGCCTCCATTGACAGACTAGGTTACTGTGGAAATGCAGGGATTGGCGTGATTTGACCCGTAAGGCAGGGTCAGGAGGGGTGTGTTCACATGTTGGTGCCATATTCTACGCCCTTCTGGCCACTGTAAAGAAACACGAAAAGGCAGCAGCTATCCGGCATTTTGGCTAAACTCAAAGACGTTCATAAGATGGCTGGAGAGCAAAGGACTGCACTACTGTTTTGACTTTCACGTGTGCATGTCCCAGTAGCTCTGATGTCACGTGAAGACTCTTTTAAAGCAAAGAAACAGATGAATAAAATACTAGCATTTTACTCAGCAAAACTGAAGTGGATGGTTTATGGATGGTTTGTAGCAGTTAGCAGGCCAGACTATTTGTCATAAAAAAAAATACTCCAAAAGGCACCATGAGCACAAACACAGTTGAGAGGTTCAGTTCATGGGGCAGGGATAGCTCAGTAGGTAGAGTGGTTGCCCCATGATCGGAAGGTTGGGGGTTCGATTCCCCTTAACAGCTACCCTGAGGTACCCCTGAGCAAGGTACCGTCCCTACACACTGCTCCCCGGGCGCCCAATGGCTGCCCACTGCTTCACTGAGTGAATGGGTTAAATGCAGAGAGCAATTTCCCCACGGGGCTCAATAAAGTACAATAATGTACACACTTTCTTCTTCTTCAGCCACAGTGTATTAGTGGAAGCCAAAGAGTTCATCAAAGAGGACATGCACCCAAACTTTAAGCCTCAGCAAAACTGAAGCAGTTTAGTTCTGAGAAACAGTTCAGTTATCATAGACAGAAACTATCCATGTTTAAAGTTGGACATTTTAACATGGGACACCCATGATTCCCAGCCTCAAGTGGCCACTATTGGAACTGCATCTTTCAGCACCTCAGTGCTGCTGTTCTTTTCCAGCCCCAGATGATGTAGCTTTGTGTACCTATCTACACCCTAATTACAAACATTGGGGAAAAAAAAGAAAAGGAAAAAAAAGTTTTCTTAAGTTTCTAACTTTGGCTTGATTCATGGCTTCCTCTTCATTAGTCCATACATGATGTAAGTATGTATTCTAGCTGTCAACTAGAAAGTGCATTTTCTGAAGAAACTGCAGTGTGAATGCTTGAATCTGAATGTATGCATTGAAATGAATTAATTGCTGAATTTTAAGTTAAAAAGTTTGAATGCGATAAAAAGAAAAAGAATTTAATCTGAAAACAAAAGTGCTGAAGTGCTAAAAGCTGACGTTTACACAGAAGAAGAAGTTGGAAAAAAGCTGAAAATGTTTTAATTGTAAATTAGAAAAACCTTAGAAATGAGAAAAGAAAATTTAGAGTCAGAAAACCTCTGAATGAATATTAAAAGTTCATATTCTTTGAGTCACTGAATGACTAAAATGTGATCCCTCCACTTGGATCCACACAGTTTAAAAATTTTAAATGTCTGAGCTTTGAAAGACAAGGTGTTGGAAAGAGAACAACGATGGCAACGTTTTGAGGGTAAAATCATACCTGTAGAGCAAACACTGAGGACACAGCAGCAGTTGAAAGAGAAGTGTTTAAGATGAATCTTGGCAGAGTGAGAGACAGAGCTAGTTAAGCAGGTAGGTGTGAGCCTGGTTGCTATAGTGACTGCACCCAATGGCTCCATACACACGCACACAGACATGCGCCTCACTTCTGCTGCTTAAAATGAACAGAAAAGTCATGTGAGTGAAGTTGGCCCCCCCACCTTCTTCAAATCCAACAAAAGTGGTATCAAACGTTTGTGCTACGTTTGTGCTGGTTTGTGCTGCAAAAATTTTCATTTGTGCTACTATCATTTTAAAGATATTAATCAAAATTTCTAGAGGTCATCAGAGGTCAACCAGCCCCCCCACATTACCCAAATCCAAAAAAAGTGGTATCAAACGTTTGTGCTACGTTTGTGCTGCTAAAATTGTCGTTTGTGCCGCTTTCATTTTAAAGATATTAATGAAAATGTAAAGGTCAAAAGGTCAACCAGCCCCCCCCCCCCCCCCCCCCCCACATTAATGGAATCGAACAAAATTGATGTCAAATGTTTGTGCTACGTTTGTGCTGGTTTGTGCTGCTAAAATTGTCGTTTGTGCCGCTTTCATTTTAAAGATATTGATAAAAATTTCTAGAGGTCATCAGAGGTCAACCAGCCCCCCCACAGTAATGGAATCAAACAAAATTGGTGTCAAACGTTTGTGCTACGTTTGTGCTGGTTTGTGCTGCTAAAATTGTCGTTTGTGCCGCTTTCATTTTAAAGATATTACCAAAAGTTTCTAAAGCTCAACCAGCCACTTTCTTTACCGTAAAGAAATTGAGAGATATTAACCAGAATTGGATATTTTTTTCTTATGATCACACTCTTAAACCTAGTAATCAAACTGCAATAACTTATTTAAAAACTAGGTTAAATATAGCATTTAAAATAATTAATGCATTCGGTTAGAGAAAAAACTTTATTTGCTGGTAACAAAATACAAAACTACGAGAACAATGTAGTATATATGTTTCCTGTTAGAAAAGGTAAATACATTGAACTGTCTGAGCCTCACAAGTCTAATACAATAACTGAAAAATAACAGCTATTTCCATCATCTAACTCACAAACTAGAAAAGGACTTTCTTGATCTTGCCATCATTCCTTTGTGTAGAGCACAGCGTGCGGACATACGCTGGTGTTTTCAGATGCTATGGTTACATCCTTTCTTAGGTCATCATACATCTCCCAGATGTACGGGGTCCTGTTACAGAATGTCATATAATGCCCGAGTGTTTCTGGTGTTGGGCCCTCCTGAAATGTAATGACTGCTTTCAGTGTGAATTTCTCTCCTTGAAGTAGCAGAGTGGATGGGAATTCAGTAAGCAAAAACCTTTTTGGACTGTGAAAACTGTGCTCCAGAGTTTCTGTAGAGCATTTTCCAAGGTCTGTGTCAATCCATACAAGCTCTCTCAGGGTGAAACTGTGACAAACAGTCCCTGTGCAAAGTTGCTTTCCTGATGAATCTGTTTTAAATGCTGTTGGAGATGCATCAGGACTTTCGATTGGTCTTAGGCATGGCGATGCTGGAAGGTTGAGCCCTTGTTCAACAGCAGACTGAAGGTGAGCTATGCCAGAAGCTGAGAGGACTGACAGATCAATGGAAACAAAAGATATTTGCCTTGTGTTTGGTGTGTAAAGTTTGCAGTACTGGGAGGAACACTGTCTTGTGAAGTGAACACTTGGATTTTCCGTCATTGTTTTTTGAATTATCATCATCATCATCATCATCATTTATTTATTTATTTATATAGCACTTTAAAAACACACCTGGTAGACCAAAGCGCTGTACAATACTAATATGCACATAGTAATAAAACCAGACATAGCAATAAAGTTAAAAAACAATAAAAAATGAAAATAAAATAAAATAAAATGAAATAAAATAAAATAAAATAAAATAAAAATGTCAGTTACCCACAGAGTTAAAAGCCAGGGAATAAAAATAGGTTTTTAATAAAGACTTAAAAACTGGCACTGATGCAGCCTGTCTAATATGGAGAGGAAGGTTATTCCAAAGCATCGGCGCGACAACAGAGAACGCTCGGTCTCCTCTAAGTTTCAGCCGTGACTTTGGGACCGAAAGCAGCAACTGCTCAGCTGACCGAAGGGAACGAGTGGGGACGTGGAGCTTCAACAAATCAGACAAATAAACAGGTGCCAGACCATTTAGAGATTTAAAAGCCAATAAAAGGACTTTAAAACGGATCCTGAATTCAATTGGAAGCCAGTGTAAAGAGGCCAAAATCGGAGTGATGTGATCAAATTTTCTTCTACCAGTTAAAAATCGTGCCGCAGCATTTTGCACTAATTGCAGGCGTGACAAAGTGCCCTGCCCAACCCCTGTTAAAAGAGAATTACAATAATCTAAACGTGAGGTAATAAAGGCATGAATAACGCTTTCCAAGTCACGCTTGGAAAGAAAGGGCTTAACCTTTGATAAACGTCTGAGGTGATAAAATGCTGATTTTACCACCCCGTTTACATGGTCATCAAAGGTGAGTGCAGAATCAATTTTAACTCCGAGATTTGTGATCGAGCTCTTTAGTTGGGAAGTCAAAGCTGCAAGATCAACATCCAGAGTATGAGAAGAACGATTTGGGCCAAATAAAATTGCTTCTGTCTTCCGATCATTAAAATTTAAAAAGTTGTTTGCCATCCATGCTTTGACATCAGTAAGGCAGTCAAGCAGAGGTCCAGTTGGGAGACTATCAGAATGACTAAGAGGTAAGTAGAGCTGGCAGTCATCTGCGTATAGATGGAATGGCACTTTATGCTTTCGGAAAATCGCGCCATTACTGTGGACACATGGCACTGTGCATCAACACGATGAACACCAGTCTTCAACTGAACAGGGCAGAATATTGAGCTCAGCACCTCTGCCCTCAATGAATAGGCATGTTGAGTGACACCCTTTGAAGCAAGGGATTTCACAAGCTGGAATACTTTGTTCTCCTCTGAACTATTCAACATGTTTTGAGCAGTACGACTGTCACAGTAAGCGCAGCACAGACTTTGACAGAAGGCATCAAAGGCACAGGTGTTCATGACACAGTATTGTCCTTTGCCAAGTTTTACTGCACTGTAAACCCCAACAGTCTACCTGACTTATAAAGTTTGTGGATATAACAATTGAAATTCCTCAAAGTTGAAACAACTTAAAACTTTTGTTCTGTTAACGATTCAAACAGTTATAGTTGTACATGGCTTAGAAGTTAAGAGTAAATACTGCTTTCTTAATTATGATTTTTGAGTAAATGGTTTTTTTCCGAGCTCCGCATGTGTATGTCAACTACGTCATGACGTTTTCTCTCTAACCTGAACGACGTTGACAGAAAATTCTGTTCAATATGGCTGCCCTTCTCGAGCGACTGGAGAGCACATTTGGAGAAACTTGTAAGTAAAACGGAACCTTCGTTATGTTTATTTTTTCCGTAAAAAAGCAAGTATATTAATATGTTGCAGGCAAGAACTTCGATTTCGAATGCGCTGTTGTGTTAAAAAGCACAGACCCAGGTGGTGAATAGTGGTTCGCTGTTGTTCGCGCTCTTTTTCAAACATAGATTATGTCGTCAGTTTTAACCGATTAAAACAGCTTTACTAAGAATTACATAAAAAGAAAGGGTCTTAATGATATTTTAACGACCACTTGCCAACGCAAGAAAGTTGGCGTTTTTACAACAGCAGCCTCATTGTTCGGCAGGTTTTTTTTTTCTTCTTCTCATTAGCATGATTCAAAACTGACTTAGCTAGCAGTGGCAACTTCAATCTAAAACAATTGAAATATAGCAAGGTTTTGTATATTTAGTGTGCTAATAAGGTTTTCAATATTTTTATTTTTTCCTTCCAAGGCTGAAGACCAAAGACAAAAGGACAGAAGAAAAAAAAAATTCAGACTGCAATTAATTTCAGGTGGAGACAGTAAACACAGGTGAGTTGAAAGATCTATTTAAGAGTCCTTTCTTCATGGCCATTAAAACATTTTTAGGTTAAAAGACCCGTGTCATGAATCGCTGTGCGGCAGGCAGGAGTTGGACCCAATTCAATTCAATTTTATTTATATAGCGCCAAATCACAACATAAGTCGCCTCAAGGCGCTTCATAGATACAGAGAAAAACCCAACAATCATATGACCCCCTATGAGCAAGCACTTTGGCGACAGTGGGAAGGAAAAACTCCCTTTTAACAGGAAGAAACCTCCGGCAGAACCAGGCTCAGGGAGGGGCGGCCATCTGCTGCGACCGGTTGGGGTGAGAGAAGGAAGACAGGATAAAAGACATGCTGTGGAAGAGAGCCAGAGGTTAATAACAGATATAATTCAATGCAGAGAGGTCTGTTAACACATAGTGAGTGAGAAAGGTGACTGGAAAGGAAAAACTCAATGCATCATGGGAATCCCCCGGCAGCCTACGTCTATTGCAGCATAACTAAGGGAGGATTCAGGGTCACCTGGTCCAGCCCTAACTATATGCTTTAGCAAAAAGGAAAGTTTTGAGCCTAATCTTGAAAGTAGAGATAGTGTCCGTCTCCTGAATCCAAACTGGAAGCTGGTTCCACAGAAGAGGGGCCTGAAAACTGAAGGCTTTTATTCGATTCCATTAATGTGGGGGGGCTGGTTGACCTTTTGACCTTTGCATTTTCATTAATATCTTTAAAACAGAGGCAGCACAAACGTAAATTTTTGCAGCACAAACCAGCACAAACGTAGCACAGTTGATTGACACCAGTTTTGTTTGATTCCATTAATGTGGGGGGGCTGGTTGACCTCTGATGACCTCTACAAATTTTCTTGAATATCTTTAAAATGATAGCGGCACAAACGTACATTTTTGCAGCACAAACCAGCACAAACGTAGCACAAATGTTTGACATCAATTTTGTTCGATTCCATTAATGTGGGGGGCTGGTTGACCTCTTTTGACCTTTACATTTTCATTAATATCTTTAAAACAGAGGCAGCACAAACCAGCACAAACGTAGCACAGTTGATTGACACCAGTTTTGTTTGATTCCATTAATGTGGGGGGGCTGGTTGACCTCTGATGACCTCTACAAATTTGTATGGATTTCTTTAAAATGATAGCAGCACAAACGTCAATTTTTGCAGCACAAACCAGCACAAACATAGCACAAATGTTTGACATCAATTTTGTTCGATTCCATTAATGTGGGGGGGCTGGTTGACCTCTTTTGACCTTTACATTTTCATCAATATCTTTAAAACAGAGGCAGCACAAACCAGCAAACGTAGCACAGTTGATTGACACCAGTTTTGTTTGATTCCATTAATGTGGGGGGGCTGGTTGACCTCTGATGACCTCTACAAATTTGTATGGATTTCTTTAAAATGATAGCAGCACAAACGTACATTTGTGGGGCCTGAAAACTGAAGGCTCTCCCTCCCAGTCTACTTTTAAATACTCTAGGAACAACAAGTAGGCCTGCAGAGCGAGAGCGAAGTGCTCTAATGGGGTGATATGGTACTACAAGGTCATTAAGATAAGATGGGGCCTGATTATTTAAGACCTTGTATGTGAGGAGCAGGATTTTGAATTCAATTCTGGATTTAACAGGAAGCCAATGAAGGGAAGCCAAAACAGGAGAAATATGCTCTCTCTTTCTAGTCCCTGTCAGGACTCTTGCTGCAGCATTTTGGATTAGCTGAAGGCTTTTCAGCGAGTTTTTTGGACATCCTGATAATAATGAATTACAGTAGTCCAGCCTGGAAGTAATAAATGCGTGAACTAGTTTTTCAGCGTCACTCTGAGACAGGATATTTCTAATTTTAGAGATGTTGCGCAAATGGAAGAACGCAGTCTTACATATTTGTTTAATATGTGCGTTGAAGGAGATATCCTGGTCAAAAATGACTCCAAGGTTCCTCACAGCGTTACTGGAGGCCAAGGTAATGCCATCCAGAGTAAGAATCTGGTTAGATACCATATTTCTAAGCTTTTCAGGGCCGAGTACAATAACCTCAGTTTTATCTGAATTAAGAAGCAGAAAGTTAGCGGCCATCCAGGTCATTATGTCTTTAAACTGCAGGAATGTCTTAACTAATTGGTGTGTGTTATCTGGCTTCATGGACAGATAGAGCTGGGTGTCATCTGCATAGCAGTGAAAATGTATGCTATGTCTTTTAATGATGCTGCCTAAGGGAAGCATGTATAATGTAAACAGAATTGGTCCTAGCACTGAACCCTGTGGAACTCCATAATTAACCTCAGTGTGTGAAGAGGACTCTCCATTTACATGAACAAACTGGAGTCTATTAGATAGATATGATACAAACCACTGCAGTGCAGTACCTGTAATACCTACAGCATGTTCTAATCGCTCTAATAGGATATTATGGTCGACAGTATCGAATGCTGCACTAAGGTCTAGCAGGACAAGCACAGAGATGAGTCCACTGTCAGAGGCCATAAGAAGATCATTTGTAACCTTCACTAAAGCTGTTTCTGTGCCATGATGAGCTCTGAAACCTGACTGAAACTCTTCAAATAAACCATTCCTCTGCAGATGATCTGTTAGCTGTTTGACAACTACTCTTTCAAGGATGTTTGATATGAAAGGAAGGTTGGAGATTGGCCTATAATTAGTTTCATCAGTTGTTCAGTTCTTATAAAATGTTGTATAATTGTACCAAATCACTGAGGATACATCCAATGTGTAAATCACAATCAACAATTTTACTGTGATATTCGTTCGTGTTTAGAGAATCTCCATTATCTTTGTTACTGAGTTTCCATTTTTGTAGGGCCAAATTTGTATTAAAAATTAATATTTTCATATGATGTGAAATGACTCAATTTCTAATTTTTAGAAGAAACCATTCATTAAGTCCCTTAAGGTGAAGATTTCATATATTGATAATGATAAAATTAACACAAATTAAAGGTTTCACTGATAAACACACAATTTTTCCTTGCTTTGAACCCCATGTTCTATATAGATTACAGCTCTGATCTGGAGAACACTATTTTAAAATACTGTGTAGGGTTTTTGTCAAATGATTAAGAAACAGACTCTCTGTCACAAGAGACAGAAAGGTTGTATCTTAAAAGAAAAGTCTCCAAAATTTGGTAGAGTCTGATGTCATGCAGTTTCATAAACATGTATTCTCCCCAAAGAATGACACCTGAAAACTTTGCGTTAAATGAACTTTTCTTTTCCCTTTTTAGGAGGCACCTGATATCAACGTGAAACGCACTGCAGTACTTCGTGCCCTTCCTGTATGTCTATGTCTGTGTCAATTTTGGGCTCCTGAGAGGGGTTATCATCCACTTCCTGCTCCACAAAGGCTTTGTGTGGATACTGACGCTTCACTGTACTATCCTGTCTGGCAACCTCTGCTTCTTTTCGTATTTGTTTTGCAGAACAGATCCGCATGTTCCCTTCAATAAAACCAAGATGACGTGCAATGAATTTATCTATCCTTATAGGGAGATTTTCATGCTTGAACAGACCATGTTTAATGTTCTTGAACTCTGCTTCAACATTAGCTGAAGTTGCAGTGAGTTTTTCGCTCTGAAATAGGGGAACCATTTCTCCAGTCCAGAGTGGTAGGTATCCTCCCAATCTAATTAGGTGTGGGACGAGCTCAGGTAGATAGTGCATATTGTCTCGATCACCATGATCTTCAGCATGGCACCTGCTCCCCTCACAAATATCTGCCACCCACTGCCTTAAGTCGGTGTTTATTTCTGTGCATGGATCCAATCTAATGTCTTCTTCTTCCTTGTCATCAGAAACAGACAGTCTCATCTGCAATTTTTCTTTTCAGATTTGATTTGGACACTTCTGACATAATGGGGTTTCCAAAACTGTCACAGCCTTCTGTCTCACTTAATGCCACAATAGCAATGCTGCGTATTAGGACCTTTGCTTCTTCCAAGGATTGGGACTTGACAAGTTGTGCCATTGATCGCACGTAGAAATCCCTCACCCGATGAGGCTTTTTTCTCAAACAGTCCCACTGGCAAATCATTTTGATTAAGTGTGCCACATCCACTCTAATGAAACAGTCAATTCAATTCAATTTTATTTATATAGCGCCAAATCACAACATAAGTCGCCTTAAGGCGCTTCATAGATACAGAGAAAAACCCAACAATCATATGACCCCCTATGAGCAAGCACTTTGGCGACAGTGGGAAGGAAAAACTCCCTTTTAACAGGAAGAAACCTCCGGCAGAACCAGGCTCAGGGAGGGGCGGCCATCTGCTGCGACCGGTTGGGGTGAGAGAAGGAAGACAGGATAAAAGACATGCTGTGGAAGAGAGCCAGAGGTTAATAACAGATATAATTCAATGCAGAGAGGTCTGTTAACACATAGTGAGTGAGAAAGGTGACTGGAAAGGAAAAACTCAATGCATCATGGGAATCCCCCGGCAGCCTACGTCTATTGCAGCATAACTAAGGGAGGATTCAGGGTCACCTGGTCCAGCCCTAACTATATGCTTTAGCAAAAAGGAAAGTTTTAAGCCTAATCTTGAAAGTAGAGATAGTGTCCGTCTCCTGAATCCAAACTGGAAGCTGGTTCCACAGAAGAGGGGCCTGAAAACTGAAGGCTTTTATTCGATTCCTCTACAAATTTGTATGGATTTCTTTAAAATGATAGCAACACAAACGTAAATTTTTGCAGCACAAACCAGCACAAACATAGCACAAATGTTTGACATCAATTTTGTTCGATTCCATTAATGTGGGGGGGCTGGTTGACCTCTTTTGACCTTTACATTTTCATTAATATCTTTAAAACAGAGGCAGCACAAACGACAATTTTTGCAGCACAAACCAGCACAAACGTAGCACAGTTGATTGACACCAGTTTTGTTTGATTCCATTAATGTGGGGGGGCTGGTTGACCTCTGATGACCTCTACAAATTTGTATGGATTTCTTTAAAATGATAGCAGCACAAACGTAAATTTTTGCAGCACAAACCAGCACAAACATAGCACAGTTGATTGACACCAGTTTTGTTTGATTCCATTAATGTGGGGGGGGGGCTGGTTGACCTCTGATGACCTCTACAAATTTGTATGGATTTCTTTAAAATGATAGCAGCACAAACGTAAATTTTTGCAGCACAAACCAGCACAAACGTAGCACAGTTGATTGACACCAGTTTTGTTTTATTCCATTAATGTGGGGGGGCTGGTTGACCTTTTGACCTTTACATTTTCATTAATATCTTTAAAACAGAGGCAGCACAAACCAGCACAAACGTAGCACAGTTGATTGACACCAGTTTTGTCTTATTCCATTAATGTGGGGGGGCTGGTTGACCTCTGATGACCTGTAGAAATTTGTATGGATTTCTTTAAAATGATAGCAGCACAAACGTAAATTTTTGCAGCACAAACCAGCACAAACGTAGCACAGTTGATTGACACCAGTTTTGTTTGATTCCATTAATGTGGGGGGGCTGGTTGACCTTTTGACCTTTACATTTTCATTAATATCTTTAAAACAGAGGCAGCATAAACGACAATTTTAGCAGACATGCTGTGGAAGAGAGCCAGAGGTTAATAACAGATATAATTCAATGCAGAGAGGTCTGTTAACACATAGTGAGTGAGAAAGGTGACTGGAAAGGAAAAACTCAATGCATCATGGGAATCCCCCGGCAGCCTACGTCTATTGCAGCATAACTAAGGGAGGATTCAGGGTCACCTGGTCCAGCCCTAACTATATGCTTTAGCAAAAAGGAAAGTTTTAAGCCTAATCTTGAAAGTAGAGATAGTGTCCGTCTCCTGAATCCAAACTGGAAGCTGGTTCCACAGAAGAGGGGCCTGAAAACTGAAGGCTTTTATTCGATTCCTCTACAAATTTGTATGGATTTCTTTAAAATGATAGCAACACAAACGTAAATTTTTGCAGCACAAACCAGCACAAACATAGCACAAATGTTTGACATCAATTTTGTTCGATTCCATTAATGTGGGGGGGCTGGTTGACCTCTTTTGACCTTTACATTTTCATTAATATCTTTAAAACAGATGCAGCACAAACGACAATTTTTGCAGCACAAACCAGCACAAACGTAGCACAGTTGATTGACACCAGTTTTGTTTGATTCCATTAATGTGGGGGGGCTGGTTGACCTCTGATGACCTCTACAAATTTGTATGGATTTCTTTAAAATGATAGCAGCACAAACGTAAATTTTTGCAGCACAAACCAGCACAAACATAGCACAAATGTTTGACATCAATTTTGTTCGATTCCATTAATGTGGGGGGGCTGGTTGACCTCTGATGACCTCTACAGATTTGTATGGATTTCTTTAAAATGATAGCAACACAAACGTAAATTTTTGCAGCACAAACCAGCACAAACGTAGCACAGTTGATTGACACCAGTTTTGTTTGATTCCATTAATGTAGGGGGGCTGGTTGACCCTTTGACCTTCACGTTTTCATTAATATCTTTAAAACAGAGGCAGCACAAACGTAAATTTTTGCAGCACAAACCAGCACAAACGTAGCACAGTTGATTGACACCAGTTTTGTTTGATTCCATTAATGTGGGGGGGGCTGGTTGACCTCTGATGACCTCTACAAATTTTCTTGAATATCTTTAAAATGATAGCGGCACAAACGTACATTTTTGCAGCACAAACCAGCACAAACGTAGCACAAATGTTTGACATCAATTTTGTTCGATTCCATTAATGTGGGGGGCTGGTTGACCTCTTTTGACCTTTACATTTTCATTAATATCTTTAAAACAGAGGCAGCACAAACCAGCACAAACGTAGCACAGTTGATTGACACCAGTTTTGTTTTATTCCATTAATGTGGGGGGGCTGGTTGACCTTTTGACCTTTACATTTTCATTAATATCTTTAAAACAGAAGCCGCACAAACCAGCACAAACGTAGCACAAACGTAGCACAGTTGATTGACACCCATTTTGTTTGATTTAATTAATGTGGGGGGGCTGGTTGACCTCTGATGACCTCTAGAAATTTTGATTAATATCTTTAAAATGATAGCAGCACAAACGACAATTTTTGCAGCACAAACGTTTGATACCACTTTTGTTGGATTTGAAGAAGGTGGGGGGGCCAACTTCACTCACATATGTCATGTCTACTGAATTCTCATTTTTCATGCCTGTGGAGTTTATTATATGGACGTGGTGACAGTGTAAAGACAGCCTGCTCTTCTGATTTAACTTTTCAAGCATTCACACTAATTAGTGTTTAAACCTCCCATGGTTCTATATCTGGGGATGTGGCTTTGGTTTGCACTGATAAAAGCTTATAGTTGAAATGTGTTTGACAGTAAATGGTCAATAAAGAAGACAGCATTTTGTTTTGTTTTTACACAATGATTTTGTCATGTGCTGTGTGCAGGCAGGAACTGTGGACCCAATGTGCAGACACTTGGAGGTAAAAGTGTGAACTCAAAACAGCTTTAACGCTAAACACAAATATAGCAAAAGCAAGAATACCAAAAGAAACTTACACAGGCAGCCAAACAGAACACACACCATAGGATGAAGGAGATCGCAACAAAGACCAAAGAAAACTCAGGGCTTACATACCCAGAGAGAGCCATCAGGGAATGGGAGACAACAGAGAAACACAGCTGGGACAAATAAGGGTAGCGAGACAAGGGAAGCAAATCCAGATACATTAACATGAGACATGGACTTTCAAAGTAAAACAGGAAACATAACACAGACAACGCGGACTTGACGAGGGATACAGCAGACAGGGGGAGACAGAACAACTATGTAACACAGAGACAGAAACCAGAAGACAGAACTCTAAGAAACCAAAAGACTAAAAATGATAAATAATGGCAAAATCAAAGTTCAATAATAATGTAAAACTCAAAATTTTGGGTCAACGAACCCAGGCACCCTAACAGATTTATTTTTACAGTTAATTTTTTTCTATTTAATTATTTAGTTACAGTCCACCATACCTCTGATCCCCTGTCAATCCATCCACCCCCTTTTTAATGGTGTATCTGATTCAGGGTCATGAAGGGCTGGAGCAGCTGTCACAGACTGAGCAAGGTACACCCTGTACAGGTCACCAGTCTATGGCAGTGTCCCACTGTGTGTATTTTAAAAAGTACCGCATCTTAAAAACCACGGCTGCAGATAGATGGCCTTGGCAACTCTTCACTACATTATGAGGGGGATTTTATTATAGCAAATGACAAAAATAATGGACCACTCATGATCTATTCAAAATACAATCTAGAGATGTTTTAGTCCCTTAAAGAGAGCTAATTATGTTTATTTCCAGCTCCATACTTTAATTTGGGCACTACAGCAAATTTGTGTGATTCATTGCTGAAAATATGCTTATTTATCCTATACTGAGTCTTGGTGCAGTCCTTCAATTTATCTTCCATTTGAAATATGCCAGTTTAGCTGTCCTCTCTTTGAGCCAACCTTTGTCTTATTGGCTGCTCCTCAGAAGTTTTGAATAGCAGGTGGGTGGTACTTCTGTGCTTGGAGAAGGGATTACTTGTACATATACTGACCTCATTATTTGAAACTTGGCCCATGTTCGATATGAGCATTCACCATTTATATATACACAATATCTGTTGGTGTGTGTGTGTGTGTTAGAAAATATGGAAAAGGAATATTAAGTATTGGTCGAGGAGTTTGATTTCCAAACCAAATGCAAATCTTACTTTCATTCAGCAGTCCACCTTTTCTCAAAGCTCAGTTAAAGACACTTTTGACAATGTCATCTGGGTTGTAGCTTTGTTCCTGAAGATGTGCATGTCTTCAGGAATGAAAAGAAAGAAAGAAAGAAAGAAAGAAAGAAAGAAAGAAAGAAAGAAAGAAAGAAAGAAAGAAAGAAAGAAAGAAAGAAAGAAAGAAAGAAAGTCCAGGAGATCTGAGTAGTTATTATGTCTGATGAAAAGAACAATCGAAAACAACCAAGGCACTTTGTCTTCAGGTATTTGTATTAGGATCAGCACAGATTTCACTCTCTGGCTTTATTTATAGCATAATAAGACATTTTACTTTTAAAAATCAAGAACACCAACAAGGCAGATAGGGCACATGCACTGGGGCCACAAATGTCCCAGGTTTAGTCCGTAATTCAATTCAATTCAATTTTATTTATATAGCGCCAAATCACAACAAAAGTCGCCTCAAGGGGCTTCATAGATACAGAGAAAAACCCAACAATCATATGACCCCCTATGAGCAAGCACTTTGGTGACAGTGGGAAGGAAAAACTCCCTTTTAACAGGAAGAAACCTCCAGCAGAATCAGGCTCAGGGAGGGGCGGGGCCATCTGCTGCGACCGGTTGGGGTGAGAGAAGGAAGACAAGATAAAAGACATGCTGTGGAAGAGAGCCAGAGGTTAATAACAGATATGATTCAATGCAGAGAGGTCTATTAACACAGCGGTCCCTAAGCGCCACGGACCGGTTCATGCCCGACAATATTTTTACGGACCGGCCTAGTACCGGTACCGTAAAAAAGAAGATTTATTCATAACACACGTGAAAAGACCCAGGAAAACCGAGTTAACGATAAAAACGATAAAAACGATAACAAAATAACGCTAAAAAAATGATAAAAATCCTGAAAACCATACATTTCACACCTGAGCCTCAACTCTCAACTCTCGTGGCCCGGTACCAAACGACTCACGGACCGGTACCGAGGCCCGGGGGTTGGGGACCGCTGTATTAATACATAGTGAGTGAGAAAGGTGACTGGAAAGGAAAAACTCAATGCATCATGGGAATCCCCGGCAGCCTACGTCTATCGCAGCATAACTACGGGAGGATTCAGGATCAGTGCTCTAAGTGCTCTAATGGGGTGATATGGTACTACAAGGTCATTAAGATAAGATGGGGCCTGATTATTTAAGACCTTGTATGTGAGGAGCAGGATTTTGAATTCAATTCTGGGTTTGAAGGGAAGCCAAAACAGGAGAAATATGCTCTCTCTTTCTAGTCCCTGTCAGGACTGTTGCTGCAGCATTTTGGATTAGCTGAAGGCTTTTCAGCGAGTTTTTTGGACATCCTGATAATAATGAATTACAGTCGTCCAGCCTGGAAGTAATAAATGCATGAACTAGTTTTTCAGCGTCACTCTGAGACAGGATATTTCTAATTTTAGAGATGTTGCGCAAATGGAAGAACGCAGTCTTACATATTTGTTTAATACGTGCGTTGAAGGACATATCCTGGTCAAAAATGACTCCAAGGTTCCTCACAGCGTTACTGGAGGCCAAGGTAATGCCATCCAGAGTAAGAATCTGCTTAGATACCATATTTCTAGGCTTTTCAGGGCCGAGTACAATAACCTCAGTTTTATCTGAATTAAGAAGCAGAAAGTTAGCGGCCATCCAAGTCTTTATGTCTTTAAGACATTCCTGCAGTTTAACTAATTGGTGTGTGTTATCTGGCTTCATGGACAGATAGAGCTGGGTGTCATCTGCATGGCAGTGAAATTGTATGCTATGTCTTTTAATGATACTGCCTAAGGGTAGCATGTATAGTGTAAACAGAATTGGTCCTAGCACTGAACCTGTGGAACTCCATAATTAACCTCAGTGTGTGAAGAGGACTCTCCATTTACATGTACAAATTGGAGTCTATTAGATAGATATGATACAAACCACTGCAGTGCAGTACCTGTAATACCTACAGCATGTTCTAATCGCTCTAATAGGATATTATGGTCGACAGTATCGAATGCTGCACTAAGGTCTAGCAGGACAAGCACAGAGATGAGTCCACTGTCAGAGGCCATAAGAAGATCATTTGTAACCTTCACTAAAGCTGTTTCTGTGCTATGATGAGCTCTGAAACCTGACTGAAACTCTTCAAATAAGCCATTCCTCTGCAGATGATCTGTTAGCTGTTTGACAGCTACTCTTTCAAGGATGTTTGATATGAAAGGAACGTTGGAGATTGGCCTATAATTAGCTAAGACTGCTGGGTCTAGAGATGCTTTTTGAGTAAAGGTTTAACTACAGCCAGCTTGAAGGCCTGTGGTACATAGCCGATTATTAGAGATAGGTTGATCATATTTAAGATTGAAGAATTAATTAATGGCAGGACTTCTTTGAGCAGTTTTGTAGGAATGGGGTCTATTCTCAAACACATAGCCTAAAGCAGATGACTCGTAAGCTGGAGAGGAAATGGCGTGTCACAAATTTAGAGGATCATCATTTAGCCTCGAGAAATAGTGTGTTGCTTTATAAGAAAGTCCTCCGCAAAGCCAGAAAAATTTTATTTCTGAAGAAGTTCATGAAGTCATTACTAGTTAACGTTAAAGGGATGGTTGGCTCAAAAGAGCTCTGACTTTTTGTCAGCCTGGCTACAGTGCTGAAGAGAAACCTGGGGTTGTTCTTATTTTCTTCAATCAGTGACGAATAGTAAGATGTTCTGGCTTTGCGGAGGACTTTCTTATAAAGCAACACACTATTTCTCGAGGCTAAATGATGATCCTCTAAATTTGTGACACGCCATTTCCTCTCCAGCTTACGAGTCATCTGCTTTAGGCTATGTGTTTGAGAATTATACCACGGAGTCAGGTACTTCTGATTTGAGACCTTAGTTTTCACAGGAGCTACAGTATCCAGAGTCGTATGTAGTGAGGAGGTGAAATTATTAACAAGATAATCGACCTCTGTTGGAGTAGTATTCAGATAGCTGCTCTGCTCTATGTTGGTACAGGGCATTGAAGATGATAACAGTGGTTGGATTATATTCTTAAACTTAGTTACAGCACTTTCAGAAAGACATCTACTTTGATAAAGTCTACTTTCCACTGCTGTGTAATCAATTATTTTAAATGTAAATGTTATCAGGAAATGATCAGACAGGAGAGGGTTTTCAGGAAACACTGTTAAATGTTCAGTTTCTATGCCATATGTTAAAACAAGATCTAGAGTGTGATTATTAAAGTGGTGGGTGGGTTCTTTTCCTTTTTATGAAAAGCCAATTGAGTCTAATAACAGATTAAATGCCATGTCGAGGCTGTCATTTTTAGCATCTACATGGATGTTAAAATCACCCACAATAATTATTTTATCTGAGCTGAGCACTAAATCAGATAAAAAGTCTGAGAAATCAGACAGAAACTCTGTGTAAGGAGATGGGGGGGGGGTAGCCGGAGGAGAGAAGCTGCAGAGATGCGTGTAAGACTGCAACTCTGCTTCCTGGTCCCAACTCTGGATAGTCATATTTTGGGGGGTTTAATAAATTTGTCCATATTTCTAGAAATGAGAGCTGCTCCATCCAAAGTGGGATGGATGCCGTCTCTCCTAACAAGATCAGGTTTCCTCCAGAAGGTTTGCCAATTATCTATGAATTCCACATCATTTCTGGGACACCACTCAGACAGCCAGCAATTTCAGGAGAACATGCGGCTAAACATGTCACTCCTGGTCTGATTGGGGAGGGGACCAGAGAAAACTACAGAATCTTACATTGTTTTGTCAAAGTTGCACACCGATTCAATATTGCTTTTAGTGACCTCCGATTGGCGTAACCGGGTGTCATTACTGCCGACGTGAATTATGATTTTACTGAATTTACGTTTATCCTTAGCCAGCAGTTTTGCATTTCCTTCAATGTCGCCTGCTCTGGCCCCTGGAAGACAATTGACTATGGTTGCCAGTGTCTCTAGCAGCTAGAGACACCGGCAACCATAGGGTTAGGGTTAGACAGGTGAAGCTAGAGTCTAGCTTCACATGTCTGAGAACAGAATCACCAATTACCAGAGTTTGACCGCCGGCGGGCGTGTCGCCGAGTGGGGAAAAACAGTTAGACACATGAACGGGTTGGTGGTGTACCTGGGGCTTCTGTTTAGGACTATGCTTCCTCCTCACCGTCACCCAGCCGCCCTCTTTCCCCAGCTGCTTGGGGTCTGCCGGGGAACAGCTAGCGGGGCCTACGCTATCTTCGGCTGCACCAGTTACAGGGGCTTGGCTAGCTACGGGTGAATGAAGGGTGCGAAGCCGAGTCTCCCTTCCAATGTGGATCACATCAGCCAGCAACACAGGCTCTTGTGAAATGTAGATGACCTCAGACAGCAGCGCAGGCCCTGCTGTCGTGAAGTTGGCCTCAGAGGGAGCACTAGCCCTGGTGCAATGTGGATGGCCTAAGCCAGTAATACAGGCCCTGGTGTGGTGACGATAGTCTCACAAGGAGCACATGCCGTGGTATAATGTGGATGGCCTCAGCCAGTAGCACAGGCCCTGTTGTAATGTGGATGGCCTCATCTACCAACACTGGCCCAGGTGAAATGTGGATGGTAATGGCCAGCACCACAGACCTTGGTGTAATGTGGATGGCCTTAGCCAACAGCACAGTCCCTGGTGTGGTGAAGATGGCCTCACAGGAAGCACTGTCCCTGGTGTAATGTGGATGGCCTCAGCAAACAACACTGGCCCTGGTGAAATGTTGGTGGTATTGGCCAGCACCACAGGCCCTGGTTTAATGTAGATGGCATCAGCCAGCAGCACAGGCCCTTGACTATTGTGAATGGCATCAGCCAGCAACACCACTGGCCCTTGTGAAATGTGGATGGTTTCGGCCAGCAATACAGGCCCTTGGGTAATGTGGAAGGCTAGCAGCACTGGCCCTTGTGTAATATGGATGGTATCAGCCAGGACCAAAGGCCCTGGTGTGGTGATGATAGCCTCACAGGAAGCACTGTCCCTGGTGTAATTTGGATGGCCTCATCCAACAACACTGGCCCTGGTGAAATGTGGATGGTATTAGCCAGCACCACAGGCCCTGGTGTAATGTGAATGTTCTCAGCGAACACCACTGGCCCTGGTGTAAAGTGGATGGTATTGGCCAGCACCGCAGGCCCTGGTGTAATGTGAATGTCCTCAGCCAACACCATTGTCCCTGGTGTAATGTGGATGGTATTGGCTAGCACCACAGGACCTGGTGTAATGTGGATGGCCTCATCTACCAACACTGGACCAGGTGAAATGTGGATGGTATTGGCCAGCACCACAGGCCCTTGTGTAATGTGAATGTCCTCAGCCATGACCACAGGCCCTGATGAAATGTAATTGGCCTCAGCCATGACCACAGGCCCTGGGGAAATGTAAATGTCCTCAGCCAGTAGCACAGGCCCTGTTGTAATGTGGATGGCCTCATCTAACAACTCTGTCGCAGTTGAAATATGGATGGTATTGGTCAGCACCACACACTCTGGTGAAATGTGCATGATATCGGTCAGCACCACAGCCCCTGGTGTAATGTGGATGGCATCAACGAGCAGCAGAGGCCCTGGTGTGGTGACGATGGCCTCACAGGAAGCACAGGCCATGGTGTAATGTGGATGGCCTCAGACAGCAGCCAGGCCCTGGTGAAATGTAGATGGCCTCAGCCGGAAACATGCGCTCTGGTGAAATGTAGTCTGCCTCAGCCAGTAGCACAGGCCCTGTTGAGGTGAAGATGGCCTAACAGGAAGCGCTGTCCCTGGTGTAATGTGTATTTCCTCAGCCAACAACACTGGCCCTCTTTAAATGTGGATGGTATTGGCCAACACCACAGGCCCTGGCGTAATGTGAATGTCCTCAGCCAACACCACTGGCCCTAGTGTAATGGGGATGGCATCAGCCAGTAGCACAGGCCCTTGTGTATTGTGGATCGCATCAGCCAGCACCACAGGCCCTGGTTTCATGTGGATGGCATCAACGAGTAGCACAGGCCCTTGTGTAATGTGGATCACATCAGCCAGCAACACAGGCTCTGGTGAAATGTAGATGACCTCAGACAGCAGCGCAGGCCCTGCTGTCGTGAAGTTGGCCTCAGAGGGAGCACTAGCCCTGGTGCAATGTGGATGGTCTAAGCCAGCAATACAGGGCCTGGTGTGGTGACGATAGCCTCACAGGGAGCACATGCCGTGGTATAATGTGGATGGCCTCAGCCAGTAGCACAGGCCCTGTTGTAATGTGGATGGCCTCATCTACCAACACTGGCCCAGGTGAAATGTGGATGGTAATGGCCAGCGCCACAGACCTTGGTGTAATGTGGATGACCTTAGTCAACACCACTGGCCCTGATGTAATGTGGATGGTTTCAGCCAACAGCACAGTGCCTGGTGGGGTGAAGATGGCCTCACAGGAAGCACTGTCCCTGGTGTAATGTGGATGGCCTCAGCAAACAACACTGGCCCTGGTGAAATGTTGGTGGTATTGGCCAGCACCACAGGCCCTGGTGTAATGTAGATGGCATCAGCCAGTAGCACAGGCCCTTCAGTATTGTGAATGGCATAAGCCAGCAACACCACTGGCCCTTGTGAAATGTTGATGGTTTCGGCCAGCAATACAGGCCCTGGTGTGGTGAAGATGGCCTCACAGGAAGCACAGGCCATGGTGAAAAGTAGTCATGCCCCAGCCAAAAGCACAGGCCCTTGTGTGGTGAAGATCGCCTCACAGGAAGCACTGTTCCTTGTGTAATGTGTATGGCCTCAGCCAACAACAGTGGCCTTGGTGAAATGTGGATTATATTGGCCAGCACCACAGGCCCTGGTGGAATGTGAATATCCTCAGCCAGTAGTAAAGGCCCTTGTGTTTTGTGGAACGCATCAGCCAGCAACAAAATCCCTGGTGAAATGTGGATGGCCTCATCCAGCACCACAGGCCCTGGTTTGGTGATGATTGCCACACAGGAAGACCTGTACCTGGTGCAATGTGGATGGCCTCATCCAACAGTACAGGCCCTGGTTTAATGTAGATGGCATCAGCCAGTAGTACAGGCCCTTGAGTATTGTGAATGGCATCAGCCAGACACACCACTGGCCCTTGTGAAATGAGGATATATCACCCAGCAGCACAGGCCCTGGTGTGGTGATGATGGCCTCACAGGAAGCACTGTCCCTGGTGTAATTTGGATGGCCTCATCCAACACACTGGCCCTGGTGAAATGTGGATGGTATTAGCCAGCACCACAGGCCCTGGTGTAATGTGAATGTCCTCAGCCAACACCACAGGCCCTGGTGTAATGTGAATGTCCTCAGCCAGCACCACAGGCCCTGGTGTTATGTGAATCGGATTGGCCAGCACCACAGGCCCTGGTGAAATGTGGAATGTCCACATCCATGACCACAGGCCCTGATGAAATGTAGTTGTCCTCAGCCATGACCACAGGCCCTGGTGAAATGTAAATGTCCTCAGCCAGTAGCACAGGCCCTGGTGTAATGTGGATGGCCTCATCTAACAACTCTGTCGCTGGTGAAATATGGATGGTATTGGTCAGCACCACACACCCTGGTGAAATGTGCATGATATCGGTCAGCACCACAGGCCCAGGTGTAATGTGGATGGCATCAACGAGCAGCAGAGGCCCTGGTGTGGTGAAGGTGGCCTCACAGGAAGCACTGTCCCTTGTGCTTCTTGAAATGTGGATGGCCTCAGCCAACAACAGTGGCCCTAATGAAATGTGGATTATATTGGCCAGCACCAAAGGCCCTGGTGGAATGTGAATATCCTCAGCCAGTAGTAAAGGCCCTTGTGTTTTGTAGAACGCATCAGCCAGCAACACAATCCCTGGTGAAATGTGGATGGCCTCATCCAGCACCACAGGCCCTGGTTTGGTGATGATTGCCACACAGGAAGAACTGTACCTGGTGTAATGTGGATGGCCTCATCCAACAGTACAGGCCCTGGTGTGGTGAAGATGTCCTCAGAGGAAGCACAGGCCATGGTGTAATGTGGATGGCCTCAGACAGGAGCCAGGACCTGGTGAAATGTAGATGGCCTCAGCCGGCAACATGTAGTCTGCCTCAGCCAGTAGCACAGGCCCTGTTGTGGTGAAGATGGCCTCACAGGAAGCACTGTCCCTGGTGTAATGTGGATGGCATCAATGAGTAGCACAGGCCCTTGTGTAATGTGGATCACATCAGCCAGCACCACAGGCCCTGGTGTGGTGATAATGGCCTCACAGGAAGCACTGTCCCTGGTGTAATTTGGATGGCCTCATCCAACAACACTGGCCCGGGTTAAATGTGGATGGTATTATCCAGCACCACAGGCCCTGGTGTAATTTGAATGTCCTCAGCCAACACCACTGGCCCTGGTGTAATGTGGATGGTATTGGCCAGCACCACAGGCCCTGGTGTAATGTGAATGGCCTCATCCAACAACACTGGCCCCTGGTGAAATGTGGATCGTATTGGCCAGCACCACAGGCCCTGGTGTAATGTGAATGTCCTCATCCATGACCACAGGCCCTGATGAAATGTAGTTGTCCTCAGCCATGACCAAAGGCCCTGGTGAAATGTGAATGTCCTCAGCCAGTAGCACAGGCCCTGTTGTAATGTGGGTAGCCTCATCTAACAACTCTGTCCCTGGTGAAATATGGATGGTATTGGTCAGCACCACACACCCTGGTGTAATGTGAATGGCCTTAGCCAACACCACTGGCCCTGGTTAAATGTGCATGATATCGGTCAGCACCAGAAGCCCAGGTGTAATGTGGATGGCATTAACGAGCAGCAGAGGCCCTGGTGTGGTGAAGATCGCCTCACCGGAAGCACTGTCCCTGGTGTAAAGTTTATGGCCTAAGCCAACAACAGTGGCCATGGTGAAATATGGATGGTATTGGCCAGCACCACAGGCCCTGGTGTAATATGAATGTCCTCAGCCAGTAGCCCAGGCCCTTGAGTATTGTGAAAGGCATCAGCAAGCAACACCACTGGCCCTGTTGAAATATGGATGGTTTCAGACAGCAACACAGGCCCTTGGGTAATGTGGAAGGCTAGCAGCACTGGCCCTTGTGTGGTGATGATGGCCTCACAGGAAGCACTGTCCCAGGTGTAATTTGGATGGCCTCATCCAACAGCACTGGCCCTGGTGAAATGTGGATTGTATTAGCCAGCACCACAGGCCCTGGTGTAATGTGAATGTCCTCAGCAAACACCACTGGCCCTGGTGAAATGTGGATGGTATTGGCCAACACCACTGGCCCAGGTGTAATGTGAATGTCCTCAGCCAGTAGCACAGGCCCTTGTGTATTGTGGATCGCATCAGCCAGCAACACAAGCCCTGGTGAAATGTGGATGGTATCAACGAGTAGCAAGGGCCCTGGTGTAATGTGGATGGCCTCACAGGAAGCACTGTCCTTGGTGTAATGTAATTGGCCTCAGCCAACAACATTGGCCCTGGTGAAATGTGGATGTTATTGGCCAGCACCACAGGCCCTGGTGTAATGTGGATGGCATCAGCCATGACCACAGGCCCTGGTGAAATGTAAATGTCCTCAGCCAGTAGCACAGGCCCTGTTGTAATGTGGATGGCCTCATCTAACAATATTGTTCATGGTGAAATATGGATGGTATCGGTAAGAACCACACACCCTGGTGTAATGTGAATGGCCATAGCAAACACCACTGGCCGTGGTGAAATGTGCATGATATCGGTCAGCACCAGAGGCCCAGGTGTAATGTGGATGGCATCAACGAGCAGCAGAGGCACTGGTGGGGTGAAGATGGCCACACAGCAATCAATGTTCCTGGTGTAATGTGGATGGTAGAAGCCGGCATCACAGGCCGTGATGTAATGTGGATCGCCTCAGCCAAAAGCACAGGCCTTTGTGTCGTGAAGATGGCCTCACAGGAAGCACTGTCCCTTGTGTAATGTGTATGGCCTTTGCCAAAAACAGTGGCCCTGGTGAAATGTGGATTATATTGGCCAGCACCACAGGCCCTGATTTGGTGATGATTGCCACACAGGAAGAACTGTACCTGGTGTAATGTGGATGGCCTCATCCAACAATACAGGCCCTGGTGTGGTGAAGATGGCCTCACAGGAAGCACAGGCCTTGGTGTAATGTGAATGGCCTCAGACAGCAGCCAGGCCCTGGTGAAATGTAGATGGCCTCAGCCTGCAACATGCGCTCTGGTGAAAGGTAGTCTGCCTCAGCCAGTGGCACAGGCCCTGTTGTAGTGAAGCCAGTAGTAAAGGCCCTTGTGTTTTCTGGAACGCATCAGCCGGCAACACAATCCCTGTTGAAATGTGGATGGTATCATCGAGTAGCACAGGCCCTGTTGTAATTTGGATGGCCTCATCCAACAGTACAGTCCCTGGTGTGGTGAAGATCGCCTCACAGGAAGCAGTTTCAATTAGAAACACCCAGCCAGAATTTTTTGGCTGAATTGTTTTGCAGCTTCCCGTCCTCATCCTGAACAAGGAAGCTCCAAGGAAACTAATCTCTCCCTGAAGACACCGAGTGCAGTTTCAGAAGCACGAGCATGAACATCAACAGTGGACAGGAGTCCAAGAGACAATACCAGAGTTCTGAGCAGAGAGGTCCAGCAGCGCTGTGGGCAAACGGCATCAGAAAGAGAAGAACCACCATCTACATTGGATGGATGGAGATGCGTTTCCAGCAAGCTGCAACCTCACTGTGTGTGAAGGACTTTTGAGAAGACTGTCTGAGCTTGACATTTGCCAGGTTTGGAGTGAGATGGCAATGAAAGAGACAGTGGGACAAAGAGAGACACGGGACAAAGCTGAAAAAACTGACTGCCATTGGACTGAAAAGTGGGAGAGAAGGAAAGGAGCAGAAGAGGACTGAGGCTGCTGTTTTAGTGTGGGCAATCAAATTAGGTTAAGGAATCCGGGGAGACAAGCGACTGCCTGGAAGTGGAGGATTGACACAGTGTCCAGACCACCACAAAAGGGGGAGGAAGACAAGCACTGAGGTATGCAAGTGTACTGTTCGAATAATGGAAAGTGACACGACACATACAGATAATATGCACCAGAGATTTAAAAAAAATCATACACAAAGTGTTACACATTAAAAGAGGGCATTTGTAGAAGGGGTTAACAACACACAGTGTGGTTGCCGATGGTATCCTGCAAGCATTTGGGGTTTAGCTGTGCCTGACTATGACAGAGTTTTTCATTTAGATGTTTCTGAAACAAAATTTGGAGTGAACGGAGTCTTGTTCCAGAAAAAAGGGGGGAAGGTACATGAAAAGATACATAAAAACAGAAAATGTATTAACCGTACTAATACAAACACAAGAGAGATCATGAAGATTAGACAACATTTTAAGCGTGTGAGTCTGTTTATCATCTTGTCCAAGTCACTTAGTGTGATGCAAAGACCAGTGGACTCATAGCACATTAGTTAAGAAATGATCAAATAATACTAGAGAAGTGTGTAAGAAAGGCAGCTTTAAGAACATGCTCTGCTGGATATGCAGCTCCACAGACATACATTAAACCTGCCTAATAACACAAACACACATGCAATGAAAATTAGCTTGTTATCTTTCATCAGTGTTAAAATAGTGTCAATTTAGCAGACACTTGCTATCAAATACCGAATTTATCCAATAAATAAATAAATATATATATATATTGACTCTCTAGGTTGCAGGACAACAATTTAACTTTTGTGGGAAAAAAGATTCTGGTTTGACCAACCAGTGATCAGACAATAACTTTAGTTGTTGATATAGTAAACTGGGAGATGCTTGCTGCTTGATTGATGCAGCACAAGTAATTTACTGTATGAGGGAAATTCTATTTTTGTGATAATATTTTGAACATGCTTTCCTGTCGTCCTGTCAACTTAGTGGGTTAATAGCTGATATGCAAATTAGTTGATCGGTTTTAGATTAATGAAAGGTGACTGAATTCTAGCACGAGTGAATGGGATGTTTGTTGTGTGTTGAGTGGAGACTCTAAAACACTGAGTTTCCTGTTTTGATGTGCGAGTGAATCCTGTATTTAGATACACAACTCTGAATACGTCAGAACAAACTTCTTTTGTGAAGTGCATGACAGCATGTCACATGTTTTATGATGAAGGGAAAAAGGAAAAATTGAATAAAATAGATCTGTGACCTAAATGAGTGAAGAGCGCAGACCTGGTGATTAAACTCATAGCTAATAAGACATTAGGGTTATGTTGTGTGTTTTGCAGCTGATAGTTGGTTTGGAGTGAATCTAACTGATGATTTTTTTCTTTTGTTGTGAAGTTGAGCCTGCCAATTAGTATGATGGTATGATGAACCATGCTAATGGTGATTTACCCTCCTGAGATGAGTAGCTTGTGTCATGACTATAACAAGGCCTTTTTATTTTGATACTTTTACAGTGCACTGAAAGTTTGGTTTGATAATCTCTGTTATTTTTCATTTTTTATCTTTTGAACAGGCACTGATTTTGTTTGTCTATTTCTTTTCTTTAAGCAGATCTGCACGTCGGGAATTAAAAGTGCTATACGACCGGTCGAGAAAGCTGTTACAAGTGAGTTTTCTCCACATTGAAATGGGCTCAGGAGAAAGCTACTTATTTGGGACAATATTAAATGAAAGTCCCGGCCTAAAAAGAATTCAGCGATGTAATCCAAACTAAAGTTCTTTTTCTTTTTGAAATGACGTCATTTTGCTGAGAGTGGAAACTAAATGCGACGATGGTTTCCACTATCAGCAAAGAAAGAATGAATGAATGAATGGAAATAAAAACAAACTGACTGACTGGTAAAAGCTGACAAGACTTGACCACGACTCAAGGTTAACCTCCACCTAGACAGGACAAAGGGTGGATGAATTTATGTGTTTTTGTTACAGGAGCAGAAAGATGATAGCAACATTCGAGGTTGCATGATGGTTTAACCTTTGAAATGCCATTTTCTGTGTCTGTGCATCTACCAGGGGTGTTATTCACTACCTTGTGTTGCTTACAGAGGTAACGGTGACAAAGTATGCATATACCTGCGCAGCGCTAACATTTGCATTTTCTTTTCTACAGCATTGCAGTTTTTCATGTGTTTGATCATGTGATTTATAAGAGTTAAAAAACATAGTTAATGTTTTTTTTACTATAGGATTTCTGGGTTTATATGTGAATGACATTCTTTCTACAGCTAGGGATGGCTAACTTTATGGTGTTTTTATGGCACCTCTGGAATGTGGATGGCCGACGCCTGCCCACCAGGATAATCAATGTGTGTTGCTAATGTTTGTTTTTTGAGACTGCATGTACAAGATTCAGCAAAAGCGGACAAGTGACATGAGACAAACAAATAAGAGATGCGGTGTTATGGAATAGTTAATATGGGCTCATTTGCTGGCCACTCTTGAGCCCATAAATAATATATGAGTGGAGTGACTTTGCTTACGAGAAGTCACTGATTACATTACTGTTGACTGAGTACATGGGATGATCCATGTCTGAGGCAAATTATGGTAATAATTGTAGTTTACTGATTTGAGAAAACCTGCACATGACACTTGTCTTGCTAGTGCTGAATGCTTATTGCTCTTATGATACAATTGTTTACAGGTATGAAGTTTGATTTCACTTCCAGATTTTGCTTTTCAGGCCATGATGGTGTGTATGCAGGCTCCTGACAGAGCCAGGTGTTATGCAAAACACACTAACATTTTTATTGCAGGATTATAGGTCCAGGGTGGTGCTGCTCCAGGGGAGGAGATGCCCTGATGTTGCCTGGGATATGATCTAGCTAACCTTTTTCTTTAAGACAGGAATCTGATTTTGATGAGTTGACTCATGGGAGTGTCCATGTGTCAAGATGGGGGATCCAGGATTAATATGAAACAATGAATTAACATTAAATTTTGGAATTAACATTAAATTTTGTTTTATATGATTTTTGCAGCAATTTGTGTGATTAACTGTTTATTTACAGGTATTAAACCTATGCAAGTGGTGCATCCATGTTCGGATGAGGCTTTGATGGCCTATAAGTGAAGTTCACTGAACTAAAGGATGTGGTTTGATGATTGTTGACATGCTCTCCAAATAGAAGTTTTTCCTCTTAGCAAGGAAATACAGGTGCAGCAGTAATCTCCTGAGAAATCTTCAGAGGCCCAGTGAGAAGCGAGAACCATTCCAGGCATAACTGACAGCCCAGGCAGTGATTGAGGTCAAAGGTCGAGCTGGTTGGGGCCCATCATGAGATCAGATTTTGGAGCCACAGCACGGACCATGAAACTGCGTTGGAATGAGAGCTGTGCCAGGGGGGATTTCCAGAGGCTAACAGAGGAGATTGTGGACAACAGACGGGCACCTGAAGGATGAGGGGAGCGTGCCAAGCTCCATCGACAGCGCAGAGGGAATCTAAGGATGACATCATGATTCTGTGAAAAGCACAGGAACCAGAAGCTATGGTGGTGATGACAGCAGTTACCTATGAACATCACCTAAAGCTGTGTCACTATACTGTGCATACGCTGGCACATTGAAGACTGCTGGGATCATAACGCCAGTAAGATAACTGGACCCAGCACCCTTTTCACAAAGGGATTGATAGAGGCCAATTCAAGTGCTTCTGACCTTTTCAACTGCCTTCAAAATAGCGGAGAGACCCTCCTGGATTTATCAGAGCCACTGCAAAGAGGTCGAGGTCCCAGGAAACCCCGGCACCCTCAAGACAGCACAATAGAGAAATCTCACACTTGGTTGTTTCAGTGGTGAGGGGGGAGTGCTGATTGAGCCCCCGTAGGGTAAGCTCGCACTTCAACCTCCAGCCTCTGATCAACTCTAGGGCAACCAAGTGCGAGGCGTGACGGACCTGTGTGCAACCATGGGAAGGTGGACCCTCTTGGTTACCTTGACTACGACGCTCACTTTTACAGGACCCCAGCTGGTGCCGGAAACAGCTGAACCAGGAGGAAGGCAGAGAAGATGGACACACGACAACTCTCACCTAAGGGATATGACGCAAGACCACATCCCTCCGTGGATGAACAATGCCTGGTACCGTTATATCCACGACAGAACAAAAGCATAATTGGCAAATACAGACTATTATGTCTGTTCCCATCTACCCAGCACGGCAACATACCCCACACTATATGTGTTCCTGGACTAACTCTCAGGGAAGAACTACTCTATGATACTAGCAGAGAAAGGAGACTTCGTGTCCTCTTCAACAACACATGCTGCACTTACATACTGGACGATGTACACTCATTAAACGTGACTGACGCCCTGAGTGTTTTGAGACAGATCTAGCAGGCCCAAAAATCAGGACTATGTAAGTGATACAAGTGACTGGTTTTTCTTGGCTTTACACTGGCTCCTGGTTACAGGTACTAAAAAGACTACTCATCGGAGTTGGGATATTTTTTACTGTTGCTGCATAAATAGCCATGACAAGTGATGATGATAATGACCCCGACCTGTTGGAACACGAAGACTTTGTGTGATTAATGACGATGTGACAGAAAATGTACAACAAGATGTTACAAACTGATATCTCACTTTAAAAGTTTTCTCTGACAACAGGAGGGAATGTCAATGGAAAATTGTATTTAGTAGTCAGTATAATCTTTTAGTGATATAAGTTTGCATATGGTAGAATACTGCATGTAGTTATTTGTATTAGGAAATATTCAACCATGTATACTTAGAGGCATATAATCAATTGTGTGTGATCTCTAGCAGGCTGCAGGCTTGGCGTGCACCTCAGGAATGCACCCCCACGTCCTGGGAGCATGAGAGTTCGTACCTTGTTTTATTGTTTTATGGTAGGATTAACGTAGTTACGTCTGTTTTAGTCTAAGTGCTTTAACTGCTTGACTTCCTCACCAATGTTATCTAGGGTGAGGGAGCTCTACCCTCTTCCTGACCAAGGATGTGCCTTTTATGACCCTTTGATCAGCAGGACACACACACACACAAACACACACACACACACACACACACACACACACACACACACACACACACACACTGAAGTATAAAATAAAGACGGGGGCAGTGCTCAGGGCGAGTCTCAGTCTGGAGGCTGCCCTTGCTAGCAAGAAGTTCTGTGTGTTTCTCTTCTCTGAGTCTTTACTGAAGAAGTGTTTTAGAATATTTTCCCTAACACATCCATATTTCACACCATATTACACCAGGGCCAGTGGTGTTGGTTGAGGACATTCACATTACACCTGGGCCTGTGGTGCTGAACCATTTCATGCACATTTCACCAGATCAAGTAGTGTTGGCTATGGCCATTCACATTACACCAGGGTGTGTGGTGCTGACCAATACCATCCATATTTCACCAGGGCCACTGTTGTTGGCTTCTACCATCCACATTACACCAGGGACAGTGCTTCCTGTGAGGCCATCTTCACCACACCACTGCCTGTGTTACTGTCAGGGGCCATCCACATTACACGCGGGCCTGTGGTGTTGTCCGAAACCATCCACATTTCACCAGGGCCACTGTTGTTGGCTGAGGCCATATACTTTACACCAGGCACAGTGCATCCTGTGAGGCCATCTTCACCACACCAGGGCCTGTACTGTTGGATGAGGACATCCACATTACACCAGGGACAGTTCTTCTTGTGCGGCCATCATCACCACACCAGGGCCTGTGCTACTTGCTGATGCCATCCACAATACACCTGGGCCTGTGGTGCTGACCAATATCATGCATAATTCACCAGGGCCAGTGTTGTTGGCTGAGGCCATCCACATTACACCACTGCCAGTGCTTCCTTTGATTCATTCATCACCACACCAGGGCCTGTGGTAACTCATGTTACCATAATTGAAGAAATACATGACTGATAACTGTTCTGTTTTAAGTTTATTTTTATGACATAGATTGGATCATGAGGGGGGAAAACTGAGCATTTTTAGTTTTGTATAGTATTTTGACACATTTCATGTGTCAAAATAAAGGGGGGTTTAGGGTGTATTAATTTAATTGTTTAATAATTTAGGATCATTTTAGGACTTTTGGGTTTTTTGATCATTTGGATATGGTAAAACTGAAACTGTTATTTTTATGTTAAGGTTAAAGGATTAAAGTGAACTGAATCCTGTTTAGAAGATACAATGTCGGTTTTTTAAAGCTGTGAATAAATCTTAGAGGGAAAATTAGTGAGGGTTAAAGGAGGAGAACAGGTTTGATTTCTTTTTGATTTCTAGAAGAAGTGGTTATAATGTAGGCGTACACATACAGATATTTCATAGATTTATTTTTAGGATAAAGGGGAGAGCTTATACGTAGAAATGATTTTTATACATATTGCATTTTGTGCCTTTAAAGGAGTTGTGGCTCAATTCGTCTCTGGAGGGTCACGAGCCTTTGGCTAGCGCTATGATTAGCCAATCTACTGTGAGGATGATATCAGTCATTGAAGGATTGCACACGCTTACAGACACAGAGTCCAGAAACACACATGACAGTATTGATTCCAGGCAAAAGGCCTCAAATTCATTTAGCTTTTAACTGAAGTTAAGGACGGACCAAAGAGGAAGGAAAGCATATATTTTGGTTAAGTCTGATAAACTAGAATTAGGAGGTATTGTTACATTAAAATGAGCAAAATGAAATAAAAAGGCTATACCAAAAACAGGTTATAACATAGAAAATGTGAGGTTAAAATGAAGTTAGTGTTAACACACAGGAGTTGTTTCTAGGCAGCATTTAGCTATGATGAAATGTATACCGGAGTAATTGCTTATATGCTTAAACTTAATTGATTAAAGTGGTTGTGTTCTTTTGGAGCTTTTAGTAGAATAGGCGCTTATAATGATTTTCTTGCTAAAAAGGTGACTTAAGATTAGAGTGGAGGAACTTGCAGCAACGACAGTTTGTGTACAGGATGTTGATGATCAGATAAGGGAAAATAGAGCGAGCAACCGGACGTGAAACCAGCGCTTAAAGAGTTTTAAAGTGATGAGTAATGTTGAAGAATATATATAAAGACAAGTCAATAAGTTAAGAACATAATTAGGATCAGGCTTTTGATTACAGAGTCCAGGTGCAGGAAAAGGTGCAGGAAAAGGTGTTTTGTTTCCTTTGCAGAAGATCTCGGTGACCACAGGGAGGCCCGAGGCCTGATGGACCACAAGAGAGGGACCGAGAAAATCTAAGCTTACGTATGGAGTGTTCTCGAATGGGAGCTGGTGTTTATTACTGGACCAATTAGATGACATGAGGTTGTCTGATTTGCTGAGCCAGAGGATGGCTAGAGAGGGTCAGAGCGAGGACACAATGTATTGCGACCTCTGGTGTTCCAGAGGTCGAGAGAGGGAGTGTGGAGCAGGGAAATTATTTTACTGCTATTGTTAAATAATAATATAATCTGTAGCATGGATATTGCATTCAGAGGTTTAACAGTGTGTGAAAGATTAAAGTCACAGGCTGACAGGAAACAGGCTTGCAGAGAGTTTGCAGAAGTGAAAGCAGTTTTAAGTTATTCTGAGCAGCTGGCTAGACGAGGCTATTTGAATTACTAGGTTATTCAAATTGATCATTGCTTTAACAATGTAACAGATAGCTTTAAGAAGGCCTTAAGGTTTTATGCATACAGGTATTATATTAACCTTGTATTCCAGATGCAGTGAATCAGGTCATTTTTATATTAAGCTTTTAGTAGAGGTTCTTGATTAAAACATTTATTTAGTAGATGACACATACATAGTTTCAGTTCGGTTATTACATATCTGAGAGTGGTTTCTGGCTCTCTGTCTGGTTAGAGGTCAGGAGCTAGTCGGCGAGGTGAAACAGGGTGCAATTGAGGTCAACACATACACACACACATTAGTTAGAATCATTTATAGGTGAGAGGTTAGTTATGTTTACTCGCAACTGTGAAAGAGGAACAGTTTCTTGTTGCCTCTGCAAGAAAGGGGAACAGCGTCTGGCAGGATGTGGGGCTCGTGTTTCAGATGAAAATAGAAGACGATGTTCTTTCGAACTGTGTTAAAAGTCATTGTGGTTTTGATTTGACGTATGTATATATCCTGTCTGGGACGGATGAAGGGGCGTCATTAAATCAAACCCTGATGCTATAAAAATCTGTGTATGCTTTGAGTAAGTCGAAGATCAATTGCTGTCTGCGTACAGAGTTGTCTTCCCACACGTGTGTATTCATTAAAATCATTGTTTGACCAAGATCTTCTGGACCATGGTTGTTTGTACTCTCCTTCCTCAATTTTTGAACCTTAACAGAGGCCATCCACATTACACCAGGGCCTGTGGTTTTGGCTGAGGACATTCACATTACACCTGGGCCTGTGGTGCGGAACGATATCATCCACATTTCACCAGATCAAGTGGTGTTGGCTATGGCCATTCACATTACATGTGTGCTACTCGTTGATACCTTCCACATTTCATCAGGGTTTGTGTTGCTGGCTGATGCGATCCACATTTTACCAGGGCCAGTGTTGTTGGCTGAGGCCATCCACATTACACCAGGGCCAGTGCTCCCTGTGAAGCCATCTTCACCACACCACTGCCTCTGTTGCTGGCAGATGCCATACACATTGCACCAGGGCCAATGCTCCCTGTGAGGCCATATTCACCACACCAGGGCCTGTGATGTTGGCTGATGCCATCCACATTACACCAGGGCCTGTGGTGCTGGCCATATATCATCCACATTTCACAAGGGCCACTGTTGTTGACTGAGGCCAAACACATTACACCAGGGACAGTGCTTCCTTTGAGGCCATCTTCACCACACCAGGGCCTGTTGTGCTGGCAAATACCATATCTGTCAGGTTTCGTAGATCGGACTCACGCGCAGACCACTAGTATCTTCAAAAGGTGCATTTATTTACAGTGTTTCCTACAGTGAAATTCATATATACACATAATGGTGCCAAAGGAAAAAAGGGGTCGGGGTTCCAGGGTCCAGGAATGAAAGAGGCAGGAGTCCAGGAAGGGAAGGTTTCCATTCAGTCCTAACACATCTCCTCTCCTTTCCTCTATCTCTCTTGCTCCCGTTCAGTCGCCAGGCACGGGGAAGAACAAGTCCAGAGGCAATCTATGCACAGGCAGAAAAAAACCATTAGTCTCCTGGTTCAGACATGCTCACAAACTGACTTTATAAAATACAGGACGACTGACGCTGAAGGCTCAACGATCCAGCGACGAGTAGAGCAGACTCGCCCTCTTAAGAAGGGTTCCAATCTCTCATGATCACCGACAGGTGTGTAGGCCAGGGGCAGGAGCCCATACTGAGCTCCGCCCCGGCAGGAGAAAGAGAATGGGAGAGGGCGAGAGAGAAAGAGAGAGCAGAGGTGAGAGAGAAAGGTAAACAAAAACAAAGCACCTGACGGCTGTCAGCTGACGAGGAGCGGAGACCATGAAAATATCCATATTTCACCAGGGCCTGTGCTACTCGTTGATACCATCCACATTTCACCAGGGTTTGTGTTGCTGGCTGATGCGATCCACAATACACAAAGGCCTGTGCTACTGGCTGAAGACATTCACATTACACCAGGGCCTGTGGTGCTGGCCAATTACCATCCACATTTCACCAGGACCACTGTTTTTGACTGACGCCATACAATTTACATCATGGACAGTGCGTCCTGTGAGGCCATCTTCAACACAACAGGGCCTGTACTGTTGGCTGAGGCCATCCACATTACTCCAGGGACTTTGGTGCGGCCAATACCATCCACATTTCACCAGGGCAAATGTTGTTGGCTTCTACCATCAACATAACACCAGGGACGGTGCTTCCTGTGAGGCCATCTTAACCCGACCAGGGCCTCTGCTACTTGTTGATGCCATCCACATTACACCAGGGCCGGTGCTACTGGCTGATGCCATCCACAATACACAAGGGCCTGTGCTACTGGTTGATGCCATCCACATTACACCAGGGCCAGTGGTGTTGGCTGAGGACATTCACATTACACCAGGGCCTGTGGTGTTGGCTGAGGACATTCACATTACACCAGGGCCTGTGGTGCTGAATGATATCATGCACATTTCACCAGATCAAGTGGTGTTGGCTATGGCCATTCACATTACACCAGGGTGTGTGGTGCTGACCAATACCATCCATATTTCACCAGGGACAGTGTTGTTATATCAGGGCATCCACATTACAACACGGTCTGTGCTACTGGCTGATGCCATCCACATTACACCAGGGCCAGTGCTCCCTGTGAGGCCATCTTCACCACACCAGGGCCTGCGTTGCTGGCTGATGTGATCCACAATTCACAAGGGTCTGTGCTACTGGCTAAGGCCATTCACATTAAACCAGGGTGTGTGGTGCTGACCAATACGATCCATATTTCACTAGGGCCACTGTTGTTGGCTGAGACCATACACATAACATACTGGCTGATGACATCCACATTACACCACTACCAGTGCTTCCTGTGAGGCCATCATCACCACACCAGGGCCAATGTTGTTGGCTGAGGCCATACACTTTACACCAGGGACAGTGCTTCCTGTGAGGCCATCTTCACCACACCAGGGCGTGTATTTTTGGATGAGGACATTCACATTACACCAGGGACAGTTCTTCCTGTGAGGCCATCATCACCCCACCAGGGCCTGTGCTACTTGCTGATACCATCCACATTACACATGGGCCTGTGGTGCTGACGAATATCATGCACAATTCACCAGGGCCAGTGGTGTTGGCTAAGGCCATTCACATTACACCAGGGTGTGTGGTGCTGACCAATACCATCCACATTTCAACAGGGCAACTGTTCTTAGCTGATGCCATACACATTACACCAGGTACAGTGCTTCCCTTGACGCCAACTTCACCCAAGCAGGGCCTCTGCTGCTCGTTGATGCCATCCACATTACACCTGGGCCTGTGGTGCTGACCAATATCATGCACATTTCACCAGGGCCTGTGGTGTTGGCTAAGGCCATACATTTTACACCAGGGACAATGCTTTTGGCTGAGGCCATCATCACCACACCAGGGCGTGTGGTGCTGGATGAGGCCATCCACATTACACCAGGGCCTGTGGTGCTGGCCAATACCATCCACATTTCACCAGGGCAACTGTTGTTGGCTTCTACTATCCAAATTACACAAGGGACAGTGCTTCCTGTGAGGCCATCTTCACCCGACCAGGGCCTCTGCTGCTCGTTGATGCCATGCACATTACACCTGGGCCTGTGCTCCTGGATGATGCCATCCACAATACATAAGGGCCTGTGCTACTGGCTGAGGATATTTACATTTCACCAGGGCCTGTGGTCATGACTGATCCCATCCACATTTTACCAGTGCCTGTGCTACTGGCTGATGCCATCAACATTACACCAGGGCCAGTGCTCCCTGTGAAGCCATCTTCACCACACCACTGCCTGTGTTGCTGGCTGATACCATCCCCGTTTTACCAGTGCCTGTGCTACTCGTTGATGCCATCCACATTACAGCAGGGCCTGTGCTACTGGCTGGTGCCATCCACAATACACAAGGGCCTGTGCTTTTGGCTGATGCCATCCACATTACACTAGGGCCAGTGGTTTTGGCTGAGGACATTCACATTACACCTGGGCCTGTGGTGCTGAAAGATATCATCCACATTTCAACAGATCAAGTGGTGTTGGCTATGGCCATTCACATTACACCAGAGTGTGTGCTACTCGTTGTTACCATCCACATTTCACCAGGGTTTGTGTTGCTGGTTGATGTGATCCACATTTCACCAGGGCCAGTTTTGTTGGCTGAGGCCATCCACATTACACCTGGGCCAATGCTCCCTGTGCTGCTGGCTGATACCATCCACATTTTACCAGGGCCTGTGCTTTTGGCTGATGCCATTCACATTACACCAGGGCCAGTGGTGTTGGTTGAGGACATTCACATTACACCTGGGCCTGTGGTGCTGAACCATTTCATGCACATTTCACCAGATCAAGTGGTGTTGGCTATGGCCATTCACATTACACCAGGGTGTGTGGTGCTGACCAATACCATCCATATTTCACCAGGGACAGTGTTGTTATATCAGGGCATCCAAATTACAACAGGGCCTGTGCTACTGGCTGAGGACATTTACATTTCACCAGGGCCTGTGGTCATGGCTGAGGACAACTACATTTCACCAGGGCCTGTGTGGGTGGCTGATCCAATCCACAATATACAAAGGACTTTGCTACTGGCTGATGCCATCCACATTACCCCCGGGCCTGTGGTGATGTCCGAAACCATCCACATTTACCCAGGGCCAGTGGTGTTGCTGGCTGATGACATCCACAAAACACAAGGGTATGTGATACTGGCTGATGCCATCCACATTACACCAGGGCCTGTGGTGTTGGCTGATGCCATCCACATTTCACCAGGGCCACTGTTGTTGGCTTAGGCCATACACTTTACACCAGGGACAGTGCTTCCTGTGAGGCCATCTTCACCACACCAGGGTCTGTGCTTTTAGCTGAGGCCATCCACATTAAACCAGGGCCTGTGATGCAGAATTCTACCATCCACATTACACCAAGGACAGTGCTTCCTGTGAGGCCATCTTCACCCAACCAGGGCTTCTGCTGCTCGTTGATGCCATCCACATTACACTTGGGACTGTGGTGCTGACCGATATCATGCACATTTCACCAGGGCCAGTGGTGTTGGCTAAGGCCATTCACATTACAACAGGGCCTTTGCTATTGGCTTAGGACATTTACATTACACCAGTGTGTGTGGTCTTGGCTGAGGCCAAGTACATTTCACCAGGGCCTGTATTGGTGGCTGATCCCATCCACAATATACAAAGGTCTGAGCTACTGGCTGATGCCATCCACATTACACCAGGGCCAGTGTTGTCGGATGAGACCATCCACATTACACCACTGCCAGTGCTTCCTGTGAAGCCATCATCACCACACCAGGGCCTGCGTTGCTGGCTGAGGCCATCCACATTGCACCAGGGCTAATGCTCCCTGTGAGGCCATCTTCACCACACCAGGGCCTGCGTTGCTTGCTCATGCCATCCACGTTACACCGGGGCCTGTGCTATTCGTTGATGCCATCCACATTACGCCAGGGCCAGTGGTTTTGGCTGAGGACATTCACATTACACCTGGGCCTTTGGTGCTGGCCAATACCATACAAATTTCACCAGTGCCAGTGTTGTTGGCTAAGGCCATCCACATTACACCACTGCCAGTTCTTCCTGTGAGGCCATCATTACCACACCAGGGCTTGTATTGCTTTCTGATGCGATCCACAATATACAAGGTTTCTGTACTACTGGCTGAGGCCATAAACATTACATCAGGGCCAGTAGTGCTGGCCAATACCATCCACATTTCACCAGGGCCACTGTTGTTGGCTGAGGCCCTACATTTTACACCAGGGAGAGTGCTTCCTCTGAGGCCATCTTCACCACACAAGAGCCTTTGCCCTGGGCTGAGGCCGTCCACATTACACCGGGGCCTGTGGTGCTGACCGATATTATGCACATTTCCCAGGGGCAGTGGTGTTGGCTAAGGCCATTCACATTGCACCAGAGACAGTGCTTCCTTTGAGGCCATCTCCACCAAACCAGGGACTGTGCTTTTGGCTGAGGCCATCCGCTTTACATCAGGGCCTGTGATTCCGACTTCTACCATCCACATTACACCAAGGTCAGTCCTTCCTGTGAGGCCATCTTCACCCCACCAGGGCCTCTGCTGCTCGTTGATGCCATCCACATTACGCCTGGGCCTGTGGTGCTGATCGATATCATGCACATTTCACCAGGGCCAGTGGTGTTGGCTAAGGTCATTCACATTACACCAGGGCCTTTGCTACTGGCTTAGGACATTTACATTACACCAGGGTGTGGTCATGGCTGAGGCCAACTACATATCACCAGGGCCTGTATTGGTGCCTGATCCCATCCACAATATGCAAAGGCCTGTGCTACTAGCTGATGCCATCCACATTACACCAGGGCCAGTGCTCCCTGTGAGGCCATCTTCACCACACCAGGGCCTTTGTTGCTTTCTGAGGCCATCCTGATTTCACCAGGGCCTGCGTTGCTTGGTCATGCCATCCACATTACACCAGGGCCTGTGCTACTGGGTGAGGCCAACTACATTTCACCAGGGCTTGTGTTGCTGGCTGACGACATCCACAATACACAAGGGCATGTGATACTGGCTGATGCCATCCACATTACACCAGAGGCCAGTGGTGTTGGCTAAGGGCATTCACATTACACCAGGGCCAGTGGTGCTGACCAATACTATCCATATTTCACCTGTGAGGCCATCTTCACCACACAAGAGCCTTTGCCCTGGGGTGATGCCATCCACATTACACCGGGGCCTGTGGTGCTGACCGATATCATGCATATTTCCCAGGGCCAGTGGTGTTGGCTAAGGCCATTCACATTACACCAGAGACAGTGCTTCCTGTGAGGCCATCTTCACCAAACCAGGGACTGTGCTTTTGGCTGAGGCCATCCACATTACATCAGGGCCTGTGATGCCGACTTCTACCATCCACATTACACCAGAGACAGTGCTTCCTGTGAGGCCATCTTCACCCCACCAGGGCCTCTGCTGCTCGTTGATGCCATCCACATTACACTTTGGCCTGTGGTGCTGACCGATATCATGCACATTACACCAGGGTGTGTGGTGCTGGCTGAGGCCATCCTCATTTTACCAGGGCCTGCGTTGCTGGCTCATGCCAATCACATTACACCAGGTCATGTGCTACTGGCTGATGCCAACTACATTTCACCAGGGCCTGTGCTACTCGTTGATAACATCCACATTTCACCAGGGCTTGTGTTGATGGCTGATGCGATCCACATTACACCAGGGCCAATACTCCCATTTAGGCCACCTTCACCACACCAGGGCCTGCGTTGCTGGGTTATACCATCCACATTACACCAGGGCCTGTGGTTCTGGCTTAGGCCAACTACATTTCACCAGGGCCAGTGCTCCCTGTTAGGCCATCTTCACCACACCAGGTCTCTGCTTCTGGCTGAGACCATCTTCACCAGACCAGAGTCTGGACTACTGTCTGATGCGATCCACATGAGCAAGGTCTTCATTTGAGGGCATCTTCCCAACAGCAGGGCCTTTGCTTCTGGCTGATGCCATCCACATTACATCAAGACCACTGCTTCCTGTGAGGCAATCTTCACCACACCAGGGCCTGTACTGCTTTCTGAGGCCATGTACATTGACCAGAACCTGCGTTACTAGTTGATGTCATCTACATTACACCAGAGCCTTTGGTGCTTGCTAATTCCATCCACATTTCATCAGGGCCAATGTTGTTGGCTGAGGCCATACACATTGCACCAGAGTCTGTGCTTTTGGAAAGGCAATCTTCACAAACCAAGGCCCTTGGATGTTGGCTGAGGCCATCCGTATTACACCAGAGACAGTGCTTCCTGTGCGGCCATCTTCACCCCACCAGGGCCTCTGCTGCTCGTTGATGCCATCCACATTACACCTGGGCCTTTGGTGCTGACCGATATCATGCACATTTCACCAGGGCCGGTGATGTTGGCTAAGTCCATTCACATTACACCAGGGTGTGTGGTGCTGGCTGAGGCCATCCTCATTTTACCAGGGCCTGCGTTGCTGGCTCATGCCAATCACATTACACCAGGTCATGTGCTACTGGCTGATGCCAACTACATTTCACCAGGGCCTGTGCTACTCGTTGATAACATCCACATTTCACCAGGGCTTGTGTTGATGGCTGATGCGATCCACATTACACCAGGGCCAATACTCCCATTTAGGCCACCTTCACCACACCAGGGCCTGCGTTGCTGGGTTATACCATCCACATTACACCAGGGCCTGTGCTACTGGCTTAGGCCAACTACATTTCACCAGGGCCTGTGCTACTCGTTGATGCCATTCACATTATACAAGGGCATGTGGTGCTGTCCAAAACCATCCACAATACACAAGGGCTTGTGATACTGGCTGATGCCACCACATTTCACCAGGGCCTGTGGTGTTGGCTTAGGCCATTCACATTACACCAGGGTGTGTGGTGCTGACCAATACCATCGATATTTCAACAGGGACAGTTTTGTTAGATCAGGCCATTGTTACTGATTCAAATATTGGGGATGGATACAAGAGGAAAAACCACAATAACAACACTGGTCCATCCGGGTTGAGTCAAACGATGATTTTAATGGTCACACGCGTGGGAGATGGACACCGTACGCAGACAGCATCAGATCTCAAAATGGTGGAGCATTGATCAAACTCTTATAGCATCTAGTGGCCCCCACCTAATCATAAAAGCCTAAACATTCACATGCTTTCTCTCACACAGCGCCTAAGCTACGACCTTGGCTCCCTGTTTATCTGCTCCTGCTGAGATGGGGCAGAAAACTCCAGTATGTTCTGTTCTCTTCTAATCACACAAATAAGGCGACGACTTTCTGCGAACAGTATTTCTTATAACTCAGCAGTATAATGCATCATAAAACAATATCATTCATTCACAATAAATCAGCAGTCTAATGTAATGCAAATCAGTTTAACAAATGCAATAGTTACCACCTTCTTCTAATTCAGGAGAATAATGCAAACTAAAACTACATAATAATTCACAATCTTTAATTAGGGGTATAACATGGCATAAAATAATAGTATAATCTCACACCATCCACATTACACCAGGGCTAGTGCTCCCTGTGAGGCCATCTTCACTACACCAAGGCGTGCGTTGCTGGCTGAGTCCATCCACATTGCACCAGGGCCAATGCTCCCTGTGAGGCCACCTTCACCACACCAGGGCCTGCGTTGCTGGGTCATACCATCCACATTACACCAGGGCCTGTGCTACTGGCTTAGGCCAACTACATTTCACCAGGGCCTGTGCTACTCGTTGATGCCATCCACATTATACAAGAGCATGCGGTGCTGTCCGAAGCCATCCACAATACACAAGGGCCTGTCATACTGGCTGATGCCACCACATTACACCAGGGCCAGTGGTGTTGGCCGAGAACATTCACATTATTCAATCCACATTGCTGCAGGGCCAGTGCTCACTGTGAGGCCATCTTCACCACACCAGGGCCTGTGCTGCTGGCCAATGCCATCCACATTTCACCAGGGCCAGTGTTGTTGGCTGAGGCCATCTTCACCACACCAGGGCCTGTGCTGCTGGCCAATGCCATCCACATTTCACCAGGGCCAGTGTTGTTGGCTGAGGCCATCCACATTACACCAGGGCCTGTGCTACTCGTTGATACCATCCAAATTTCACCAGGGCTTGTAGTGCTGGCTTATGCGATCCACAATACACAAGGGCCTGTGCTACTGGCTGATGCCATCCACATTTCATCAGAGCCAGTGCTCTATGTGAGGCCATCTTCACAGCACCATGCCCTGTGCTTCTGGCTGAGGCCATCCACATTTCACCAGGCTCTGTGTTTCATGGTTTAGACCAAGTACATTTCACCAGGGCCTTCGTTGCTGCCTGATCCATCCACGTATACATACTGTTTCGCCCGAAACAAAGTATATTCCCCAGCACAGGGATATTGAATTCTATAAGATAAAGCCATGAATACGTATATCTGAGTCTTCTATCAAAAGTTACAGCTATTTATATGAAGTTGTACAAAAATGCTTTATTTCTTCAAGACAGTGCATTTCTGACTATTACATGCATTTGAATGGGGAACTCGCCTGAAACAAAGTATAGGTTTTCATTATCAAATCAAATCAAATCACTTTTATTGTCACATCACATCTGCAGGTACATTGGTACAGTACATGTGAGTGAAATTCTTGTGTGCGAGTTTCACAAGCAGCAGAGTTGTGCAAAATACAATAATGTAAACAAGCAAAATACAAGAATGGCTACATCTGAAACTAATAAATATATGTACAATATATAACAGTAAATGCATTTCTGGATGTGTATACTGAATATTTTTCGACGTGTGTGTGTGTGTGTGTGTGTGTGTGTGTACACATATTTTACAATTTAAATAGAGTAAACAATAAATAAAATATATAAAAATATACAGAGTTGAGACATGTGCAAAACAGTGGCATTACTGTACAGTATGGAGTGCATAATGTTGAAGTTCCAGTGGTAGAGGTGAGGTGTCTATGACGTGTTCAGCAGTCTGATGGCCTGATGGAAAAGCTGTCTCTCAGTCTGCTGGTACGGGACCGGATGCTGCAGAACCTCCTTCCTGATGGAAGTAGTCTGAACAGTTTATGGCTGGGGTGACTGGAGTCCTTGATGATCCTCCCCGCTTTCCTCAGGCACCGCTTCCTGTAGATGTCTTGGAGGGAGGGAAGCTCACCTCCAATTATCCGTTCAGAGCACCGCACTACTCGCTGGAGAGCTTTGCAGTTGTAGGCGGTGCTGTTGCCATACCAGGTGGTGATGCATCCAGTGAGGATGCTCTCAATGGCACAGTGATAGAAGGTCCTGAGGATGCGAGGGCTCATGCCGAATCTTTTCAGTCTCCTGAGAAAGAAGAGGCGCTGATGCGCCTTCTTCACTGTTTTGTTTGTGTGTACTGACCACGTAAGATCCTCAGCCAGATGTACACCAAGGAACCGGAAGCTGCTCACTCTCTCCACAGCAGCGCCGTTGATGGTGATGGGGGTGTGTACTTCTCTGCACCTCCGGAAGTCCACTATCAACTCCTTTGTCTTTGCGACGTTGAGGGTGAGATGGTTGTCTTGACACCAGTGGGTCAGGGCGCTGACCTCCTCCCTGTAAGCTGTCTCATCACTGTTGGTGATAAGACCCACCACTGTAGTGTCGTCCGCAAACTTCACAATGATGTTGGAGTTGTTAGTGGCTGTGCAGTCGTAGGTGTAGAGTGAATATAGGAGAGGGCTCAGCACACACCCCTGTGGAGCACCAGTGTTCAGTGTGATGGGGGATGAGGTGATGCTGCCCAGTCTGACCACTTGGCGTCTGTCAGACAGGAAGCTAAGGATCCAGCTGCAGAGGGAGCTGCTCAGTCCTAGATCCTGCAGTTTACTGTCCAGCTTCGAGGGAACGATGGTATTGAATGCTGAGCTGTAATCTACAAACAGCATTCTCACATACGTGTCTCTCTTCTCCAGGTGTGACAGGGCAGTATGTAGTGTCAGGGCTATGGCATCATCAGTGGACCTGTTGTGGCGGTATGCGAACTGTAGAGGGTCCAGTGAGTCGGGTAGTGCAGAGCGGATGAAGTCGCTGACCAGCTTCTCAAAGCATTTGCTCACGATGGGGGTCAGGGCTACAGGTCGCCAGTCGTTCAATGAGGAGATGGTGGAGGATTTGGGTACAGGGACGATGGTGGCCATTTTGAAGCAGGCTGGGACTACAGACAGAGAGAGGGAAAGGTTGAAGATGTGTGTGAACACTCCAGCCAGCTGAGCCGCGCATGACTTGAGGACGCGGCCGGGAATCCCGTCCGGACCAGTAGCTTTGCGTGCGTTCACCTTCCTGAAGCACTTCCGCACATCCTCCTCAGACACAGTGTGCGCACTGACGTCATCCGCGGTGCGCACACTGTCCGGTCTCATGGTGTTCGCTGTGTCGAATCTAGCGTAGAATACGTTTAGATCCTCACACAGAGAGGCCGTGGTCTGCGGTGTGCTGGTTTTCCCTCTAAAGTCTGCGATCGTGTTTAGTCCCTGCCACATACTCCGAGGGTTGTCAAACTGTTGCTCCACCCTGTCCCTGTACTCACGTTTGGCTGCTTTGATCGTCTTCCGGAGTTGGTAATGTGCGTGTTTGTAGTCCGATGTGTTCGCGGAGGCAAAGGCAGTGCTCCGTGCCGCCAGTGCCGCGCGAACATCTCCGTTAATCCAGGGTTTTTGATTTGGGAAGGATTTAACTGTTCTGGATGGGACGACATCTTCCACGCATTTCCTGATAAATCCGCAGACTGAGTCTGTGTACTCATCAATGTCCCTAGCAGCCACGTGAAACATTTCCCAGTCCGCGTGATCAAAACAGTCCCGCAACGCAGACTCCGATTGGTCCGTCCAACAGTGCACCGCCCTCCGGGTTGGAGCTTCCTGTTTCAGCTTCTGCCTGTAGGCGGGCAGGAGCAGGATGGAGCAGTGATCTGATTGGCCGAATGGGGCGCGGGGGAGGGCTTTGTACGCATCCCGGAAAGAGGTGTAGCAGTGGTCAAGTAGCCAGTCTCCACGAGTGTTGAAGTGGATGTGTTGGTGGAGTTTCGGTGAGACTTTCTTCAGGTTTCCCTTATTAAAGTTCCCGGTCGTGATAAACGCTGCCTCTGGGTGTGCGGTTTCCTCACTGCTGATCGCGCTGTACAGTTCCCTGAGTGCTCGCTCAGTGTCGGCTTGCGGGGGAATGTAAACAGCCGTAATAATCACTGCTGTAAATTCCCTCGGTAGCCAGAATGGCCGGCACTTAATCATCAGGTACTCCAGGTCCGGTGAGCAGAAGGATTTGACCGGGTGCACGTTCGCATAATCACACCAGCTGTTGTTGATCATGAAACACACACCACCGCCTCTGCTTATCCCAGTAAGATCCTGTGACCTGTCCGCGCGGTGCACAGAGAACCCCGGTAGTTGTATTGCAGAGTCCGGTACCTTGTCCGATAGCCAGGTTTCTGTGAGGCAGATCACGCAGCAGTCCCGCATCTCTCGCTGGAATGAGATCCGTGCCCGAAGCTTGCACAGCTTGTTCTCCAGAGACTGCACATTAGCCAGTAATAAACCGGGTAACGGTGGTCTGTTAGTGCACCGTCTCAGTCGAACCAGAACGCCAGATCTTGTCCCCCTGCATCGGCGTTTGCGGCCTCCAGGGCCAGAGAACAAAGGCGTCTCAGGTGAGATGAATGGGGGGTCTGCAAATGGAGCGTCCGTGTTGCCAAACTTGAACTCCGGAAAGTTATAAGAAAGACCGTCTTTTATGTCCAGTAAGGTTTGTCGGTCGTACACAAGGAGACATGTGCTACTCGCGAAAAAATGAAGGAAAAGTAAAATTAAACACAGAAAAAAGCTGTTGCTTGGGGGAGCTCATGACGAAGCTGCCATACTCGGCGCCATCTTGTTGTCAGGCTTATTCATTATGTGAATAACTTTAAAATCTTAGCTCAAACAGCTGCAAAACCTGTTTGCCCAACACGGGGATATTGAATTCTATAAGAGAAAGCCATAAATATGTGAGTCTGAGTCTTCTATCAAAAGTTACACATATTTATATGAAGTTGTACAAAAATGCTGTCTTTCGTTAAGACAGTACGGTTCTTGCGTTTCCTGTTACATGCGCCGATATCATGCACATTTTACCAGGGCCAGTATTGTTAGATGAGGCCATCCTGTGCTACTGGCATCCACATTACACCAGGGCCTTTGCTGTGCCAATACCATCCATATTTCACCAGGGCCAGTGTTGTTGGCTGTGGCCATCCATATTTCATCAGGGCCAGTGCTCTCTGTGAGGCCATCTTCACAACACCAGGGCCTGTGCTTATACCTGAGACCATCCACATTTCACCAGGCCCTGTGTTTCAGGTTTAGGCCAACTACATTTCACCAGGGCCTGTGCTACTCATTGATGCCATGCACATTACACAAGGGCCTGTGGTTTTGGTCGTTACCATTCACATTTTTACCAGAGCCTGTGCCACTGGCTGATGCAATCCACATTGCACAAGGGCCAGTGCTCCCTGTTAGGCCATCGTCACCACACCAGGGCCTGTGGTGCTGGCTGAGGCCATCCGCATTACACCAGGGCCTTTGCTGTGCCAATAACATCCACATTTCACCAGGGCTTGTGTTGATGGCTGATGCGATCCACAATGCACAAGGGCCTGTGCTACTGGCTGAGGACATTCACATTACACCAGGGCCTTTGGTGCTGGCCAATACCATCCATATTTCATCAGGGCGACTGTTGTTGGCTGAGGCCATCCACATTTCACCAGGGCCAGTGGTGTTGGCTGAGAACATTCACATTTCACCAGGGCCAGTGGTGCTGGCCAATACCATCCACATTTCACCAGGGCCGGTGTTGTTGGATGAGGCCATCCACAATACACCAGGGCCTGTACCACTCGTTGATGCCATGCACATTACACCAAGGCTTGTGGTGCTGGCAAATACATCCACATTTCACCAGGGCCAGTGCTTCCTGTGATGCCATCATCACCACACCAGGGCCTGTGGTGCTGGCTAAGGCCATCCACATTTGAACAGGGGCACTGTTTTTGGCTGAGGCCATACATTTGACACCAGGGACAATGCTTCCTGTGAGGCCATATTCACCACACCAGGGCCTGTTATGCTGGGTGATACCATCCTCATTTCACCAGGGCCTGCGTTGCTGGCTCATGCCATCCACATTACATCAGGGCCTCAGCTACTTGTTGATGCCATCCACATTACACCCGGGCCTGTGGTGCTGTCCGAAACCATCCACATTTCACCAGGTCTTGTGTCTCTGGCTAATGACATCCAGAAACACACAAGGGCCTATGATACTGGATGGTGCAATTCACATTACACCAGGGCCAGTGGTGTTGGCTGAGGCCATCCACATTACACCAGGGCCTGTGCTTCCTGTGAGGCCATCATCACCACACCAGGGTGTGTGTTGCTGGCTGATGCCACCACATTACACCAGGGCCAGTGGTGTTGGCCGAGAACATTCACATTTCACCTGCACCTGTGGTATTGGCCAATACCATCCACATTTCACCAGGGCCACTTTGGCTTAGGCCATACAATTTACACCAAGGACAGTGGTTCCTATGAGGCCATCTTCACATCACCAGGGCCTGTACTGTTGGATGAGGCCATCCACATTACACCAGGGCCTGTGCTACTGGCTTCTACCATCCACATTTCACCAGGGCTTGTGTTGCTGGCTGAGGACCTTGACATTACACCAGGGTCTGTGGTGCTGGCCAATATCATCCACATTTCACCAGGGCCACTGTTGTTGGCTGAGGCCATCTGCATTACAACAGGGACAGTGCTCCCTGTGAAGCCATCATCACCACACCAGTGCCTGCATTGCTGGCTGAGGCCATCCACATTGCACCAGGGCTAATGCTCCCTGTGAGGCCATCTTCACAGCACCAGGGCCTGCGTTGCTTGCTCATGCCATCCACATTACACCGGGGCCTGTGCTATTCGTTGATACCATCCACACTACGCCAGGGCCAGTGGTTTTGGCTGAGGACATTCACATTACACCTGGGCCTTTGGTGCTGGCAAATACCATCCACATTTCACCAGTGCCAGTGTTGTTGGCTTAGGCCATCCACATTACACCACTGCCAGTGCTTCCTGTGAGGCCATCATCACCACACCAGGGCTTGTGTTGCTTTCTGATGCGATCCACAATATACAAGGTTTCTGTACTACTGGCTGAGGCCATAAAAATTACACCAGGGCCAGTGGTTCTGGCCAATACCATCCACATTTCACCAGGGCCACTGTTGTTGGATGAGGCCATCCACATTACACCACTGCCAGCGCTTCCATTGGGGCCATCATCAACATACCAGGGCCTGTGGTGCTGGATGAGGCAATCCACATTTCACCAGGGCCTGTGCTACTCGTAGATACCATCCACATTTCACCAGGGCTTGTGTTGATGGCTGATGCGATCCACATTACACCAGGGCCTTTGGTGCTGGCCAATACCTTCCACATTTCACCAGGGCCAGTGTTGTTGGATGAGGCCATCCACATTACACCAGTGCCTGTGCTCCTCGTTGATTCCATTCACATTACACCAGGGCCTGTGTTGCTGGCCAATACCATCCACATTTCACCAGGGCCAGTATTGTTTGCTGAGGCCATCCAGATTACACCACTGCCAGTGCTTCCTGTGATGCCATCATCACCACATCAGGGCGTGTGCTACTCGTTTATACCATCCACATTTCACCAGGGCTTGTGTTGCTGGCTGATGCAATCCACAATACACAAGGGCCTCTGCTACTCGCTGAAGACATTCACATTACACCAGGGCCTATGGTGCTGGCCAATACCATCGATATTTCACCAGGGCCACTGTTGTTGCCTGAGGCCATAAACTTTACATTAGGGACAGTGCTTCCTGTGAGGGCATCTTCACCACACCAGGGCCTGTACTGTTGGCTGAGGCCATCCACATCACACCAGGGCCTTTGGTGCTTGCCAATACCATCCACATTTCACCAGGGCCACTGTTGTTGGCTGAGGCCGTACATTTTACACCAGGGAGAGTGCTTCCTGTGAGGCGATCTTCACCACACAAGGCTCTTTGCTGTTCGCTGGGGCCATACATATTACAACAAGGCCTGTCCTACTGGGTGAGGACATTTACATTTCACCAGGGCCTGTGGTGATGGCTCATGCCATCCACATTACACCAGATCATGTGCTACTGGCTGATGCCATCCACATTACACCAGGGCCAGTGCTCCCTGTCAGGCCATACTCACCACACCAGGGCCTGCATTGCTGGCTGAGGCCATCCTCATTTCACCAGGGCCTGCGTTGCTCGCTGATGCCATCCACATTTCACGAGGGCCTGTGGTGATGGCTCATGCCATCCACATTACACCAGATCATGTGCTACTGGCTGATGCCATCCACATTACACCAGGGCCAGTGCTCCCTGTCAGGCCATACTCACCACACAAGGGCCTGTGCTACTGGCTAAGGCCATTCACATTACACAAGGGTGTGTGGTGCTGACCAATACCATCCACATTTCGCCAGGGCCACTTTGGCTTAGGCCATACAATTTACACCAAGGACAGTGGTTCCTATGAGGCCATCTTCACATCACCAGGGCCTGTACTGTTGGATGAGGCCATCCACATTACACCAGGGCCTGTGCTACTGGCTTCTACCATCCACATTTCACCAGGGCTTGTGTTGCTGGCTGAGGACCTTGACATTACACCAGGGTCTGTGGTGCTGGCCAATATCATCCACATTTCACCAGGGCCACTGTTGTTGGCTGAGGCCATCTGCATTACAACAGGGACAGTGCTCCCTGTGAAGCCATCATCACCACACCAGTGCCTGCATTGCTGGCTGAGGCCATCCACATTGCACCAGGGCTAATGCTCCCTGTGAGGCCATCTTCACAGCACCAGGGCCTGCGTTGCTTGCTCATGCCATCCACATTACACCAGGGCCTGTGCTATTCGTTGATGCCATCCACACTACGCCAGGGCCAGTGGTTTTGGCTGAGGACATTCACATTACACCTGGGCCTTTGGTGCTGGCAAATACCATCCACATTTCACCAGTGCCAGTGTTGTTGGCTTAGGCCATCCACATTACACCACTGCCAGTGCTTCCTGTGAGGCCATCATCACCACACCAGGGCTTGTGTTGCTTTCTGATGCGATCCACAATATACAAAGTTTCTGTACTACTGGCTGAGGCCATAAAAATTACACTAGGGCCAGTGGTTCTGGCCAATACCATCCACATTTCACCAGGGCCACTGTTGTTGGATGAGGCCATCCACATTACACCACTGCCAGCGCTTCCATTGGGGCCATCATCAACATACCAGGGCCTGTGGTGCTGGATGAGGCAATCCACATTTCACCAGGGCCTGTGCTACTCGTGGATACCATCCACATTTCACCAGGGCTTGTGTTGATGGCTGATGCGGTCCACATTACACCAGGGCCTTTGGTGCTGGCCAATACCATCCACATTTCACCAGGGCCAGTGTTGTTAGATGAGGCCATCCACATTACACCAGTGCCTGTGCTCCTCGTTGATTCCATTCACATTACACCAGGGCCTGTGTTGCTGGCCAATACCATCCACATTTCACCAGGGCCAGTATTGTTTACTGAGGCCATCCAGATTACACCACTGCCAGTGCTTCCTGTGATGCCATCATCACCACATCAGGGCGTGTGCTACTCGTTTATACCATCCACATTTCACCAGGGCCTGTGTTGCTGACCAATACCATCCATATTTCACCAGGGCCACTGTTGTTGGCTGAGGCCATACACATTAAACCAGGGACAGGGCTTCCTGTGAGGCCATCTTCACCACACCAGGGAGTGTACTGTTGGATGAGGCCATGGACATTACACCAGGGACATTGCTCCCTGTGAGGCCATATTCATCCTGTGCTGCTGGCTGATACCATCCTCATTTCAGCAGGCCCTGCGTTGCTGGCCCATGCCATCCACATTACCCCCGGGCCTGTGGTGATGTCCGAAACCATCCACATTTCCCCAGGGCTTGGGTTGCTGGCTGATGACATCCAGAAAACACAAGGGCCTGTGATACTGGCTGATGCCATCCACATTTAACCAGGGCCACTGTTGTTGGCTTAGGCCATACACTTTACACCAGAGACAGTGCTTCCTGTGAGGCCATCTTCACCCGACCAGGGCCTCTGCTACTCGTTGATGCCATCCACATTACACCTGGGCGTGTGGTGCTGACCTATATCATGCACATTTCACTGGCCCTGGTGGTGTTGGCTAAGGCCATTCACATTACACCAGGGCCTTTGCTACTGGCTTAGGACCTTTACATTACACCAGGGTCTGTGCTCTTTGCTGAGGCCAAGTACATTTCATCAGGGCCTGTATTGTTGGCTGATCCCATCCACAATATACAAAGGCCTGTGCTACTGGCTGATGTCATCCACATCACGCCAGGGCCAGTGTTGTCGGATGAGACCATCCACATTACACCACTGCCAGTGCTTCCTGTGAGGCCATCCTCACCACGCCAGGGCCTGCGTTGCTGGCTGAGACCATCCACATTGCACCAGGGCTAATGCTCCCTGTGAGGCCATCTTCACCACACCAGGGCCTGCGTTGCTTGCTCATGCCATCCACATTACACCGGGGCCCGTGCTATTCGTTGATGCCATCCACATTACGCCAGGGCATGTGGTGCTGTCGGAAACCATCCACAATACACAAGGGCCTGTGGTACTGGCTGATACCATCCACATTTCACCAGATCCTACTTTGCTTGCTGATTCCATCAACATTACACCACGGCCAGTGTTGGTGTTTGATCCCATCCACAATATACAAAGGACTGTGATACTGGCTGATGCCATCCACATTACACCAGGGCAAATGATGTTGGCTAAGGCCATTCACATTACACCAGGGCCAGTGGTGCTGACCAATACCATCCATATTTCACAAGGGACAGTGTTGTTAGATGAGGCCATCCACATTACAACATGACCTGTGCTACTGGCTGAGGACATTTACATTTCACCAGGGCTTATGTTTTGATGGCTGCTGCGATCCACAATACACAATGGCCTGTGCTACTGGCTAAGGCCATTCACATTACACCAGGGCCTGTGGTGCTGTCCGAAACCATCTACATTTCACCAGGGCCAGTGATGTTGGCTGAGGCCATTCACATTACACCAGGGTGTGTGGTGCTGACCAATACCATCGATATTTCAACAGGGACAGTGTTGTTAGATCAGGCCATCCACATTACCCCCGGGCCTGTGGTGATGTCCGAAACCATCCACATTTCCCCAGGGCTTGGGTTGCTGGCTGATGACATCCAGAAAACACAAGGGCCTGTGATACTGGCTGATGCCATCCACATTTAACCAGGGCCACTGTTGTTGGCTTAGGCCATACACTTTACACCAGAGACAGTGCTTCCTGTGAGGCCATCTTCACCCGACCAGGGCCTCTGCTACTCGTTGATGCCATCCACATTACACCTGGGCGTGTGGTGCTGACCTATATCATGCACATTTCACTGGCCCTGGTGGTGTTGGCTAAGGCCATTCACATTACACCAGGGCCTTTGCTACTGGCTTAGGACCTTTACATTACACCAGGGTCTGTGCTCTTTGCTGAGGCCAAGTACATTTCATCAGGGCCTGTATTGTTGGCTGATCCCATCCACAATATACAAAGGCCTGTGCTACTGGCTGATGTCATCCACATCACGCCAGGGCCAGTGTTGTCGGATGAGACCATCCACATTACACCACTGCCAGTGCTTCCTGTGAGGCCATCCTCACCACGCCAGGGCCTGCGTTGCTGGCTGAGACCATCCACATTGCACCAGGGCTAATGCTCCCTGTGAGGCCATCTTCACCACACCAGGGCCTGCGTTGCTTGCTCATGCCATCCACATTACACCGGGGCCCGTGCTATTCGTTGATGCCATCCACATTACGCCAGGGCATGTGGTGCTGTCGGAAACCATCCACAATACACAAGGGCCTGTGGTACTGGCTGATACCATCCACATTTCACCAGATCCTACTTTGCTTGCTGATTCCATCAACATTACACCACGGCCAGTGTTGGTGTTTGATCCCATCCACAATATACAAAGGACTGTGCTACTGGCTGATGCCATCCACATTGCACCAGGGAGAGTGCTTCCTGTAAGGCGATCTTCACCACACAAGGGCCTTTGATGTTGGCTTAGGCCATCCACATCACACCAGGGCCAGTGGTGTTGGCTGAGGACATTCACAAAACACAAAGGCCTGTGCTACTGGCTGATGCCATCCACATTGCACCAGGGCCAGTGCTCCCTGTGAGGCCATCTTCACCACACCAGGGCCTGTGCTTCTGGCTGATGCCATCCACATTACATCAGCGCCACTGCTTCCTGCGAGGCCATCTTCACCACACCAGGGCCTGTACTGCTTTCTGAGGCCATGTAATTTTGACCAGAACCTGCGTTACTAGCTGATGTCATCTACATTGCACCTGGGCCTGTGGTGCTGACCGATATCATGAACATTTCACCAGGGCCAGTGATGTTGGCTAAATCCATTCACATTACACCTGGGTGTGTGGTGCTGGCTGAGGCCATCCTCATTTCACCAGGGCCTGCGTTGCTGGCTAATCACATCCAGAAGTGTATAATCATTTGTAGGTTGAAAGAATGTCTCATCCTAGGAGGTCTGTAACGGCTCTGAGTAGCATGAAGGGGGAGTGCGTTCACTCCCTCTACAGAGTGTTCTGGCATAGATCACACACCTCCTAGGAGAGGTCGTATCTTCTCTTGCTGATATATGGTATAGCAAACACACGTATATCTGTTTAAGTATAAGAGCCTTTTGTTCAGATGGACCCGCTCCTGGCACCAGCGTTTGGGGAGTCTTCACAGGGTCACACCTTGACCTCACACACACACACACACACACACACACACACACACACACACACAGTATTCTTTGTTCACATGTATACCTATGTAAGATGTCATATGTTAATGACCCTATGCATATTCATGTAACCACAATAAAAGGAGTGCTATGGGGAGCCTGGCTGAGAGTCTGACGGAGGCTAGGTGGTGAGACGACACTTGGCCCCAGCCAGATTTCCCTCATGCATGAGTAAACCAGCCTGCTTGTGTCTTGCTTTGCAGTGTAATTATATTGTCTTCAACGTTCCAGCGGATAGGTACAAGCTACAAACCTATCACCAACTACATATCAGCAGGGCCTGTATTGGTGGCTGATCCCATCCACAATATACAAAGGCCTGTGCTACTGGCTGATGCCACCCACATTACATCAGGGCCACTGCTTCCTGTGAGGCCATCTTCACAACACCAGGGCCTTTGTTGCTGGCTGAGGCCATCCTCATTTCACCAGGGCCTGCGGTGCTTCCTCATGCCATCCACATTACACCAGGGCCTGAGCTACTGGCTGAGGCCAACTACATTTCACAAGGGCATGTGATACTGGCTGATGCCATCCACATTACACCAGGGCAAATGATGTTGGCTAAGGCCATTCACATTACACCAGGGCCAGTGGTGCTGACCAATACCATCCATATTTCACAAGGGACAGTGTTGTTAGATGAGGCCATCCACATTACAACATGACCTGTGCTACTGGCTGAGGACATTTACATTTCACCAGGGCCTTAGCTACATGTTGATACCATCCACATTTCACCAGGGCTTATGTTTTGATGGCTGCTGCGATCCACAATACACAATGGCCTGTGCTACTGGCTAAGGCCATTCACATTACACCAGGGCCTGTGGTGCTGTCCGAAACCATCTACATTTCACCAGGGCCAGTGATGTTGGCTGAGGCCATTCACATTACACCAGGGTGTGTGGTGCTGACCAATACCATCGATATTTCAACAGGGACAGTGTTGTTAGATCAGGCCATCCACATTTCACCAGGGCCAGTGCTCCCTGCGAGGCCATCTTCACCACACCAGGGCCTCTGCTGCTCGTTGATGCCATCCACATTACACCTGGGCCTGTGGTGCTGACCGATCTCATGCGCATTTCACCAGGGCCAGTGGTGCTGGCTAAGGCCATTCACATTACACCAGGGTGTGTGGTGCTGACCAAAACCATTCGATATTTCAACAGGGACAGTGTTGTTAGATCAGGCCATCCACATTACACTAGGGCCAGTGCTCCCTGCGAGGCCATCTTCACCACACCAGGGCCTGCATTGCTGGGTCATACCATCCACATTACACCAGGGCCTGTGCTACTGGCTTAGGCCAACTACATTTCACCAGGGCCTGTGGTGTTGGCTTAGGCCATTCACATTACACCAGGGTGTGTGGTGCTGACCAATACCATCGATATTTCAACAGGGACAGTTTTGTTAGATCAGGCCGTTGTTACTGATTCAAATATTGGGGATGGATACAAGAGGAAAAACCACAATAACAACACTGGTCCGGCCGGGTTGAGTCAAACGATGATTTTAATGATCACACGCGTGGGAGATGGACACCGTATGCAGACAGCATCAGATCTCAAAATGGTGGAGCATTGATCAAACTCTTATAACATCTAGTGACCCCCACCTAATCATAAAAGCCTAAACATTCACATGCTTTCTCTCACACAGTGCCTAAGCTACGACCTTGGCTCCCGGTCTATCTGCTCCTGCTGAGATGGGGCAGAAAACTCCAGTATGTTCTGTTCTCTTCTAATCAGACAAATAAGGCGATGACTTTCTGCGAACAGTATTTCTTATAACTCAGCAGTATAATGCATCATAAAACAATATCATTCATTCACAATAAATCAGCAGTCTAATGTAATGCAAATCAGTTTAACAAATGCAATAGTTACCACCTTCTTCTAATTCAGGAGAATAATGCAAACTAAAACTACATAATAATTCACAATCTTTAATTAGGGGTATAACATGGCATAAAATAATCTTATAATCTCACACCATCCACATTACACCAGGGCTAGTGCTCCCTGTGAGGCCATCTTCACTACACCAAGGCCTGCGTTGCTGGCTGAGGCCATCCACGTTGCACCAGGGCCAATGCTCCCTGTGAGACCACCTTCACCACACCAGGGCCTGCGTTGCTGGGTCATACCATCCACATTACACAAGGGCCTGTGCTACTGGCTTAGGCCAACTACATTTCACCAGGGCCTGTGCTACTCGTTGATGCCATCCACATTATACAAGAGCATGTGGTGCTGTCCGAAGCCATCCACAATACACAAGGGCCTGTGATACTTGCTGATGCCACCACATTATACCAGGGCCCGTGGTGTTGGCCGAGAACATTCACATTATTCAATCCACATTGCTGCAGGGCCAGTGCTCACTGTGAGGCCATCTTCACCACACCAGGGCCTGTGCTGCTGGCCAATGCCATCCACATTTCACCAGGGCCAGTGTTGTTGGCTGAGGCCATCCACATTACACCAGGGCCTGTGCTACTCGTTGATACCATCCAAATTTCACCTGGGCCTGTGGTGTTGGCTAAGGCTATTCACATTACACCAGGGTGTGTGGTGCTGACCGATACCGTCCATATTTCACCAGGGACAGTGTTGTTAGATGAGGCCATCCACATTACAACAGCTTCATGCTAAACTTCCTCAGCCTCCTCAGGAAGTAAAGCCGCTGGCGAGCCTGATAGCAGTGTCTGTGTGAAGGGTCCAGGAGAAGTCCTCAGTGATGTTGACTCCAAGGAACTTGAAGCTGCTGACCCTTTCGACCTTGACACCGTTGATGTGGTCGGGCTGGTGTTCTCTGACTGGTCGTTTCCGGTAGTCCACTATCATCTCTCTAGTTTTGCTGATGTTGAGATTCAGGTTATTTTCCAGGCACCACTCGTTCAGCGCCATCACCTCCTCTCTATAGGCCGTCTCATCGTTGTCTGTGATGAGGCCTACGATGGTTGTGTCATCCGCAAACTTGATGATGATGTTGGACTCTTGTTTAGCAACACAGTCGTGTGTGAACAGGGAATATAGGAGGGGGCTAAGCACACAACCCTGTGGCGTACCTGTGTTTAGGATGAGTGATGAGGAGGTGTGCTTACCAACTCTCACCACCTGGGGCCTGTTTGTGAGGAAGTTTAGAATCCATCTGCAGATGGGTGTTCCCAGCCCAAGGTCGACGAGCTTCGTGGCAAGTTTTGAGGGGATGATGGTGTTAAATGCCGAGCAGTAGTCGATGAAGAGCAAATCAAATCAAATCAAATCACTTTTATTGTCACATCACATGTGCAGGTACATTGGTACAGTACATGTGAGTGAAATTCTTGTGTGCGAGCTTCACAAGCAACAGAGTTGTGCAAAATACAATAATGTAAACAAGCAAAATACAAGAATGGCTACATCTGAAACTAATAAATATATGTACAATATATAACAGTATATGCATTCCTGGATGTGTATACTAAATATTTTTCTACGTGTGTGTGTGTGTGTGTGTGTGTGTGTGTGTGTGTGTGTGTGTACACATATTTTACAAATTAAATAGAGTAAACAATAAATAAAATATATAAAAATATACAGAGTTGAGACATGTGCAAAACAGTGGCATTACTGTACAGTATGGATTGCATAATGTTAAAGTTCCAGTAGTGAAGGTGAGGTGTCTATGACGTGGTCAGCAGTCTGATGGCCTGGTGGAAGAAGCTGTCTCTCAGTCTGCTGGTACGGGACCGGATGCTGCAGAACCTCCTTCCTGATGGGAGTAGTCTGAACAGTTTATGGCTGGGGTGACTGGAGTCCTTGATGATCCTCCCCGCTTTCCTCAGGCACTGCTTCCTGTAGATGTCTTGGAGAGAGGGAAGCTCACCTCCAATTATCCGTTCAGAGCACCGCACTACTCGCTGGAGAGCTTTGCAGTTGTAGGCGGTGCTGTTGCCATACCAGGTGGTGATGCATCCAGTGAGGATGCTCTCAATGGCACAGTGATAGAAGGTCCTGAGGATGCGAGGGCTCATGCCAAATCTTTTCAGTCTCCTGAGAAAGAAGAGGTGCTGCTGCGCCTTCTTCACTGTTTTGTTTGTGTGTACTGACCACGTAAGATCCTCAGCCAGATGTACACCAAGGAACCGGAAGCTGCTCACTCTCTCCACAGCAGCGCTATTCTGTCCCCTGCGTGCGTGGTTCTGGTACACGAAGTGACAGATAGCTAAACATATGCCGTAAGCACTGAAAGCGTTGAATGATGAGTCAGGCGTGAAAGTAAAGTTGAGGGCTGTTTACTTGTTTGTCTTCATCAACGTACAACTTACAGTGATTTCCCAGAACTTGTGAAACTACAAAAAATACAAAAAAGAAATATGCTCAATAAAGAATTATGCATTTGCTTCACATGGCGAACAGATCTAGGCATTTATATATACATCTCTCCAAATATGCATAAAATCAATAAAATATACAACACTCACTACTTATAAAGATGAAACACAATTCAAACTTACAAACAATGCTTCTCCATGGCATAACACAGGTGGATGCTTAAGGATTAAACAGGGAGACTTCTGGTACGCCTCATTGTGCAAATCCCAATACTAAAATGGCTTCCTGCATTACCCCACTCATGTGACTCTAAACATCCAATAGGAAACTCTTCCTGTATCACCCCACTCATGTGACTCTAAACATCCAATAGGAATACAAGCCAAACCACATAAAAATTCACTTGACCGCAGTCTCCAAGCTAACCACTAGGAGATGCTAAAATTCTCAATGTGCACATAACATCACACTCCCCGCTTGGTATTGAACACAATACCACTATCAATTTCTTAGCAGTTCAATCAGCTAAAGAAAATAACACATTGACTGTCCATGGTAGATAATCAGATAGACAAAAGTACCACTACTTCGGTTACTGGTCTAAAGAAGGTCTTAATGGTACCTCCTTTCGTGACCTTCAGTTCGAGTTTCCTGACCTTTCCATCGCTGTCTGGGTAAGCCTTGGTGACAAGAGCCATTGGCCACTGATTTCTTTTTACCTGAGGGTCTTTGAGCAACACCAAGTCCCCTTCCTTGACATTGGGCTGACTATTTTGCCACTTGCTTCGATTTTGAAGAGTAGAGAGATATTCTCGCCTCCATCTCTCCCAAAATGTATTCGCCAAGTGCTGAACACATTTCCACTGCTGACGATACATATCTGTAGCTTCAAATGATCCTGGAGGAGCAAGAGGGGTGCAGACCTTCTGTGTCAAGATCATTGCTGGAGTCAGAAGAAACGGTGAATCTGGATCACTTGAGATGGGAGCAAGAGGCCTTGCATTTATTATCGCTCCTACTTCAGCCATAAGGGTCGAAAGCACTTCATGAGTGAGATGCGAGGGACTGATCTGAGAAAGCATAGAGTCAAGAATCCGTCTCGAAACCCCAATCATTCTTTCCCATACTCCTCCCATATGGGAAGAATGAGGTGGGTTGAACAGCCATGTGCATCCTTCCTCACTGAGGTACCTTGAGATATCGGTTTCATCCCGTAGGAGAATTTGAAGTTCTCTGCAAGCCCCCTTAAAGTTTGTGCCACAGTCAGAGCAGATCATCTTCACAGGACCACGCATAGCAAAGAACCGCCGTAGAGCATTAATGAAGCTCGATGTGTCCATTGACTCTATGAGCTCGATATGCACAGCACGAACACTTAAACACGTGAAGAGTACTGCCCACCTTTTAGAGTTTGCGGCACCACCTCGGGTGCGACGGGTGGAGACATTCCAGGGGCCGAAAACATCCAGGCCCACATTTGTAAATGGAGGTTCAGTGCTAAGACGATCAGGTGGAAGATTTGCCATCTTTTGCTCTGCGGGTCTACCACGAAGTCTGTTGCATGTAACACACTTGTGCAGGTTTCTGGAGATACATTTCTTTGCCCCTACAATCCAGATGCCAGCCGTGCGGATAGCTCCCTCAGTAAAAACTCTGCCTTGATGGTGAACCCGCTCATGGTAGTAGTTTACAAGTAGAGTAGCTATGTGGCTGCGGCCAGGAATGATGAGAGGATGCTTTTCATGGGTCTCGATTGAAGCATGCTGGAGCCGCCCACCAACTCTTAAAAGTTTGCTATCATCAAGAATTGGGCTGAGCTTCCTCAGAGGACTGCTTTTGGGAATTACTTCGCCTTTCTCCAAACAAGACACTTCCACTTAGTATGTCTCCTTTTGTACACATCCAATAATGGTATGCCTTGCTTGCGACAGTGTATCCATTTTGTGTGGCTTCAAACAGTGATGCCAACCTTTGCAGTCTTGCCCATTTCTATCCTTCTCAGACCTGAAGGATTGGACGATGTGGATTAGGGAGGCCACAGCTCTGACAAGGGGTTGCCACATGGAAAATCTTTCAAATCGATGCGACCCCATACTCCTATGGGGGTTTGCAACAGTAGTAATGTGGCTTCTGACCTCTGTATCAGAGTCTGGATCAATGAGGTCATAGGGTGTTTCTTTACCTGAGTCTATGTCCCCAGAACGTCTCAGAAAACGTGGACCTGTAAGCCAGTTGGTGATTAAGAGACGAGCTGGATGCACTGACCTGGTGGCAACATCTGCAGGGTTTTCATCAGTGTGGACATATTGCCATTGTTCAGGGCATGAGAACTTCCTTATCCGTTCCACTCTGTTGCTGACATACACATAAAATCTCCTGCTTTCATTGTAAATATACCCCAGCACCACCTTGCTGTCAGTATAGAACTTCAGACTATCAAGACTAATGTCCAGCTCTTTCACAAGCAGCTCAGCAATTTCCACTGCCAGAACAACAGCACCTAATTCCAGCCTGGGAATAGTGTGAAATGGCACGGGGGCCAACTTGGCTTTCCCCATTATGAAACCTACATGACATTTACCTTCCACATCTTCCACTTTGAGATATGCCACAGCCGCTGTGCAGTGGACAGGGACGTAGCAATGTAGGCTCGGGAGATTGCAAACTGTTCCAAATCCTGCAGTGAATCCCTCCAGGTAATCCACTCTGTTGCCTTTTCAGACGGGAGGGGAGCATCCCAGTCACTACCGTCACGAGTGAGCTGCCGCAACAAGAGCTTTCCTTGAATAGTAACGGGAGCTACGAGACCAAGTGGATCAAACAAACTATTGATAGTTGCAAGAACTCCTCTTCGGGTGAATGGCTTCTCGCTCCTGGCAACACGGAATGTAAAAGTGTCATTCACAAGGTCCCAGCTTAATCCAAGACTTCGCTGCAAAGGAGGTGAATCTTTGTCCAGGTCGAGATTTTTCAAGTCTTTTGCATGATCTGTTGATGGGAAAGCCTGCATGACAGTTAGGCAATTGGATGCTATTTTATGAAGTCTCAAGTTGGAGATGGCAAGCATGCCTTGGGCTGCCTTGAGAAGACTGATAGCTGCTGTTGCAGATGGCAGTGACTTGAGTGCATCATCAACGTAGAAGTTCCTGTGTATGAACTCCTTTGCCTCCTCCCCAAACTCGCCCTCTCCATGTAAAGCTGCTCTCCGAAGCCCATAAGTAGCCACAGCTGGAGAGGGGCGGTTGCCAAACACATGGACTCTCATACGATATTCCACAACTTCCTTCGTGATGTCATTGTCTCTAAACCACAGAAATCTGAGGAAGTTCCTGTGGTCTTCCCTGACAACAAAGCTGTGAAACATCTGCTCAATATCTGCTGTGATGGCTACCTGTTCATGCCTAAACCGCATTAGGACTCCCAGTAGAGTGTTATTTAAGTCTGGCCCTGTCAACAGCACATCGTTCAAGGAGATGCCAAGATAAGGAGCGCTTGAATCAAACACAACTCGGATCTGGCCAGGCTTGCGTGGATGATAGACGCCAAAACTGGGAAGGTACCAGCATTCATCTCCATCGTTGAGTGCTGGAGCTGGTTCAGCATGATCTCGATCAAAGATATTCTGCATGAAAGCCAGAAAATGTCTCCTCATCTCAGGTTTCCTTTCTAGAGTTTCGCAGAGACTGGTGAAACGAGTCAGAGCTTGTCCTCTGTTGTTAGGCAGCCGTGGTCTTGGCATGCGAAAGGGAAGGGGAGCTACCCAACTGTTAGCATCATCTATGAACATCTCATTATTCATCAACTGAATGAACCGTTTGTCCTCAATAGATGGGGCAACTTCATTGTCATTCTCTGTTCTTTCGAAGATTTTGTTGCCAAGTAAATGATCATCAGAGTTCTGAAACAGACTGTCCAGAGGATGAAAGTGTGACAGGGTTTGAGAGTTGAGCGGTCTTATGCCTGTCCTTGTTGTAAGCTTCTCTTTCACAACTAGGTGGTTGGGACATGGACTGAAATGAGAGTGACGCCCATTCTCCAGAACGTTAGTCCGGTAGACATTAACTGCTTTCGGCTTGTGAGCTGCACCCAAACAGACGTCTCCAACTACGACCCAGCCAAGGTCCAGTCTTTGGGCATAGGGTGCATTATTGGGCCCGTTGCGTTGGTCTCTCACTTTATGGACTTGTAACACATCCCGACCCAGCAGAAGGAGAATTTGCGCATTTGGATCAAGTTCAGGGATGAGATGAGTGATAGACTTTAGGTGTGGGTGGTGTTTGACTACATCAGGAGTAGGTATCTCCGATCTATCATCTGGGATATGGCTACACTCAATAAGTGTGGGAAGAGGAATGCTGAGATGTCTATCCAATGGCTGAGCAACAAATCCAACTCTTCTTCGGCCAGATAACTCAGTGACTCCCGCACATGTGCGCAGCGTGTAGGGAGAACCGGTACCCTTGAGGCCAAACAGGTCGAAGAATTTGGACCGAGCAAGAGACCTATTGCTCTGGTCATCAAGTACGGCATAGACTTTTATAGATCTTTCTGGTTGTCCTCTAGGATGCACTTTTATGAGACAGATTTTAGAGCAAGAGCGGGAGTTATTGGCAATTCCACACACTTCCGTGCATTTGGAGATTATGTCAGGAGAAGCCGCTTCATCTTCCTCCCCGCCATGCTCATCCTCAGGGTCTTTGACAGCCCATGGAGCTGGTCCTGGATGAAGCGCTGTGAAGTGCTTGTCACTGTTACACTCTTTAGAGCGAATAATTGTTTTGCAGTCTTTAGCAACGTGTTCAGTTGAGGAGCAGCATCTGAAACAAACTCCACTATCTCGCAGGAACGTTTTGCGTTCATCCAGTGTCTTAGCTCGGAAGCCCCTACACCGCTTGAGAGGGTGGGGTTTTTTGTGAATCGGACACTGTCTGTCCACATCCAACTTACTGCTAGCTGACTCTGTGGGCTTGATGGCAGATGTTGATGTAATCTCTGTTTTGCTGGATGAGACGTGGTTCCTGGAATGCGTGTACCTTTTAGGTGAGTTTTCTGGTTTCACTGTCGTCATCCCAAATGAGCTAAATGCAAAACTTGGATCATTACGAGTGCGGGCTTCTTTGCAGACAAAGTCAGTGAAGAATGAGAATGGTGGAAACTGGCCTTGGTTTTGCAGCTTGTACGCACTGCCTTGTGTCATCCATTTTTCTTGAAGGCCATACGGCAGTTTCTCCACTATTGGGTTAATGCCGCGAGAGGTATCCAGATAGGCGAGCCCAGGCAAACAACCTTCTAACTTTGCTGACCCCAACTCCCTTAACAAGTCACCAAGCTCTCTCAGGTTGAGAGGGTCCCTGTTGCTGATCTTAGGAAATCTCTCCAGTTTGTCCAGCAGAGCTTTCTCAATTATTTCAGGAGACCCGTAGTTCTCTCCAAGTCGCATCCACGCCATCCTGAGCCCTGCAGCGGGGTCATTGACATGAACAGCTCTGATTCTCCTGACTTGCTCAGATGATTGAGGACCTAACCATCTAGTGAGAAGGCCGAGCTCTTCATTGCAGGTGAGTTTTAGCCCTTCAATGATGTTCATGAAGGTAGACTTCCAGCCCCAATAATTCTCTGGACGATCATCAAACTTTGTCATCCTGGATGTCACAAGTTCCCGGCGAGCCATGTATACAGCAAAGTCATTAATGCCGGTATGGTTCAGAGCAGAGGGCTGCGCTGCTTGCATTCTAAGAGGATGTGTGTGTGGTTGAGGTTCCTGCAGGGGGGTGACACTACATGGATAAATCCCAGGGTAATTCTGAGCAGATGGATGCTTCATACCATTTTCTTCAAAGGTAGTATGGCTCTTGACACGAGCTGGAGTGGAGCTCAGTCCATCAATGGCTGTACGAATGGGATTCAGTTCGTTGTCCTGGAGTGGTGGAGCATGAGAGAAATCGCGTGGCCGACTGGAGGTGATATGGGACTCAAGGCCGGGCAACGACAGCTGACTAGAGTGCATTCTTGAGTGACACTCAACATAATCATTTGTTCTTTTTTCTGTGGAGTCAGGGGGAATTCCTATGATGTCCGCTGCCCTGAGATCTTGTTTAGAGCCGAGTTCTGCTATGGCTGATTCCAAAACCTCCGCCTCAGCTAAAGCCACTGCAACTTCTTTCTCTTGCTTCAGTGTGGCCAGAGCAGCCTCCATGCGTGCCTCTTCTACTCTCAACTGGGCTTTTTCCACCATGAGTTCAGTTTCTTTTTTGACAAAGGTGGAGCGAGCACGCACTGCTTCAGCTCTTGCACGTGCTTTAGCAGCTGCTAGGCTTGCAGAAGACTTGCAGGAGCTGTTAGAAGAACTAGCAACAGATCTGGTCACATATGACTTCACAGATGTTCCTGGAGAGCTAGTCTTCTGTTGATCTTCTGTATCTGGCTTATTGTCCATGATGACTATTCGGCATGCAAGGTACAACTAAACAGGAAGACTAATGAGCGTTAGCGGTCTCTGCTATCCAGACTTGCTGTATTATCCCTGGTGTGATGCTGTTTTTTCACTGTTCTGTCCCCTGCGTGCGTGGTTCTGGTACACGAAGTGACAGATAGATAAACATATGCCGTAAGCACTGAAAGCGTTGAATGATGAGTCAGGCGTGAAAGTAAAGTTGAGGGCTGTTTACTTGTTTGTCTTCATCAACGTACAACTTACAGTGATTTCCCAGAACTTGTGAAACTACAAAAAATACAAAAAAGAAATATGCTCAATAAAGAATTATGCATTTGCTTCACATGGCGAACAGATCTAGGCATTTATATATACATCTCTCCAAATATGCATAAAATCAATAAAATATACAACACTCACTACTTATAAAGATGAAACACAATTCAAACTTACAAACAATGCTTCTCCATGGCATAACACAGGTGGATGCTTAAGGATTAAACAGGGAGACTTCTGGTACGCCTCATTGTGCAAATCCCAATACTAAAATGGCTTCCTACATTACCCCACTCATGTGACTCTAAACATCCAATAGGAAACTCTTCCTGTATCACCCCACTCATGTGACTCTAAACATCCAATAGGAATACAAGCCAAACCACATAAAAATTCACTTGACCGCAGTCTCCAAGCTAACCACTAGGAGATGCTAAAATTCTCAATGTGCACATAACATCACAAGCGCCGTTGATGGTGATGCAATCATCCTTGCATATGTATTCCCTTTCTCCAGGTGAGTGAGGGTGGTGTGCGTTGCCAGGGCGATGGCATCCTCTGTGGCTCTGTTTGTCCGATAGGCAAACTGAAGAGGGTCCAGTGTGTCAGGGAGGGAGGAGCAGATATGACCTTTGACCAGCCACTCCAGGCACTTCATGATGACGGATGTCAGTGCAACAGGAAGGTAGTCATTCAGACAGGAGACCACTGATTTTTTGGGAACGGGAATAATGGTGGATGCTTTGAGGGACGTGGGGACCACTGACTGCCTCAGGGAGAGGTTGAAGATGTTGGTGAACACCTCTGCCAGCTCGTCTGCACACACTCTGAGTAGCCGGCTTGGGATGCAGTCTGGTCCTGGAGCTTTGTGAGGATTTACCTTTTTAAAGGTCCATCTCACAGCTTCTGTTTTCAGAGTTAGAGTTGCAGCCTCACTGTCCTCCTGAGGGTAGAGGATCTGCTCTCTGTTGTCTGCGTCAAAACGAGCATAGAAGTTGTTAAGCTCGTCTGCAAGAGATGCAGTGGGCTGAACACTGACTGTGTTGACCTTCTTGTAGTCAGTGATGCAGTGCAGTCCATTCCACAGTCGCCTGGTGTCAAAGCTGTGGTAGCTGGACTCCATTTTGTCCCTGTAGTCCTTTCTGGCCTTTTTTATGGACATTCGGAGGTCGCACCTGGCTGCTTTATATGCATCAGCATCCCCGGAGTTAAAGGCAGAGGTCCGCACTTTTAGCTTGGCGCGAACGTCTTTATTTACCCAGGGTTTCTGATTTGGATATATGCGGACAGTGGTTTTTGTGATGGTATCATCCATGCACTTTCCAATATATCCAATGACAGAGTCTGTGAGTTCATTGATGTTGCCATCAGCTGCATCCACAAATATCTGCCAGTCAGTTGTGTCAAAGCAGTCCTGCAGGACCTCCTCAGCCTCACTGTCCCATTGGAAATAACCCTGGAAGCTGGTTTTTCCTGTTTCAGTCTTTGTCTGTATTCCGGCAGCAGCAGTATGGAACAATGGTCTGCCTTACCAAAAGCTGGGCGGGGGAGGGGTTTGTAGCACTCTTTGAATGGAGTGTAACAGTGGTCCAATGTTTGATCACATCTTGTGGGAAAGGAGATGTGCTGATAGTATTTGGGGAGAACCTTCTTCATGTTGGCTCTGTTGATGCAACCACATTTCACCAGGTCCAGTGTTCTTGGATGAGGCCATCCACATTACACCACTGCTAGTGCTTCCTGTGAGGCCATAATCACCACACCAGGGTGTGTGTTGCTGGCTTAGGCCATTCACATTACACCAGGGTGTGTGGTGCTTACCAATACCATCCACATTTCACCAGGGCCACTGTTGTTGGCTGAGGCCATACACATTACACCAGGGACAGTGCTTCCTGTGAGGCCATCTTTCCCCCACCAGGGCCTCTGCTGCTCGTTGATGCCATCCACATTACACCTGGGCCTGTGGTGCTGACGGATATCATGCACATTTCATCAGGGCTTGTGTTGATGGCTGATGCGATCCACAATACACAAGGGCCTGTGCTACTGGCTGAGGACCTTGACATTACACCAGGGCCTTTGGTGCTGGCCAATACCATCCACATTTCATCAGGGCGACTGTTGTCGGATGAGGCCATCCGCATTACAACAGGGACAGTGCTTCCTGTGAAGCCATCATCACCACACCAGGGCCTGTGGTGCTGTATGAGGCCATCAACATTACACCAGGGACTTGTGTTGCTGGCTGATGCGATCTACAATACACCAGGGCCTGTGCTACTGGCTGAGGACATTCACATTACATCACGGCCTGTGATGCCAGCTTCTACCATCAACATTACATCAGGGACAGTGCTTCATGTGAGGCCATCTTCACCCCACCAGGGCCTCTTTTGCTCGTTGATGCCATCCACATTACACCTCGGCCTGTGGTGCTAACCGATATCATGCACATTTCACCAGGGCCAGTGGTGTTGGCTAAGACCATCCACATTACCTGTTCTACTGGCTGAGGACATTTACATTTCACCAGGTACTGTGTTGGTTGCTGATCCCATCCACAATATACAAAGGCCTGTGCTACTGGCTGATGCATTCCACATTACACCAGGGTCAGTGCTCCCTATGAGGCCATATTCACCACACCAGGGCCTGTGCTTCTGGCTGATACCATCCTCATTTCGCCAGGGCCTGCGTTGCTGTCTCATACCATCCACATTACACCAGGGTCAGTGCTCACTTTGAGGCCATATTCACCACACCAGGGCCTGTGCTTCTGGCTGATACCATCCTCATTTCACCAGGGCCCGTGTTGCTGGCTCAAGCCATTCATATTACACCAGTGCATGTGGTGCTGTCCGATACCATCCACATTTCACAAGGTCTTGTGTTGCTGGCTGATGCCATCCACATTTCACCATGGTCTTCGTTGTTGGCTGAGGCCATCCACATTACACCACTGCCAGTGCTTCCTGTTAGGCCATCATCACCACACCAGGGCTTGTGGTGCCGGCTGAGGCCATCCACATTACACCAGGGCCTTGTGATGCTTGCCGATACCAAACACATTTCACAAGGGCCAGTGCTCCCTGTGAGGCCGTCTTCACCACACCAGGGCCTGTACTGCTTTCTGAGGCCATCTACTATTTAACCAGAACGTGCTTTTCTGGCTAATGCCATCCAATTTACACAAGGGCATGTGTTGCTGGCTTAGACCAACTAAATTTCACCACGGCCTGTGCTACTCGTTGATGCCATGCACATTAAACCAGGGCCTTTGGATATGGCCCTTACCATCCACATTTTTACCAGATTCTGTGCTACTTGCTGATTCAATCCACATTGCTGCAGGGCCAGTGCTCACTGTGAGGCCATCTTCACCACACCAGGGCCTGTGCTGCTGGCCATTGCCATCCACATTTCACCAGGGCCAGTGTTGTTGGCTGAGGCCATCCACATTACACCAGGGCCTGTGCTACTCGTTGATACCATCCAAATTTCACCAGGGCTTGTATAGCTGGCTTATGCGATCCACAATACACAAGGGCCTGTGCTACTGGCTGATGCCATCCCCATTTCATCAGAGCCAGTGCTCTCTGTGAGGCCATCTTCACAGCACCATGCCCTGTGCTTCTGGCTGAGGCCATCCACATTTCACCAGGCCCTGTGTTTTATGGTTTAGACCAAGTACATTTCACCAGGGCCATTGTTGCTGGCTGATCCATCCACGTATACATACTGTTACGCCCGAAACAAAGTATATTCCCCAGCACAGGGATATTGAATTCTATAAGATAAAGCCATGAATACGTATATCTGAGTCTTCTATCAAAAGTTACAGCTATTTATATGAAGTGGTACAAAAACGCTTTATTTCGTCAAGACAGTGCATTTCTGACTATTACATGCATTTGAATGGGGAACTCGCCCGAATCAAAGTATAGGTGTTCATTATGTAAATAACTTGAAAATCTTAGCTCAAACAGCTGCAAAACCTGTTTGCCCAGCACGGGGATATTGAATTTTATAAGATAAAGCCATGAATATGTGTGTCTGATTCATCTATCAAAAGTTAGACCTGTCTTCATGAAGTTGTAAACGCATTATTTCGCCAAGACATTGCGTTTCTGACTATTACATGCATTTGAATGGAGTTCTTGCCCGACACAAAGTATAGGTTTTCATTATGGGAATAACTTGAAAATCTTAGCTCAAACAGCTGCAAAACCAGTTTGCCCAGCACAGGGATATTCGAGTGCGCATGCGCCAACCAGCGTGCAGCCTGTTACAGTCGCTCCTGCTTTTCTCTTAGTTTAGCTCTTTTTTCTTACGTATTCTTTTTTTTTCTGACTTGTATTTTCCTCCGTTTTCTATCTCTTACTCAATCATGTGGATTGAGAGAGTTTTTGTTCTTCTGGTGGCCGTGGAACTGTTACTTTTATCAAGGAACGGGACCGCGGCACATCTCCTACACGCACGGACTGTTTACTCCAGAGATCAGCTGATCGCCCTGATGCCGGCCGGCTCGCTGGCCAGGCCCGCAGAAGTACCAGCTGAAATTTGGAGGAAAACACATCGGGGATGCAGAGGTCAAGGACAGAAGAGAAGAAAAAAGGTGACGGTGAGACAGCGGAGGCTCGAAGCGAGGAGGAGGTTTAAACCGTGTCTGCCGTCTATTGTGATGGGAAATGTGCGATCGTTGGCAATTAAAATCGACAAGCTCTCAACACTGGTACGGAGTCAGAGGGAATACCGAGAGTGTAGCCTGATGTGTTTCACCGAATCATGGCTGCACCAGGACATTCCCGATGAGAATGCTTCCGTGGAAGGCTTCCACACTGTTCGGGCGGACAGGGACAGCATCGCTAGCGGTAAGCGTAAAGGAGGTGGGCTTGCTGTTTTAGTTAACAACCGGTGGTGTAACCCTGCCAACATAACAATCAAAGAAAGGATTTGTTGCCCGGACACTGAACTGTGTGCTGTTGGACTCAGGCCGTATTATTTACCCAGGGAATTCTCTCACGTCATCTTGGTGGCTGTCTATGTTCCCCCCTCTGCTAACCCCACAGCTGCATGTGACACTATCCCCTCTGCCATAGCTCGGCTACAGACTCAGCACCCGAGTGCCTTTATTGTGATCTCGGGTGACTTCAACCATGTATCACTGGACAATACACTACCAACATTCAAACAATATGTGGACTGTCCCACCAGGGGAGAGAAAACTTTAGACTTACTGTATGCTAACGTCAAGGATGCATACAGCTCCTCCTCCCTCCCCCCACTTGGTAGGTCAGATCATAACCTGATTCACCTCACCCCCCGCTATGTGCCAATTGTGAGGAGGGAACCTGTGACCACCAGGACTGTTAGGAGGTGGTCAGAGGAGGCAATAGCGGAACTACAGGGCTGTTTCGAGGTGACCGACTGGGAAACACTCTGTGAGCCTCACGCCGAGGACATCAATGGGCTTACTGAGTGTATCACAGACTACATAACTTTCTGCACCGACTCCATTGTTCCAGCTCAGACTGTTCATTGTTACCCAAATAACAAGCCGTGGGTGACTAAGGACATCAAAGCCCTCCTCAACAACAAGAAGAGGGCCTTCAGAGGGGGCAACAAAGAGGAGGTGAGGAAGATCCAGGTGTTACTAAAGGACAAGATCAGAGAGGCTAAGGACAATTACAGGAGGAAGCTGGAGTGGAAACTCCAGCAGAACAGCATGAGAGAGGTGTGGAGGGGCATGAAGACCATCACTGGATTCAGGCCAACCAACAGCATGGGAGCTGAGGGAGGTGAGAATAGAGCCGACGAGTTGAATCTGTTTTTCAATAGATTCGACACCACAGTGTCTGCTCCCACCCCCACAACCTCACCTGCAGTCAGCCTGGAATCCAGAGCCACACCACTGTGCCAGCCTCTCTCTTCACATGTTGCCTCCTGTGAGATTCCTGACACCCCTCCCCCACCCATCACCTTCACTCAATACCAGGTTGAGATGCAAATGAGGAGACTTCACTCAGGCAAGTCTGCTGGACCAGACGGAGTGAGTCCCCTTGTCCTCAAGACCTGTGCCCCCCAGCTGTGTGGAGTCTTTCATAAACTGTTTATGCTGAGTCTGCAGAGGGTCCCGGTGATGTGGAAGACATCATGCCTCGTCCCTGTACCAAAGACGCCTCGTCCCAGTGGCCCCCAGGATTACAGGCCCGTGGCACTGACCTCCCACATCATGAAGACCCTGGAAAGGCTCATCCTGGACCAGCTGCGACCCATAGTAAGACCACATCTGGATCCCCTTCAGTTCGCTTATCAGCCTCGTCTCGGAACAGAGGACGCCATCATCTACCTGCTCAATCGTGTCTACACCCATCTGGACCAGCCGGCGAGCACTGTGAGGGTCATGTTTTTTGACTTTTCCAGTGCTTTCAACACCATCAGGCCGACCCTCCTGGGTGATAAGTTAGCAGCGATGCAGGTGGATGCTTCTCTGGTGTCCTGGATTGTTGATTACCTGACAGGAAGACCACAATATGTACGTCTCCCACAGTGTGTGTCTGACAAGGTGATTAGCAACACAGGGGCACCACAGGGGACTGTCCTCTCCCCCTTCCTCTTCACCCTCTACACCACAGACTTCAGCCACTGCACAGAGACCTGCCATCTTCAGAAGTTTTCTGATGACTCTGCGGTGGTTGGATGCATCAGCAGGGATGATGAGACAGAGTACCGGGCTGTGGTCGACTCCTTTGTCACGTGGTGTGAGCAGAATCATCTGCAGCTCAACGTGGCAAAGACCAAGGAACTGATCGTGGACTTCAGGAAGACCAGGAAACACTTGACCCCTGTTTCAATCCAGGGGGTCAGTGTTGACATTGTGGAGGACTATAAATACCTTGGAGTACACATTGACAATAAACTGGACTGGGCTAAAAACACCACAGCACTTTACAGGAAGGGCCAGAGTCGTCTCTATTTTTTGAGGCGACTGAGGTCCTTCAACATCTGCCAGAAAATGCTGAGGATTTTCTATGAGTCTGTTGTGGCCAGTGCGATCCTCTATGCTGTTGCATGCTGGGGGAGCAGGCTGAGGGTCGCAGATGCCAACAGACTTAATAAACTGATCCGTAAGGCCAGCAATGTTGTGGGGATGGAGCTGGACTCCCTCAAGGTGGTGACGGAGAGGCGGATGCTGTCCAAGATAAAGACAATGTTGGATAACACCTCCCACCCACTTCATGACATGTTGGTCAGTCACAGGAGCTCGTTCAGTGAGAGACTGAGATTACCGAAAAGCACCACTGAACGACACAGGAAATCTTTCCTGCCTGTGGCCATCTCCCTGTACAACGCATCCACTTAACACACTGTTTGCTGCTACAGCTACACATGTTTCTTTTCCAACTATTTATTTATAAGTGACTTATGTATGTATGTATGTATATATATGTATATATTGTACTATTCTTAGTTAGCGTATTGTCTGTCTTGTCTTAATGTTGGTTTAAAATGGAGCACTGTAACAAAAAAAAAAAAAATTTCCCCCAGGGATCAATAAAGTATTCTGATTCTGATTCTGATTCTGATATTATAAGATAAAGCCACGAATATGTATAATTGAGTCTTCTATCAAAAGTTACACCTATTTATATGAAGTTGTACAAAAACGCTTTATTTCGCCAAGACAGTTCGTTTCTGACTATTACATGCATTTGAATGGGGAACTCGCCCGAAAAAAAGGCCTGTGCTACTGGCTGATACCATCTTCATTTCACCAGGGCCTGCGTTGCTGGCTCATGCCATCCACATTTCAAGAGGGCTTGTGTTGCTGGCTGATGACATCCACAAAACACAAGGGCCTGTGATACTGGCTGATGCCATACACATTTCACCAGGGCCACTGTTGTTGGCTTAGGCCATACACTTTACACTAGGGACAGTGCTTCCTTTGAGGCCATCTTCACCACACCAGGGAGTGTGCTTTTGGCTGAGGCCATCCACATTACATCAGGGCCTGTGATGCCGACTTCTACCATCCACATTACACCATGGACAGTGCTTCCTGTGAGGCCATCTTCACCCCACCAGGGCCTCTGCTGCTTGTTGATGCCATCCACATTACGCCTGGGCCTGTGGTGCTGACCGATATCATGCACATTTCACCAGGGCCAGTGGTGTTGGCTAAGGTCATTCACATTACACCAGGGCCTTTGCTACTGGCTTAGGAAATTTACATTACACCAGGGTGTGTGGTCATGGCTGAGGCCAACTACATATCAGCAGGGCCTGTATTGGTGGCTGATCCCATCCACAATATGCAAAGGCCTGTGCTACTGGCTGATGTCACCCACATTACATCATGGCCACTTCTTCCTGTAAGGCCATCTTCACAACACCAGGGCCTTTGTTGCTGGCTCATGCCATCCACATTACACCAGGACCAGTGGTGTTGGCTAAGGCCATTCACATTACACCAGTGCCAGTGGTGTTGACCAATACCATCCATATTTCACAAGGGACAGTGTTGTTAGATGAGGCCATCCACATTACAACATGACCTGTGCAACTGGCTGATGACATTTACATTTCACCAGGGCCTGTGTTGCTGGCTGATGACATCCACAATACACCAGGGCCAGTGATGTTGGCTGAGGACATTCACATTACACCAGGGTGTGTGGTGCTTACCAATACCATCCACGTATGGCTCGCAAGATGGCGCCGGTGTACATGGCTGCTCGTCTGTCGCTGTCAGTTTTGTTTGTTTTTATATTGCTCCTGTCGTGTGTCACTCAAGAAATCGGGTCATTACTGGTGTACGACCGCCAATCGCTTCTGAACGTCCAAAGTTCTGGACAAAATACAGCTCCATTTTCTAACGGAGGTCAGAATTCATGGTGTCCGTTGCTGTCACATATCCCAACTTGCCCATGCCGTGCAGTCATGCTACCTCCCCGGCGAAGACGTCGGGGTAGGCGCAGTGGTCGGCTGGTTAAATTCAAGATCTCTTTAGCACACCATCGCACTACCGTCAAAGGAATACAGAGATTATTTCCTGGAGTTTTTGTGCACCGACGTTTCCTGGACCCCGTGGGTTCCTGCCTCATCCCCGTGGTCTGCCAGGGTGATGCGCCGCTCCTCCGTGACCCCTGTCCCCCTCGGCTCAACGTGCGCCGGGCGAACCTCCGCAATCTGAGGCCGCTGTGTCGGACTCCTTGTGCCGCTGGGGTTTTTACCTCATCCCCGGCTCCTGTCAGGATTGGGCTGGTAAATGCCAGATCGCTGGTGAACAAATCTTTTATTCTGAATGAGTTATTCACCTCCTGGAAACTAGACTTCATGTGTGTCATGGAGACTTGGCTTAATACTGGTGAGTCCAGTACTTTATCTGAACTCTTACCAGCGGGTTGTTGTTATTTTAACACACCAAGGACCTCAGGGAGAGGAGGAGGTACGGCGGTTGTTTTTAAAAAGGATTTTAAATGTAAACAGTGTGTTTTACAGCCCTCGTTTTCCAGCTTTGAGCTCACGTGTTTTGAAGTTAATCGCTCTAACTCTGTGCTCTTTGCTGTTATTTATCGTCCCCCTAAATACAATAAGAATTTCATAAATGACTTTTCAGAATTTCTAGCTGGGATTATGCCCAACTATGATCATTTTCTTATTGTGGGAGATTTTAATATCCATGTCTGTTGCCCTGATAAACCTCTGGTGAAGGAGTTTTTAAGCCTCATTGACTCTTTTAATCTGGTTCAGTCCGTACCTGGTCCCACACATGAACACGGACACACACTAGACCTGGTCTTGTCACACAGTCTACCTGTGTCTAATGTGGAAGTGACTGACACTGCTTTCTCTGACCATATGGCTGTATTATTTGATGTTGTGTTTTCACGCACTACAGCTCAAACCGGTGCTCCTGTTCGCCGCTGTCGGATTATTAACCCTTTCACTGCTGCCCAGTTCTCAACTGCTTTTAACCAGCTGTCTATCCCCGCCGATCGTACTCCCTTGGACACAGAGAACCTCAGCTCCTGGTTTCAATCTTCTTGCCTAACCATTCTGGACTCTGTGGCACCATTAAAAACCAGGAAGCTCAAGGCTAAAACCGATCCTTGGTTTAATGACGCCACTCGGACTGCGAGGAGGGAGTGTCGTAGAGCTGAACGCAGATGGAAGAGGGACAAACTGCAGGTGTCTCTTCAAATCCTAAAGGACTGCTGGCGCCTCTATCAGGATGCAGTCAAAGAGGCTAAAAGAAAATACTTCTCTAAGATCATTTCCTCCAACGGTCACAATCCACGTGTGTTATTTAAATCTATTGACTTAGTCTTAAATGCTCCACAAAGTGACTGTTTGGAGGCCTCTCATAAACTGTCTAATGATTTTATGTGTTTTTTCATTGAGAAGGTTGCAACCACGCGGGCTCTCATTTCTTCTCCTGACTCTGACCCCTCTGTCTTGATCCCTTGCCCTCCCTGCTGTTTTTAACCAGTTTGAGCCTGTGTCTCTTTCTTATTTAGAGGATGTGGTTGGCCACCTGAGGCCCTCTGGTTCCCCAAATGATCCTGTCCCACCAAAATTTTTTAAGGAGATTTTTCCTAGCATAGGCCAGGCTGTTCTTAGTGTTATAAACAGCAGTTTAATATCTGGTGTAGTCCCTGCTAATTTTAAGCATGCGGTAGTACAACCCTTGCTTAAGAAACCTGCCCTGGACCACACTGTATTGGCTAACTACAGACCTATCTCCAAGTTGTCTTTTATGTCTAAAATCTTAGAGAAAATTGTACATTGCCAATTGATGGATTTTTTAAATGAGAATGGTATCCTGGAGGTCTTTCAATCAGGTTTTAAAAACTTGCATAGCGCGGAGTCAGCACTCTTAAAGATTTTTAATGATATCCTCCTTTCCTGTGACTCTGGCAGTCGTGTTGTTCTTGTCCTCCTTGACCTAACAGCTGCCTTTGACACTGTAGACCACAACATTTTACTGTCTCGCTTGCACCATCTTGCAGGCATTTGTGGTACTGCTTTGAAATGGTTTAGGTCTTATCTTTGTGACAGAACTTTTAGTGTTAACTTTTTAGGATATGAGTCTTCCTCTGCCACTTTTCAGTCTGGGGTCCCGCAGGGCTCAATTTTAGGGCCTCTGCTTTTTTCATTATATTTACAGCCCCTGGGAACCATCCTCAGAAGGCATGGAATATCCTTCCACTGCTATGCTGACGACTGTCAGATCTATCTGCCTCTGAAGCAGAACGATGCCTTCTCTATTAAGCCACTTTTAGCATGTCTAGAAGACATTAAATCTTGGATGTCCCTAAACTTTCTAAGATGCAATTCCAGCAAAACTGAGGTCATTCTGTTTGGTCCTAGTGGACCTTGTGAACCCTCAGCTATTGATTTGGGACCCCTGGCAGAGTATTTTAAATCTGTTGTTACAAACCTGGGTTTTAAGATGGACAGTGATTTTAAATTAGATAGTCAAATTAGGGGTACTGTCAAGTCCAGTTTTTATCATCTAAGGCACTTGGCAAAGATAAGACCTATTTTATCCAGGCCGCATCTTGAAACAGTAATCCATGCTTTTATTTCATGTCGTTTAGATTACTGTAATGCACTATATTGTGGAGTTAGTCAGCATCTTCTCTCTCGTCTGCAGCTGGTCCAAAATTCTGCTGCACGACTTTTAACCAGAACTCGTAAAAGAGAGCACATAACTCCCGTCCTGGCTTCACTCCATTGGCTGCCTGTATATCTTAGAGTTCATTTTAAAATTCTCATGTTTTGTGTTTAAATGTTTAAATGGTCTTGCCCCAACTTAGCTCTCTGAGCTTCTGCATCCTTACTCACCCCCCAGGCCTCTCAGGTCAGCTGACAAGCTGCTCCTGGAGGTACCCAGGTCCAAGAGAAAGCTCAGAGGGGACAGGGCCTTCTCTATTGCTGCTCCTAATCTGTGGAACAATCCTCCCCAGCACATTAGAGAGGCCCCTTCACTGTCCACTTTTAAAACACGTCTTAAAAATCATTTTTACTCTTTGGCTTATGACACAGTCTGACCCTGATTTTATTGTTTTAATCTAATGTGCTGATTTTATTGTTTTAAATGTGTGTGTGTGTGTGTGTTTTTTATATATATATATATGTTTTACTTATCTTATATTATTATTACTATTTTTCTCATTTTTTTTTACATGCTCAATGTATCATGTTTGGCATGTCAAGTGTACAGCACTTTGTGTTCAGCTGGTGGCTGATCTGAAAGCGCTTTATAAATAAATTGCTTGCTTGCTTGCACATTTCGCCAGGGCCAATGTTGTTGGCTGAGGCCATCCACATTACACCAGGGCCAGTGCTTCCTGTGAGGCCATCTTCCCCCCACCAGGGCCTCTGCTGCTCGTTGATGCCATCCACATTACACCTGGGCCTGTGGTGCTGACCGATCTCATGCGCATTTCACCAGGGCCAGTGGTGTTGGCTAAGGCCATTAACATTACACCAGGGTGTGTGGTGCTGACCAATACCATCGATATTTCAACAGGGACAGTGTTGTTAGATCAGGCTGCTACTGGCTGATGCATTCCACATTACACCAGGGCCAGTGATCCCTGTGAGGCCATCTTCACCACACCAGGGCCTGCGTTGCTGGCTGAGGCCATCCACATTGCACCAGGGCCAATGCTTCCTGTTAGGCCACATTCACCACACCAGGGCCTGCGTTGCTGGGTCATACCATCCACATTACACCAGGGCCTGTGCTACTGGCTCAGGCCAACTACATTTCACCAGGGCCTGTTCTACTCGTTGATGCCATCCACATTATACAAGGGCATGTGGTGCTGTCCAAAACCATCCACAATACACAAGGGCTTGTGATACTGGCTGATGCCACCACATTTCACCAGGGCCAGTGGTGTTGGCTTAGGCCATTCACATTACACCAGGGCGTGTGGTGCTGACCAATACCATCGATATTTCAACAGGGACAGTTTTGTTAGATCACGCCATTGTTACTGATTCAAATATTAGGGATGGATACAAGAGGAACAACCACAATAACAACACTGGTCCGGCCGGGTTGAGTCAAACGATGATTTTAATGATCACATGCGTGGAAGATGGACACCGTACGCAGACAGCATCAGATCTCAAAATGGTGGAGCATTGATCAAACTCTTATAGCATCTAGTGGCCCCCACCTAATCATAAAAGCCTAAACATTCACATGCTTTCTCTCACACAGTGCCTAAGCTACGACCATGGCTCCCTGTCTATCTGCTCCTGCTGAGATGGGGCAGAAAACTCCAGTATGTTCTGTTCTCTTCTAATCAGACAAATAAGGCGATGACTTTCTGCGAACAGTATTTCTTATACAGTTTTTCTCAGTCGCTTTCGTGCGTTTCTCAGAACACCATTAACATTTGCACAGCAGTTAGTGCATTTCCCAAAACATTTAGTGCAAACTGCAAAACCTAGTGGATAGCCTGCAAAAGCACGTCACATGCACAGAATTGATTATCCATACCTCAAAAGCAAGTATCCATGTCAATGAAACTGTCAGTGCCATCAAAATGAAAAGTCTTGACACCATCTTTATGAACAAGATAGTCAAATGGCATTGTCATGTTTCCACTATGACAGTTTATAATTTCAGTGTTTCCCATTGCAAAAACAATTGGTGACACCTGAAAATGCTGACGACAGCACTATGGCCTACCTGTTGGCCATTCTTGTATTTTGCTCGTTTGTGTTGTTGTGTTTGCACATCTCTGTTGCTTGTGGGGCTCGCACACAAGAATTTCACTCGCATGTGCTGTGCCAGTGTGCCTGCACATGTGATGTGACAATAAAAAGTGATTTGATTTGATTTGATTTGATTTGTACAGCCATCTGAAATGTGCAGTAAAGTCACTGTAGATGTTATGGGAGTCTTGGGAGTAACTGAGACACTGAATACGTACGTTTCACATTTCCATTGTGTAGAAGTGTTTGTAATCCTACAGAATTGTGCAAAAGAAAAATATGCTACAGTCACTTGTGCACTGTAGAATACATGTAAACATAAAATCACCCATTTGGTAGAGCTGTGCACTAATGTGAACAATAAACAGCACATGTAACAGTACAGTAAATCATTCTGGCACATCCAGACGTTCCTGTCTGTCTGGCCACATATTTTCATCTACATCACAACAGATGTTATCCCTCGCAATGCAGCGAGGAAAATATCTCCTGGAGTGGCGAATCCATCCTCTGCAGGACCCTGCTGTGATGTCGTCACATGCTGCATCCATGGCTGCTAGCAGGGCCATTTGCTCATGTGGATTTCATTTTTCTTGAGTACTCTGTCAATTGTTGAAATTGAAACAGATTCAATATTGCCAAATACCGTGTAATTCTCTATGACAGCGCTTTGTATTTCTCTCAGCTTTATTGCATTGTTTGCAATGACCATTGCACAAATGGCTTCTTCTTGCTGTGGGGTAAAAAGGGGCCCTCTTCCGCCTCCGCGAGGTTGTCTTACAATCCTCTGTGGTGCAGAGTAAACTTTTTGTGAAATTGCAAATACAGTACAGTAACATGTGATGTGTCTGAGATGGCACAGTACAGTACAGTGTATTACTGTTTGCATACCTGTTTTCCCTACGGAATGTTTGAATGATTGAACTGACAGTAGTTCTTCCAATATTGGGTTGCACCCTTCGACCAGCCTCCTCCATGGTGAGGCCGTGATTGACAACATGGTCCACAATTGTAGCCCTTATTTCATTAGGAATCCACCTATATCTGCCTCTTCTCCCTCTTCCCCTTCCCCTTCCTCCCCGCATCCTCACCCCTCTTCCACGGTGCTGACCTTCCATTTTGTGTCACAGAAGTGTAGAAATGGTACACACTAGCTCCTGCGCAGTTTATATATGCTTGCCAATTGGGGATTCACAGGATTCATCCATAATTGACAGTGAACAAGTTGTTTGTCATTGGTTACAACTAAACTTTCACACGCCTCCTCATGAGTGACAGCTGTAATTCACCCGAGATCAATTGTTCAATTTCGGAGACATTTCCAGGAACAATGATACAGAAAGGTATAGGATTTGCTTGACAGATGGCCAATATTTGGCATGTGATAACTAGTTCAACAATTTTGTGTGTGATGACTCAAGCAATGGATGTATGACTATTAGTTTTATTGGGAACGACTATTCAGCATCCATAGGTATGATTACTTTTGACTGACATGACATAAGCAAATGGAAATGTCAGAAAGCAGCAGGGAAATGTATGGAAGCAACTGATTCATGTCCAAAATCATTTGCAGTTTGTTCAGAGAGAGGAGAAATTGCTACTATGATGTGCACAAATGACTGAGTGTTGTGGAGGTTGAACTAATAGTTATGAGAATTTCAATTCTGATCTGAGAAACGCACCAAAGCGACTGAGAAAAACTGTAACTCAGCAGTATAATGCATCATAAAACAATATCATTCATTCACAATAAATCAGCAGTCTAACGTAATGCAAATCAGTTTAACAAATGCAATAGTTACCATCTTCTTCTAATTCAGGAGAATAATGCAAACTAAAACTACATAATAATTCACAATCTTTAATTAGGGGTATAACATGGCATAAAATAATATTATAATCTCACACCATCCACATTAACCCAGGGCTAGTGCTCCCTGTGAGGCCACCTTCACCACACCAGGGCCTGCGTTGCTGGGTCATACCATCCACATTACACCAGGGCCTGTGCTACTGGCTTAGGCCAACTACATTTCACCAGGGCCTGTGCTACTCGTTGATGCCATCCGCATTATACAAGGGCATGTGGTGCTGTCCGAAGCCAGGGCCAGTGCTCCCTGTGGGACCATATTGCTGCTGGCTTATACCATCCTCCTTTCACCAGGGCCTGCGTTGCTGGCTGAGGCCAACTACATTTGACCAGGGACTGTGCTACTCGTTGATTGCATCCACATTACACCCGGGCCTGTTTTGCTGTCCGAAACCATCCACATTTCACCAGGGCTTGTGTTGCTGGCTGATGACATTCACAAAACACAAGGGCCTTTGATACTGGCTGATGCCATCCACATTACGCCAGGGCCAGTGGTGTTGGATGAGGCCATCCACATTACACCAGTGCCTGTGCTACTCGTTGATTCCATTCACATTACACCAGGGCCTGTGGTGCTGACCGATATCATGCACATTTCACCAGGGCCAGTGATGTTGGCTGAGGCCATCCGCATTACACCAGAGACAGTGCTTCCTGTGCGGCCATCTTCACCCCACCAGGGCCTCTGCTGCTCGTTGATGCCATCCACATTACACCTGGGCCTGTGGTGCTGACCGATATCATGCACATTTCACCAGGGCCAGTGATGTTGGCTAAGTCCATTCACATTACACCAGGGTGTGTGGTGCTGGCTGAGGCCATCCTCATTTCGTATTGCGTCATATCTCCAGTGTTTCCTCGGAGGGCGCTCTCTGCACCGGGGCTGTTATTGACCGTGGCTGCTGGGTCTCTGGGGTCCTCTCAGCCTGGTTGGGGGGCTCCTTGGCCTCCCTCCTGCTGTGTGCCCAGCCCGGAGGCTGCGGTCTGTGACCGGCTCCCGGTGCAGACGGCTCTCTGTTATAATGTTTCCTCACTTGGCTCATGCGAGCCCAGCCCAATTTTTACTCTTTAAGTGTGCGCGTGTGTGTATGTGTGTGTGGGTGGGGGGATATATGTGTATTGAGAGTGTGGGGAGTGAGTTGGAGGGTGGGGTGGGCTGCTTTTAACTATGTAAAGCACTTTGTGCTACATTTTTTCTGTATGAAAAGTGCTTTATAAATAAAGATTGATTGATTGATTGATTTCACCAGGGCCTGCGTTGCTGGATCATGCCAACCACATTACACCAGGTCATGTGCTACTGGCTAATGCCAACTACATTTCACCAGGGCCTGTGCTACTCGTTGATACCATCCACATTACACCAGGGCCTTTGGTGCTGGTGTTACACTGTTGAAATGATGGGCCAACTCATCTCCCGTGCAACACATTTATTTTTACAGAAAACTGTAAAAACAGAAAAATAAGACAATCAGTTCTCTTTGGCGCGCAGGCCGCACGCTGCCTCTTCGCCACTGACACTACTTCTTCTAGTGTAGCTGACATTACTTTATACAAGTAACTTATACAGTTTCACATTCACATGCACCACCTTTGTAAACTGGTTAAATCACACAAATACATTTTACTATACACATGAACAACATAGTGAACTCATTACAGTTTTATCTTGTTTTTACTACTTTTTAAATCTTTTCATGAACCTGTCTTCTTAACTGTATTTAATAAACTAGATCTCTTTCAAATAAATGTTTTTCTTAACATGTTTCTATAGCATCCACTCTTCATGAACTAAACATAAAGCAATTCACACTTTCTCTTATTGTGCAAAACATATATATTGCAACTTTAACCCAAAAATACACCGCACCGAGCTCACAGAGTTTCGGTACAGTCTAACACTTTAATCGGCACAGAATAACAACTGGACCAACTTGGAAATTAGCTCTTTAGCTTAACATTCACCACACACAAGACATTTATCATTAATCGCCACTGCTGTCTGTCACTTTTATAACATCTGTTTATATTATCAACCACCCAGCTTACCTGTAAAAACAGAAAAATAAGACAATCAGTTCTCTTTGGTGTGCAGGCCGTACGCTGCCTCTTCACCACTGACACTACTTCTTATAGTGTAGCGTCACCTACCGATGCGTACAGGACCGAGTGCCCTCTGCTGGCGGAACTTATACAACAGTAAAACTTACATTGCAGTGGCCTCACTAAAAGAAAATGTCTCTGAGCATCAAATAAAATGGGGGGCTACTATTTTCATGTCTCTGTCTTTAACATAGTGCCACACTGGCCAATACCATCCACATTTCACCAGGGCCAGTGATGTTGGCTGAGGCCATACACATTACACCAGGGCCTCTGAAGCCGGCTTCTACAATCCACATTACACCAGCGACAGTGCTTCCTTTGACGCCATTTTCACCCCACCAGGACCTCTGCTGCTCGTTGATGCCATCCACATTACACCTGGGCCTGTGGTGCTGGCCAATATCATCCACATTACACCAGGGCGACTGTTGTTGGCTGAGGCCATATACATTACACCAGAGACAGTGCTTCCTGTGAGGCCATCTTCACCAAACCAGGGAGTGTGCTTTTGGCTGAGGCCATCCACATTACATCAGGGCCTGTGATGCCGACTTCTACCATCCACATTACACCACGGACATTGCTTCCATCTTCACCAAACCAGGGCCTCTGCTGCTCGTTGATGCCATCCACATTACGCCTGGGCCTGTGGTGCTGACCGATATCATGCACATTTCACCAGGGCCAGTGGTGTTGGCTAAGGTCATTCACATTACACCAGGGCCTTTGCTACTGGCTTAGAAAATTTACATTACACCAGGGTGTGTGGTCATGGCTGAGGCCAACTACATAACAGCAGGGCCTGTATTGGTGGCTGATCCCATCCACAATATACAAAGGCCTGTGCTACTGGCTGATGCCACCCACATTACATCAGGGCCACTGCTTCCTGTGAGGCCATCTTCATAACACCAGGGCCTTTGTTGCTGGCTGAGGCCATCCTCATTTCACCAGGGCCTGCGGTGCTTGCTCATGCCATCCACATTACACCAGGGCCAGTGGTGTTGGCTAAGGCCGTTCACATTACACCAGTACCAGTGGTGTTGGCTAAGGCCATTCACATTACACCAGGGCCAGTGGTGCTGACCAATACCATCCATATTTCAACAGGGACAGTGTTTTTAGATGAGGCCATCCACATTTCACAAGGGCCTGCATTGCTCGCTCATGCCATCCACATAACAACAGGGCCTGTGCTACTGGCTGAGGCCAACTACATTTCACAAGGGCATGTGATACTGGCTGATGCCATCGACATTACACCAGGGCCAGTGGTGTTGGCTAAGGCCATCTTCACCACACCAGGGCCTGCGTTGCTGGCTGAGGCCATCCACATTGCACCAGGGCCAATGCTCCCTGTTAGGCCACCTTCACCACACCAGGGCCTGCGTTGCTGGGTCATACCATCCACATTACACCAGGGCCTGTGCTACTGGCTCAGGCCAACTACATTTCACAAGGGCATGTGATACTGGCTGATGCCATCGACATTACACCAGGGCCAGTGGTGTTGGCTAAGGCCATCTTCACCACACCAGGGCCTGCGTTGCTGGCTGAGGCCATCCACATTGCACCAGGGCCAATGCTCCCTGTTAGGCCACCTTCACCACACCAGGGCCTGCGTTGCTGGGTCATACCATCCACATTACACCAGGGCCTGTGCTACTGGCTTAGGCCAACTACATTTCACCAGGGCCTGTGCTACTCGTTGATGCCATCCACATTATACAAGGGCATGTGGTGCTGTCCAAAACCATCCACAATACACAAGGGCTTGTGATACTGGCTGATGCCACCACATTTCACCAGGGCCAGTGGTGTTGGCTTAGTCCATTCGCATTACACCAGAGTTTGGGGTGCTGACCAATACCATCGATATTTCAACAGGGACAGTTTTGTTAGATCAGGCCATTGTTACTGATTCAAATATTGGGGATGGATACAAGAGGAAAAACCACAATAACAACACTGGTCCGGCGGGTTGAGTCAAACGATGATTTTAATGATCACACGCGTGGGAGATGGACACCGTACGCAGACAGCATCAGATCTCAAAATGGTGGAGCATTGATCAAACTCTTATAGCATCTAGTGGCCCCCATCTAATCATAAAAGCCTAAACATTCACATGCTTTCTCTCACACAGCGCCTAAGCTACGACCTTGGCTCCCTGTTTATCTGCTCCTGCTGAGATGGGGCAGAAAACTCCAGTATGTTCTGTTCTCTTCTAATCAGACAAATAAGGCGAAGACTTTCTGCGAACAGTATTTCTTATAACTCAGCAGTATAATGCATCATAAAACAATATCATTCATTCACAATAAATCAGCAGTCTAATGTAATGCAAATCAGTTTAACAAATGCAATAGTTACCACCTTCTTCTAATTCAGGAGAATAATGCAAACTAAAACTACATAATAATTCACAATCTTTAATTAGGGGTATAACATGGCATAAAATAATATTATAATCTCACACTCCCCCTGATGAGCTCTTTAGAATAGAGAGCTCACCTACACCCTGTAATCCAGTGTGGCCAGGTTCATTTCTTCTCACTCCTGAGGCCCTTTGTCCCCCTGTTTGGCGAACCATATGTGAGATGACCTCTGTCTTTGCACAGTTCAGATGCCAAAAAAACTATTATTACAACAATAGCAGGTACAGATGACACTCCCCAGTTCTTCCACAGCTTTATTTTGGTGCTACCTTATACCCTTCAGACGTACTCAGACTAGAACCTCTGTCCAAGGAGCTTTTAGTCTTTATTTTATTGCTGCAGCCACCAGTGTCGTCCAGTTGGGTGATCTTCTGCTCTTCTTTCTTCAACCTCAGGGGTTAGACAACCCTTCAGTCGTTGCACAGATCAGGGGATTATTCTGCCCCGATTTCAAACAACGACCTGTGTATCCTCGGGTCCTGTTTGTCCTGTGTATCCTGTGTATCCCCCAGAAAAAGGAACAGGAACGTGTCCCCCTTTTGCCCAAGAGCCTCTCGAACCTCGTTGGTCTGGTGTTCCTGGATTTCCGCCAACCCCTTCATGGTTGTGTGTTTATGGGATCCATCCTTTTGAGGTGACTAATCGGACCCCAAACGCCATGACACTTGAACCCATTTGGTGTCTCAGCAGTCACTGTGTCTGTCTCTGCTGCGAAGGATCCTCGTATATCTGTGACCTCGTCTGGTGTCTGTTCCTTTCTCTGTAAGAGACAGAAAACCAAAACACCTCTCTTCCTAGCTCTAATAATCTAATGTTGTTATCTACTGACCTTCTGGTGATTCAGAATTGGTTTAGAATATTCAGAATGTCCCAGGGACTTATTCTAATCATATCCTGTGTGTGTGTAAGCGTGTTTGCATTTAGCCCTCTGCACTCAAGGCATTTCCTACACTTTATCAGTCCGGACCATCACGCCGAACGAAGCTTATGACCTTCAAAAGACCAAGTGCTAACTCATTATAAGCACATTTGCAAGGTGTGTCTGAAAATTATTAAAACCACTCATTTTAACAAAAGACATCAAAAACAAATTAGCCATTTTTAATCCTAACATTTGCCCCCCAAAAATCATGTGTTTGCTTCCGCCTACTGTCCCACGGTTTCCTCTCCAGTGTGATACTCAGCTTCTCATGAACACAGGCATTTTATCTTCTAAACGCTATTCAGTTCATTTCAATAATTAATGCTTAAACATGGAAATAATGATTAATGCTTCTCACTGATTCTCTAAAAAAGTCTGGAAACCTTTTGGGACATTATTAGCCTAAGTTTTACCATACCTAAGTTATTAAAACACAAATGAAGTCATAAAAATGTTCATATAACCCTTGTTTGATGTTAAAACTCAACTTCCTCCCCCTTTTTTGACACATTCCCATGTGTCAAATCAACGGAGCTAGAAAATTGAAAGAAAAGGTTAGTGACCTCATATCTTAGAAAGTATGAGACTTCCTCCTATCCAGTGTCGTCGCTCCAGTCCTGTCATCCTGTGTCAGGGAATGAAATCAATTTAATTGTCATGTTAGATCTGTTCAACCCCTGGCTCCGCCCAGAGCCTGCATCTGCAGAATTGCCAAGAAACAAAACCTGTAATAATATGAACTTCACGTTTATATGAACTTGTTGACTACTTGTGACACAGCAAAGGAAGATTCTCTCCTTCTCGAGGACAGGCACTGACTCCCACTTATCTCATGGAGCCAACTGTCCCTTATGGAGACACAATATTGCAGCTACAAGGTTTTGCAGATTGTTAAGTTGATCTGTGTGTAATGCTCCGAATCAGGTATGTTATATTAAATGAATGTCGTTTAATTAACTGCCACTACTTAAAACTTAGCAAAAGACATAACCGAATAAAAGATCACAAAGAAAAGCATGATATCAGTGTTATGTAAGCGCGTGCGGCCTTCCATGCCCAATGTCACTCCAGTCCATAGATCAGCCAAACATCGCGCTGACTGTAGCTTTTAACCCTTATTAACTTGAGCACAACTCTATCATGAGCAACAAACTGCAATATGTATAAAAATGATCATGGTTACACCTGCAATGAAAGATCATATGATTATCCTGACACCTGTAAATAGAAGATTAACCTGAGGTTATAACAATCACTGGAACACAAATGTTAATATAATGTCAGAAGCTTCAATAAATGATCAATGCAATGCTTGTTATATGATTCTGATGCAATAATAATGCTGATGCTAAAATAACACCCCCTTTTTATCCCGTTTATAAACTTGACACATAAACGTTTATAAATGCCTCTTTTAAATTTTATTTCCCCCTGCTTTTCCCTTACTGACCACAGCAGGGGAATCTTTGTCTTGATTCAGCCATGAATCCAGCTCACCTGATTCATCACTGAGCCCCACCGTGACTGGCATCTAACAGGGTGGAGCTGCATACACTTCCTTTAATGTCTCTATGTTCAATCTGTTAATTAGAGTGCTTAAACATGAAGTAGACTACGTCCACAACAAGTCAATACAGCTGTAAATGTGGCCAATTATCAATGTATTACCAATCAATAACGAAAAATAGCTTTTATTTTATGCATGCTTTCAGTCAACCACTCACCCAGAGGATCTTCAATCCCAGGAAATTCCTTCTCCTCATTTAATGAGTCTGTCCTCCTTCCATGCCCTGGTAACTGGTCCATCCAGAGCCATATGATCTTGAAATATACATACAACAAGCCAAACCACACCTTGGTCACACCAACCCTTTTCCGCCCTGAAGATGTCCAACATGGCGTCGGACATCTTAGTCTGGACTGTCAAAGGTGACTTTAACGCTGACTGTTCCGACAATCCATTTTATAACATTTCCTGGTCAGATTAGCCAATCTCTGCACCAGGGTTTTAATCATTTTGCAATTTTCATTAGTTTTTATTTTTATTTAGTCTTGACTCCAGATTTTCAATTTTACATCCGTTTCTAATTAGTTCTTACCAATTGTTTGCTAGTTTAGTTTAGTTTTTATTTTTTGAAAATCCTTAGTTTCAGTTTAGTCTAGTTTTGATTAGTTTCAGTTTAGTTTTGGTTGTGTTTGCGATAATTAAGTGTAACAAAATCCCAGTTTCATCATATCAGTAATGCTCTTCTGCTTATCCTCGGATATTGAGTAGACCAGGGCGATATGGCCAAAAATATTTATCACGATATATATTTGAAAATTTGCGATAACGATATAACTGACGATATAATTGATGCGAGACAAAATACAACTCCACAACATTACTAGCGCAAAAAGACTCCCTTCCATTTATTTTCACTTAAACAAGAAGCTGGTTTTTATGTACATTAAAGCTTTATAAAAATGTAACAGTGCAAATGGAAATTCCTTGCTGAAAGTTTAACCAAAAGGCATTTCCAGTAGAAATGGGCTGACATATCCCGAGCATAACCATGTATAATATCCACTGAAGTTAAAAAGAGGTGCTTTGCAACATTAAACTGCAGTGTGCAGTACATATTTTTTGGACCATAAGGTGCACGGGATTATAAGGCACATTAAGCGAAACAAAGCAGTCAGATAAATCAAACTTTATTAAACTCATTCTTCTTGCTTCCTCCGCTTCTGTACCATTGATTCATTAATGTTGAATTCTCTGGCAGCTGCTCTATTCCCATGTTGTTGCAGTATATTAATGACTAACCTTGTATTGTGGATGGATTATCTCAGTTGTTCTCCTGACTGAAGTTTGGTCCGTTTACAGCATAGGTGTCAAACTCTGGCCTGCAACCTAATTACATTTGGCCTGTGAAGCCATACCAAATTACTATCAGAGCTGGCCTACTGGTATTATACAGCTAATATATATATTGTTTAAAATTAAGCTTTGCTTGTTCCATATTCAGTTTTTCAGCAAAACGTGTTTGAGTCCATAAGAAAAGATTCATTCTTATATCTGGAGGAATAAATATATTTCAATAAATATTAATGTTAGCCCGCGACTTTGTTCCAGTTTTGAATTTTGGCCCACTGTGTATTTGAGTTTGACACCCCTGGTTTACAGCATCCTGCCATGCGATTGCATTTGTCTCTAACCATGAGGAACCTTCACATTAACTTTTATAAGTGGAAAAGTGTTAGTGTTCGTCCTCCAGCTTCACTGTTTATGTTATGCTAACATAGCGGTGTCGCTAGCGATCACGTAGCACATCATTATATACCAGCTAGCCCTACTTCAGTAACCCTACAAACGTCACTGCTGTTTAGTTTCCTGTCTTCATTTATGTTGGAAGTGATAGCAGAGCTGTACGTTTAATTTTTTTTCAGAAATCTCAGTCAGAACATGCAATATCATGCTTAGGTAACTAGCGAAACTAGCGAGCTAACTTCCGCTAGCTTCCTGCTAACTTCTAACCCTGTTAAATGTAATAACTTTTGTTTTCATGGATGCCTGGAAGTTAAACTTTATAGTTACACCTGGTAAAGCAGCGATGCTGATCGTTTTATTACAGATGAAAGAATTTAGACAGTTTTTAACTCTCAGTGATGCTGCAGTGTTGTTTGACCTGAAGCATACAGAGTTTAGGACCCAGATTACTCCCAGATTTAAGAGCATCTTAGTCTGATAAATATGACAATAACAACGGCCGCTTGCATGTTCTGCAAAAAATGTGCTTTGTTGTGTATCTGACGGACAAACACCAATCCAGTTCCACATCACTGAAGTTGCACCATTTTTACAAACCAATTCTGGTTCATTTGTTTCACTCAACAATCGGCCATGTGCGTATGAAAACAAAGGCACTGCGCATGCGCGTTTTACTCCCATTCTATCGAGATATTTCATTTTCCTATCGTTGCCTAACATTATACCGGTATTACCGTGAACGGTATAATATGGCCCAGCCCTAGTATTGAGACTATTAACTCTTACAGCACCGGGTGTTCCTAATTTTGGTTCAATTGAATTGATAAACTTTGTGAAGGCAATTGACTCACACAGTTATATAGATGTCCCCGTCCTGTTGTCTCGGGATGCATCACGCTGCCTTGCCTGGGGTTAGCTTCTGTTTTCTGGGGATGAGGGTTGAGTGTGCTCCCTTACCTTCTCAAGGTAAGCTAGGTTAGCCTTCTTGTGTGAGCTTTTCAAGTGCATTTTAAGGTTTGTGGGAATTTTCCCATTAGAAATGTCCCTCATAATTTGTCTCTTTCAACTACAACAGACACTTGCTTTATCCAAAACACAGTCATATTCAAATTGGACTCTGGCGCTTTCCCCCGACTTTTCCTGACATGATTCTGCGCGTGGACGGAGCAGCAACACAGACGACTCAACTAATGTACTGCCACCTGCTGGCATAATTAGACAGCAAGCAAAAATCTGGAAACTAAACTTCATTTTCACCCTTAACTATTGTAGGACACGAACACATCAATGAAACGAAACACATTTTGCTGTAAATTCAGTTAATTTTAGTTAGTATTGTGAACACTCATTACAGTTTTAGTTAGTTTTCCTTTTTTGTTTTTATTATATTTCCGTTAACGAAAATGTTTTTTCACTTCTAGTTTTCGTTATTTCATTTGTTTTCGTTAATAATAATAACCTTGCTCTGCACACTGGAATAAACATAATCAACATGATCAACATTTTACTGCATGTTATTTCACCATCTTATCGATTCAAATGCTCCATCCTTATGTGGTTTGCGACATTATGTTTATCCACTCTGTCTCTAAATGTTTGAAGAATTTTCAAGTTTGGGATCAAATTTTGAGAATTTGACCATAAGTGAAAGTTATGGTATTATCACCCCGTTCGGGGCTTACCTTTCCCATTTTTGATGATATTCCTCCCTATTCTTTGCAAGTACCCCCTGTTGGTGGCGAGAAACTGTTGGTGTGGACAAGTGGGTGCTGTAAAAACAAAAGCTCAGGACAGAACAGTTATCAGTCATGTACTTCATACAAAATTAGCATATATCGAATTTCATATTGATCTTCTGAGTGTAATGGTACATTTTAATTTGAATTTATCAAAGCTAAACACAATAATTTTTCTTTATTTTGCTCTTGTTCTTGTGCAGCGCCACCTCTCAGCACATGCCCCTGTCGGTTCTATCCCGCTTTTAAATTGCTGACTATTTCAAGAAAGCACCCAAAAGACGGGGACCAGTGTTTATTATTACATATCTCCATTTTGAGTGTGACAAGTCTATCATTCCCCTGTTATTCATAGACCTCAATAGAGGGTTGGGGTTTTTTTGGGGTTTTTTTTTTTTTTTTTTTACCTCTATAAAAGTTAATTGACTCTTTACAGTGGCCTGCTATGGTTAATAATAACATGCTCAGTCATGAGTGAAATCAAACCTTTTCTTCACTTTAGCATTTAACATTCCCAACAATATAATGCGATACATTAATCGAAACACAGCTACTAAAACACAATTTTCTTAATTTTATTTATAAAGACTGTGTTATGCCTTTCTCAGTGACCCACGTAGAAACGGGACATGCTGACGAAGCTTTCCTCAGTGGCCCAGATAAATGGGATACACTGACGAATCTTCCTTAGTCCCCGAATAAAGTAAAATAAAGCAGAAAGGACACAGGAAGTTGCCTGTTGTCATAAAGTGAGAAGTTGCTCACCAGCAGAAAGGACACAGGAAGTTGCCTGTTGTCATAAAACGAGAAGTTGCTCATTAAAGAGTGAGAAGCTGCTCACCAAAAAAAAAAAAAAGAAAAGATAAAATTGCTAGCAATAATCAAGTAACCTCAGGTATGCCACAGCAAAAATACTAACTTAAATCCTTCAAGCGTAAACCCCTCTGGAAATCACTGAACATGGGTCAGAATAATTCAAAGACCTCAGACAGGTCCGAGGAAAAATCTAAATTAACTGTAAAACCGAAAAAAATAAAATATAAAGTCACAAATAACGGCTCAGTACGACTCCCACTTCCGGATTACAGGTACATATTGTGTCAATGCATTCCTGGAGTAACCGAGTCACAACTCATAGAAGAGTTGTGACTCTTCTATGATCTAGATCCAAAGTATGATAAAGCATCCACAACTGCAGAGTTCTTGTGGGTAAATGATGACAAAATCACCGATTTCTTTAGGAATCTAAAGAGATTCCTGCTAACAATGTCCAGAGACAAAATTGACTTAAATGCAGTAACTATGTGTAAACAAAAGCCTGATGAATCTATCCTAGTATTCATAAAACGCTTTATGCACTGTTGGACCAATGAGGCATGCATGCCTGAGGATGGAAATGATCAGATTTTCATTACTACCTTTTTGAACAATATCCACCCTGAATGCTCTCAGTTGCTAAAAGTGACAGCTACTAATAATCTCTATGAACTGAGTAAAGATGCTTTTTTAAAGCTTGTAAAACTGAAGGCCAGTGCAGAACTTTTCCCTACTACCACGAAAGCTAAAAGTGTTAAAATGATGCTGAATTTTGATGTTGCAGATCCAGAAGAAAGTGAGAAACTAATGTATGCAGGAGTACCACCTGCCCCAGCACAGCAGGGAGGTTTCAGAGGGCGGAAAGATAAGAGTAGAGATGTGTGTTTTTGCTGTGGAAAGATAGGACATTGGTTTAGGGAATGCAAATTTGCAGCTTCCAATAGAGCACGCGAGCCTCAACCACAAAACGCAGGACAAGTTCCTGCCACTAGGCGCCACATCTAGGCAGCAGCCTTATAATCCGCATTTTAACCCACAAGGTAGACAAGCTAGAGGTGCAAATTTAGCTCAGTTTTCCAGCAGCCGCAGACACCCAGAGCATGAATCAGAATGGGAGAGAGTGCGTTACAATTCCCACCATGATCTCTTCCCATCATCTGATAACCCCCGGCTGGACCGCCAATAGGGAGGCCCAGGTGAGGATGAGGGACAGCAGTGTGAAGCACTACACACGATGCTGCATTTGCAACTGTCCCCTAACACAGAGCACTTGCCCATACTAGAGGTAGAAATAGATGGTAAGAAATACCCATTTTTAGTGGATAGTGGAGCCACTAAAAGTTCACTGTCTGGAAAATTCTATAATGGGCCTGTTTCCTCTGTGTGCATCAACACTATGGGAATTAACGGAACTGTAGTGCGATGCCCTAAAACTCATTCTCTAAAGACACGCTGGGGCCCAAAACCAGATGAAATCCCATATCATCCATTCGTAATTATTCCAAACTCGCCTGTGAATCTATTAGGCAGAGATTTAATGGCAAAAATGAATTTGTGTATTTCATTTAACACAAAGGGTGAAATGTTTGCTGACACTGATAACAGCTATGTTTTCTCTGCCCTATGCACCGACATCATGGAGAAGGAACAGCCTCTGTGTCAGCTGGACGCCTCAGCAGAGAATGAACTCAACATCTTTTTGTCCGGTACTCCATGTCACACACTGTGCCAAACACGTGTACAGACACCACTACCAGGTAACCCCATGCCTGGGAGCCACACTTTTGTCTCTCTCACACTGTTCAACAACATGATAACTGCTCACACCAGTGAAGGTCAAACAGTGGTTTTGTCACATAACTCAGACATAGGTTATGACATAACTACACCATGTCGACACATAGATCTAACCTACCCTATCCACTGTACTATTTCTGCAGTTACGTTGCCAGCTGAATACCAGAATATGACATTATGGTCAAAAGTTGAGAATGATGTAGGATTTATTGACTGTACACCTTATCACGCACAGCTGAAATACAACAAGCCAGTATATGTCAAGCAATATCCCATTTCCGCCGAAAAAGCCGCAGCCCTAGATGTCATCATAGGAGATTTATTGACTACAGGAGTAATAAAGCCCACAGTATCTCCATATAACACTCCTGTCAATCCTGTGCCAAAGCCTAACAAACCTGGCGTATGGCGTTTCACACAAGACTTAAGGCAAATTAATGCAGTCATTATGCCTCTGCCACCTCTCGTCCCAGACGTTCCCAGCATATTGACATCCATTCCATCCACAGCTACACATTTTACCGTGGTGGACCTGTGTTCCGCTTTTTTCTCAGTGCCTGTGCATGAAGACACACAGCCGATATTTGCATTCACACATAGAAATAAGCAGTACACCTGGACTCGTCTGCCCCAAGGCATGGTGGATAGCCCTGCTGCTTTCTCAATGGTGGTCCGTGCTACCCTGGACAGCTTCACTCCTCCGGAGGGCTGTACCTTGATACAGTACGTGGTTTGATTGATTGATTGAATCTTTATTTTGAACATGTTGAAAAAGTACAACAAAATAGAATTAAAAGAGACAAATGAACAAAGCAAAACAAAAGGAAAACAAGCAACCACAACTCCAAATAAAGTTCATGTTCAAAAAGGAGCAGGAAGAAGCATAAGCTTATTTAATCCCACCCCTTTTCCACTATATAGTATCAATAGACTACAAAAATACCTCCTTGCAATTACATTATATGTCATGTGTAATTTTTTTTTTGTTTTTTTTAATATATACATATATGTTTCTGTCTATCCATACATACGTATATACACATACGCACATATACACATTTTCACCTCAAGGATACACAACCTACAAATATATATATATATATATACCCATACCAACATACCCGTGCACCCGCACACACATGAAAATATTAGACAAGAACACCCTATCAAATCTCTACCTTTCCCTGTACCCTGTAAAAACCATATCCTTTTTAAACTGCGCCATGCTTGGACATTGCTTCATATCTTTACTTAGTCTGTTCCACAGCTTCACTCCACACACAGAGATGCAAAAACTTTTTAATGTTGTACGGATATGGATGACCTCCTCCTCTGTGCTCCGAGTGAGGAACTATGTCAAACTGCTACACACATGCCTCTCCAGCACCTCCAACAGACTGGCCACAAAGCATCGGCAAAGAAAATGCAGTACTGTCAGACTTCTGTTCAATATTTGGGATTCACACTGTCTCACGGAAAACATTCCATGACTGCAGACAGGGTCAAAGCTGTGACCTCCGTCCCTCGTCCCACTACACAGAAGGAAATGCTGTCCTTCCTAGGCATGGTGAACTATTGCAGACAGTGGATACCAGACTGTTCTTTTCATGACCACATTCTGCGTGACTGTTGTAAAAAAGACAAGCCTCCTCGAATACTGTGGTCCACAGAAATGACTGCCTCTTTCAATGCATTAAAGGGAGCGCTGACCTCCGCCACTCAAAGGTGCTGCCTGTGGTTGTTCAGGGGATGCCGGCCTGCCTGAGGGCAGTAGCAGCTTGCTCTATCATGATAAGGGACTGCGAGAAGCTCACACTCTCACATGACACTATTCTACACACCAATCATCAGGTCACGACCATTCTAGCAAACATAACTACACAACGGTGTGGGACGGAGAGATTTCGCAGGTCTTTCCTCCCCACTGCTGTCAGACTCCATAATAAAGACTTTAACTGATCAAGCACACACATCCATACATATGCAATAATACTAAGTGCAATAATCCTTTCTGTCATCGTTGTATTTTTACTCAGTTGTATATAGTATTTGTATTTGTATTCTATTTTTATCTTATTGTATATTTATTTTATTGTATTCTACTGTATATAGTATTTTATTCTATTCTGTACAGTTGTGTATTGTATTTATTCTTATTGTATTCTAATTTTTGCCTCATAACTTTTGCACTGTCCACTTCCTGCTGTGACAAAACAAATTTCCCACATGTGGGACTAATAAAGGTTATCTTATCTTATCTTATCTTATCTTATCTTAACATATGACCGCACAACGTCGCTCAGGTTATGAAGCTACACTGACCTCAACAGCAAATCTCACTATAAAAGCAAGCAGCACACTCAATTCGCCAGCACACTTACTTATTCGTATGCTGTGTTCCTCTGACCGACAGGATGGTTCAGACGGGCCTGATGTTCACAATTGCATGACACGCATACAAGAATCTACAGCACCACGCCCAGATTTAGAGCAGACACCTATCACTGTTTATGTGGACGGATCCTGTTCAAAACCAAATGACAACTCATTTCTTTGTGGCTATTGGGTGGTGACATTGCCTGACATTATACTAGAGGCTCACTCATTACCATTTCACTCAGGACAAAAAGCAGAGCTTTAATACGCGCCTGTGAGCTACATGTAGATAAGCGGGTGACAATTTATACTGATAGCCGTTATGCGTTTGGTGTGGTACCTGACTTTGGCACATTGTGGAGACAGAGAGGCTTCAGATCTGCTGACGGAAAATCAATTGCTAATTCTTATCTTGTTCAAAGACTTTTGCAGGCTATACAGCTAACATCGGCCGTTGCAGTCGTTAAAACGAAAGGACACAGTACAGCTGACACAGACGAAGCAGCAGGTAATGCCCTAGCAGACGTGACTGCCAAGGCTGCAGCTGCGTCACAGCTCCCACCTCCACAGGAAGTATTATCTGTGCCCCTACAGCTGCCACTTGTTACACTCCCAGACAAGAGCAGGCCTCTGCATCTGATTACACCTATTGGGAGGATAATGACTGTACCTTAGATGACAGAGATGGCCTATACAAAAATCTTGAGGGTTTGATTGCCCTCCCATCTTCCCTACTGCCAGTCCTTGTCCGACATTTTCACGGTGTGAGTCATGTCGGACAAAGAGGGGTAATAGGAGCAATAAAATCAAGATTTGTAATTGAGAAAACATCACACGCAGTAAAATGCATATTAGCAACCTGTCTAACATGTGCACGAACTAATGTAGGGAGACCAAAAGCAAAACATCAGCATTTACCACAACCAGATTTTCCATTTCATACATTACAAATTGATTTTACACATATGCCAGCACAAGGAAGCATCAAGTACTTACTGGTGATAGTGGATCAATTTAGTAAATGGGTAGAAGCTTATCCAACATCAAAAGAAACTGCAGTAGTAGTCTGTCAAAAGTTGTGCAATGAAATAATACCCAGATTCGGAATACCTCACCAAATTAACAGTGATAGAGGACCTTCATTCACATCAGAAGTAATTCAAAAGTGTGCTAAAACTTTAGGAATAGACTGGAAATATCATGTGCCATACCACCCTCAGAGTTCAGGAGTTGTAGAAAGAATGAATAGGACCATAAAAAATCGCCTGACTAAAGCAATGATAGAAACAGGAATGACCTGGGTCAAATTACTTCCTCAAGTCCTCTGCGAGATTAGAATGACTCCATCCGCAGCAACCAAATTATCTCCATTTGAAATAATCATGGGAAGACCATTCCCAACACCATGGTCAGCCTCCAGAGGGGCACCGCTATTGGAAGGGGACATAGACATTGCATTGTCGGACTATGTTCACAACCTGGTAGAAACACTGAATAATAACCATCAGAAAGTTTGTCTCTCTCAGCCTCTCCCTTCCTCAGGAAACCAGGAGACGCGATGTTGGTGAAGTCGCTAAAACCAGGGCCACTCGGGGAGGCCGCGTGTTCCAACCCCCAGACTGTACTGGCAGTGACGAGAACCAGCATCCTCACAGACGGACAACCTCAGTGGATTCATGCCAGCAGGGTTAAGACCAACCCAACCAGACCACCTCAGGTGTCGGATGAAGCAGACGACGACTCAGGCGAGCCAGCGCCGGGAACCAAAACAAATAAACACACACAGGTAGATAACGACTCAGGCGAGCCAGCGCCCGGATCCAATAGAGATTGAAAATGTGACGTCACTCAGGGGTAAAACCGCAAAGAATTCTGGGAACTCGTGGCAAGAGGTACTAGCGCACGCAGGTTTTCAATTGAAATTAGTTACACAGCGATAAAAAGAAACACAAAAAATGGCAAGAAGCTGTTGTATTATTAACTGCAATAGCCGGTCGCATGACAGCCACGGGAAGCTGACAGGTAAAGAGATCGTTTTTTTTATCGGATTACGTCGTTGAAGAGAAATTGTTCGAGCCATGTTTCCGAAGTAACAAAGAGGCGACTGGATTGCAGCCATTCAAAGACCAAATATAACGTCCCAGAACACTCCAGCTCACAGGTTAGTCTGCTCCAAGCATTTACACGAAGGCAAGTCTGCTGTTGTAGTTAATGCGTCATTTTTCTTAACATAATTAGTGATATAGGTTACAAGCAAGTCTGGCACTGAACAGAAATTGTCGCGCCTTTGTTTATTGTGCATAAATAGTGAATTGTCCTGACACAATATTGCGTTTCGCTTCTGTTATTGCCATGGAAGGAGAGTACAAACCACCCTTGGTCCAGAAGCTCTTGGTCAAACAATGATTTTTAATGAATACACACGTGTGGGAAGACAACTCTGTACGCAGACAGCAATTGATCTTCAACTTACTCAAAGCATACACAGATTTTTATACTGTCAGGGCTTAAATTTAATGACGCCCCTTTAACGTCACAGATACATTTTATACATAGATCAGATCAACACCACAATGACTTTTAACCCAATTTGAAAGAACATCATCTTCTATTTTCATAGCCGGCACTTCCTTTCTACCTTTCAGTTCTTCTTTCTTGCCGAGACGACAAGGACGGTTCCTCTTTTACCGAGACACTTTCGCAGTTCCAACCAGACACGACGAACCTCTTTCCTATAAATAATTCTAACTCATGTGTGTGTGTCACGACCTCACTCAGCCTCTATGTCACCTCTCGCACTTCTGACCTTTTACCAGACCAGAGGCTCATCCTTATGTGTTACAACCTAACTGAGACTATGTATATGTCCTCTACTAAATAAATGTTTTAACCAAGAACCTCTACTAAAACCTTAATATAAAATGACCTGATATAAGTGTTTTGTAAGCATGTATTGCAATTCCTTCTATGTTCTAGTTTTCCCTCAGCATGGATCATCTAGACACTCTCACTCTCACTAGTGAAGCTTAAGACCTTTAAAGAACCTGAACATCAACTCAAATAAGCACAGATATGCAATGTGTACAAAATAGCCATAACTGCACCTGAAATACAAATTTAACATCATCATAAACATCTTAAGGCCATCTTAAAGCTATCTGTTACATTGTTAAAGCAATGATCGTCTTAGCCTGCTGCTCAAAATAACTTCCTGCTTTCACTTCTGCAAACTCTCTGCAACTTCCTGTCAGCCTGCCACTTAGTCTTTCTGAAAGACACACACTGTTCAACCCGTGAATGCAATATAAACTCCAGATTATATTATTAATGCAATGGTAATAATGATGATTATTTAACAATAGCAGTAAAATAATTTCCCTGCTCCACAACTGCTACATTTCTGTAATGCGTACCAGAAATTATTTCCACTACTAATTAATTACCGTTGAGCTTAAAGGTCCTATTAATAAACGGTTAACGAATGTGTATTTATGAAGACAATTTGTGAGACTGGTAAACTTATGATGTGTACGATGGTCTTTACTTTCTACACGGTGCATTTCAAGGTCCTGTACCCATCCGTCGGTAAACTGTACCTGGGCTTGTTGCAGTGACCTGAAGTTACTAAACTTCACGAGTGTATGCACTCACTCCAAGAACCGTATAATTATAAATCTGAAAGTTGGGCAGCACGCTAACGTATTTTGTCACTCTGTGTGCTCGTACGGGTCTGACCCTTTCACTGGCTTGATTTTTTTCCTCGTATCTTTTCTTTGACTTTTCATCAAGTCTGTCTTTGTACGGACCGGCATTGTTCTCCTTCGTTTTGTACATACCTTTTTGGGGGGCAAAGAAAAAGCAAGAATTTATTGGAACCGAAGAATGAACGTTTTGCGGTGCTGCAAATGCTTGCATTTGATGCGGTACTTGGATTGTTTTGCCACGAGTTCACGGCATGCAATGCGCGAAAGTCACGTGGTCTGTCAATCTCTATACACACAACGCCTGAAAAAGCCAAGACTCAGAGAGCTCTTTGATCCCCCACCTGAACAACAACAAGGTACTCGAACATCAAGCAGGAACAGAAAGCCTAGAGTACCACACAATGTCTGAGCTGACTCATTCCATCCTGATAATAGAGAAAATGAAATGCCCATTGTCATCACTCGACACTTATACGAGGTCTCTCGAACCTGGGACCAGGCCAGGAGACGACAGAAGAACTGTATGTTTTATATTTTTAGGTTGATTGTTGTATCGATCGCATTAACTTTAGGATTTTTTATTTACTATTTTGTATTGAAAGCTGTAACCATGTTTATATTTCTGCAAGCCACATTTTGCTGACAATACTTCATGCTCCACTTGGCAGGACACCCACCTAGTACAGCTACCTCAATATATTTACAATTAGCACAAATTGACCCTGATGATGTGCCAGATGTCACCAATGATGATCCTGATGTATATATTGAGCATTAGGTTGTGAATTACTCCGTTATCCAAGAAGGGAATGAAGGTTCGTTCAGAATTTTGATATTAAGCTTGCTCGAAGGACCAGTTACATTTATGATTTACTTCACATTTATGATTTGTCTTTATATTATGTTATTACATTTGTGATTTTCCTTTATATTGAGTTGTTATTTTAAATATAATAAAAGAGTGGAACTGTTATGTATTTTAGCACCATGGGAGCATTTACAGGATATTGTTTTATAGTGATATTATACAGGAAAACTGTTACTTAATAAGGCCCATTTACTAGTTGTTTTTCTCTTTCTCTGTGACCCAAGAATTGATGTGTAAGAATCACAGGCTGGTACCTCAAGGTCGAAAATACCACAGAGATCACTCCCTTACTCCCATCCTCCCTTCTTTATCTCTTAGAAAAGGGCTTGTTAAAGGCCAGGTGGTTTGTTTCAAAATTCACTAATGAAAGAACTCTGTATTCTATGTCTAGGAGTGTATTTCGCTGGGATAATCATAAATTGTAGCTGAACTGATAAACTATACGAAGGATACTTCTTTGCTCAGAGGGCAGGAAGACGCTTCCTTATTTGGTCTGTACCGGTTTGAACTGAGAATCTGCTGACACACGAACCTTTTTCCTCTATATAAACTGTTGTATGACAAATAAACTTTGAGTTGGTTTGGGAAGGCAACCTGAAGCAGTCTGTGTTTCCTTGTTCTCCCAAGCTACTCCCGGCGCTGTAACTAACACGCTGAATGGCATATTTGACTATTACTTGAGAAAATATTTGACTGTTACTTGAGAATATTCCTTTGAGTTCTATAGGTCATGGACAATCTTTGCTGATAGGTGCCCACGCCTCGGAGGAAACCCGATCCACGGATGACCCGGGACAGAGTTTTCTTTCACCATCCACTTTACACAAGGGCATGTGTTGCTGGCTTAGACCAACTAAATTTCACCAGGGCCTGTGCTACTCGTTGATGCCATACACATACACACAACCAGGGCCTTTGGTTTTGGCCGTTACCATCCACATTTTTACCAGATTCTTTGCTACTTGCTGATTCAATCCACATTGCTGCAGGGCCAGTGCTCACTGTGAGGTCATCTTCACCACACCAGGGCCTGTGCTGCTGGCCAATGCCATCCACATTTCACCAGGGCCAGTGTTGTTGGCTGAGGCCATCCACATTACACCAGGGCCTGTGCTACTCGTTGATACCATCCAAATTTCACCCGGGCTTGTATTGCTGGCTTATGCGATCCACAATACACAAGGGCCTGTGCTACTGGCTGATGCCATCCACATTTCATCAGAGCCAGTGCTCTCTGTGAGGCCATCTTCACAGCACCATGCCCTGTGCTTCTGGCTGAGGCCATCCACATTTCACCAGGCCCGGTGTTTCATGGTTTAGACCAAGTACCTTTCACCAGGGCCTTTGTTGCTGGCTGATCCATCCACGTATACATACTGTTTCGCCCGAAACAAAGTATATTCCCCAGCACGGAGATATTGAAGTCTATAAGATAAAGTCATAAATATGCATATCCGAGTCTCCTATCAAAAGTTAGACCTGTCTTCATGAAGTTGTAAACGCATTATTTCGCCAAGACAGTGCGTTTCTGACTATTACATGCATTTGAATGGAGTTCTCACACGAAACAAAGTATAGGTTTTCATTATGTGAATAACTTTAAAATCTTAGCTCACACAGCTGCAAAACCTGTTGGCCCAGCACGGGGATATTGAATATTATAAGATAAAGCCAGGAATATGTATATCTGAATCTTCTATCAAAAGTTACAGCTATTTATATGAAGTTGTACAAAAACGCTTTATTTCATCAAGACAGTGCGTTTCTGACTGTTACATGCATTTGAATGGGGAACCCGCCAGAAACAAAGTATAGGTTTTCATTATGTGAATAACTTTAAAATCTTAGCTCAAACAGCTGCAAAACCTGTTTGCTCAGCACGGGGATATTGAATATTATAAGATTAAGCCATACATATGCGTGTCTGAGTCTTCTATCAAAAGTTACAGCTATTTATATGAAGTTGTACAAAAATGCTTTATTTCGTCAAGACAGTGCGTTTCTGACTATTACATGCATTTGAATGAGGAACTCGCCCGAAAGAAAGTACAGGTTTTCATTATGTGAATAACTTGAAAATCTTAGCTCCCACAGCTGCAAAACCTGTTTGCCCAGCACGGGGATATTGAGATAAAGCCATGAATACGTATATCTGAATCTTCTATCAAAAGTTACAGCTATTTATATGAAGTTGTACAAAAACGCTTTATTTCGTCAATACAGTGCGTTTCTGACTATTACATGCATTTGAATGGGGAACTCGCCCGAAACAAAGGCCTGTGCTACTAGATGATACCATCCTCATTTCACCAGGGCCTGCGTTGGTGGCTCATGCCATCCAAATTTCAAGAGGGCTTGTGTTGATGGCTGATGCGATCCACAACACACAAGGGCCTGTGCTACTGGCTGAGGACATTTACATTTCACCAGGGCCTGTGCTCCCTGTGAGGCCATCTTCACCACACCAGGGCCTGTGCTACTGGCTGAGGCCAACTACATTTCACCAGGGTCTGTGCTACTGGCTGAGGCCAACTACATTTCACCAGGGCCTGTGCTACTGGCTGAGGCCAACTACATTTCACCAGGGTCTGTGCTACTCGTTGATGGCATGCACATTACACCAGGGCCTGTGCTGCTGACCAATATCATGCACATTTCACTAGGGACAGTATTGTTAGATGAGAAAATCCAAATTACACCAGGGCCTGTGCTACTGCCTGATGCCATCCACATTACACCAAAGCCACTGCTTCCTGTGAGGCCATCTTCACCACACCAGGGCCTGTACTGCTTTCTGAGGCCATGTAAATTTGACCAGAACCTGCGTTACTAGCTGATGTCATCCACATCACACCAGGGCCTTTGGTGCTGGCCAATACCATCCACATTTCATCAGGGCCAATGTTGTTGTTGGCTGAGGCCATCCAGATTACACCAGGGAGAGTGCTTCCTGTAAGGCAATCTTCACCAACCAAGGGCCTTTGATGTTGGCTGAGGCCATCCGCATTACACCAGGGACAGTTGTACAAAAACGCTTTATTTCGTCAAGACAGTGCGTTTCTGACTATTACATGCATTTTAATGGGGAACTCGCCCGAAACAAAGTATAGGTTTTCATTATGTGAATAACTTTAACATCTTAGCTCAAACAGCTTGGTGCTACCCGTGCTGCTGAACTTGGGGAGCCGCTACAACGAGTCTTCAATCTCAGTCTGCGACTGGGGAGAGTGCCCGCCCTATGGAAGACATCCTGCATCATCCCGGTCCCCAAAAGGAACCGGCCCAATGAGCTGAATGACTTCCGACCGGTGGCACTGACGTCACATCTTATGAAGACTCTAGAGCGGCTCTTCCTCAACCTCCTCCGACCACAGGTACAACATGCCCAGGACCCACTACAGTTTGCATACAAGGCGGGTGTCGGAGTGGAGGATGCCATCCTGTACCTCCTACACAGAGCCCACTCACACCTGGATGGGGGAAAAGGCACGGTCAGGATACTGTTTCTTGACTTTTCCAGTGCCTTTAACACCATCCGGCCCTGTATGCTTCAGGAAAAACTGAACAGGATGGAGGTGGACCCCCGCCTGGTGGCTTGGATCTCCGACTACCTCAACAAGGGCCATAGTACGTCAGGCTGAAGGACATCACGTCTGACACTGTGGTCAGCAGCACAGGAGCAACACAGGGAACCGTGCTGTCCCCTCTTCTCTTCACCCTGTACACCTCTGACTTCTGCTACAACTCTGAATTATGCCACATTCAGAAGTTTGCAGATGACACAGCCATCATGGGGTGTATCTGGGACGATCATGAAGAGAAGTACAGAAGTCTGGTGAGGAACTTTGTCGCATGGAGTCACACAAACCACCTGCAACTCAACACCTCAAAGACTAAGGAACTGGTTGTGGACTTCGGGAGGTCCCGAGAAGGTCCACTGCCGGTTCAGATAGAGGGGGAGGAGGTGGAGGTGGTCAACAAGTACAAGTACCTCGGGCTGTGGGTGGACAATAAACTGGACTGGTCATGCAACACAGAGCACCTGTATAAAAAAGCCCAAAGCCGACTATACTTCCTCAGGAGGCTGAGGTCTTTTAACATCTGCAGGAAGCTCCTGAGGATGTTTTACCAGTCGGTGGTTGCTGGAGTACTTTTCTATGCTGTGGTGTGCTGGGGGAGCAGCACAGCAAAGAAGGACTCATGCAGGCTAGAGAAACTGATCAGGAAGGCTAGCTCTGTGGTCGGCATGAAGCTGGACACTCTGGTGACAGTGGCAGAGAAAAGGACACTAAAAAAACTGCTAGACATTATGAACAATGCTGGGCATCCTCTGCACACGGCCATTAACAACCAGAAGAGTCTTTTCAGTGACAGGTTGCTTCTCCCCAAGACAAGAACTAACAGACTTAAAAACTCCTTTGTCCCACACGCCATCAGACTGTTTAACTCCTCTCTGGAGGGGAGAGGGAGGGGAAACAGGAGGACAAAGGAGGGGGGAACAACTAAGCTGTAGTGCCTCTTCACTTCACTGTGCAATACCTTTTGTGCAATACTTTTGTTAATAGTCAATGGTGCAATAGACCTCAATACTTGAAATGTGCAATTCACTTGTATTTTTATTTTTATTCCTATTTATTCTATTTATCCCCTTCATATATTTTATTTATATATGTCTCTGTATTTATATATGTGTGTGTGTGTGTGTGTGTGTGTGTGTGTGTGTGTGTGTATATATATATATGTATATATATATATATATATAATATTCTGTAACTGTAACTTCTGTCGGTGCTGTGCTTTTGGAAACCGAATTTCCCAGAGGAACCCACCCGACGGATTAATAAAGTTTTATCTTATCTTATCTTATCTTATTCCTTTATTTACTCTAAAATAATAACCAGCGATAATACGAAAATAAACTGGCCCAGTGTTAAATGATGTAATTACAAATTTTATTTTTTTATTTTATTTTTTTCAAATTGCAATATTTATCTACAGCGCGCCTTTAGCGACACGTCAACAGATCTTAAGCAAGGCGATTGGATGGTTTTTACTGCAATGCATCTTGGGAGTCGTAGTAAATGTATCTTTCAACTCACGGTCCTGCAGCGAATTTTTCGACTCGACACGAGGCAGATCCTACCTAAGTAAGTTGTGACAAACTGTGGGTTATTTGCATGTTCACTGAAATATTAATTTCAGTGATATTAAACTGATATTAAACTTGAAATGTTTTCACAGAGCAGTCTGTGTACCAAGAGAACTACTTCTGCAAAAGTTTATTAAATTTTTCTTTTGTGATGTATTCTCATGTGAAAGACACTTGCTTGGCCACACTTGCTTAGCAATTTATCTTTTCTGTAATCAATTCAGTTTTTTTTTTAACCCTATTCACGTAATTAACTCAATATTAATGACTTTAATCTCGTAATTGATTTTTTTTCTAAATATGGTGTAATACTGCCTCGTAATACAAGTTATTTCTTTGGTCATAAATTATTTTTGTAATAATTTAACCAAAACAGACCTGAAATAATCACTACATGTTCCATTTTCATTTGCAGAAATGACAAAGCCAAAAACCAAACCATGCCCTTCCTGTCAGGCTCCAAGCACCTGCAACAGGAAGACATGCAGTGGATGCCTGGGCAGCCTGAACGTAAAGGAGGGATTGGAAAAAAAAAAACAAGAACAGTTTAAAAACAGTAACTGGGCTGCCTCTGTTAAAAAAAACAGAAATGCGAGCAGGGTGGTTAATTCAGCCCAGTTGTCAGTAAGTTTAAAAGTTCTGATGGTTGGTCTGCTAGACAATTCTTTATTAATCACAGTTGTCAATGTTTTCTTGTATATCATGAAGTAAGAAACTAACAAGACATGTATATACACATAAACTATTAATTTATAAAAGAGCATAAATAAAAAAAAGTTATTCACATCAGAATAACATCATCACACTAAAGACATCAAACTAGAAAAAACTTGTTAAAAACTTTTTATTTAAGCTACTTCTGATTTTTAATTTAATCGGCTATTAACTGAGAGACAAAACATTTTAAGATGGATTTTATCATACATTTACAGGTTTGGTCACCATAAATACTTTTTAACTATCTACAACAATAAAACAACAAAGATGTGAAACTTAAAGGTTTGTTATACATCAATTTTCTTACATGAAAGACTGGCTGCATGTTTTTCTTTGTTGTTCTTGCAGGTTTCAAAACTACATGCCCTGGGCTACCAGCCAATTCTGTTTCTTGGACAGTTTGACCGTAAGGGCCTTATAGTAGGGGACGTGATCACTCAGATCGAACCAGCGGAAGGTGCTGCACGTGACATCCTCATGAAGATGAGTCCATTATCTGTAACCAGGTGTCCTTATCAGGTAGCCTATCCTAGCTGTCTTTGGGTGATACTCATAGTACACCCTAGATAAGAAGGCAGATCACCACGGGGTACACAGAAACAAACAAGATGGTGAGGATGAGGATAGTTAACAGTCACCAGCTATTCTATTCTACTCTATTCTGTTCTATTATTCAGCCAAGGTTCAGACCAGTAACCTTCTTGTATGTCTGATCTTATTGTAAAGCACTTTGTGATTTTTATTAGAGATGGCACGATACCACTTTTTTATGTCCGATACCGATACCGATATCATAAATTTGGATATCTGCCGATACCGATATGAATCCGATATAGTGTTTTTTAATCAACAAAACTGTTTTTTAAATATCTTGCTGCATTTTGTATAAGTTCATACTCAAGTTTAAAACAACAACTACACTATAGCTATTCTGTTATACCTGTATGCAAAAAAAAAAATTTTCATAGTTCAGCAATACTGATCAATCTAATAAACTTAAACCTACACCATCCTCCCTATTCTGGTATTTTAAAGAGTACTTAGCATAAATATTAAGCAACCTAACTAATAGGGTTCCAACTCCCAGCAACAACAAAAATAAATAAATAAAAAATAGGGAACCACCCCTCACGCTCCACCTCATGATGCTTAATCGACGTAATCAACCTTAATTTGATGCAGTGTGAAAAAAAAAATGCACAGAAATCAATTATTTTTCAAGAAATATTAAATAGATTCAACATCTTTCTTCAACAAAATTGCAGACTGCACAGATGGTACCTTCCCAAAGGAAAAAGTACTATAGCTTACTAGGGTGTGTGTATATATATATATATATATATATTTATTAGACTTAATAGTTACTATATACAGTAATTGACTTCTATTCATTTTACATCAAATTAAAACTTTGGGTGTCAGATAATTATTTATTAAAAGCTAGACATTTTAAATGAGAATAAGAAAGAAAAGTATGTCTTTGTGCCCCCTTTTCCCTGTTAATGCCCTATCAGCCCCCCTGGCTAAACTTTGCTAGATCCGCCCCTGCACAGTTACCAGCCGTCAGCTACGTAGAAAAGACCCTGGAGTAGAAAGTAATATTAAATAAATTCTAACAACAGCTGATCAAGCTTAAACGTGCTGCTGTTGTTCAGCCGCTGGTTTCCTCTTTCTGGTGCAAAATGGGCCAAAAGCAAACTAGAGACACGGACTCGCGACAGAAAAGCCGATCAGCTGATCGTTAAGCAGTTTCATGATTGAAGTAGCAGCAGGAGAGGCAGTCGCTTGTTAAGCTTAACGCAGGAATGCTTTACAAACATTCAGAGATGGACTTACACACTTGCTTTACTTCTCTCGGGATAACTTTGTCGGAGATGAAATGCCGGGTTGCTAGCGAAGCTCCAAATGCTATCCAGACCACCGACAGGTCCCGCATGCCACAGCCGCTCTATCACGTGATGCATACTGCTCCGACGTGCTAACGTTCTGAGGTGAGTTACGGCGTGTTGCAAGTTTTGTGAGGTGCTTTCGTGATATTTAATGGATCGGATTACATTTTTTAGTTTTCTCCGATATCCGATCCAGTAATTTAGGTCAGTATCGGACCGATACCGATACGTAATATCGGATCGGTCCATCTCTAATTTTTATCTGTGAAATGTGCTATATAAATAAATTTTACTTACTTACTTACTTGCTGTGAGGTGACAGCTGCCCTACATGTCCTGTTGCTAACGTGAAAATAGTGTTATATATGCCTTATTACCTCCCCGTGTGTCGTTCACATCACCAAAGCTAGCCATACTGAACCTCTGGTGTTACCCACCTGAACAATTTTGTGTGTGTGTGTAGTATGGTCTTCACACTCATGTATATACAAATGTAATTTTAAAAATCTTCATGAAAACCAGACCTGATAATTCTCTTCGAGACTTTCTAGTATAACAAATGTTATATAATGTTACCAATATGAACACCAAGATTCTTATATAACTTATATACTTCTTAAGAGGTTACCTGATTACCTCCCTGAGGTAGTTAGCATCATCATTGTACAAAACTCTTAAGTCACAGTACTAGTTTGAAGTGTCAAATGTTATGCACTACAAAGTAGAGCTGGGCGATAGAACGATAACATATGTATTGCGATATAACTTTTTCTCGATAGAAAAATTAAACTATTGCGATAGACCTTGCCGCTCGTCTCCTCTTAAAAAAAGAAAAAAAAGAAAAAAAGAACAGCCAATCCAAATTAAGTAGCACAGAGCCGAACCAATCACAGCCGCAGCGTCACGTCACGTGACTTGTTACGTACAGCACAAGTGCCAAGCCGCACATGTGTATTTGTTTGGGAAGCAGCCACCCACCGTACCGCCCGGGTAATGGAGGAAATGAGTGTGCCGACTAGAAAAGTCAACCGAGCGTGACCGAAGGTTACCGAAGAGAAAACAGATGATGGTTCCAATGCCGGAGAGATTGTCGAACGGAAGAGCCATAGAAGTTCCGTAGTGTGAAGGTATTTCGGCTATTTCAACTCTGACAAAAAACAGTAGCGTTCACTGTAAATTGTGCCGAAAGCAAGTCTGGAAATACAATAGACTGGTGCATGCGCTACGTCCACACGTACAGGTATTTTTGAAAACGCAGATTTTTCTATGCATTTGCACCTTTTGTCCACATGTAAACGGCGTTTTTGGTCACTGAAAACGGAGATTTTTAAAAACTCCGGCCAGGGTGGATATTTTTGAAAACTCCGTTTTTGCATTTACGTGTGGACTAGAAAAACTGAGAAAACACAGCGTCAAAGGTGTGCGCATTTTTTTACGTCACGCTGTGTGCCACGTTATTGTTTCGGTGAAATGAATTTCTACAATACTGTTACTGTTAATTCTACTCTCTGCAGTGTTTAAATGCTTACATATATACAAAGTTACTATCCGTCCACACATACGACTCGGTTCTGCTTCTATGCCCCAGCTTTGTTTACTTTTTCCCACCGAGGCTTCTAGACTTCTGATTGGCCAACATTTCTGCACGGTTAGGAATCTAGCTCCACCTGCTGCTTTGGCATGTTCATAGCAGCGTTTTCCTTCATTTCTGCCTTTATGTGTGGACGGGATTATTTTTTAAAACGAAAACGGAAAATCTCCGTTTTCAAAAATACCCGTGTACGTGTGGACGTAGCCTCAGTCTCTGACTGGAAGCGCTAATTCGTCATTCGGCTTTTGTCAGACTAAAGTAACTGTTAAAACTGTTTGAAAAGCTAAGCTATACAACAAGGAGAGATTGAGAATTTCCTTTTAGTTCTCAGTTTATTTGATATTGACAAAAGTTAGTCAGTTTTGTCTGTTCTTCTGTAAAACAAACTAAGATTTATTTTTAGAATTAATATTTTGTTTCTAAGTGGAATTGACAATTTAGTCTGTTTCGTTTGTTCTATTTTGAAACTTAAACGCTTTAGCGGCTGCCTTTTGTGTAGTTTGCAATATTTGCCTTTATTTATCTGAAAAAGTCTCATGTTCCTTAAGTACATCTACCCTGTTGAACTTATTATGGGAAATAAATATTTAAATAAAAACAAGCTGCTGATTATTTAAAATTTTACTTGTGAGCAACGGCACATTTAAATCTTACAAATATAGTTATTTGGCTTATATCGTGATATATATCGTTATCGCCTGAAATGAAAAAAACATATCGTGATATGAAAAAATCTTATATCGCCCAGCTCTACTACAAAGTCAGGAAAGTAGTGTCAAAAAGTCATTAGCTATCTGGATTTATAGTCACACTCATTAATTTATTAATGTACAATGTAGAAAAGCACTACAGATGTCACACTACCCTAGAGGGCACTTGTACTAAATGATTTGGGTCAGTGAGTGTGTGAGATGACTTATTTGATGCCAATATTTAAAAGTTGTAACTTTAGTAAAAACTTAACTGAAAACATGCAAATCACTACTTATTATGTGTACTGTACATTTATTTCAACCCATTTTAATGAATGTTTAATATTTAACATTTTTCAGCTTCACCTCCTGCTAAAAGTTCTACACTAGCAGCTGGACCATCCTCTGCTGACAGTGTCGATGCTGGATCAGTCCCAGACCCAGAGGCTCTAAACGAGGAATTTATTCTTCAGGCACAACAATAAAACAGGCATCTGTAACCAGAACAGTTACAGATGCCTGTTGCCACCAAGGTGTTACTGCGCCAAGACCAAATCCTCCTCTACCCTGTTGGATGTGACCACATCACAGTGCCGAAGAGCGGATTTCGCCTGTAGCACAGATGTGGCTGTGGTCCACCTCCTCCCCGTTGCTAGGGTGGGAGCAGTGCCTCTCACTATGGGGTCCCGGGAGCCCGTGAGTGACATCTCAAGCCTTACTTTTGCACATTTAATCTCCTCAACCAGGCTAGGGATAGGCAATGACAGTATCCCGTCGCTGTAGAGTCCAACGCTGCTGAGGCATTTGGGAAGTCCGAGCCACTTCTTAATGTAGGAGCTCACTAGCCTCTCTAGTTGATTGGCATGATTGAGTGAGACCTCGTACATTGTCAGCGGCCACAGTAGTCTGGGTAATAACCCAAACTGGAAGCACCAGAGCTTCAGTTTCCCTGGGAGTGCAGTGTTGTTAATCTGCTTGAGGTCATCAGCCAAGATCTGCCTTAGTTGTTCTAGTTGCCACGTATCATTGAGGTCTGCATTATACCACCATCCCAGGCTCTTTATGGGCTTCTCTAAGACTGCTGGAATTGGTTCTCCACTGATATAGAATTGCTAGGCTGTCAGTTTTCCTTTTATGATGGAGATACTGCAAGATTTACTTGGCTTAAACTCCATTTTTGCCCATTCTATGTTTTCCTGGAGCTTCTGTAGCAATCGCCTAGTACATGGTTTTGTTGTTGTAATGATGGTCATGTCATCTATGTAGGCCCTAATGGGTAGAAGACGAAGGCCACTCTTGAGTCTCTCACATCCCACTACCCACTGGGATACCTGCATAACCAACTCCATTGCCATGATAAATGCCAGAGGGGAAATTGTGCAGTCTGCCATAACTCCAATTTCCAGGTGCTGCCAAGGAAATTGGAGTTATTAGTTGTTATTAGTTATTAGTGATGTGTGAATGATGAGCAATACCTTTGTAGAAAGGCAATTTATAAAGTTCGTCCATTTACTAGTATAAAGGGCAGATCTGCCAGATGCAATGTGGTACGTGCTGACCAACCCACTCAATATGCTGTCTACGTCTGAATATAGGTTTGAAACCTTATACCTTAAATTCCCCACCCCAAATAAAAAATAAAACTTCGTTTACGCCCATGGAGCTTAACCTAAACCTAAATCCTTGACTTTAATCCCACGATTTTTAACAGCTTCTGAGCTTTCTTAATATTATTATACATTTTAGTGGGGAACGCTGCCTTGTTTATTGTTGTGTCATGGAGCCTTATGCAAACTGCAAGAAAACAGAGGCAACTGTTGCTACTTTTTTTCCATCTTGTTCTGTGTGTGTAAGGTTCTTCAATGAAAATAGCTGCAGAGTAACTTGAAAGCTCTACTTTGGAGCTTGGAAGCCTGACACCGGACCAGCATGGAACAATGGAACTGTGAGAAGAGCTTGATGATTGGACTTTTCAACAACCCCAATCATGGTGCAAAGAAAGAACACAGATGTCATGAACAGCATGGAGTAGAGTGAGTGTTTAAAAAAACAAACACAAAAACAACACAAAAACAAAACATGTGATCACCTTTGGTAAGCCTGCTTAAATTCTCATATTCATGGGATGCAACAGTGTTATAAGAGTTTCTGAAATTAAGATTTCCATATCCTTTGGCCATGGTACTCAGAAGTTTACATTAGTTTGGACAATCTAGGACTGGAAAAATGAGTAAGACAAACACCTAGACCAGTAGTTTTCCCTGTCCTTCTCCACAGAATTTGTATATCTAATCCTAACCTGGAGATTCTACTGACTAAACCAAATCCCAGCGTTATTCCACTTTTGACAACTAGGGTATTCAAAGCACAGGGAATAAATCAGGATTGGACCCTAAATTTAGCTGATTTTAATGAATGTAAATTAAAATGTAGTGCTTGTGTTGCCATCTTAGGTTATCCTGGTGACTGTGCAGTTAGCTATA